>NC_084762.1:24154873-24801123 GCF_028858725.1 Colius striatus
GTTAACCTTTTATGAACTTTCAATCCAGTTTAATGCAGTGAAAGAAATAATCTGTTTCAAACTGAAGCTATTTCATTATTCTTAGAAATTAAAATCTATCTGTCTATCTATCTATCTATCTATCTATCTTTATGTACCTATTCATCTTCTTTCTATAAATCCCTGCCTGAAAATTTCTTGCCTACTGTAATACACATATCTCACTGGGAACAGTGAAGACATAGTCCTTGCAGGAACATAGTAGTCTTTCAAGTTTTCTTTTTCACTTCCTATTTTATATCTCTTCTCTTCTACTGTGGGTGACAAGATCCACTTACACCTTATCCTTATTTTTATTCTCTTCTTCAACTTTCTCACTTAATCTGCTTGCAAGTATTACTTGCTACGGAAGCCATACCCAGCAGACATCATATGAAAATTGTAATCCTTACCAGTTAGTTAGTACTACAAAAATGCAAATTACTTCCCCTCTACCAGTACAGAATATTTATCTGTCCTACCTCTCACATGGATATGCAACATACGTACAATTCATCAATGCAATACATAGAGAGAAATTTTCCCTCTATGCCAGTATATTTTGAAATACAGAATATGATTTCCTATGAAGCAAAGTACCTTAGACAACTCAGATCTTAGGATCTAAAATGAAAACACTGAGAGCATACATATTGTCTGAAGGGCTGAATGTTATGATCTTTGTGTACTTGAAATATGCACTTAAGTCAAAAGGACTTAAACTGCAAAATGATGGAGGCTGAGTTTCTGAAACAAAATGGAAATTAGAGAGAAACTGAGTCTCTCTCTAAAGTATTTAATAGTCTGTTTTCTTGAAGGCCCACAAAGAGCGGTAAAGACTCCATGGTCTCAGGAACCCCACATCTCCCAGGATGAATTTTAGCATATTCAACATTTACCAGCTTAACCTCAAGGGATGAGAGCATAGTTTCTCAGGAGGCACTCCACCTAATTGTAAACTTTTACCACTTTGTAAGCACAATCTGTATTCAAATTCATCAACAGCCTCCCTTTGACAAAAATACAACTTTACCAAACATTTATCATGTCTGAGTACTTTTATTCCCAGCAAGAATTAACTGATATTGTCACCATGGCATACTTCTTCAGATGAAGTCCTACTCCCCTGGAGAACATTGAGTTTTGCTCTTAACTTCAGGTAAAACCAAGAACAATCATGTTAAAACTTAAATTATATCAATGTACATTTTTTTTTAGCTTCATGTATAAACCTTTTGCTCTTTGCTGAAATTTGTCATAGGACAAGTGCACTACACAATCTAAAGTTAACATATCCTTTGCTGTTTTGTTCAAAAGACTAGTGCCTCAGTGCACTGAAGTTACAATATGGCAATATTTTATCTTAATGAAGTTATCAAAAACTGTTGTTAGTCTTCAGATTGTATATTCAGTATAAAATTAATTCATCATCCATTTTCTACTGTATTTGAAAGTGAACCATACAAATGAGCAGTTTATGCACAGTTAAATATTACATGCATTTATACATAACATTCTGCTTATTCACTATTTCTTCTTAAAAGTATTGTTTGTCATTTTAGAATCTGTTTTTTGTATTAAAATAAATGTAAAAAAATCTAAATACTAACAGGAAATTTGTTATGAGGAAGAAAAAGAAAAAAGGGGGGGAAAGAGAACAAATGAGGAGGGGGGAAAGAGAACAAATGAGGAGAGAGGTATATTTGAAGTATTAAAATTTTATGAGTGCCTGTTCTCCAGTTCAT
Organism: Colius striatus; assembly: GCF_028858725.1. Taxonomy (NCBI): domain Eukaryota; kingdom Metazoa; phylum Chordata; class Aves; order Coliiformes; family Coliidae; genus Colius; species Colius striatus. The sequence continues at coordinate 24,156,637 of NC_084762.1, forward strand.
CAAAGTAAAAGAAAAAAACAGCTAACGTGATAGAATTTTTTAGTAACTCCTATTACTAAATACTGAAAGGAAGAATGCATAGAAATATTAACAGCACCTTAAACTGATAACTGCATTGGCTCAGAAAAAAGAACTGTTTCCAATAAATGAGACAAGTGCACTTTCTATCCTGACAACTGATTGTTGCAGAATATAATGTAATTTAAAAGCTTGTAATGCTAGAGTGACACAAAGCCATGAGGTCTTTCTGCCATTGAATCCAACTGAAGGTTTTTGCAGCTGTTGCTGCTGTTAAACTAAACTTCTACTATTGGCAATAGGAGTGTTGCCTGAATAAGGACAGCACGATTAATTTTATTTCACCATCAGTAAAAGGGAACTGGACCTACTCTGCATTTATACCTTTGCACAAACCAAGATTTAGGTATGTGTTACAAGCTCTACATTTCATTAAAAAATTCATTATCCAGTTAGAAGTTGTTGCTTTTATTCATTGCCAGCATTGGCACACAGAGTCTACAACTTAGTAACTTTCTCTTCTGAGGTCTTCTTACAATGACACAAAAGGATTATTTCTGAGAAAAACCTCACCCTAAAAGTCATGCCTTGAATTTATCTTGAAAAATTTATTCTTCAAAATATGTGGCAGAGAATTTCTCAAGGTCTGCTTGGTTGTTCAGAACTCTTGTACTTGGAAAGACAAGACATGAACTTTTGGATACATGGGATTCTGCATAAGTGCATATAAACAGTTATAGCTGACATACATCAAATGTAAAAACAGGCAGACACAAAATGAGGTACATGCTACATTGTGGAAACTTAGGTTAAAAAGAAATGCTTTTTAAGACCCCAGATTATCCCTGAAATAACACAGGCTGGCTTTTTATTATATGACCGACCTCCTGCTCTAAATAACCAATTGTTGTATGTACTTGAATTCAATAACTAAAAACCTTTAAGAACAAAGACTGTTACTTACAGAGTTGGCAAGGATTTTTCTTTCTCCTCTTTCTGTCTTTCTTTGCTCCTCTGTCACAACTATAAAGCACAGAGGATGCAGTCGCCGGCATATATAGGCAGTGTATCCACGTCCTCTCAGCCTATCACAGCCAAGCACTTTGCATTGAACATGCAGCAGCAGCATCTCCCGCTCCTCCCACACCTCCTCCAAAATATGCTTAGCAAAAAAGCTACCTGAAAGGCAGATGGATCTGACTGACAAACGGCTATTGCCTACGTTAACTGTGAACCAGTGAGCGTTTCCTCCCTTGAAGTCCATTAACAAGCCTGACAGCGAGTGTCTGATCACATGGTCTTGCCCTGTGTTGCACACCCAGGGACATTTCTGCTGCGGCTGTTGCTGTAGAAGGAAGTGTTTTCAACCACTTCTGTGAAACATTTTCAGGATAGAAACAGAGATATGGCTGAAATATGACTGAAGTGACTGCAAGCTCTGAACAGGTATATGTGTGGGATTAACATCCTTGGATAATCTGTATCTAACTTTTTCCATATTCTCACTTTAATCATACAAATATTTAAAAGCAACCATAAATGTTCAAGATTTGCTTCTCTGTTTTAAAAGAAACATTTTATAGGAAGTTCTCTTTCCTAGGTGAATCCAACAGCCTGCTATTTTTATGTAGTTCAAGTTTGTTTTAAAAAAATACTATGAGTGTTTCATGAACAGCTTATAGCCAGCGAGTGTTGCAGATCTGGGACATCCACTGCAGACCCAGCTCTAGTGCCTTGCAGTATTACAGCTGCCTTTTTTGTGTAGGAGGAAAAAGTTCTGGCTGTCATATATTTTAAAACTGCCATGGCTCTAATTGCTGTTATAATCAGATAAGGCCAATTATAACTCTGCTACAATTCTGGAAGAGCCTATTGAAAATAAAAACAGCACCTAAAATCCACAGATCAGCTTGAGGGTTTCATTGAGCTACTTTGTATTAGATGTTACCCTCTGCCCTACCTGCATTTTCAGTTCTTGAGTAGTGTCTGCTGTAATGATCAGTCTACAATCTTGAAAGCATCAAGAAATCCCAGGACAGATTCATCTGGCTCTGTAAATCTTGCACTGTAAATGAACTCATGAGTGAGTAGGGTCACAACCTGGACAAATCAAGACTCTAGAAGAAAAAAAGGAATTTTTGAGATTTTTCCTGTTTTTTCTTTCTTCTGAATTTGTCTGAAAGGTCTGAAAATTCAAAATATGAGATGTATAAATTGAAGATGTCTCTAGTAAACATAAAAGTAACAAAGATCTAACTTCACTGTTTCATCCAAATGGCTTGCAAAAGGTAAACAAGTTTCAAAAGAAATTTAAAATGGAAACTACAAGTAAGACTGGAGTATTAAAATTCTGGTTTAAACAATCAGACTGTTGAAATGCCACCTCAAAATCATCTGATGTGTTCAAACTTCTCTGCTGTATCTGTAAGTTATCTTAAAAGTTGCTGTGACCAGACAATAATTGCATTTTCTATTAAAGTAATATTCATTTTTATTTCTCAGTGAGAAAAAGGAAATAAAGTGTGAAAGGTACTATAGATAAGGTGGAAAAAGGGAATTAAACCCCTTCTAAAAAGCATATCCTATGTCTCTATAATTCCAATACTTCTTCTGGCTCATGCTACTTTTCATAATTCTCCTCAGCAATTGTTGGCAACACCAAATCTTTGCATACCAGAATCTTCTCTGGTGGACAAAAGCAACATCATTAAGTTTTCTGTAACAGCCCTAAGTCAGCCCTTCTGTGGCCCTGCAAATTTATTCCAGACTATTCAGCATGTTCCCTTTTTTCACAAATAACTTTTTTACCACTGAAACACAATGAATAGAGATCTCCTCTTTACCCACAAACTGTTTCAAAATTCAAGGTATCAGTGTGTAAGAAATAACAGATGATCCTAAAAAGTTTAAAGGACAGGGCCTATTGGTAAGCAACTAACAGATCATATTATTCACATGAGCCAGGCTTCAACACGATTTTGCATATGGAGGTACATTATCCTGATGATGATATATAATGATGCTGTACCCATGCAGTAGTGGTACCAATTTATTACCACTGCTGAACTATTTGGTTTGCAAACAAGCAGGGACAGATAACATGTTTGAACAGGAGGCTCCAGCACACACCAGAGAATGATGTAGACAATGTGTTGTTGGTCACTTTGCCATTCCATGTGAACAGACATGGATCAAAACAGAGAGAGTTAAACAGTTTGTACCTGCTTTCCAATAGTTTTCACCCTTTCCATCATTATACAGTGCAGATTAGAAATTAAAAGGCAGTTTTCCCAGGCCTTCAGTTCAGTTATGATTAGATGGCTTTATTCCCAAGTTTATTTCCCTCTCACCTGAATGGCATGTCATTCATCTCTTGCTATCTTCCTGGTGTGGCTCTAGTTACCAAATTTGGTCAAGATATATTTGTACTGTTGATCACTGAGCCTGACATTATTTGAACAAAAATGTTCTGAGCTATAATTTCAACAGCTTTAAATTGACACAGATATCAACAATATCTTAGATATTGAGAAAATAACTTGAAGCAATTAATTAGGAATTGTGCAAGCACAAAGGTGGTGCCTATTTTCAACATTTGGTGTCAAAAGAACAGTCACTGTTGCTTAAGCAGAAGAAAAAACACTAGTTTGTTGCTCAGCATTTGCTTTACTCATACCTGTAGATTGAGGATGTTATTTTAAGGCTGTGGGCCTTTTTTTCCTGCTTCCCTTGCTATGGCTCCTTCAATAAAAATCCAACATAGTAGAATCCTGTCTTTGTCTATTTTCTTTTCCCCCATACATTATTCCATGAACAACAGTAACAGTAACAACAGTAATGGAAAAGAAAATTATCTACAAATTCAAGGAAAGAAAAAACCCTCTAAGAATCACTCAGATGTATTGGAATGAAAAGTCCTTATACGTTCCATAATCAAGGTCCATATCTGCATAAGCCATAAAAATAAGACAAGATAGAAATGAATACTTTGGCAGAAATCTGCAAATAACAATTTTCTGGATAAAATAGACAGATCATTTCCTTTAGAAGACAGTAACAATTAAACAAAGCCTTCAGACACAAATAGATGGATTACTCGCATCGCACAAGGATAAAAGCTAAGTCTCCTGCAGAACATAAGTAGACTTTGCAACAGATTAGCCAGGAGATGAATCTCAGACAGAGTGGATGAACTGGGAAAGTATTTCATTTTCATGAATATTTTATGTATGACTTGTTTTCCCTTTTTGGTTCTGTATTGCTGTCTGTGTGAATAGGTGAAGGTAAACCAAAGAAGGATAAAAAGAAGCTGCTAATGAAGTGAACATGGACACAGACTCAAATGTACAGCTTCAGAGGAGTTAACATACCACTTGTTGGTTCCAGGCAGTCTAAGCACTTTACTCTTATGGAAGCAAGCCTACAGAAAAGAGAGGTTGTGCTGAACTGAGAAAGTGTCAACATTAAAACTGACAGGCTGTGAAGAGTCACAGAAACAGTGAAAGCAGGCTGCAATCACAGTAGGCAGGCTCTTCCAATACAGAGATAGGAATAGCTTCTGCTATGAGCTGAGATGTGCTTACCTAGGAGTGTAGGCATTGCTGGGGCACTCATCCAGCTTTATATGGCTCACAGAAAGAGTTTTCTCAAGCATTGATCAAAATAAGCCTAACAGAAGCTGTGGCTGATGTGCTATTAAGACCTTATATCAGAAAAGGAAATTATAGCAGTTAGTTTACTATCGGGATAGTCCACTGTATAGGTGAAAGGATGGATTCTGGTGAGATATGAGGAACAAAATGGCTTGAGATACAGAGGGAACTACCAGACACTGCTTGCTATAAGCTTGGAAGAGCATTTGCCACCATTATAAGCCTTGAGTCACTCTTTATGAGAACAACATTGGAGTTTCCTCGTCAAGAGCATACTGGTATTCAATTGCCTGAGATTACAGCAAATACTATGTCAAGAGATCACAGTTGTGTTACCTGCTCTTCCACTCTGACAGCTTTATTGCAAAGGCATCTTTGACTCCTTTTCAGTACTGTGCTAATTCACTTTCTGGAGAGTTTATGTTTAATATAACATAAAAGTTACTGGGTACATGGACTTTATTCAAGAAAGTTCATGTACTTTATGCATATGACAGACCTATGGGTCTGGAGAACTGAATGGGAAATGAATAATCCACATCCACAAGTCTCCCTGGTCATGGACACATATTCACAGCTGAAGCAATGCATAAGATAATGCTTAGTACCTTCTGCTGTTGGTTACTGTCTTCATCTCACAGATGGCAGTGATATATGTACATGCCTCAACTGCTTGACTGTCGTGTGTGATTTTTGCTTAGGAAGACACATTTACACTAAGATGACATTTTCTACTGGAGTCTTGTGACTGCTATGCCCTGTTCCTGACTTCTGGCAATATGGCTGGCATAACCAATACAATTTCCTAAGACAAACAGCAATAAACTGTAAGTATGTTGATCATGTATCATCTCCTCCTCACTTCACCTTTTCAACACCATGGTTGTCACCAAGACGTGTGTCATGGTTTGACATGACAGCTGTTTCTGGTAAGGAGGAAGGGGCTGTAAAGATGGCTCCTGTAAGAAGTTGCTCAAAACTCTCCCCAGCTCTGAGCCAGACCCACTTCTGGGGCTGAGCCAATTAGACGCTTCCACGATCACTTTTTAAGAAGAAGCCAGAAGAAAAGTGTTCTTCCTGTTTTGGTTTTTTTTTTTCTTCTGTTCCTTCCTTCTTTTCCAGCTGGTGGTGGTGCAAGGAGTGGGAAGAGAGAGAGAAGCAACCATGTGGACTCCAAGGTCAATGAGGGAAGAAAGGAGGAGGTGCACTGGAGCAGAGACTCCCCTGTATCCTGCTGAGAGTACTGGTGAAGCAGTGATTTGTTTGCATTTTGTTAGAGACCTCGCATCAGGGGCAGTGACTCACTTCATTAAAGACCTCGTGCTGGGGACAGTGACTATGGCCAGAGGAGGTTGTGTCCTGTGTGTGGGATGCCATATTCACAGAAGCTGTAGCTGTGGGGAAGAACCCAGTCCAAATAAGTTCATTAACATTATGCCCAGAAGAGGCTAAGGGATCCTGTATCTGAAGAAGCTGCAACTGTTGGAAAGAACCCATGCTAGAGAAGTGTGTTAAGGACTGTGTCTCGTGGGAGGGACCCTGTATTGGTCAAAGCCGCAGCTGCTGGGAAGAACCCACATCAGAGAAGTTCGTTAAGGACTGTGTCCTGTGGGAGGGACCCCGTATTGGAGCAGGGAAGAATGCAAGGAGTTGTCCTCATCTGAGAAGAGAGAAGTGGCAGAGACCATCTGTGAGAGACTGACCACATCCCCCATTCCCTATCTCCCCTGAGCCATTGAGGCAGGAGGAGGTAGAGATATCGGGAGCAGTGAGCTGGGCCCAGGAAGAAAGGAGGGATGGAGGAGGGAGATCTTAAAGTGGTGGTTGTAATTTTCTCATCATCCTACTGTCTTTTTTGCTTTTTGTTCTGTTCTGTTCCTTGTAGGTAATAGAATAAATTTTCCTTACTTTCCCCTCTAAGATGAGTACTGGAGTCTGTTTTGCCCAGAACCATAATTGGCAGTGAGCCCTCTCTGCCCTTGTCTTGATCCACAGCATCCTTGGTTATCTTTTTTCCTCCTGTCTTGCTGGGGCCTCCACCATCCTAAGGAGGGTGGAGATGGATGGGGGGCACCGAGTAAGAGACTGGCTGGGCAAAACCACGACAAGGTGATGACCCTCATTTTAGAACAGTCAGATCTCCTGTTAGAATTGTGACAAGACATTTGGCCAGTGAGCATTGCCATCAGGGTATGGTGACATCCATTATGGAACAGGGAAGTGTAACAACATGTGAGACACTGCCTGTAAAATCAAGCAGCGGCAAGTCCTGCCACTGGACAGCAATACCTGTGATCCCCTGGTGGTCTGGGATTCATCTACCATTGTCTTCTTCCTCCAAAGACTGCATGACTCACGTTCTTTTGGGAAAATTCTGAATCTAGAGTATCATTATTGCATTATAATTGTATCATTATTGTACTGATAATTAAGAACTCAATCTGCAGAGAGGCAAATGGCTAAAAACCTAGGTAACTAAAGGTTCTAGAGAGTTAAGAAAGCTATAACAATTACTAGAAATTTTGCTTCACTTTATCAGTGATAACTGATAAAAAACTTTGTACAACAAAAAGCTACACCAAATGCTAGAAATTGTAGATTACAACAAGCTATGCTGACAGTTAAATATTTTGTGTAATAATAAAGCTCTAATTGTAACTATAACCCTGTGGCCAGTCCTCATTCTACCAAAGATCCTTAAAAGAACCTGCCTTCTCTATAGCATTGGGTGACAGAACCACCGGGTGTTCACACAATCCGTCTTGCCAACTCCATAAGAAGGGCAATCATCTCCAGCTAGGAGGCAAAACAGGCAGCCAGGAAAGATAACAGCTTAAGCTCCTGCAGGTAACTTCACTACAGTGCAGACAGCCGTATTCCCACTCAGAAGTGCCTGCCATCTGTTCTCCTGATGATATTGTTCACTTCCACACCTCAGATAATCACAGCTTCCACATTATCATTAGGAGAGACAGGCTCTCATTTAGGCAGGATTTACACGTGACTGGAGGAGACAGGCAGTTAAATGAGAAGGATGGTCCAATGCACTCATTACCTTTATGCTCAGAGACCCTAGTTCAAGTTCTTGTTTCCAAGTGGAGATGCAAATCTTTGCCATATGCTGTGCAATTCTGGGTAAGTCCTCAGGGCCAGCTTCCATAAAATATTTTGCTAGGCAGAGTTGTTCTCTTCCAGCTTATTTTCTGTGTTGTTATGACATTTGGCTCCAACTCTATTTGGAATCTAAATGGCCTAAATCTAGGCCAGGTTTAAAGTGGTAGTACCTCCTCACCCACATTCTGCCAGTTTTTCTCTGGTCAGAGGCACAGATATTAAACCTCTGTGCTGAGGTTAGATGCTGCCAGTCTAGAAATAACTTGCCTTTACAGTACTCTGAAATTCTGCACAGTTCTCTGAATGACAGTCTAGGAAACTTTAGGGAGTTTTGAGATTTCTGATTTTTCTTCCTGCTAACTTTTAAAAAACTCCTTTATTTAGGAGTGATCTTGATTTGTGTAGTCTTAAGATACAACTCTTCCATTTCTGCAACCAGACTAACTTCTGTCATCTGGAAGTGGTTAAGAAATGTAATTTTTTAATCTTCAGTGCTCATAGAATACAGAATGGAGGGAAAATATGCTGAGGGAAAGTGAATCACTACCACATTTTATATTACATATGTTGTAACATATAATGGAACAAAATACATTACCTGCCTATAACTTTTTCTGAATTCTAGGGAATACTATTTTCAGTCTCTCTCTTTCAACAATACACCAGTCTAAACCTATTCCTATTGCCCACTGAAGTGAAAATTAACAAAACTGCCCTGCATCTACCTTCTCTGACTCGTGAATAATTTACAAGCAGTTAAGATTTTACGGTGGTTGCTAATTTTCTTTCTTAATATTTGTGTTTGGCATGTAAAATAAGACTAACCTTTAATCAAAATTCTGATTAATATACTGTATCTGACACAATAAACTCCCAGAACCCAGGTCAGTGGTCTACACATTATGTAACTGCAGTCTTCAAGAAAACTAATTGGTGTAATTAATCCACTATATAAAAAGTAAAGCTTAAGTCAAGATTCTTCAACTGCAAGTACCATGAATGTCAAGCCTAGAACATTGATAAAATAAAGGAAATAATACAATGTTAAACAAAGGAGGAATTACATGGCCTCCTTACAAAGGAAGACACTTCCTATTGATGAAAAAATGTGATAAATAGTGCTATATATTCAACAGATATTTACAAAAAACAGTTGGTTTCTACCAATCCTAGGATAGCAAGCTGTCACAAAAAGCCTGATGGTATTTCTGGATTCTCAAGACAATGCACTTCTCTTCAGCTTTGCAGCTTACATCTCGACTGGCTGCTATCCAAGAAGACAAGCTGTAAAACTGTGATGGTAAGGTGACCAGAAGCATCCTCAAGTAGAACGTGGATGAAGACAGGGGAATAAAGGATCCAAAACATGTGCTAAGACTCAAAACATTTGTTATGGCTCTGTCTGTTTAATTTGGAACAGAGATCAGTGCAGCTGTGGGTTCTACATTCTCATCAGACACTTAAAAGTAATTTTTTTTTTTACAGGAAAAAGGGACTGAATATTTGGATTGGGATTGAACTGGGAGTGTAGAGGCACTGTGAAGTGAAGCAGAGAGTAATGTACAAGTTAGAGCAGAGGACACAACTTGCTGTACTCGCAGCTCAGCTACACTCTATCATGTAGGACTACTCATGTCATATTTCTCTCTACGTATTTTCCCTCAAATACCTGTTGAGTGAGCTATTTATATTCATATCATTTCCTATTTGGTCAAAAAGATAACCTTCCCGCTGCTTTTGAAATAAATCAATGGTGCTTTTAGGTTTATAGATGGTTTATGCTGCTTTGGATGCAAGAAATATTAATGCACCATCTTAGTAATTTCAAGACTTCTTCACTACTTATCAGAGGCTTCTGTCATTAAAGAAATTAACAGTAGTCTGTAGGAACAATAATTTTTTCAAAAGACCGATCTTCTTCTTAAAACAAGTACTGGATTCACTTCAAACATGAACTTGTGCTGAGTTGTAGAAATTGCCAAAAGATGACAAATAAATACTCGGTGGCAAGGTCAATTATACTAGATGTAGTGCTCTTTGTAATGTAATAATGTCGTACTAACACAATGTAATAACGTTGTACTAACACAATGCAATAACATTTGAAGCTTCAGAATAACTATTACCTTTCTTCACACAAATTTTTGCATTTTATATACCAAATGTATGTATGGGAAAAAATAAACACTTAAAAGCAACATGCAGCACATTGCCTCTATCACAAGCTCTATTTCAGAATGAGGCTGTGGAGGCTACGCTTTATGCTAGGAACAAGCATTACAAGTCAAAGGTGTGTGAATACATCCTTCCTAGTAAAACAGCACAAACAAGCCAAGAGGTCCACCAGAGAGACTGCAGAACAACAAGTTCACTTTAAGTTTCAAACACAGTGAAACATCAGAGTTAAGGATTATTTGCTAAATAAAAAGGTAATCAAAATGTGGTTTTTAACTGCTGTTTTCAACAGTAGGATAAATAAGAACACATGAGAAAGAAGGTGCTAACAGACAGTACTTACTTATCTGTAACAAAGTTTTTGGGTTTGTAAGATTAATAACACTGACTTTCCTATACCAGCAACTTTAGTAACTAACTCTTCCCGCCAGCTATGAAATTTCACCCAAATTTATGTGTTCTTCAAGCTACTACTCTTGAAGATGTATTACATCAAAAATTTTTGCCCCAAAAGGGCACAATGTAATTATAAGAAATACATATTAAAAAGGACAAGAAATCTGACCTTGAAAAATTAGAAAAACGTTGCCCAAAGGAATTTACAAAATCAAGAAAAACTTGTAGCAACAGAGAATGAGGAGATGCATGAGGAAGCCACAGTAGTAGCAAATGTGTTCACCACTCAATCTTTAAGTCATTTAAGGACTACTTCACAATTAAGTAACTAGTGGGCTGAACAGAACAACATTCAACATGGTAACAAATTACTGTAATGATGAAAAAGCTTTTTTTAGAAAAGAAGATTAAATGGGCAAAAAATAAGTTTGCATGTCAGATTCTTAGATAGTGCGAGAAAGGAAATCACCCAAAGTCAGCCGCATACTCATTAGGATGCACAATAGAAATATGCATCAATAACCTTGAAAAGGAGGAGATAGAGGTAGGCATAAAGAACAACCCAGGGCATGGATTTTCACAAAAATTGTATGCTGTGGGCAGATATTTTTGAGATCAGCCTTCTAACTCGCTAAACTTCTGATGTGACTACAGAGAATCCTTACACTTGCGTTTAATCATAGAATCACAGAATCATAGAATGGTAGAGGTTGGAAGGAACCTTCAGAAATTTTTCAGGGCTGGCTTCTTGGGAACAGTATAGGAACATTGCCAGGGCATGCAGGGGTGCAACTAGGAAGGCTAGAGCTCTCCTAGAATTAAATTTATCCAGGGATGTTAAGGACAGTAATAAGGCATTTTTCAAGTACATCAGCAGCAGAAGGATGGTGAGGGGGGATGTGGGCCCACTGCTAAACGCTGAGGGTGCCCTGGTGTCTGAGGATGCAGAGAAGGTCGAAGTACTGAATGTCTTCTTTGCTTCAGTCTTTACGGCCAAAGTCAACCCTCGGGAAGCCCAGTCAGAGTAGACAGGGAAAAGAACCTCTCTCGACCTGCTGGCCACACTCTACTTGATGGATCCCAGAATGCCATTGGCATTCTTGGCCATGAGGGCACATTGCTGGCTCATGTTCAGTTTATTATCAACCAGGACTCCCAGGTCTCTCTCTGCAGAGCTGCTCTCCAGCAGGTCAACCCCTAGCCTGTACTGGTGCATGGGATTGTTCCTTCCCAGATGCAGGACTCTGCACTTGTCCTTGTTGAACCTCATGAGGTTCCTCTTTGCCCAACTCTCAAGCCAGTCAAGATCCTGCTGAATGGCAGCACAGACTTCTGGGGAATCAGCCAGTCTTCCCATTTTGGTGTCATCAGCGAACTTGCTGAGGGTACACTCTGTCCCCTCATTCAGATTGCTGATGAAGTTGATGAACAAGACTGGCCCCAGAACCGACCCCTGTGGAACTCCACTGGCCACAGGCCTCCAACCTGATTCTGTGCCATTGATCATCACTCTCTGGGTTCTGTCATTTAGTCAGTTCTAGATCCATAATGTATTCTATTTTGTGTGTGTGTTATCTTTCATTCACACAAACCACATTTTTAAGATTCTGGGGTTTACTTTTTGAATATAAACTTTGTATCATAATAAATGTTATTTTCAGTAGCCTAGCAGAATAAGGCATCTATGCCACCAGGTTTGGCAGGCCTCAGAACTGTGCTCCTGCAATACTGAGGAATCAACACCTTTGTACCTGGTTTCCAGGTATCTAAAGATAACAGCACAATACAGGCCCACGTGAAAGCCGACAAAGCAGGCAAATGAGAGGACAAGACATTGTCCCAGTCAGTGGTGCCAAGAAAAAAATTCTGGCATGTGAAAGGCAACAAAAAACAGGAGAGAGAACGTAAGGCACTTGTTATTTTAGCAACTGGCAACAGAAGGACTTTTGAGAGCCTGAAAATCTCTTGTAACATGAGCTTAACATATATAAGCATGTGTTTACATACACACCTTAGTACAGGCTGTACAGAGGCATGTAATTATCCTCAACAAACATGACATGGAAGGTATCACTAAATAATTAAATAAATTCTAGGATGTGACAAAAACAAGGATTCTAGGGACAGATGTCAACATTAAATATAAATTTCCTTGGAGGAAAAAGAATGCTGAAGAAAGAGAAGATTATGCCAGATGAAAATGATCAAAATGCTAAAAAACAGAATGATAGGAAAAATATGAGAGTATGCATAACATGTGCTTCCAGTTACAGACGGCTATTTTTTCTGCTGGCTCAGGCCGCATCACCAGTGGTGAAACCACTCAGGACTGAGGCAGGGCCCTGCTGCTATCTGGTGACTGCCTAGGGAGGCCTGTAATTTGTCCTCTAGTTGGTGTGTAAAATGTTTTTGGTTTGAGTGTGCACGTTTCTTAAAACTATGCTTATGCTGTTATTGTTTAAAAAGCTTTCCAAATGTTTTCTATTAATTCAAACTAACCAATTTAAGTAATCAGTTGAATTGGATAATTAAGGTGAACGAATGAATGAATGAACACCAAAAAATTTATTTGCACTCAGGACTTACAGTTCTAGGCAATAAAAATTCTGCATTTTTAAGTTTGACTGTATATTTCAGTTTATTGTTGGTCCTTAACACTAATAGCATTATAGTCATACAGAGATTTCAAAGCTGTTTCTCTACAATCAGGCCTTTTCCCTGCATCTACATGGTAACATTAAATTTCAGTTACACATTATTTTGGAAACTTACTGATATGAAGGGTTTTCTGCCACAGATTCAGATCATCTTCAGTAAGATGGTTTTAATTATTAACCTTTTAATATTTAATAAAAAGATATGATTCATACATTCCTAGTTTCTACTTTTCATAATCGATGTTTCAAAAATATATTCTCTAGCCATCATTTCTTTCTTTCCAAAGTTTTGTTCTTTTGTTTCCTGAGTGCCTCCACTTCCTATGAAAATTCTGTAAAATCAGCTGGTCTTCTATGTGTGGGCAGAAAATATTACTGTCTTTTGGAATATCTTGAGCAGATGTCAATAGCCATGGGCAAAAGATTCACAAAATAGTCCTCTTTCTCTTCCACAAGTTCTGTCAGATGTTGGTTTATATTTTATTACAGAGCAGGCTTACTCATTATCTTGTGTCTCAGACCTACTACTAGCCATCATTACAGTCAGTGTTCCTCCTGTTCCCTTCTTTCTATGTCCCACCTGAATCACAATTCCTGCTGAGGAGGTCTGGTAGACTCCTCTACCTCAGCTGCCTAAAACACAGGAAAGCCACATTGCCTGGGGGGATTCTGTATTTATTAGTAAGCATATTAAAGATGCAGCCACAGGAACAACCTTGTTGGGGTGGGGGGACAGGCGGGGAAAGAGATAGGAATGTTGGTTTTTGCATGGTCAGTACAGACTCTCAGGAAGCTCAGTATTAGTAACTTTGATGTAACATAGCATACAGAGGGAGGGTGGTATTAAGCCTTCAAAAATCTTAAAGGTCAAACTACTGGACTTTGTCTAAGCAACTTTGCTGGCCCTGTTAAATGAAAACCTCTGTTTAATAAGTATAAGCTGATGAATTATATGAAAAATATTCTAGTGACTTCTGATCAATTGATAGAACAGTTCTGGAATATTCAATATTCCGTCAGATTTTCATGTTCAAAAAGACTTCACTACCCTCCTGGAGTTTAAGAGAAGATTTCTCTTCAAAGGCACTTACTGATCCTCTAGGGAAGATTAGCTTTGAAAACAGAACAACATTAGGGAAGCCAAGGAAAGGATAAGAGAAAGTAAGAGTAAAGGGAGAAGATGAAGAACTTCTTTCTGTTTTTCAAATTTCAAAAGCCCAAAAGGGACTATTCAGTGAAATTAAAAGATAGTAGGTTAAAAACAGAAAGAAGGAAGCACATTTCACATGATATGTGGTTAAAACTGCAGAAAATTTAATTACAGCAGGAAACACTGTAGTCACACTCAGCAAGATTCTGATGGGTTTGCAGATGTATAAGGATATCAAACATATCAAGAGCAATTTAAAACTGCTGGAAGGCACATGTATTTCTTCAGGGAAAAAATGTCCAAGCATTTTAAAACTGAACAAAGAAATCTGCTAATCAGAGTGAGATACAAAGGAAAAGGTCTCTACAAGATAATGCACCCACAGGATGCCATTAAAGAAATGTCACCTCCTTCTAAATCCTTTGCATTCATTCTCTCTCTTCCTCCCTTTAAAGGAACAGCACAGAAAGGACAATAGGGACCTCACTGAAAGACTTGTTTCCTTTACAGTGCTGTCTGAGATGAAAAAGTGTCTGCCAGTCATCTCTCCAGTGTGCAGGCAATTTCATTTGCCTTCAGCCTGTTCAATGTATCCAGAAATTTATATTCATCTTAAAATTCCTATACCTGGTTCTATAAGTAGCTGGATTGATTCTAATTTTCTGAGATCAGATTGTTTTTAAAAGCAGAAAGCACTATATGTGGTATTTTTTTACACACTAAGTAGTCATAGTAATAATAAGTTCTTTCTGTTATTTTGCATTAACTGTACCTGCACTGTCACATGTCAGAGAAAAGATAACTTAAAAACTGTGAGGTTTCTTGATTTAAATGAAACGGTTTGTCAACAGCACAACTGAGTGCAAATGAGGGTAAAACATAGGGAGGTGTTACAAGTAGCTTAACAGTAGCATTACTCTGACACTGAATTTATAGCCTTCCTAAACAATACACTCCAGTGCTTTTTTTTTTTTTTTTTTTTTTTTGCCTAGAATCTCTTTTCCATCAATTTTAGCCTGTTACTTTACATCCTGTCCATCAAGCAGGAAAAGGTTATCCCCTTCCCATATTTTAGTAGCATCCTATGCATTTTAAGATGTTACTATATCTCAATTACATGACAGTATTGCTAACACCAGTGCTTGATGTTACCTTAGCAATCAGGCGGTAGATGGAACTTGTATATAAGAAAAAGAATTTTCTGAAGCATACGGAATGTCACAAATCCAAGTTTGGCAAGACTGGCTTGAAACTCTGAAATGCTAATAACTGTCACTTAGGGTTATATATGTTTCAGCATCTACTGGATTGCAGAGTTACTGCTACCATGGCTTCAATTTCCTCCAGTCAAGAGTCTCATGTCCTCTATCCTTATACCCCGTTCAGTCACTGAAATCGTTTCACCTTATCTTTGCTCAAATCACTTAAAAACCTTCCTAACCTCTCTGCTTCATATACAGTCTTGTAAAGACAGGCTGTATGTAACAGACTGGGAGATACATCCTCTATAAGAGACTGTTTGATAGGCTACATGGTACTGGAGTTGCATCTTTGCCTTGAGGGCACCCCACACTCACCAATTGAGAAACAATGGAAAAAAAAATACTATGTGTTACCATTAACCCTCACATCAGTCAGCATCTTCTGGGAAAAAGCATCTCTAATTATCTGCCTGTGAAACTGCAAAGAATAAAATCAAGAATAAAGTTGTATGCCTGATGTAACACAAGAATAACGATATTAAACTACATCTGACTCCCTATAAACCATCCAGTTCCTCTGAAAACACATATCTATGAAGGGTAAAACTAAAATCTATTACACCTTCACAAAGCTCAGCAAACTTTGCCTGGATTTAAAAACAATCATTCTTTTCAAAACTCACGAGCTAAAAATAGCATAGTACCAGTAGTAAACTGTAAGAGCACTGTTTTAAGTGTGGAATGTTCTTGCCAGCTCTCTTACAAAGAAACTAATATTACAATTTCAATTTACCTTTCAAGTAATGACTATTTATCATAAGATCTCTTCTACTGTCACTATTTGTATGTGACTACATGGAGATATAATCTGCACAGGATCACAAAAGAAAGTGAATAATGTACAAGAGAGTTACTGCACTCAAAGTGTTTTCTACAGGAAAGATACCTTTGCCAAGAGATAAAGCACATGACCAGCATGAGCAATGGTTACAAGAGGAAGCACTCGTTGGAGGAACACTGGAGGCCTGCGCACGTGCAGAGCCAATGAGCTTAGTAGAGCCAAATAATAGATTTGTGATTAGGATACACTGCAAGTCAGTTGAGTTTGTTGTATAAATTGGACTAATTTTTTTTTCACTTACAAATGATGGTATTACAGAGCATTTCTGGACATATATTTTTGCTGATTACAATGACTGAAAAAATTCCATCCTTTTTGGTGCCTCAGAAGAACAAAGTGACCACTTTTTGATGTATAATGGAAGGAATAGAGTAAGAGACAAATGCTAAAGGGATAATATTGGGAATTTTTCCAGGGATGTGGATCAAATGATCATCCAAAGAAACTCTCTGACAACTTTAAATAATCTTCAGCAATTTCTTTTTCCATTACAGTGTAGCAACCTGCCATCTCAGATGCCATTACCCCTTACCTACTTGTCTTGGCTCCTCTGCACACTTCCATGAAACAGAAGTTCAACAGAAGCCAGATGACTGGCAAGAGGGAAGGCAAAATACATATCAATTTTTTTTCACTTTTGCAAGATCAATGCCAGCTTGCAGTCCGCTTTGAAAACTTGTCTCCTTACTCTCAGATATGAGATTTCAGCAACCTCTTTGTTAGCAGAGCTTTTATATTATCTTATAAACCGATTAAACTTCCACCTACCCAGGTCCTGCTATTTCCCTCCACTAACTTCACAGAATGAGACAGACAGGAGAGATGACCATCTGTTTTACCAGTGAATCAACAGTTCTACCCCATTATGTGTACATCAAGTGATACCGAAGATACAAAGAAAGGAAGGACAGGCCCCCTGTGACAGATAGGATAAGCAAGTCTTCTTGAAGAACAAATCCCCTTTGTGTAGTTAGTATACAAAGAGTGGAAGAAAAGACCTTCTTGGTGTAAACTTTGCACAAACAAGATAAGCAAGTCTGAGTGCTAAAGGGCAATTTGCATGCCAATAATACGGTTCTGCTGACTGAGTTACAAAAGTTGAAGTTGCCCGAGGTGTGTGTTGTGACTGTATATGGGCAAACTAACTTCAAATCTACCTCAAAATTTCCATCAGATACCTTTCTCCAACTGTAGTACCCTTGTGTGGAGGCAGTCTCATGATGTACTAGCATATGCATTAGATTTATATGAATATTCATTTTCTTCATGTATATAATGGGGTGGACTAGATGATCTCTAAAGGTCCCTTCCAACCCTATCATTCTATGATTCTGTGAAATGTGTTCCCCTGATTCGTGTCAATGTGGAGCAATGAATATGGATGGTAATTTTTGGTAATTTTATTTGTTCTCATGTAACTTGTTCTTGCTTTTCATAACGGCAGCTTGACAGGTGTCTTGGTAGACTAGCTTGAACCAGATTTTGATAAGGAGGATGTTTCTGCTTCTTGTAATGGCAGCTTGGCAGGTGTTTTGGTGAGATTAGCTTGAACCAGTTTTGCAGAGATATACACACACAGAGGTTGCCTGGGGGACACCGTGAGGAAGACTATTGACTTTCTCCAAAGACCACCTAAAGAGGGTGAGAAAGACCCCCAAGATGGAAAAAAGCATGGGCAAGAAGGAGACAACCCCTTCCCAGTAATTATTAACATATCCCAGCCCCTTCGAGGAAAAGTAATGAATATGTATAAGGCCTATCCTATTTAATGTGACAGGTGTGAGTCTTGGTTGAGCAGACACTCCTGGTGCACCCAGTGCTGTTTGCTTGCCTTTATTCATTTAATAAATTGTAAACTTTAATTGGAATCCTGTTTAGGGATACATCATTTATCACGATTCTATGGTAATGAGTGTGCTTTTGTTCCCTTGTGTGCATGTTAAAAGGAGAGATCCCCCATGCATCCAGTGCTGCAATAAACCAACAACAGCTTTCTAAACTATCATTTGGTTTGGAGTGCTTCTTGGTTATTTTTGGTAACACAAGAGCATAGTTGTATAATTAAAAATCCACAGTCCACCCCTCTGGTCTCAGTAAATCCCTTATTACTGCAACATGCATTCCAGTTTCCTCATTTTGCATTTGGTCTGCGTACAGGTGAGGGTGCATCCTTCAAATGTCAGACTTCTAGGGTCCTCTTCCCTCCATTGTCACTCTCCTGAAGAGGCTTCTCAGCCCACATCAGTTATGTTGGAAATTTAGGTTTCATCACACTTTCATTAGGGTATCTATTCTTTTTTTTCTTCTCCTTTTGACATCAACATAAATAGTAAACTTATGTAACATAAATTGTAAATAGTAAAAATTTACAGTTTTATTCCGCTTTCAGTTTCCAACTACACCTCTATAAACAGCACTTCAAATTTCCCCATCTTCTTGCTCTCTGAACCCCACCAGTGTTCAAATAGTTTTTGCTGTTCTTCATACAGCCACACATAAAATTGTAATGTCAATGAATGGGGATTGCTCCAGTCTGTGTGCCATAAACAGGACCTCTGCAAGAGGACATGCCCAGTGTGGCACATTTGAAATAAAGCCTAGCAACAGGAATAGAAGAACTGAATATTAAACCAAGTAAGAACTTTTTTTTTTTTTCTTGACCAAATTTGAAAGGGTTAAGAAAATTCCCTTGTCAGATGGGTTTCAGTTCTAACATTGCCCAGTATGCCATCACTCATGGGTACTGCCATCCCTCTAGACTCCTTTGCTTCACCAGCAGTGTCCTCAAGTCAATTTTTAAAAGCAGTTAAGAAGAGATTCTCTTAAAAATGTAGTAAATTGAAAAGTTCTTATTTTGAAATACTTTACTAACTCTTGTTTATTTCAATAAAATTGGTTTAAGCATATGTAAATTAAAATAGAATTACATTTAGCATATTATGCTGCATTTCTAAATGCCCACTAGCTTAATACTTAACAAATTATGAGGACTTGTCAGATAAGATTATTTGGTAACTTCACTTTCAGACACTAGTGAGTTTATCCTTACCTGTTTGGAGACTTCACTCCTTTCCAGGTACTTGGAGAAAGAGGTATTTTCTGTAGTGCTCTTATATTCTCCCGTCCTGTGAGGAAGAGGTCACCAGAAGGAGTCAGAGAATTTTAACCTCAAGAAAGTTGTTGGGCTTTTCCAGTAACTATCTGGTCTTCATTACTATTGTGCTTGGCCTGCACTTTTTCCTTAATCATTAACCACCTGCAGCAAGCAGTATGTTCTTAAGCTTTATCTGTCATTCCTTCTCAGCAAGGGAAAAAAAGGAAAACCTGTCGATTCATTCAGTGGCATTTTAGGGGCATTAGGACAGGAGGGACGTAAAGGCAAGACAATGCAAGACAACAGCCTCAGCAGATCCTAGTGATTTTATCCCCAGGTTATTTGAAGCCAGGGAATCACACTGATGAGAATGTCTACACAACTGAGATGTTTGCTGGTTTAGACTAGAAAATGAGTGGGGCAATTGAGGGCACAGCAAAACCAGACCCCTCTGCACCCCACGGCCTTGTTGGTAGCGGCTCCCATGCCCAGGTGTCTGCCTGCCTGCCAGGGTGAGGCTGTCCGGCCCTGGCCCCTTCAGGAGCGGGAACCTTCACAAACCACACCACTGTCTTTGGGGTCAGCCAGCCAGCATCCAGCAAGCATCCTGCTAGAGACTGGCGGATGCCCGACCATCACTTAGAGCTGTTTTACTGTTGTTACACACGAGACAAGGCCTAGTGTGTTGCTCTACTCAGCTGCCACCGTAAACTAAAGCAAACCAGAGACAGGAAGAGAAAAAACACCCTTCCTGCCTTCCCCACCGACCGCGGTTTTACCCGCGCTCCACCGTGTGGCCCGGCCCCGGCTGTCGGCGCGGGGCCAGACGGGCAGGAGGAGGAGGGGGGAGAAGGGGAGGGGAAAGTGGAGGAGGATTGCGGGAACAGAACACCGGCTCTCGCAGCCCGCGGCTCTGCAGAGTGCAAAACCCGGCGTTCTTCAACTCTGGGACGAGGCAAAATTCAAGCTGCATTTCAACCGGCATGTGCTGACGTAACAGAGATATTTATCTATCAGTTGATGTCCTTATTTTTCCTGTTGGAGGCCTGATTTTTAATTTTTGTTTGTTTGTTTTGCCCTGCTCCAGGATTTAAACCAGTCATAAATGGAGACTGGGAATTAACAAAATGGGATTTCATCATTACAAGCTCATGTTTGTTGGGGGCTGCCCTTCTGCTGGAACGGCTCCCAGCCCCTAGCAGGACAGTGGCTGCTGGCAGGGGTGGGAGGCAGCTGCCCTTCCATGGCTGCTGGTACAGGAGTAGGCTCTGCAGGGATGCTGCCCAGGCTGAACACCACTGCTTGAGCTTCCCATTCTCTCCCTGCCTGAGAAGCAGTGAGTGGCTGGGGAGGGCCTGGAAGGCTGCCCTGATTCCCCTCAGGTCTGGCCTGCCAGCCCCAGCAGAGCCCTCTCCTTGGTCTTGCACTGCAACTTTCAGTGTGTAAACATGCCAGCCTTCAGGACTCACACACCCTGTTCTGTTCCTCAGCTCCCACACCAGAGGAAAAGAAATTGTGTTTTACCTGGGAGAAGCCTTAACAGCACAGCACTACGCACTGCTTAACAAAAAAACAACTGGAGGCACCCATTTATTTGAAACTTTTAGGATTCCTGCTCCCAGCTTTTTGACTTCCCGACTTTGTTCTGCACTTGGGCCACAATAACCCCATAACCCTACAGGCCTGGGGATGTATGGATGAAAAGCTGTCCAGCAGAAAAGGCCCTGGAGATGTTCGTCCACAGCCAGCTGAACATGTGGCAGTAGTGTGCCCAGGTAGCCAAGAAGGCCAATGGCATCCAGCTTGTATCAGTGTGACTAGCAGGACCATGAAAGTGAATGTACTTGGTGCTGGTGAGGCCACACCTCAAATACTGTGTCCAGTTCTGGGCCCCTCACTACAAGAAGAACATGGAGGTGCTGGGGTGTCCAGAGATGGGCAACAAAGCTGGTGAAGGGGATGGCGAACAAGTCTGATGAGGGGTGGCTGAGGGAATTGGAGTTATTGATCACTCTCTATAACTACCTGAAAGGAGGTTGTAGCCAGGTGAAGGTCGACCTTTTCTCTCCAGTAATGAATAACAGGATAAGAGGAAATGGCCTCAAGTTGTGCCAGGAGAGGTTGAAATTAGATATTAGAACTTTTTCACTGAGAGGGCTGTTAAATATTGGAACAGGCTGCTAAGGGAGGCAATAGAGTCACCGTCTCTGGAGATATTTAAGACACATCGAAGAGGTACTGAGATGGCCTCAAGTTGCAACAGGAAAGGCAGAGATTGGTTACTAGGAAGAACTTTTTCACCAAGAGGGCTGTTAAAACGTTGGAATGGGCTACTCAGGGAGGCAACAGAGCCACCATCCCTGGAGATATTTAAAAGACACATCGATGAGGTACTGAGAGACATGGTTTAGTGATGGACTTGATGGCCTTTTCCAACCAAAATGATTCTATAACTTTCAAGTCAGCAGTATCTATTCCCAGTCTAGTGATCATTTTAGAGCATGAGGCATAAGCTTGGCTCTCTTGCTGTCATTTATCACCCTGTTTTGAGGGTAAATGAAACTGGACACTACCCTTGTGCAGCTTCAGAGCCCTGACAAGCTCTGCTCTGCTGCAAGAGCTGATCCTGGCAAGCCCCTGCATGCCCAGCAAACCCTTCCAGTGGCAGGCTAGGGGGAGACAGCAGTCACAGTCCCTGGAACCATTGCTGTGTAGGGTCATAGGGAGCAAATTAAATGGTGATATGGTCTTTCCTCAGCTATAAGTGCTACTGCAAGTTTTTTCTATATGAGCTGGCCCTCATGTGGACACATCTTGGATCAAATAACTAATTTCTCTAGCATTTGTCTAATAATAGGGGATATGTAGGGAAGAGTACAAATATGAGCTGTCAAGTAATGATTCGTCCCCTAAAGATTACTCTTGGCACTTGCTGACATGTGACCCATGGAGTTCCAGAGTAAAAGGTGTTATTTTTGTAGTTAACATCCATCAGGTGATTTATCTCTATCATGATGTTTAAGTCCATTGGCAAGCCATGTGAACTTTTTGCACTAGAGCAATGACCAGTCTATGAAGAAATATTTCTGGTTTTCCTGAACTGGGCCTCTGCACACTTCAAGTGATGCTCTGTGACTTTTGTATTGAAAGAGCATATATAAATGGTTTGTATTTTGCTCAGCTGCCTATGTTTTTCTACGAGTCTATTATACTACACTCAGTCTCTGTTTTCTAGTTGGCCAAACTCACTATATTTGGTTGTTCCTCTGACCATCCTGTTTGCTCTTCCTTGTATGACTTCTTTGTATTTTTACTGCATTCTAATTCCGCTTTCCTACTCCTCCCTAAGAACTTCTGCTCATTTATCCTCTCAAGGGCAGCAGTCTCTAGGATTTTGTTTGTGAATTTGTGCATACAAACAAGAGGATGCAATGCCTTCTCAGGCACACTCTCTTCTCTGAAGCACTCAGTTTTCTAGAGCAAGTCAAACGCTTTGTTCAAGCAATTAATTGTAAATGTTTTGAGGCAGACTTTGTAAGCCTTCAACAATTTTTATTCTTGTTTAGCCAGCTGTTTCGACAAAACACATAGTCTTCAGTGAAAAAAATAGTTCTCCCACCCATCTGTTCTGTAATTATAAATTTATTTTCTTCCTTAACTAGCTGTGTTGTGGAGTGTTTTTTTCAAGAAGGAAGGAAGACATAAGATTTTGGGTGCAGAAGCAACACAAATTAAGGTAATGTGGATATTTCAAAGGAAGGTATCATAGAATCATAGAATGGTAGGGGTTGGAAGGGACCTCTAGAGATCATCTGGTCCACCCCCCCTGCAGAAGCAGGGTCACCTAGATGAGGTCGCACAGGAACATGTCCAGGCGGGTCTTGAAGGCCTCCAAGCAAGGAGCCTCCACAACCCCTCTGGGCAGCCTGTGCCACTGCTCCATCACCCTCACAGTGAAACAGTTTATTGTTATGTTTAAGTAGAACTTTTTGTGTTCCAGCTTCATCCCATTACCCCTTGTCCTGTTGCTAACTACTATAGAAAAAAAGGATGTCCCAACCTCCTGACACCCACTCTTTAGATATTTATAAATGTTAATAAGATCATCTCTCAATCTCCTCTTCTCCAGACTAAACAGCCCCAGTTCCCGCAGCCTTTCCTTATATGAAAGATGTTCCATACCCCTGATCATCTTGGTGTCCCTGTGCTGGACTCTCTCCAGCACTTCCCTGTCCCTCTGGAGCTGAGGAGCCCAGAACTAGACACAGTACTCCAGATGAGGCCTCAGCAGGGCAGAGTAGAGAGGGAGAAGAACCTCCCTTGACCTGCTGGCCACACTCTTCTTGATGCATCCCAGAATGCCATTGGCCTTGGTCATGAGGGCACATTGCTGGCTCATGGTTAGTTTATTATCAACCAGGACACCCAGGTCTCTCCCTGCAGAGTTGCTCTTCATCAGTTCAACCCCCAGCCTGTACTGGTGCATGGGGTTGTTCCTTCCCAGATGCAGGACTCTGCACTTGTCCTTGTTGAACCTCATGAGGTTTCTCTCTGCCCAACTCTCAAGCCTGTCGAGATCCCACTGAATGGCAGCACAGCCTTCTGGGGAATCAGCGAGTCGTCCCAGTTTGGTATCATTGGCAAACTTGCTGAGGGTACCCTCAGTCCCCTCATCCAGATTGTTGATGAAAACGTTGAACAAGACTGTCCCCAGAACCCATCCCTGTGGAACTCCACTGGCCACGGGCCTCCAACTCGATTCTGTGTCATTAATCACCACCCTCTGGGCTCTGTCATTCAGCCAGCTCTCGATCCACCTCACTGTCCACTCATCCAAGCCACACTGCCTGAGCTTTCTGATGAGAATGTTATGGGAGACAGTGTCAAAAGCCTTGTTGAAGTCAAGGTAGATGATGTCCACTGCTCTCCCCTCATCTAGCCAGCCGGTTGTGCACTCATAGAAGGCTATCAGGTTGGTCAAACAGGATTTCCCCTTGGTGAAGCCATGTTGACTCCCCCTGATAACCATCTTATCCTTCATATGTTCAGTCATAACATTCAGGATGAGTTGCTCCATCACTTTTCCAGGGATGGAGGTGAGGCTGACCGGCCTGTAGTTTCCTGGGTCATTCTTCTTGCCCTGTTTGAAGACTGGTGTGACATTGGCCTTTCTCCAGTCCTCAGGCACCTTGCCTGTCCTTGTTCAAAAATGATGGAGAGAGGCTTAGCAATCACATCAGCCAGGTCCCTCAGCACTCTAGGATGCATCCCATCAGGACCCATTGACCTATGAGCCTTAAGCTTGGCCAACAAGTCTTTAACCTCTTCCTCTATCACCCAGGGCAAGTACTCTGCTGTCCTGGCCATCATGTTATCCTTGCTGGACTGGGCTTCCCGAGGGTCAGCCTTCGCCGTAAAGACTGAAGCAAAGAAGGCATTCAGTACTTCAGACTTCTCTGCATCCTCAGACACCAGGGCACCCTCAGCGTTTAGCAGTGGGCCCACATTCCCCCTCACCATCCTTCTGCTGCTGATGTACTTGAAAAATGACGTATTGCTGCCCTTAACATCCCTGGCTAAATTTAATTCTAGAAGGGCTCTAGCCTTCCTAGTTGCACCCCTGCATGCCCTGGCAACGTTCCTATAGTCTTCCCAAGAAGCCATTCCCTGTTTCCACCTCTCATAGATGGCTGCTTTCTGCCTGAGTTGTCCCAGCAGATCCTTGCTCATCCATGGAGGCCTCCTACCTCCTTTTCCTTTCTTGTGCATTGGGACACACTGATCCTGGGCTTGGAGGAAGTGGTGCTTGAAGACTGACCACCTCTCATTGGCACTTGTGTCTTCTAGAATCATATCCCATGACATCCATCTAAGTAGATCTTTCAAGAAGCCAAAGTCGGCTCGCCTGAAAACCAGGGTCACGGTCCTGCTTTGTGTTCTGTGTCTTCCACACAGGATCTTATGTTCTACCATCTCATGGTCACTGCAGCCAAGGTTGCCTCCAGCCTTCACATCCCCAATCAGGTCCTCTCTATTCGTCAGTACCAGGTCCAGCAGCAACACCCCTCCTTGTTGGTTCCTTGGTCATCTGTGACAAGAAATTGTCATCAACAGTCTGTTGTAACCTCCTGGACTGTGTGCTTGGCTGTGTGGCTATCCCAACAAATATCAAGGTGGTTGAAGTCCCCCATGAGGACCAGGGACTGTGATCGTGAGGCAGCCATCAGCTGTTCGTAGAAGGCCTCATCCACATCCTCCTCCTGATCAGGTGGCCTGTAGCAGACTTCTACAACAATATCACCTGCCTTGCCTTGGCCATTAATTTTTACCCATAAGCACTCTACCTGCTCCTCATCCCCACCTAGACACACTTCAGTACACATTAATTGCTCTCTCACAAAGAGAGCAACTCCACCTCCATGGCTTGTCAGTCTGTCTTTCCTGAACAATACATAACCCTCCATGGCTGTGCTCCAGTCATGGCAGCAGCTGTATCTCATTTTTCAATCTGTTGATATTGTTACTGAAATTTCCACAACATTAGACAAACAATGTCTGAGATAGAAAGCAATATACAAGCTGCATATTAACAAACTAGATTAAAGTATCACTAGATTAGTGGTAACATAAATCCAAAGTCGTCTAAAGTTCAATTTACTTGAAGGGAGGTGGCTCACCTGGGGATCTTCTTATCTGGTTTTGCAGGTACATTCTGCAGCAACAGTGTGGTGTTAAAATAAACCTAGCTTTAGGGATCTATATCAGGATAAAAGTGCTGCAGCCACATGCTGTAAAACATTAGTCTGATACAAATATACTCATGGGTTGAGACGCATGTAAGCTGTTTGGCCAAATGAACTTCATGCTACAAAGCTTCATGTGGTACCAGACACCTGATTATGTCTCTTATTCTGCAACTGATGTAAGAGTGGAACAAACCTTTTATCAGGCAGTTAATTCAAATCTGTAACATATACTCATTACTGTCCTAGACTAATTTTGTACTGGTGAAGTTCTGATGGCACAGGTACCTGCAGTTAATGTCTAGGGACACATTTCACGGGTATCATTTTGCACTTGCCACAGTTGTGGGCAGTTTGGACAAACATGCAGACGCTACTGGTCCGCCACTGGGCAGGCTTGGTTGCTTTTTTTCATGCCATCTTCTTGTCTGTTTCATACATAAATATAAAGCAAGGTGGGGTTTTGAGGTTGGGTTTGTTGTTTGGTTTTTACAGGTTTCTGTAGAATTACAGTCCTTGACTTTAATGACTACCAAGGAGGGCAGAACATTAGCACAGCCTCCTTTACCTAAGGAAGAAATAGGCATCTTCAAACATTTTGTAAGCAAGCAGTCCCCTTAGTTCAACTCCATGAAAGAGCAAGTTGCAGCATGCAGGTCAGCGAATTCTAAACACTTTCATCTGGAGATACAGGTTAAGCTTAAAGAAATTTTGGGGAAATATCAAACCCCAAAATAAGCACTCTGACTTCATGTAATGATGAATAAATTTCATAATGCTAACATACAACTTATGCCCCAGTGCAATACAAACTCATGTGAAGATGTGGTGTGCAGAAGCCAGAGTGTGACTAAGGCCTGAAATGGAATGGCTTCTAGGGATTAACAAGGCAGAAACATGAACGCATTGTTTCACAAAAAAGTGAAACATTTATAGTCTTCAATTATTCTGTCTACCAGAACAACTAATCTCCCTTCACCCAAAAAAAAAAAGCTTTTTTATACAAAGACACATTGGTGTAGATATACTTTTCCACCCAAATGCTGATAGACCAATGAAACACAAGGATTAAAGGGGTAAACAGCTGCTTCCTGAACACACTATTGAAGAGTTTTCTGATCCAGCAGCTATAGTGTCATCCTGCTATACAGGATGCCATGTACATACACTGCTATAGTGCTTTACAGTGTACATTTTGTGAGTTACACCTTTGCTTTTATGACCCTAAAGATGCTCATGGTATATATCTCAGATTTGATTCTAACAAGCTTCCCAAATGCATATTGTAAATATCATAGGCAGAATATCCCCAATAATTTTTCTCAGACAACAGGGGTGAACAAGTTATTTTTAAAATAAAGGAGTCTGCCCTAATAGAAATCATAAGACAGAGCAGCCAGAATCAAGATACTTTGGAGATTCTATTTTCCTCTTAACTCTTCTTCAAAGTTGTCTAATATAACCCACTGTAAATAACCCAGAATTAAAATCAGAGATGCAGCCAAAAGACGACATTCATTCCAATATAAAATGAATAGCATTGTATTAACGTTTATTTCTAATTACAAGAAACAGAATATCAGTCCCTTATTTGTACAAAAATACCTGAAAGATTACAATTAGGTTCACAAGCCAAAAAGCTATTTACAGTATGAAGCAAAGCATATTGAATAAAGGTTTTGTCTCTTAAGTTAATACCTTTTGCATTCCCTGAAACTTTAAACTTTATTCCATTTTACAGTCGCTAAATCTTGCATTGTGACAATATAATTTACGATAAGCAAGTCTTGCCACTGGAAAGGTGCATTGATTGGTCAAACTGTCAGGTATTTAGTGCAGAAAAGATAAGACAAAACATCTAAACTGAGGCACGTGTTTCTTCAAGATTAATTAACAAATAAAAAGTTTTTTGTACTTTTAACACCTATTGTAACATAACTTAACTAGTAACCTCATTACCAAAATGGTTTGGCATTTTCCTTCTCAACATATTCAAGATTGCTACATGAAGTATTTATTTAGAAAATAAAATCACAGGCAAAAAGATAAAAATTCAACAGGCTCCAAAACAACCCTGAGCATCCCCTTTACATTCATGTCATTTAAATATAAAAATAAGAGTCAAATGTCCTTCAGTCCTTGGTATTCTGAGCTGGCAGCCAGCTGAATCTGTTGGAAAACTAAGGTGGTATTGACTGTTTTCCAGCAGAAAGAAGACAAAGCAGTGATCTGCTTAAGTAAGATTGTTGCCACTTTGAAGGTGGTCACTTTCTCAAAACAGCCCACTTTAGCTGGGAAAAATACAAAATACTAAGTCAACCATCTACATACAAAAATCATGATTTATAAGTCAAACTTTTATTCTCAATTTAAATAAGATGCAAAGGTTTTTTTTTTTTTTATAAATATGAAACACTGCAAATACTATCTGCCTACTGGGAAAAATGCATGGTTGTCACTAAGCTATGTAAACAGAAAAACTTAAAACTACAGCATAAATGGTCTTATTAAACTGGTAATGTAGTCAATACAAGTATCTTTTTTCTCCTAATAGGGGCCAAATAGAAGCATGCAAAGTGAAGTCAGACTTAAGTTAGCTTAATTTCAAGGTTTTAAAATACATTGTCTAGAAAGCAGGAACACTCATTTCACTATGTACAATTAAAACAAACAAACAAACAAAGGCTTCTACTAAAAACAAAATCAAGTTTCTTCATTTTTATTATCTAGACATTAAATGGAAAAAAAATACTAAATGTGTTCTGTAAACTAAAATACAGTGTTTCTATACCATTGACATAGTTATAAGCTGATATGGACGACTCAGGCAGGTTGTGGTTTGTCTTAAGCTATTCTCAACACTACATGAAGACCTGAAGGTGTAGGATTGGTTTTCCTTCTCTACCATTTCACGTGGCTAGGACTTCAAACCTAGTAGCAAATGTTAGTAACAAGGAACAAGCCTGCATAAATAATTTACCACCCGAAGCATGCTCTGTTCTGCACTGTGCTCTCTTAAGTTCCCAGGGTGGAATACTTCTCACTGTACTAACTGTGGGATGCACTAGGAAGTTAATTCAGTAACAGTTCCTGTGCCAACCATGTTGTTCAAAGAATGATACTTGCAATGGGAGGATAGACGTGGAACTTGTCTAAATTTAATACTGATTTATCATCAGAAAGAATTATTGTGTAAACATTAAATAGTTGATTTAAACATTAACAGTAAAGTAGTTCTGATGACAAACCAGCAGCTGAGCAGGATGCATGCTGGTCTGCCACAGGAACTGACGTGCTTTAGCGTGTATGACACAGGGATCACCAGTTACCTTGATGGATCATACTGCCAGCAGCTAGTTCACAATCAAATGTGTTTCCATTCCCAGTACATTCTTTCTCACCATGTAAACTTTCATATCCTTACAGAAAGCAGAAGGGTTACAAGCTCTTTTTATGCCCTATTCCCCAAGAGAGATTTGTGTCACTGTCGCTTTACTATATGGAAAGAGCTCTTTGAAACAGTCTTAAAATTCAAGGAGCTACAAAGCTAAAAACACCATTTTTTTTTTTTTTCTTCCTTTTGTCATACTAAGACTACCTGCAGAAGAATCTTCTTAGAAAAAATGGTGGTTTCAAATACAAGTGTAGTCATTCAGTCCTACTCTATTTAGTAACAGTAAGTTTCCTCAGGAAAACAGTCAAAAGGCTATAAAAACCAAACCACCACTCCAATAATAAAAATTTGTGCATAGAATCTAATACAGTCTTTGCATGACTGGATGCCACTAATATGCCATCAACATACTACAGCCGTAATGCTACAAGTCAACAGTTTTAAGAGTATGTATATGGTGGTATGTTCTTTTAGAATTGTATCCTCATTGCTTCTTCAAAGATATCTGCAGATCATCAAACCTCAGGTCTCCAGAGAAGTTTTGAGGCACACATGCGCGCGCACACACACACACACACATTTCTTGATTTTCTTCTAGATCCTTTTAGGCTGAAGCATTCCATACATTTTAGGGTGCAGATTAATACCCAACTCCTGCATGAATTTTAAAAGCCACATCAGCTCCTAATATAGGCTGCATACAATATCCAAAACAAAATAGGAGTGCAAAAAAAGTGTTCAATACAAAAAGTAAACACACTAGTCTTAATTGTCAAGATTATTCCAGGGCAAGAGTTCTTTTCAAAGATTTCTCTTCACACTTGTTCCTGTTAAGTGGCCCAGCCAAGACAGCTTCCAGTTTTGTTTCAAATTTATTCATGGTTTTACATACCCTCCCTCCCCCATTTTTGGGATGCTGGGGCACTCAGCAGCAATCGCTCTTTAGGTGTTAGACAAACCAGCAATCTTGGTCTGTTGGCACCTGTTGAATCCATCGAGTCCCAAGGTGCATAATATTTTAATTTATTTTTACCAACTTACAAACCTGCCAATTCCCCAGTGTCAATGTTCTCTTACAGTTACTCTTCTAGCAAATCCAGTCTTCAGTGAGAGTCAGATTTGAGGTCATAAGGCCACTCGGATGCAGTGGTGTTTGAGTTTGCAGGGCAAGACTCCTTTGTTTAGTTGATAGAATTCAACAAGCTGGATTAGATCACTGAATTTGGTGTTCCCATCATCCAGGCTGAAAAATATCTGTCCATCATCTTCACACTGGGGAAACAAAATCCTTTTCAAGTCAAGACTGCACACGAAGAGATGTGAGTGTGGCAAAACATAAAGAGTTTGAGTATGTGACAAGATAAATGATGGTCACTTCCCAAACAACCTAGAGATCTTCATGAAACTGTGCACAGCACTAGAAAAGAACTTAATGACAAATCCAACTTGAAATGTTTTGTTTCTGGAAGTGAAAGCTCATGGGCAGAGTTATTGGAAGTTGTCAAGAAAGCATTGGTCTTCATTACATAAAACAAATATACCCCAAAAATATTTGTTAGCTGTTTGTAAAATTGGCAGATGAAGCAACAGGTCTACCTGATCTTAAAACTTCTGATGCTCTTTTTGATCAAGATAAAAATCAAATAGGTTCTCCTCATATCTGTGTAATGTTATTTTAAGCTCAACATTATTGGATAACCTCTGGAATAAAACTTTCTAAGCTTTCCTCAAGTTATTCTACATTTGCCTAAGTGACAGGGAGACAAGTGCTGCTGTTGCTGTCAGTCACAGAGAACAAGTTTTATGCATTACTTCTTCACCGAAG
Source organism: Colius striatus (assembly GCF_028858725.1). Classification (NCBI taxonomy): domain Eukaryota; kingdom Metazoa; phylum Chordata; class Aves; order Coliiformes; family Coliidae; genus Colius; species Colius striatus. The sequence continues at coordinate 24,187,958 of NC_084762.1, forward strand.
TGACTTACGCTGGTTTTCTAGGCAATGTTAACAACAAGTTTTAATCAGACATTGGACCGCTCTAAAGAATATTTGCTAATGGGACTATCCCTGTTAATTAGTTTTAATAAGAGGTGTCTTCAGATGTTGGCAAAACCTTATGATTTAGGGGTTTTTTTTGTAATCAGTACAAAAAATAACAGACTTACCGGTAAGATTTGAAAATGCTTTATTTTTTGATGATGACACAGCGTAAGTACAAATGCCTTTGGATTGCTTTGGCTGTCCCGGAGAAGAAAAAGTCTAGGAGAGAAGATTTTTAAGTACATGCTGAATGTCATAATCAATTTCTTCACAAATAATCAGAACTACAAGTCATTTTGTGCTATTGCCCAACTCTTCTTTAGTTCCACTAACAGGCAATTCCATAACTGACAATTTGCTTTCAACTTTTATATTGTGGCTACACAACACCAATAGATGAAGAAACAAGATACGGAAGATACCTGACAGTATTCTTCCCTGATGAATGTATGTATGAGGGGTTTTTTCAAGGGTCTCTCTAACTGAGCTTTCCACTACTGATATGTACTCTAGTTAAAAAAAAAAATGTTCTCATTTAATCCCAAAGTGAATCTGTACTTCTGTAGATGGGAAAGCAATACGTGAGAATCTGTTCCCACTCTCCAGAATCCTGCATTACTTTACAGAAATCCAGTGCAGACAAAATTACATTTAAGTTAAATGGTGGCAATTGCAGAGAAACGGCTCAACGCTTAAGTAGCATATTACCAAGATAGCGAAAACACACACTGATTTTTCCAGTAAAACAATCACGGTATTTTTCCCTCTCTATCACGGGGGAAGAATATACTTTAGGAGTACAGCTAGCAACATCATACACTATATAACTCACTTTTTAAGATGACCCACAAAATTGAAGTCCTAATTCCAACAGTTAAAGACAAACTTAGAAAATGGGAAAAAAAAATCTCAAAAATCTTCTTTTCCCTTGATATATCTGAACTAAGGAAGAATATATCTTTGGTGTAAGGCTCACCACGCTAATTAGTAGTGGATCTGTGAGATGGCCAAACACAGTACTGAGGCAGGCCTCAAGCCCTCATAATTGCTAACCACTAAGCCAGGAACACACTTTTCCAAGGCAGAGTTGCAGGAAGTGCTTGTAGTCTTATGAACCCGAAAGAACTTGCTCCAGCTCCTCAGAACCGACTAAGAAATGTCAATACCACAAAAATGCACCGTCATAACCAGGGTAGGTTCAATACTGGGAGACAGGCACATCTTGCCACCACCGGAAACCATGCATGGTATTTGAACATTCCTTTTCTGTCCTAGCAAGAGCAGATGTGTGGAAAACAGACCAAAGATTTTACACTTTAGGATCCATCACAGGAAGAAACATATTACCTGCCCTGTGGTTACTGGAGATCATGCAGGTATCCCTAAATTATCTTTCATCTAGCCATTTCAGATAATGCATGGTATCATTAGCTAGTGGCACAAAGCAAAGCTCAGCACAATTGATCCTGCAAGTGTTAACTCAAGCAACTGGCTTGCCTACACAAACAATGACTATAAAGATATACGCACCCTCAACAACAGCTTCCAGAAACAGTCAAATGATGGTGGTTATCAGTTACATATATACATTCCTGAAGATCTTACATGAGGTATCATACTGATAACTTTCTACCTTCCTTTGTTCAAGAACACTCACAGCAGGAAACTACAGGCAAGACTATTCTGACCTGAAAACCATGATCCTTAGATCTCAGAGCCCACAGGTAAAATGGTTCTTTTGCCACTGCTGACTAACCTCGCTACAGCCAAACTAACCAATCTTTATCTTCCACAGCTGGCTAAGCATAAATTCCAAACCGTCTCAAAGGCACTAACACATTTATCCCAAAATCCCAAGAAAGGTGAACCGCTAGATTCCTAAGGTGACAAGTCAGAACGAGCCTGAGATTGCAAAGATCTGTAGCGTTAAAGGACCAGCAACCCAAGAAGTCAGCAGTGCTTCTTTGCTTTCTCAGCCTCTCTTCCATTTGACCTGCTATGCTAAAACCCAATAGCCTTAACACAGAACAATAAAAAAACCCCACTGATTGATGAATGTGTATATAAACGAGCAATGCATTTCATTCACTAATGCATTTCATTCTTCACAAAGATTAGTCATGCTCCTGAATCAGATAAGGCCAAAGAAAGGTTTGAACTTGACTGTCTCTTGAGAAGCCAACTTCTACCTTAATCCTGACAGCAGTGAGATTAGTGAATTGAAGGAAACCATGCACTTCCCATCCTACAAATAAAGAACCAGTGAATGCAGTTTAAGCAACTTCCCTTAAATAACCATACCTACATATAAATAAGGGAAACAGAGATGCTCAGAAGATATTTAAATCTCAACTACAGACATTTTAGAGAGTGCTGTAACAGGTACTTTCATTTCTTTTTTCTCTAGCACAGAAATAAATAGTGCGAAATCATCATTAACTGCTCTCATTCATGCAAAAGGGCACACACATAGCTGTTTATTAATCTGTAGGCAAACAGCTAGGTAAAGCTTTGCATGAAAAATATGTCCTCAATGCAGATTACAAGAATTAATTATTTTAAAATTCTAATATTATCTAAAACTTAATGGCCTCTCCTGTAAAAAAGAAAAAGAAGTTGAAGTGCGGTCTTGTTACTATTTTATTTTTCAAAATAAGAGTTAGAACCCACTCCTGAAAACACATATTGTGACTTTGTGAAATCCAGGCAGGTTATAATGGGATCGCTCAAGAATCAGGTTACTCAGAACTGCTCACAAACCTGTAAACCCTTACAGCAGTTGTGCTCTATAACACCTAGTATCAGATTGTAAACACTAAGCAACAGGAATACCTACCCATCTACAAGCCCTTGCTGCTTAATAATCCTGTGAGATTCTTCTCTAGAGATTCTGCCGTGAAACCAGTGCTGTGTCCTATGAATAACTGAAGGTGAGAGGGAAAAGAGGGAAAGTGAGGATGGTTAAATACAGTTAACCCGTGCAACAGTTTTTTCCCCACACGCTAATTATTTAGACATTTTAAAAGTGGGTGTATTTTGTTACAGAGTATAAAATATCTTTCATCAATCCACATAAAAAAATGAATCAATATGAAACAAGTGCACCAGGTGTTGCATCTACTTAATATACCAAGTAGATGGGCATTATCTGCATGTTTTCTCTGATTTGAAGATATACAATTAGATTAATGAGAGAAATCTGTTATAACACTGTCTTTTCATAGCCTTTTGAAAATGCTGGGACTAAACAGTTCTTAGAACACAACATTTAAGCTAATGAGTTATAATCACGTCCATTTAACTCCAAATAATGAAAAGCACTTTCGCCTGTGCTTTCTAAGGTGGGGTTACCTCCAAATATGTTTATGTTTATTGGTTTTCAAGTGGTATTTTTAAATTCTGTTCAACAAGATAGAAACACAGAAATAGCTGTGTTTCCTATAAGAATTTCAGAATATTAATAGGCAATTTCCTATTATTTTTATTAACTTAAAATCTCAAAGAAACATTCAGGACTCATGTTACAGGCATCGTCATTCTACATAATTCAGTTATTATGGAATAAATTCTGTTTTTAAGATTTTCATTTTTGTTCTTTAAAGATTAACAGATAACTCATTGACTTTGCTTTTCTAAAACAAAGAACTGACTTCTGGATTGGTTTAAATGAAAACATTTATGGAGTCTCTTATTTTGACAAAATCTGAGTTTCAGAAGATTCATATTGAAGAAAAGCTTGGGCACACCTTCAAGGAAAGCAAGCTCCTACTATGTCTGTATGGGTTAGCATGCTCATGACACAGAAGCTACTGATAGACATAAATAAACACTGTATTTGATATTGAGGCATTAATACTACATGACTGCACTCTGTCTCTATATTAAATACAACATTTATTTACCCACAGAGGCCTTTGATACTGTGCTTACAGACCAGCAAAATTTACCTGTGCTCAGTGTGGAAGGATGGAGTGGACTTTGGCTACCCAAGATGTTCATTCTTGTGCTACGTTTCTATAGAGAAAATAAATTGCCATTAAATCCACACTAAAGCCTGAACAGAAGAGAACTGGTGCACATGCAATACAGATTTAATTTACAGGAAACTGGGGGCTGGGCAAGTTTAATGCGAAGATGAGAATAGAAATGCAACTTTGAAGGGGGCTAATCTACAAGAAGCAGCTCATTTCAGTTGGCTTAAAACACAAGCCAGATGTTAATGATGAAAGCTCAGTATCTAAAAAAAAAAAAAAAAAAAAGTGACAGAAAAAAGAAAAGTCTGACATGGTTCTGCACAGGCAATATACCAGGCACTCAGTAAATCAAGCAGTATTTCCCTCCCGTACAGAAAGCACCAGCCAGTGCTTCAGTAATGACTCCTGTTCCCTAAGAGACGAGCATGTGGGAAAACTTGTACTGCAGCTGTCTGTCCACAAGACACTATAAACAAGTTACATCAGTTTTCATTGCAAGAGGTCCTGCCTCTTGTATATTCTACAATTAAACTTACTGGGAGCAAGCCATTAGTCAGAGCCCCAGCCTCTTCCATGTGGGGAAGCATTTAATTTGACATATTCCTCCTCAGAGACTGGTTTTGCAAACTGGCAGTAAAGTTCTGGTGGGTCTGCTTTCCCCCTCAACTTTCCTCTGGACACTAGGGGGACAGAGAAGCAGTGGTAGAAGGTTGTTGTGAATGTGACAGTTTTGCTAAAGATGGACATTGACTTTCAGATCTGCATGCTTGCAGTGTGATTGCTTCAGGTCGGAGCTAAGCTATACTGTGACCAGCACTGCACTAACATCATAGCAAGCTCTGTGTTTTGGCTCTCAACATACACTAATTACAAAAACAGAAGAGAACAGAAGAGAAGATAGCTACCCTCCAAGCATGTCCTTCTTCCAAGGCAGCACTCTGTGCTTCAGCAGGATTTTCAATAACTCTTCCTATTTGCCCCGAAAAATCCATTGCTACTAGTGAGTTTTCAGATACACTTCTCTGAAAAGGAATTTTCACTTGTTTCAAAAAACAGCGAAAGGAAAAATCAGCTTTGAGAGTTTAATTTTAAAATGTTTTAGTTTTAGAAGACTGTCCAAAGTTGCCCTTCAACAGCACAGAAAATACTTACTTCTTGGTTGGTTTTTTTTTCCCCCCCTTCCAAAAGATTTGCAGACACAAAAATAGATGTCTTTTGTTTTTAGGCCATAGGGGAAAGAGAGGATTCAAAAGCTGAGAACAAAATCTATATTGCTCAAGTTGCTCATTTGTACTATTACTATACTGTAGTAATTTTCAGGGCCAGTTGGGATCTAAGTATAGGATCTTCCCTTTCAGATAGCTAACAGCTCTTGGCCCAACACATTTTAGGAAATTTACATGGTAGTTTTGCCAGACCTAAGCTGGCTTCTGCAGAGACAAATGTCTCTGTACTGTGTATCTCTAAGTGCCTGACGTATCCAAGATTTTTAATCATGTGGATCATGTAAGCCTAAGATAATGGAGAGCCAACCATGTAAACTACTCAGGCAAAATGTGAGCTTTACAATGATTTGCTACACAATGCTGAATTTACATTTTAGTGCAAAATTTTCCACTTTTAAAATGCAAATGCAAAAGTATTTTTTCGAACATCATACATTAATGAGGTGAAGTTCATTACTTACTACTGGAGTGGAAAAGTGTGGAAGCATGGCTTTTCTCTGCTGGGGAATTCTGTAATTCTGATACAGTAGCATTCCATACTGCCAACAGAAAAGCAATGACATTATTATTCAAATACATACCCAAGGAAAAAAAAAAACTGTAGTGTCTTTATAATACCACTTACACTGGAGCAAGGTGCCACCAGTTTATTACTTTCGTGATCAGAAGATGTCCCAAAGCAATGTGCACTGAGTAATAGTGGTAATCCAGCAGTAAATATACATGAGTAGTTTTGTTTAAAAGACAGCACTTCTACAAGCCTGACTGAAATACACAGGTAATTTCTGCCACTCGCAGCTATCACCATGTTTTTTCCTTGTAGAATACAAGCTTTCACAAGCTTGAGGTCAGAACACGTATATATAACTCTCCTTCTAGTAATGTGAACTGCAAAAAACCTTCTGCATAGGATATTAAAACTCGGTTTTCATAAGGATAAAAAAATAAGAATCTTTCTAATTCACTAGCTTATTTACTAAATTTCAGCAGGAAATAACTCTTTTGGTACTTTTCTTATCATCATAAAAATAAGGTGATTGAATTCTAGTCATGCTCCTTGTTGAACGTGATCAGTTTTAACAATAGTAGCTAGGATGGTAGGAAAACATCTACTTAATACCTCCCCTAGAGGCACAGTGCTGAAATACAGCAACAATGCTTACTGAATGTTCTAATTGAAATGGTATATATAATTTTGTAAACAGGGTAACTAACATGACTATGGAAAGCTAAATCAGTAGGCTAGTAAAAAAGGAGAGTCGGAAGCCTTGGGCCACATACTAAATTTTCCTTGACTATACACTTTAAATCACCTTTCCTTAAAAGATGTTTCTTAAAAACAACCCCTTATTTCCTCTAGTGTTAACTGTCTAAGGGTGAATGTTATATGCCCGTATACAGAAATTACTGTCATGCAGTGTCGTTGCTGCCACAGGTGACACTGCAATAAAAAATTCCCCTGGATGATCACAGCAAGATGCATGTCTACACATTTGGTAAGAATAGCTAATTCTGTACGCTGTGAAGGTTTTCCCTTGCCTTTCAAGAACATTAGTGTCTCAACCAGTGTAACTGATTTCTCCAGAACAAGTGGTATCTTCAAGGCACAATTCACTATAATTATCTTCTGTTTGAGCACTTTCCCCACAATACAAAATTCCGTGTCAATAGGGAAAGTAAAGGAGAGGTAAAAAGTAGCACTTGGAATAGCCTGGAGACTAAAACTTTTACATAATTTTTAGTGTGCATCAAACACGAGTCAGGTCAAGTAACTAGAAAGCAGATTATGTCAGTCAACAGAAGCATCAGCTCCACAGAAACCAAATATGCATCTTGTAACTGGTACTCCTTCTTGCAATCTGGCCCACACTATGGCTTAGTGCACCTCACTTTTGTTAACAACTCCAAATAGAAATTTCTGTAGTGCAACACAGAATCTCTTACAATCAACAAAAGAGATTAGATTTGGAGAACATTCAAAGAGACGTGCTCTGGTTTGGAAGGTGACTGCTTAATGGAGATGGAGAATAGGCCCTGCATTTTCATACCTGCAGGCCTAGCAGCCTCATTCGCTGTCCCTACGCTTACGGGGCTTTTGCATGATGGACATGCACAGGGAGAGGACAGGTAATTGTGGCAAACATTGAAAAGGAGGGGAAGAATAAACAATGCTGATGCAGTGATGGGAATCTCCATGTCTTCTCCTAGTCAACACCACTGGACTTGGAAGTGATGAAAACCTCATGTTCTTTCTGATGCACTCAGGCGCTTTCAGCTCCTTGGATGCATGCTGCAGGAATGCATCTTCTTCAGCAAATGGGTTGGAAATGCTGGTGGGGAAACAGGCCTTTGGCAGAGAGGTGTGAAGGCTTTGCCAATGTGGGCTGCTACTTAGGCAAAATGACAACTGTTCATTCAGGACAGAAAGACCAAGTGCTCTCAGCATCCCTCTGTTATATGTCCCATTCTGGGCAAAGTCAGACATGGGGCAGCCACCAGCAGGACACTGGCACACTGACTTCAGTGGCTAGAAGAAACAGTCATGTCCTTGTTTCCAAATCGGAAATTATCTGTTTGATACAGAGGCAGATAAAGTTGACTGAGCTCAAGGCTCTCCATCCTACTTTGGTGAACACGTATGAAGTACTGCAGTGCCACTTTGCTCACACCTCTATTTTTTACCACATTTTGTATGCTATGCTTTGACAAACGTGAGAGAAGAGGATAACTGTGTAGAAGAGAGGTGGGATTTTCATGAATAATACAATACCTGTAAATATTTATTACTTTAAAAAATATGTATTTATGTTCTCTTTAATATGAGGGAAGATGTGGTAAGGTACAGAGAAGAACACAGCAGCATCTTCAGGGGAAGATTTACAATTCTGCACATCTCCCCGTGAAGATCAAGAAGTTCTCTGCTTCAAAGAGTGCAAAACAGTCAATATTCTCATTTCCTTCAATGCTGATTTTGTTTAAAACAAAACTGTGAAGCTTCCTACCACATTACCAAGAAGCTTCATTGTTTGCTCTCAGAGATTAGTAACTTTCACACAGAGATAGGGTCTCTTATTTTTGTGACCTTTTTCAGTAAAACCTTCAGAAAACTGAAAAAATTGCAAAGGCTCTAGACAGTATTCTGTTCTAGTTAACGTAACCACTTACCATTATAAAAATATTTTCTTTAGCTTTATGTCAGCTTGCAAATACCTTAGTAAGCAATTTTTTATTCATTTACATATCATAAATTTGTCTCAAAACCTAAAATTGTATGATTCATATGTGAACGGAATTGAGCTCAGTCCTGTGCTTAAAAGCTGAAGAGGGACAGGTCTGCCTGGCATTTCGCTCTCAAGCTGTATCATTTTGGAGGTGGATGATGTTTAAGAACATAGAGGTATTTTCTCATGGACAAAATAATGAATGCAAATTAACTACAGATCTAGCTCTATTCACACAGAAGAGATTAAGTACCTTGAGGAGTCGAAAGGCAGTCATCCAGCATGTCCTGCTTTGTTCATCTTCAGCACACAACAACCTCAGTTCCTTAGTTTCATTTCTCACTCTGTTGGGCTACAAAGTATATAGTAACACTGTAAGTTTACTGCAGAGTTCAAGGCAGGTACCCTATTAATCTAAGAACTGGCCATGCTTTGAAAGAAATCACTTTCACAGCCAGGTCCAGTAAGACAAATATCAGTGCCTGCTTTGAAATATCCTGCAGTTCAGGCAGTTTATAAGAACATGGTACTCAGGCCACGACAGAACCAAGGTGTTTAGAGTTTTTGTTTCTAGAACCGTGACAAGATTTATGAGCCCAGATTTCAAGCTGGAGAACCAAAGTTTCCATAATTGAAAGTTATTGAAAGTCTGCTTTCAATAGCTCAAGATCAGTGCCACAGACCGTCTCTACTCTCTAAGGCAAACCCTTATTGTCAAGCTCTAGAACGGCTGTTGGGGAGGAGACTACTTCACTGCTGCTCCCAGCCTTACTTTTTTCTCAGAAAATTACATGAGAGCTTTGAAATACTTTTTGAACTATCTCTCAGCACAACAGTTTTCAAAATCCTCCAAGGCAGCTCTTTATTCTTATTTCCATTTTCCAAGACAATCTCCTTCTTTAAATAAATGCAAACTCCTGGTCCACAATAATGGTACCAATACATTCAACTGGAGCTTGATCCTTTGTTGCTATATAGTTTTGGTGCTCTCTTTTCCAGATAAACTTCCCTATTCAATTAAAATACTTGGAAAAAAAGATTTAATCTGTGAGGTGAACCAAGGCCATGCTCACAGGCTTCGGCACTGAGCTGATCTTGCACAGAACTTTTCAAAGCCAAAAGAGCACCAGATAAAGTGTTAGAAGTGTCACATAAGCCTGCCAAAATGAAAGACGTTAAAGATCAAGTCCTCACGACAGAACTGCTTGCAGAGTTTTACATACAAATCCCATTTAGCTGGGGACTGAGGGGACTCTGAGCTACCAACACCATCTTGAATTTGGGAAGAACTTAATCAGAAGAACTACCTTTATACAAAATCCATACTCTGCGGGTGCACTGTACAGCTTCTTGCCTGCAATCAACGAGAAGATGTTGCTGTCTTCTAGGTCAGCCAACAATTGCAAGTGTCTTGGCTCCTGAAGAAGTAATATGTTTTATCATAGGTAAGCATAAGATTTTAGAAGAGTTTGCTGCAAGTTCTGCAGTCTCTTAAGACCATCCTCCAAGAGAGGGCAGTGTAGGAACACTGTGCTCTTCCCAGGCTGCCTGGAGGGGTCGCAGCTTTGTAGAAGAAAATGATAAAATACTTCTTCAAACACATTACATTAGAACAGGCATAGTCTATTACATTGCTCCAGAGATTTTCAAGTTAGAGATAATACCATTTAAAGTATCACACTAAATTCATGAACCATGAATTTACCATGAATGAACCATGAATCACGCTTAGAAAGCGTGATTTCTCATGCTGTTAGCACGACCTGAGTAACCACAATTCTGTTGCCTGGCTAGTTTGATTTTCCTATATAACAATGCTATATAGCTATTTTCATGCATCAAGAGCCCAAGGCTTGATTGCCATTTGAGCATGGCTTGCTTATCCTTTTCTGTGTGATAAAAAAAAGGGAACACTCTGTGCAGATATTTAAAAACCAGCAAAAAAATACATACTGTAAAAGCAGAAAATTCTTTCACATGCTAGTACTGTGCAACTTCTTTTTTAATCTTACCTTTGAAGTTCCCTTTGTAGAACAATAAAGTCCTGATCTCCTCAAACACACATACAATTTCTTCCACGATTTCCTACCTAGCTCTTTCACATGCAAGAAACCTTGAATTTCAGGGCAGCTACTGGAGTTTAAAAAGTTCTGTTGGGAGATAAAAATGTAAATGAGGATTATGTCCTATAGATGGATCATAAAATTGTCACTGTATTTGCAGAACAAGAAACAAATGGCAAATCACTTTGTTGACTCTGGGCACAGTCTCACATTATGCTGAAACTGACCTAGATTTTTAAACCTGTTTACAAACGAAAGGGATATTCCTGCTCCTCCCGTTAATGTCTATCTAGCTAGCTCCTCCTGGCATCGACATTTTCCTCTTCTCTTTTTCAATACTTACATCTTCAAAAGGCTAATCATTTCTCTGTATCCCTACTTTTCTTACACTTGTCCTGAAGGGACACAAAGTAAGCTTATTAATTCTTAAAATAATACTTTGTCACAACAGTTCTGGCAACTAGTCTAATTTGGAGACATTGGCCAAAATCTGCAACTTTATCATTAAGTCTTAGAATGAGAAAAGCCTATTTGAGGATCTTCTACATTAAAGTCTTACATAGCACATGCACCTGTCCCAGGAAAAGAGGTATGACAGACAATAGAATCTTTAACTCAAAATGAAACATAGAGCAGTCGAAGAAGTGACAGCAATTATATTAGACTTTAAGTTCCAGAAATATTTAACTTATTGACATAATTAGTGGGATCACATGGAATCATCTGATTTGCAGTCAGAAGAAGGAAGTATTAACTATGGTTAACAAATTGATGGGTTGCTCCCTTATTACAACGGGCCAGATTTTTTAAATGACAGAGGGCTTGCTCAGTAAGTTAAATGCCAAACTAATAAATTCAACAGTAGGAAGAAAAGTGCATAATCCTGGTTGGCCTAGATGCTTCTGCAATTCTTGAAAGTTATGTTTTGCTGTTATTTGGTGGACAATGGCCATGGGAAACAAACCCAACAATTATTGTCCTGTTTCAGAACTCTTAGTTGCATTAAAACCCTTTTTTTTCTCCAGTCCTCCTTCCAAACTCATCTAAAGAACAGTCAATTTTCCTGCTATTTGTACTATGAATCTACTTCTCAATTGTGAAACAGAAAGACTGAATGGAGAATATATTCTCTTTGTCCAGTTCAATAAATCAAAAGGAAACTAATACATGGGCTTTTTTGCATATCAGAGCCAGGCTGACCGCTAGGTAAAATAGATCCTGCTCCTTTTAATGCTATCGTTAAGACCAAAAATACTAGCTCTTAACACAGTATATGACATTATGAGATGGCAGTTAATATTCTTCTCCATTTCTTGTCTAATTTAAAACAGTGCACTTGCTGAATGTTTGAGGTGGCCTCAGATTAATGACAATTAGACTGCAGGAAGTCTACCTTCAGCAAATTACACCTGTCATGGAAATGATGAAAAATGCTTGTTTGTTTTCTTAAACTAAAGGGGTATTTAAACGTCTTAAGGAAATTTTTTTTCTTAATGGTTATGATGAACCTAAGGGAATGTGTCCATCCTCTTTCCCCCACCCTCTCATTCTGTTAATCCCCGTGATTTTTGCTTCTTCAGGACTGTACCTAACTGTGCCTTCCCAGAAGGAAGCTCTTGTATCTCACAATGTTCTAAGGTACTACTTGAGTACCTTACTTTCCCCACTGCTTGAGCTACCCTAGCTTCAGAACTTCACCACCTTCAAGAACATCTTGCTCTTTCAGGGAGTCTCACTGCTCATGCTCACAAACAAACTCAATTCTCCACTGACATTGTAGGAAAAAGGGTCTGAGGTGTGAAGATCTCAGTTCCCATCAGTCTTTGGCAATTCCTGTCCACTCTAGTTTTGGTTCTTGATTGCAATCTCATTGCACGTGACTTTAATTTTTTAATTCTAGAAATTGGTTTCCCAGCTGGGAGTGGATGCTAACATTTTAAATTACTCTCGGTGAACCTGGAAGCAGTACTTAATGGATTTTGAAGTGGCTATGGGACAAAATGAGTGCACTGCTTCAAAAGTTAGGGAAAACTTGTATTTAAACAGAGTCAGTACATTTTTGCAAACATGCAAGGGGACAGCAATCAAGCTGATGTCAGTTATTTGTATGTATAATTTCTTCACATATTTACATCTTCTGCTTTATAATTTGCCCGTTATTTGTAGTACTGTCTTCCATGTATCAGTCTTACATTCTTAACGTAGCACCATCCTTGGAGGCCAACCAGCTGTGCCACTACCACAGTTTCTTCATGAGCAAACAAGCAAGAAACTGACATCAAAACTTCAGCATAAACTCAGTGCACATGTGACTGCCATGCAGATTACACAACCTTACCACCACATAGGCATAAGGTATGCACCCCTGCAATTTAACTTGCGGAGCATTAAACTGGATTACTTTGAAAATATTACATATAATTTTCTGTAACTACTGCACTTACTTCTTAGGGAATAATTTTTCTGTATAAAAAGTAGCTAGTTGGCTGAACCACAGGGAAGTTAGTTCTTACTGTTAATTCTCTCCAGGCACAAACATAGGATATAAAAAGCAAAAACAAAACCTTTCAACATCTCAAGATCTTCTAAAGTACAAATACATTTTAACACTTTCTCCTATGCTGTGATGTGCGGTATAGAAGAGTACTTCTGTTTTGCTTTTTATAAGGTGTATTTGTTTTTCTAGAAATAGATCTGCCAAGACTCTTTTAGTAACAATACTATGTGGTCAAACAAGGTACTCACAGAGTAACTTCAATATTAATGGAATAAATATGTATAACCATAGTTATGATTACTTTGTGTTTGTAACTTGCATCTCAGTGTCACTGGGTAAGATCTCAATCAGGTATTTTCAACATTAGTGTCATATGCTAACAAACTATCCCTGGTCTTTTTCTGACCAGCTATTTTCCTTTCCTTCTTTCTCAAACTCTCCTCTCTAGCACCAAAACTTTCTTTGTCCACGTGGACATAACTTACAGTACCTGCAAAAGTTGTGACTGTGGGATACTGCCATTCGCTTGCTGGCACCAGGCAACCATTTGATCTGGAAAGAAATTCTAGACACAAAAAAAGAAAAGACAATTGGAAGACACATTATATTTAAACACTTTTACATAGAACAAGTAGAATTTTCTTCCAGTCATTAATTTTTTTGAAACTATCATTCTTAAATCAATTTGGAGATCCCCTGACACAGAAAGCAATACTAAGGTTTTCAAGTGCAGTTCTTCCCTTGCTTCTGCTCACCAAAGGCCTGTGCAGACAAAACGTGCATTTTTAAAATATCTGATATGCAGCATTTTGTAAGTGCATTTTCCCATCGCTTCCTCTTCTATTGAAGGCTTTTGGGCATCTCTAACAGCCTCTACTTTCTACAGGAGGACAGGATGAATGCCTCTGCAGCTTGGGTACACAGTTACTCCTTGCTTATTGCACATTATTCTACCAAATTTCCAGGCTTCCCTCTCTACCCATAAAGGTTGTTTAACAAACTAACTCTCTGTAACTCTGCTTTCCACGCGGAGGATGCAGAACAAGAGGAATAACAAGTTTTCTCTATCTCCATCTAGCTTACTTGCTAGATGCAAACTCAATGAAAGAAGTCACAGGTGGGGATGCTGCAGGATCTCGAGCATGTACACCTTTACCTTTGATAGCTCTTGCTATCCAAAATACAGTTCTTCAGTGTTGTACCTGCTTGACCTTGAAACCTGCTTAGTCCATCAGAAAACTTCAAATGGAAGTGCCACTCACAGACCTTAATTATGAGAAAGAGCTGTGTGACTGTTGATGCTTTCATTTCATTGTTCAACAGCCCAGTTACTCTCAGGGTTTGAAATCCTGTCAAGAGAAAAGCCCTTTGCAAAGTCTGTCCCTAGATGTTTATATTTCAGGGTAACATAACAGCCCAGTGTTTTGGGTTTCTTTTTTTAAGGATAGGTCAGCATAGGTTCCATGAAATGAAATAATAAAAACTGAATAAGGACACACGTGCAATAACTAGGCTTTGTGTTGTATGCCCTGCTTCTGTGCTAGGTTTGAATAATCCCTAAGAGGACAACTAACTTCTCTCCCCTATCTCACAAACAGAGAAGTGACTATTGTTTAACACACTAACAGGTGCTTCTGCAGAGCTTTTTGATTTCAGGCATCGGGTACAATTTCTCATTTGTACCAAATCTTTGCATGACAAAGGTCAGTTAGTTTTCTGACTGTCAAATAGATGACTTCAGATTTACTCCTCCAGTTTCCCTTTTCATTTGCTGTGTTTTAAAATGCCTACAGAATTTGGTACACCGAATTTACTATACACAGCAATTAGATGAAATAATTCAAGTTTTTAAACATTATTTGAAGCATGAAGACATGCAAAAATGCCTGAAATAAAACAATGCCTGATTATAACAAGATGAATCACAACTAAACCACTTCCAGTTTAGAACATTCATTACTCTTCAGGCAATGTAACTTTCTGTTTTAGAGTATAAAGAGAAGGGCTGAAGAAGAATCACCCTTCTGCCAGGTAAGTTGCACAATGAATTACGAAAGCTAACATTTACCAGCCTCTCTTGAGTAGAAACAGTCCATAAGGCAACAACTAATGTAAAGGATAGGGAGCCTTCACATTCTTACACAAAAATAATGATTTATTCTCTGATTGCAGGAGCCTGGGACTGAATGGCAAACATTCTGGGTTTTATTCCCATGGTCTGTTATTAATTTAAGTATACCACATGAAACCGATGTACTAGCTAGTATGATATAAAAAATTCTGTACAGCACTCAGATGTTCACAGGTTATCAGATGGGAAGATCAATAGAAGTGAAAAAGTACAAACACTCCATGTACAGAAATGTATCACATAGTAAGTCAAGGCATAGCCTCTGAAACAAACGCTAGCAGATGACAAACGTACGTGCAAGCACACGTGTGAGGATGCAACAACTGTGCATTAATGAGAAAAGGGATAAATTTCTCATTGGAAGTAACTTCAGTAGTGAGCTTTCATGTGACCTCATGTATCTTTCTTCTGGCACCACAAATGCCAAACCAACCTAAAATCTGTTCTCACCTAAATCACTCTGGATTCCTTCTTCAGTTATTTAAATAGGTTGCACATTCCAGCTTGTGTTTGGACAAAATGTGAATAATGGATTAACTGTGGTGCTTGGATAAAATGTGAAAAATGAGCCCTAAATGAACATTTACACTGCAAACAGCTTAAAATGATGACATTTAAAGGATACAAATCCAGGAGTAAGTATAGCTATTACATACAATACTTCTCAAGCATGGATATACATGAGGACATGAAGAGGGCTCATTAATACAATCAGTAAAAAAAGCAGAGCACACTAGTAGAACACAGCCATAGGTAAGATGCTGTTCAACATATAAAATGATAAATAGGAAATCACTTAAATGTAAAAAGTGCTTTAGGGGTTACTTTAAAAAAAAAATGTGTAAGAAATTGAAAGGTTTTAATACTGCATGCTATACAATCAATTTGCTTCAAATAAAGTATCTCCGAAGAGTAAATTGCACTTTGATTGTTCTTCTAAACCAACCGATTGCCTGTCTAGGTCACTCTCCAACGTAACAATAGCCTTTTTGAAAAAAGTGTATTTGGTAACTTGAAAACACTTGACGTTTTTAGGCTGGGAGAAGAGTACAAGGAATTTAAACATTGGTTAAAATGTCTTTGGGAAGCATTGTTTCTTAGTTGCTTTACTTTTTATATTTTTAAATAGATGTGTAAGACGTAACAGCGCCCAGCAATGTTACTGCAATTCATCCCTCTCTGTGGTATAAGCAACTAAGTAATGAGACTCACCATGGGATTTTTGAAAAATTCATATTTTGCATAATTCTTCCTGAACAAAAATTTACTTTCACTTCCCATTGTGGACTCAACTTGAACTATGAGCTCATGATCTTCCAAACACCTCTCTGTGGAAAAAGAACATGGTATTAACACAGAGCCAGCCAGCAGAAGCAGCAAACCAAATTCCAAAGAACAGGAGTAAAACAAGTCAGTGTAAATCCATTACATTTTAAGAAGATAAAAAAACCCCTTATTATAGCTTTCAAACAATACTGCCACGAGGCACTTAAAGGAATGAGAGATAAGTATTGCGAAGCTTAATGTTACATGGCAGCGTGCTTCAAAGATTTCCTACATGTGGACTTCATAAGACATTAGAGAAAGGAAAAATCATAAGATTTTTTTTTGTGCAATAGCTTAAACAATACACATGAACCTCTTCCTTTGCTGCTGGATACATGCCGTGGAACTGGAAAGTAGGCAGATTTAAGGGCAAACAAGTTGTGGAAAGCCACAGTTAGGTCTTGAACTATCACTGAAATAGTGTCCTATTTGATCACACTCTATAAAACCAGTTCATTTCAAGGTGAACTTCAGGCCTTTATTGTAGATGCTAGACAATGGGGTTTATTATGAAAGAGGTCACAGGATCTACTTTACAGAAATACTGACAGAGACAAATGTTTTGTACACATGACAGGGCAATTTTCTGCTCTAGATTTGGTTACAAGGTAACTCCCCATAACCACCACTTCTCTGGTCAAAAGAATGCCACATCAAAGCACAAACAGATAGCTTAACAAATCCAGTTCACTGAAAGCAGTAACTCGAAAGCCCACTTGCCTTCTAAAAGTGTGCAATACTCAATGAATTCATCACCTCGCCAAATCTTCAGAAGTTTATGAGAAAATATTTTGGTATTTTTCAAAAGTCTTAATAGTCAGTAACTTCATCTTACATATAATAAGAAATTAAAAATTAAGTAAAATGATAACTTTAATAATTCTATGCAAGATGTGTGTGACATGCTGGCCATAGAACTTTGGACAGTCCTTTCCTCACTTCAAGTTCCTGCATCTTCACATTCCCACAGTTAGAGATGCCAGGCTGCTGACACCCAAGGGATGTGTTTGGGACAGAAAGCAAGCACTGGCATCTGAAAAAGCAGCAAGCTCTTGAATGACATTTTAATTATTTAACTTTGCAGATTAATGTAAATTAATTGATCGAAAAATTAACCTATCTCTCAATGATCTTACTTTTCACCTGCATTTATATTGTCAATCAGCATCAGGTCATTGACAGTTTCAGCATTTACTGTGCCTTTTTCACATCCAGCCTTGCTATAGATTGTGTTTCAATCTATACCACTCTCTATTTGAGGGCTGCTCCTTGGTGCCTTAGCTTTAACACCTCTTCTAAGGGGTAGTTCTTTGATTAATGTATGTTACCTTACTGTCTTGGTAGCAGTTAATTAAGGACATTTTGCACCACCTGAGCATTCAGCACCTAAAGCCCCACATGATCTATCGGCTTAACAGGTAAAGCTTCAGGTATTGCTGCTGATCTGTTGCTAACATCACGGTTTTAGCCAACGGGTTATGTCAAATCTCCTCCATTCTGTGATGAGGACAGTCAGCTTTTGAGAGCAGAGGGTCTTTCTGGTTTTCAAATTATGCTTCCTCTAAAACCCACTTCATTATGCTGGTATGAACCTTTACCATGGTATGAACCCTGAAACACCACATGTTCTACTACAGCCTGCCTCTGCCATCACACAAAACTGTGGTCTTTGCTTTTCTAATGCACTTAAGATTTCTCACCAAAGGGCAGGGACAAACCTCATCCTGTTCTTTCTGTCCTGAGGAAACACAGAAACATCAACATTTCTCAATTTGTTTTGTATTTTGATTGTTAATTTATGTAAATATATGGAGTGACTGTTTCTTAAGATGCTTTAGGCAACTGGCCTAGAGGTATTCTTTTACTAAATCAAGACCTTTTTGATATTCTGGGGTGATACTACTTTTATGTTTACATTTTCATTTTGATGGTGAAAGCCACCTTGAAGAAAAGGCACAGCACTTTGCAGCACCTGCACCTAACAAGGAAGCTTGTCCCAGCCAGTTTGCCTCTACTTCATACAAGCTGTACACTTGAGAAGTCCTTGGTAATCTGCACTGAGAAAAAAAATCCGACGAACTGCCACTTGACACACCATCAGCTCAACCTCAGCCCTGCTTTAAGCTTCCTACTACAAAATTAGAAGCAGAGATGTCAGTCTATTAAGTTCAATAGATCAGTCTGTCTTCAAGTGGCATTGGTGCTGAAGTGACCACAAATGTCTCCTTTGAATTTATGTGATAAGCTCAACTCAGGCTCCTCTACTCAATTCCTAGAAGGACAGGAGAGATGTTTTTATTCTCCCCCCAACAAAAGAAAATGCCCTCTATCATTATCTGAACTTCTACAGAACTGTAGAAGTGACATTAATGGGAAAAGGAGTGGGATTCCATCATGAACAACTCACAGGCATGGCCCATAATTCCCAGTTAAAGAATCACTACAAATGACAGGTGGACCCAAATCTAAAACAGTCTGCCCTGTTCCTCTATTTGACAAGCACTGTGTCTAATTCCTTCAGACTAAGGCCAATCAAAATCAATGCACAAGTAAATAAGAAAATGTATGTACAAAACTATGCAGCAATTCTTTCTTCTGATCCTTCATAGTTCAGAACCCTACTACTTTTTCGTATTAAATTGTACAGTCAATTCTGGAGCTGGAAAAATTAGGTTTGTATAGGTAGGGATTCTTTCAGTGTCCAGACACATACTATTGTGACTATCCTAGTGATTATTATTATTTCTGTTAACATCCAATATAAATGTCTCAGTCCCCATCCTAAACTGATAATAGTTAAGCATGGAGCAGCACAGAGGGAGAATAGTGCATTTTATGAACATGTTAGGTGTATTTCTGGCTGCAAATGAGACTAATTCAAATTTCACAGACTGCTTAAATCTTGACCACCAAGTGTTTTAGACACTAGTGGTACAGCGCAGCAGGAACCATTTCCACATATAAAATCTAAGCAAGTCTGATGGTAAATTGTCACACTGTTGCTTCCAGTGAGAATACAAATATTTCATGCAGTCCAATAGCTGTTTGAAGTTATTTGCAAGCACACACGTTATTTGGGATACACTTGACTATGTGTGCAGAGTAATCAGTCAGGTGAATGTTCCTTAAAAGGTGGGACATAGGAAATCACCACAATGATAACTGTGAGCCTAGCTTCAGAAATTTGCTCTTGCCCTTAGTCTGCCTAATTATAGAGAGATGAAGTGGTTCTGCAAACTGAGCTCTTTTGGAAAATAACATTAGGTATGACCAGGGGGTGGGGGGTAAAGGGCGACTGGGGGGGGGGGGGGGGGAGGGGAGGGGCGGCAGGGGGAAAAGAAAAAAAGATAGTTAACTTAAGGAAGGAACTTGCCTGTTTTGGTGGGCCTCAAGATTACCACCAACAGTAGTATAAGTCAGTAAGGACGTCTTGAGTAAGAAATTGTATCTTCTGGAAACACAGAATTCTTACTGCTCTTCAACCATATTTCCTTCCACACTGCTAAGTATCTACTTGCCATTGTTTCGTATTTATACTAACAAGCTTGTTTCTAGAGAGGAAAATAGAGAACCTCAGACACCTGACAACAACTTCACCTAAGGTGCAGACAGATTACCACCTCCATCTGACAGTCTCTGAAATACAGGGAAGAATTTAAGCTACTGAGAGGCTGGAAGTAAGTAGCTGCATAACAAAAAATTCAAACTGCAACCAAAACTGGATGGGTGCATGAAAGTTGGTATTTAAATATGTCATAGCATATACTTTGGTCCCCAAATACAAGAAGTTAGATGTTTTTGCCTCCCGTTAAATGTATTCTTTTATTCCTCCTTCTGTCTGCATCCTTTCAAATATGTGAAATCTGTATCACTACATCTTTTCTGTTGCTTTAAATACTTTTTTCCCCCCTCTGTTCACTTGGCACCCTCAAAGGCTTGGGTTGCATTCTGCACAGATCTACTACATGGCCTAAGAGAGGACAGCCCTGGAGTGGTCCCTGTGGAACAAAGTTCAGTGGCTGCTGAAGCCTCAACCTGCATACCCTGTTTCTCTGGGACAGCCAGGGCCCCGCTTTGTGCTTCAGTGTGAAACAGAGGTCCAAGGGAGGCAGGTCCCCTTGTATATAAATGCAGCCCCTGATAAGTATCTTGCTCTTTTCCCATCATTGTTAATTACCAAGTTATTTATGTGTAAACAGAAGCTTTTGATTTCCTAATCAGCCTCCTGCCCGATTCATTCAGAGATGTCACACACCAGAGTTTGACAGCACAATTAGTCACCATGGAAGCTATTGTGATGTCACAAACACTGAATTGTGGCATCATTGAATGAATCTGGCAGGAGAAGGATGTTGGTTACAAAGGAGAAGGCTTCTGTTTACACAATACCTTGGTAATCAGCAATGATGGGAAAGAGAATATAGAAAAAGAGAGCCTGGTAGTTTAATGAGCATCAATAAAACTGAAAATTTGTAAAGGCTGATAGTAGTGCCCATGTAGCACATTGAGCTACAAATATAAGGATTCTATAATTTATACCTTAATTCTTCACCTAATTCGATGTCCTCAGATCTGAAAGCATACCACAGACGTATATAGAAGAGTGTTTCACATTAATTTTTTCACATGCTTCTATGCTGGGAGAGATATCCAGTAAAACCATAAAATAATCAAGTTTTCCTAGGATCATTCACGTTTTTGAGCGCTGTTCTATAGAGCAGTGAGTTTATCTGCGTTTAGTAGTATCGGTTCAGGGCATTACATCCCCAGCAAATTGGTTTTCCTCTTTCGTTTGCTTTTTTTTTTTTATTCTTAGTAACCCCGTTGTAAGGGTTCTGAATGACATTTTTGGACATACCTCCCGCCCGCAATTAGCTACAGATAGGATTCACCATTCCAGTGCTGTTGGTGGCAACTTATGATTTGTCTTCCTCTATTTTCTAGAAAAAATTCCCCATGAAACCTATCAACTAAGACTCCAAGTGCTACATTTTCCAAAGCGCTATTGTACGCTACGTAGAATTATAGATGGACTATCTGAGCACATTATCTGTGCAGTTGTGAGCTGCACAGCAGAACCCTGCAACTAATCAATGCCACAAAATAACAGGAAAAGCAAGACTGAATAACATGAGATCCTTTCAGGTACTGTAATTAAACCAATTCACAATGGTATTTAATTCCCCACAGTTCTTCCTCTTGCTGCCTTCTTTAAACTGTAACCATGACACCTTAATTTCAATCAGGTGGAGGAGTTGCTGCCTGGAGAGCAGATGCCACTGCTAGTCCAGAAATTGCCCATGGATTTGTGAGTGGTGCCACCATTTTTTCTCTGCCTGAAGTCAAGTTCAGCTAACCCCCTCCCCCACCTCAGAATGTCTAGCTTTCATAAGCATTACTGAAGGTATGCAAAGCTGAGTCTGTTCACCCAGGTCTCCCAGCTGGTGATGAGCTGAGCTGCTTCACAGGACCCGTACTCTAAGGATCAAGCTTAATTTGCCTAAGCTGTTTATTTGCAATAGCTTCAGGCACAGCAAGGTAGCAACAGAGCGCTAGTATGAAGATCAGACAATTATTTTTCTTTTTTTTGTAATTGAAAAAACAGAGGATGGGAAACAAGAGAAGGACTTAAAATGCCTTAAAAGCTTAATACATCAAATTGTAACACACAAAATGTATGTGACTTGAGCTAATTGTACAAACAAAAGCAGTGGAAAGAAAATGTTCCAGCTGGAAGCACATTAATAAGAATTAGACATATTTTATGTTCCCAGGTAACCATGCCACCCCTTAGACCATTCCCTACCTAATCCTAGGTGAGGGTGATGCTCCACTAGAGTCCAGCTGTTATCATCCACACAATGACTTTTGTAAACGAGCAGCTGACAGAGGTCCCTGGCTGTCATGTCTGCTAGAATCTCGACCACTTTGCTTGTTCCATCTTCACTAAAGACTTTTACATCCTGCAACATAAAGGGTACACTTACAGATCAACAGCTCTGAACATAGGCAAACCACACAGCTACCATAGAAAAGCATCCTCTTGGCGTGAGGGTTCCAAGCACCTTGGCAGCCAGGACAAACGACATGGATGATTCACTTTATAACTCTTTCTCTTGATGTCCCCTTGCCCTATTTCCCCTCCCCCCTCCCCAACATCTCCCTGCACTAAACAAAGATTCATCAGGGTTAATATGACCACGTACAAAGAAAAAGCAGGAGCAGGTTTTGTACAAAGCTGCGTAAGGCAAGCAAATGTGAAACAATATCGAGAGCATACTTTGGCAACAGCAGGCGAGAGAAATTGCATCCAATCAAACATACACAATTTTCTTTGCGATCCCATCAGAGGCCTTCGAACATTTACAGAGGAGCAGGCCAAGACCCTGAAGAATAAAAATGGCTCTCCTGTTCCCCACTAACTTCTGATTGTTTCGCCTGGGGAAGTCCCACTTGCAGTTCGTCAATGGCTCAATTAGCCAACACAGTCCACGCATTTCTCTCCCTCCCCTGACTTCTCTTTTGATCCTAGCTTGAAAGTAGTTTGAAACTGAACCTGCATACACTGCATATCCTAAATATTAATGGACAGGAGAGAATAAGTCAGGAACCTTCTCCCCATCTCCTGAATTATACAGATGCTTTCCTCTTTGCATTGTTCTGCTCAACCGAGAGACACTTGCTGCAAAAATTATTTCTCCCGGCAAACATGCAGGTCTGAGATTTAAATCAACTCCACTTTTAAAGTGCTCTGCATCCTAGCAAAAGAAGGCAAACCTAACAAAAACCTGGAGGGTAATTTGATATGGAAAATCTTACCTCAACGGCACGTAAAAGGCAGCAGTCGGAAGAACAAGATGGCATTTTAAATAGAGATTGCCTCTTGAGAGAGTTTGTCCTCTGCCTCCACCGGCCCTGTGTAGCCTGCGGCTGGGCACTCGGGGTGTCAGTGGGCTGTGGTACTCTACCTGTCACGTAGCCCCTGCTATGGGGACTGTTTCTGGGGAGCGAAACAACTCTGCCAGAGCTCCACTCAAAGGGTTACACGCAATCTTTGCGGTAGTGAATCAAACCACACCGTGTAGACCAATCCTAGCCCTCCCTCCGACTGATGTAATCATTTCCCACACACTATCAGACTTCCAAATTATTCCCGCCCCCCCCCACCCCCCCCCCCAAGAAAGGGCAATTACAAAGGAAATGTGCTTTTATGACCACCGGCGGGAGTTTGAGACCCCACCGGCAGCCCCGAAGTTGAAGTGGGGGAGGGGGGTGCCGGAGCCCCGGCGGCGGCGGCGCGCATGGTGCCGGGCGCCGGCGCCGAGCCCGCCCGCATCCCGGCCCGGCAGCGCCTGATGTCATCCGCCTGCAACTTGAGCACTTGAACTTCTCCCGCCGCTTCCCCGCCGGCTGCGCTGGGCCAGGCTGGACCGGGCCGGGCCGGGCCGGGCCGTGGACCCAGCCCCGCTCTGGGCCGGGGAAGCGGCGGCAGTGCTGTACGCCCAGCGCCCGCCGCCAGATCCCCACTCCCCCCAGCTATGCACAAATGCAAAACTCGGTGAGGGAGGAGTTAAAGCCTTGTCTAGCCCCAGTGACTCAAAGCCGCGCGTGCAAGAGGAAACGGCTTCATCTGAGAGCGGGGATGAGCCAGCTCTTTCAGAAGTAGGCTCCGGAGGAACGGGAGGCGAGGAGCGGGGGAGAACCCCGGTTGCTGTAGCTGTGGGGAAGGTATGCGCGCATTACAAGGTTACAGCTACGCGCCCGCTCCTGCCCTGCCAGCGCTTAACCGAGCCAGAGGCATCCTCACACGCACAGAAATGCCGTCGGGGTGTGTGCGTGTCTGGGTGCGCCTCTGTTTTTTTGTCCTGCGGGCAAGTCTATTTCCTGTGATCAGCACCCGTGTTCCAGCCAAGCAGGGCATCGTACCCGCGCACCGCGGGGCCAGACGGCTCTGACCGCGAGTGGGGCGCAGGGACACGCGAGTGACGGCCAAGACCTCCGACGGCAACTACAGCGGTTCGCAACACGGGAGCGCGGCTCTCGCGGCCCTGCTCTGGACCTGCACGTACACTGGAAAATCCCGTCCTCAATACGACAGAAAGTCGCTCTTTTACTCGTTTTGCTTTTAGTGGGGAAGGGGGAGGGGCAGTTCCAGCTTCAGTTTTTTTGGTCCTCTACGTTTTGTCGCAACAGATTGGAAAGAAGTGACACAACCTTTCTACTTTCAGCTTCCTCTGACCACACACTCCACTTTCTGTATTGAAACTAAACTTATTTCGAATTAATTTCCTGCCTCGGGAATCAACCTGGTGACATCATCCATTCATTAATTAATCACTGCAAAGCACAACCCTGTGTGTGTTCTAACTCAGCTGTCACAGAGGAATCTGCACCAGGCACACACCTCCAAAATCGCCACTCCTGCAACACCTGGAGCACAAAACCCCCTCAGTTCCTTCCCTGTGGTTTGGCTGGGACCAGGCAACAATATAGGACAGGCTGCACCTGATGCTTTTCACTGCCAAGTCCCAGAAGAGAGGGAAAGCTGTTCTGCTGAGAATGCGTCCCAAATCTTTGCAGGTGGAAAAGAGTGAGCCAGCCCTAAGACAGCCACCACACTTCTCCCTGCTCCCAGGCATGAAAAGACTTAATGGCCACTGGAAACTGCCTTTTAGGCTCATTCATGCCTTAATATGCAGTGAAGGGGTCACTCCTCTCCCTCCTTGTCTGGAGACTGGGACAATGCCAGCTACCCTGTCATGGAACAGCAGCTCAGAGCAGGTACACAACACACAAAGGCTAATGCTCACTGTGTGATTCTGCCATTACACCACATCTCCTCCTCCCACGGATCAGGCCCTCCAGGCAGCACCCCACTATTCCCGCACTACACTGACTATGAGACAAACACTACAAAAGTGGGTATGTTCATTCCCAGGGCTGGTCTGCCATAGGAGTTTTTTAACGATGCCTTTAAAGCCCTGCGACTGGAGTGCAGTGGGTGGATGGCGTGAACACAGAAACGTACAAGTGAACTTTGCTGACTATTGATAGTGCTGTGTTTGCTATCAAGGACAGTGCAAGGCCATGTATCATCGCTGACATCATGGATATAAAAGACTGCATCAGGAAGGGATGTAATGGCCTGAGCTGAACCATGCCCTAGAGGACTGGAGAGAGGTGGAAGTGAGATGAAACCCCATGTCTCTGCAAAGGCAAGAGTGCAATGATCCCTAAGAGACTTACACAAAAGGTAAGGGGATTTTATGCCCCCCACAATGATGCAGAACATTATGTGTAACCATAAATATGGAACCGACTTGGAGACAAAGCTTCAGCTCAAACTTTCTGACAGTTTCTGTGAAGAAAGAGGCAGATAGCAATATTCCTGTGTCACAGTGGGGACTTAATTGGCCAAACCCAACTCTCACATTTCCTATGTTGTGTTTGGGTTTTTTTATTCTTTTTTTCAAGGAAGCATCTCCTACTTTACAATGTTAAGGTCTCCCTATTCAAACTTTTTCCACCAGAACACCATTTCACTTGCAAAATTTATTTGGGGCTTATTATCTACAATGGAAAACAAAGCAGAATTCATTCTGAATAAAATACTCCAATAATGAAAACACTTAGCCTGAAGACAAGTTCAGAAAGTTAGTCTGACATTTTGCCCCGCATCCCTCTGAGAAATGCAGTGAAATGCAACAGCAGACTGCCTGCAACAGTGATTTACAAAAGGCCCTAATTACGTCAGCAGCACAAGGCACCTTCTATTCAAAATTAAGGTTAAGAATGCTAAGCCAACCAGAGCACTATATTGGCTGAACATTCAGTGCTTTACAGTGCAAAGAAGCAGATAACAGACTGCACCATTGTTCTGGGAAGAATTCTTCCCTCAAGCTTTTTTTTTTTTTTTCCTTTTTTCTTCTTTGAAAGAGAGAAAGACTTAAAAATTTAAAAGAAGATTAATATTCATCCCTTCAGTGGTTTCATATAATGGGTTGCATATCTTGAGTACCCTCATGGCTATTTCATCTTCCAGCCTCAGTTCCTCAATCTCACTGCAGTATTTTGTGTGCATCATGTAATGTAAACATTGTTAGGAATAAGGACAAAAAGAAACCTTAGTCGTGTCACAGTCACATCACTACTTCTCTACTTTTCTATTTGTGGTATTTTTTTTCCCTTTTCTGCAAAAGAAAACCTGTGATTGTATACAATTATCATTCATGCTTTTAAATGACATGCTGAAAATCTTCAGCATCAAACATCCAAATTTGCATTACACAAACTGAAATGAATCACAGCGTAATTTGTACCAGCACAAACCAACATTTGTTATCTTGGATTACTATTATAAACTAGGTATAAGGAGAGAGTAACCGTTATCAGAAGGCCCTCTGACTGAAGCCTAATAGATAAAAGGTTTCGGTACACTAGTTCTTCAAGAGTCCCTTTCAAAGAGATCAGAGACATCACAGAAAACCATTACAATACATTGAAAAGTCATTACCAAGAGCTGCACAAACTGCAAATCTCTCCAGCGAGTTTTGACTTTCATCCCCCAGTTTCACTCAGCAAGATTGTTCAGACATGAGAACCAAACCATCAATGAGGTAAACAGAAAGAAAAATGAATTGAAATGCAGGTACCTCATGCAAGCAGAAGGAGTGATTCATTGCAGAAAGCACCTGTGTACCAGGCAGATACTTCACTGGAGCCCTGTTTTAATGAGATCATTTTTTTCTGAAAGCCTTCTATACTCAAAGCTCGCTGGCTCACAAGAGCGAAGTTAGAGTCATTGGAGGAATGGAGAAGCTTTCAGTTAGGATCAGTCAGCTCAAAGCTGCTGAAGCCTCAAACTCTGCATGCAGCTTACCCTTGAACTGCTGTTTGCCTAGTTGAAGAGGTAACAAAAAAAGGAAGGATTTGCTTCCTGAAGTTGCAACCCTTTGATAAAGAAAAGCCTCTAAGCATGCTCTGTGCACACCTGACAGACAAGCAACTCCATCAACCACATCTACACTCTGGAGCACCAGCTGCTTCCCCCTTACTTGCCCAGCAGCGTTTAGGCAGCATTGTAGGACATGGGAATTTCAAGTGCTGCAATGAAATAAATATATAGGTCAACCCTATGGCTCCTCTGTTGTACAGCTAATGCAGGAAAAAAGCCCTTCAAACAAATGGCAGCAGAACAGCAATACATTGCAGAGAGATCAACCTCTATACAAGACATCTGACAGTATTTCCTTATAAAAGAAAAGCAGTGATGAAATAACTCACAGTTGGTTTCCCCCCCCCCCCCCCCCCTACATTTAAACATAAAGCCCTAGGAAATGCTGAGGTTAAGGTTCTCATAGCAACATTAACTCTCTCCTCTGGCATATACTATATTTAGGTACACCAGAAAGCCAAAGAACAACAAAGGAGAACAATTGTTGTAAGATCAAGATCTTAGTTTTTGACTCTCCTATTCAGAACAGAAAAAAAAAAAAAAAAAAAGAGGACTTGTTAGTTATGTTCCAAAACCTTGATTCTGTCCCTCTTTGCTGGGCTATTGAATTCTAAACTCATTTCCAAGAGTCAGAGGAAAAACTTGAAGGGGAATCACAGTCTATGTTCAGTGCTCATCAAACACCAACACTGAAGAGAGAAACTCTGAAGATTGTACCAGCAAGACAGGCTTTGGGAATCCCAGGGGTGTGGGCAAAGAAGGGCAGGGCAGGATGAGCACCAGGCTCATGCCAGCATCTATATTTGGAGGATTTGTGCTCTTCAATTCATCTTCAACGCCCATGTCCACGTTTACCACAAATCATTTCCATCTAAAGCTAAGGGAGAGAGATAGGATAACTTAAGATCTGAAGCATATGACAAAGGCATTTGTGTGTCTCTGCTAGCTGCAGAAGGAATCTAGGCTCCTGACTCCAGACTTCAGCTCAATGCTGTAAGCTGTTATTGACTGAATTCGGGCTGTGGTGACTAATTAAGCAAAGATGTCTCTCCGCACTACTGATATAACTACACACTGCAATTATTGAGATTTGAGCTTAAAAAAATGAGCAAAGTGTGTGATATTGCATATACACAAAGCACATTCAAAGGATTATAGGCAACCAGCATATTTAGGGTACTGTAGAAGTTTAAAACTTGAATATTGTTGAAACAAGGCAAAGCTTTTCCTCCTCTCATTCAGAACTACATGTGAAAATGGCTACTTGTTACAGGGACACCAGATGAGTTCTATGCTCATCTGTCTTCTCGAAACTTCAAATACTATGGTCCTGTGTATAGGCTTAGGCTTGTATAGACTTAGCTTGTATATGCATCCAAGTTCCTTCAGAAATATCAGTTGTTTACCTACAAAGGTGTAAGCTACGCAATATACTTTTAAGAAAAGACAGTACAGAGCATATTTTCAAGATATTAGCACTGCCTGCATAAACAAAAGTTTTATTCCAACATGTGCCCACATACTTAGAGGCTGAAGGTTTGGAAACTTGTTGCTACCCTGTAATTTCCATATTTTAAAAATAAATAGCAGAATGCAGTTTTAAGTGATACATGCCTACATACAGCCAACACACTGATTTTGTGACTGTGTCCCCAAAAGCTGTTTTACTCTCCCATTTTGGTTTAACAGTCACAAGTTCAGATAAATAATTTGACCCATTTGACGTGTTGACATCTTTCCACTCAACTCCTTTTTTCCCCTCTCATCTTTAGGTAAATAAAAGGAGAAAGACTAATTTTCAATCCTTTTAAGAGTAACAATAGGCCTTTATGAATGTTGCTGAAGCTTTTGGGCATTTGCAAGATGCTGGATGAGGGAAAGCTTGGAAAGCAGTTTGGATAGGCTTTGAAACAATACCAGTCCACACCAGTGGGAAAAAGGCCCAGCAATAGATAGCTCACTCAGTCCCAAAGCTGGAGATAAGACTCTTCTGTGATCACAACACTGACAGCTTACATTTTCTTCTTCACCTCCATCCTCCCCTACCCTGCATATCCATTAGTTTTGATCATAAATCTGTAAATGAGATCCCTTTTCTCCACACAGCTCCTCCCAACAGCAATACCTCTTCATGCAAAAGTCCCTTCTAGTTTCAAGGTCCTGTATGTATGGGGGGAAAAAAATGAAAAAAGATAGCTGCAGGCACTGTTACACTCCTTTGATTATGTACAGTCCTTTACGTCTTTCATTAACCTTTATCTTTCACATATTTTATTATGCAATTTATCCCTAGATAGTTTGCATTCTTCCTCAGCTGTGCTTACAGAATGCATTATTTATTGTCTGAATTTGTTCCAATAGACAGGTTTAGTAGAAAACACAATTTTGAGTGACTAACAACCCTAGAAAGGGCAATATAAAGTAATGCCAGAATAATTTCTTGATTAAAATTCTTAAGTAACCAAGCTAGTTACTGAGTATTTTAAATTGTATTGCCATTATAAATTACTCTGTAGAAAAGGAATTATTACCACATCTTCCTTGCCACACAGGCTTTCAACCACAAGAACCACATTAATTTGAAGCTTGGCAGACGGCACAAGGCTCCAGGGAGCAGCTTCCTATGAGATTTAGAAAAATGGTGCAGGTCTCAACAACTTGGATGGCTGCTTCTTTCTCTGTAGGTCACTGATGACTGCAGACATCTGAGTGTCCAGGTCACCCTATGAGCCAGAAAGCCATTTCAGCATAACTGTTTTCAAGACACAAGTGCTCGCTTCTTGCTCTGATTTAGTATTGTCTAACTAAAACTTGTCTGTGGGTAGTCCACAAAATTCTCCTTCCCTTGCATGCTTTTCTGAGGGGGAAGGAGCAGAGAGGTTGCAGAGCAGAAAACAGAAATACCATTATCTTGTATACGTAGCTAGACTCAGCTACAGCTACCTGTTTGCATGCACCAGTCCAGCCACCTATAGTTAGGAACTGGATTGGAGACCACTTTTGAAGATATCTTTGGAAACTGAGGATTAGTATTTGACAATATGTACATTTTTAATGCACAGGAAAACTTCTAGGGTAATGACTTTCTCTTATCTGATACAATGGGACTGGGGTCGATAGAATAACAGAAACGAAATGATACTAGCCCAGCAATTGGGGACGATGTCAAAAAAGCTATATTTGGAATGTCCAGACATGGCAAAACAAACACATTAAGAACCTGTAGTTATGAAATTTGTCTTGTACAACTTCAATCCAATTTACCTAGTCTGGTAGCAAAGGAATCTAAGCAAGCATAAGATGTAGAGCTGGACAAAAATTACAAATTTGGAATGCAATACAGAGGAAGACAAAGACAGACCTTCTTTCCACTCTTGTTTCTTCCTTCCTCCTCCCAAAAGAAGTAATTACAAGGACTGAGAAAGCCAAGGATTCAAGTACTTTTGAGTTTGTTCCCTGGTGCTTTTAAATGCAGAGTTCCTAAGGTTTGCTCTGCTGCCCTGAAGGCTAAAATAAATTTTAAGAAATAATGAAAACAATTCTTAGTTGAAGTCCTAGCTCCTAGATCTGGTAAGTCTTGCCAGAATTGACAGCAGCATGACAAGAAGTTTTCATGACACATCAGAGGTGCACTAGAATAAAAAAAACCCCACAGTTGTCTGTCATAATTTATATAATTTATTCTCCTCCACATCCCTATGAACATCCCAGACCAGTTAGTGATAGTGACACCAAAGCTGCTGGAAGAGAGGGGGAAGATGGAAATCAAAACAAAAAAAATGAAACCTTTTGAGAAAAACACTATGAACTTACTATGTGTAGCCTACTCTGAAAATAATCAGGTATCATATATCACATGGAGACACGACACAGGGCAACAACCAAGCAAAGTGTGAAAATAGGAAGATGATAGCAACTTAGGGCAGTGAAAAAGTTAAGGGAAGCTAATGGAAGAAAAAGGCAAAATGTGGAGAAAAGACTCCAAAGGAAGAGTGGCTGTAACTTTCAGGCACTCAAGGAATGATGACTATTTAACAATGGGAACCTGAGGTATAAACACACTATACAACTCATAGCCTAACAGCCTCTTGGGGCTGAAAATCCCAAAAGCTCAAGCACACCTAGAGAATACAAATTTCCTGCACTCCAATAGCATCAGTTGCAAGCCACAACAGGTTTCCCAACAGGGCTGAGTTCATACTGCTCTGACAATGAAAGAGAGGTGCTTTATAGTGAGTGAGTGACAGGATCAGCTACGGCAGCATGGCAGAGCATCCCTAATGTCCGTCTGCCAGCCTCCTCCTCCCTGTACAGTAATTTAGTGATATTGCTTAACCTCCTGTCTCCCCAGCTACTAGCTCTGGAAGCTGGCGATTTCAAGCACTCAGTATCAGCTAATTGTTGCTGCCTGCAATGTTCAGGATGTTTTATGGGCCAGTTTGTCAGATGCACACAATAAATGCTTTTAACAGAGCTGCTTGCATCGGGAGAGTATTTCTGCACAACTGTGTAAGCATCAATTGTGTGGCCAGAATTACCCCCCTGCAGATCTCAGTCCAGGAAAAGTTATGTCAATAGGAGAAGAAAGATCACGTTAGCCTCCCCTCAGGGTATGTTTAATTGTCATTTTCAGCAGTGGCTTTAATGGGAAACTGCTTCATCAAACTGCTCTGCTGTTTAATTTTTTGTAAGCTTATATATAAAAGAGAGCAGTATTTTTCCACAAATTCAAGAATGATATATCTAAAGTTTCCAGGGCTGGTGCAAAATCTGGGGTTATGTCACCATGACTAAGCTGGATATTCTCTCTTGAATGCAGCTAGCCCCATACACATCTCACTCCCTTTGAACCTGCCAAGAATTATTCATTTTCAGTGGGGAAAAAAGTGAGAAAATTATTGTCGAAAATCCAAACACAACTATACAACAGGTTTATTATCATACAGTGTCTAACCACTCCAGTCCAAAACACCTAGAGATCCAAGTTATCAAGAAATTTTTCACATATCTCACTGCTCTGCTTCACTGCTACACCCATCCATCCGTGTGTGATCAACAGATGAGTTTTAACTTCATAGCAAATGCCTCTAACTTGGATAAGCTACCTCTCTGGGGCTTGAAACCCTTTTGCACGTCCCTCCTAGTGGGGGAACAAACAAAAAAAACCCCACACAACCCAACCCTTTGCTTAGCTTACAGGGACAAATTCCCTGCTACCATGGTTACCACTCCATCATCTCTTGTGGAATTAGAAATTAAAAAAAACCACCAAACCAAAAACCAAACCAAATTCCCTGAGAACAGACAGCTATATAACATTAGTTCTCCCTCCCTCCCCTCACTCGTCATTGTTAGCCACTAAATCAGCTACATCTGGCATATTTAATTTGGACTAAATAAAATGTCACTAATTAAAAACATTCTGAACAAGCAATACATGACATTATAGAAACAGAGAGCTTTAGTATCTGGACACAGCCTGGTAGGAACTGAAAGGATTCAACTAGGTTTTTCCAAAAGCTGAGAAACAAAGGCAACTAAATGGTCCTCTATACAATCTTACAACAATGTCCTCTAGAAGCTCGCCCCTATCAGCTACATGTACTGAGGTTTCCAGGCACTGATTCCTGGAGCAACAAGAGCAATGTAGTTAGCTCATTATAGATGGTATTATTTGCCTGGAAGTCTGCAGCCTTCACTCCAGCTTCTAAAAAGAAAGTTACTTTGCTAAAGATACAATGAATAAAATGTTCAGCAGATGTGCACATAAGTTGCTTTAAAGAAGCACATAAGTTGCTTCTTTTCTCTGAACATCAACAGCCTCTCCTCTCCCATGTTCTCTACACTCTTTTCAGCTGTCTAATTTGAAGTATCACACATTGCTCCATCCTTCCTCTCCTTAGTCTGTCTTAGAAGACTAAGATGTCAGCTGTCAGCATCTCCCACCACAGGTCACATCAGAGACACGTATGCTGCTTTTTATCGCTGACCAACATGGCTCCTCTTACTGAAACATCAATGCCCCCCCTTCCCCCCTCAGCGCTTCACATATTGCTAGACTAGGCTTCCTACTTTTGTGGGTATATCGTTATTAGTATTACACTGACACTCAAACAGTTTTCAGTGCAAAGCTTCACAAAATCATATAAACCTAATTTCACAGCCCTTAAGTGCTTTACATTGTGTTTTCTGATAACTAGTAATCTTTCACTCTAAAACTGTACTATATGTTATTCGTTGAACAAGCATTTAACTGATTTCATTTTTAATGCCTCCAAGGCTGAGGGTTTCCCATGAGAACAGATCATCTTCCAAGTACTCTGGTCCAGGTTTTCAGCATTAATACATTAGGTGCCTGGCTGCCCTCTATTTTTGCTGATATATGAAGTTGAACAGATATTTAGATACACTTTGATTGCCATTACTTGATTTACTGATGGCCAAATAAGATTCAAACACTCAAACCAAAAATCCCCTATGAAGTAATTTTAACAGAATTCTTACAAGATGGTCAAGTGGATTATGTTGATAATGCTGGCACACACTAAGCAAGTAAAAAGATTACTCTGAGAAACTCAGTAGTTAAAAATGAATTAACAATGACCTTTATCCTCATAACTGAAAACTTAATATTGAAGATATAGCACAGAGATGATATATTTCAAAGTCATCATGCTTTTAACTTTGTTTTTTCCTCCCTTACAAAAAGTTTAAGAACAATCACAGGATCACAGAAGGGCTGAGGGCAGAAGGGACCTCTGAAGGTCATCTGCTTCACCTCCCTATCCTATTGCTCAAGCAGGGCCATCTAGAGCCTGTTGGCCAGAACAACATCCAGACACCTTTGGAATATTGCCAAGGGTTCAGATTTCACAAACTCTCCAGGCAACCTGCACCAGTGCTTAGTCATCCTTACAGTTAACAGTGTTGCCTGATGTTCAAAGGGACCCCTCTGTATTTCATTTTGTACCCGCTGCATCTTGTCCTGACTCTATCCTCTCTGCATCCTCCTTTCAGGTACTTATATACATTCATAAGATACCTCCAGTGCCTCTTCTCCAGGCTACACAGCCAAAACCATTTCAGCCTTCACTCTAAGAAGAGATAATCCAGTCCTTAAATCATCTGTGTGGACCTTTGTTGGGTCCTCTCCAGTATGCCCGTGTCTCTCATGTACTGGGTAGCCCAGAACCGGACACAGTATTGCAGATGCAGCCTCCCCAGTGCCAAGTAAAGTGGAAGCAGGTCCTCCCTTGACCTGCTGCCAATGTGTTGCCTATGGCAGCCCAGGATATCATCAGCCTTTTTTTTTGCGACAAGAGCATATTTATGATTCATATCAAACTTGGTGTCCACTAGAACCTCAGGTCCTTTTTAAAGAGTCACACAATTTTAAGAGTTAGAAGGGGCCTTGAAAGATCATCTAGTTCAACCCCACTGCCAGAGAAGGACTACCTAGAGTCGGTCACACAGGAACTCATCCAGGTCGGTTTTTAATGTCTCCAACAAAGGAGACTAAACAATCCATCTGGGCAGCTCCGTCATCCTCACAGTGAAGAAATTCTTCCTTGTGTTTCTTTGGAACCTCTTATATTCCAGCTTGTACCCATTACTCCTTGTCCTATCATTGGACATCACTGAGAACAGTCTGGCTCCATCCTCCTGACACTCATCCTTCACATATTTCTAAACATTAATGAGATCACCCCTTAGACTCCTCCAAGCTAAAGAGCCCCAGCTCCCTCAGCCTTTCATCAGAAGGGAGATGCTCCACTCCCTTCATCATCTTGGTGGCCCTGTGCTGAACTCTCTCCAGCAGCTCCCTGTCCTTCTTGAACTGAGGTCCCCAGAACTGCACACAATATTCCAGATGCAGTCTCACAAAGGGCAGAGGGGAAGGAGAATCTCTCTCAACCTACTGCCCACAGCCCTTCTCATACACCCCAGGATGTCATTGGCCTTCTTGGCCACAAGGGCACATTGCTGGCTCATGCTCATCCTGCTACCCACCAGGACCCCCAGGTCCCTTTCCTCTACAATACTCTCTAAGAGTTCATTCCCGAACCTGTACTGGAACATAGGATTATTCTTTCCCAGATGCAAGACTCTGCACCTGCCCTTGTTGAATTTCCTGAGATTTCTCTTGGTCTAACTCTCCAGCCTGTCCAGGTGTCATTGAATGGCAGCACAGCCTTCTGGTGTATGAGCCACTTCCCCCAGTTTGGTATCATCAGTAAACTTCCCTCTGTTCCCCCATCAAGGTCATAAATGAATATACTGTGTCCCAGCACTAACCCTGGAGGGACTCCACTAGATACTGCCCCACTGATCACAACTCTCTCTTCTTCCCTTCAACCAGTTAACAATCCACCTCACTACCTGATCATCCAGCCTACAATTTCTCAGTTTTGCAGTGAGGAAGTGGCCTGCAGCCTGTATACATTGGTGTATGTGGCTGTTTGCCCCAGGTACAGGACTTGTAACTTACTTTTGTTGGACTTAATGAGGTTTCTGGCTCTCCCTTTCTCTAGCCTGTAACCTCCTATACAAACAGTGCAGAGTTGCAGAAATACCACAAAATTAACTAAAAGGATAAA
This sequence comes from Colius striatus, assembly GCF_028858725.1. NCBI lineage: Eukaryota > Metazoa > Chordata > Aves > Coliiformes > Coliidae > Colius > Colius striatus. The sequence goes on from NC_084762.1 coordinate 24,224,010, forward strand.
AAAGTTTAATTAAGTTTGATCATAGTTTAGTAACCCCAAATCAGTCTTTTCCCAGAGTCTTTCATTAATATTTTCCCAAGCCATGCCACAGTAGTTCTAAATTCCCTTTGAGGTAAATGTTTCAGAAACACTTGTAATCCATTTGTCATAGGCTGATAAACTTAACCATGTGAGTCTAAATATGAGGTACTGTACTGAAGCCCATGTCACAATAAAAAAATGCTTCATGATATAGAACTAGATAACCTAATGCTAGAGATTTGATGCCAAAGCTTTCATGAAAAAAAAATGCTGCTTCTTTATTCAGCATCTGCTTCAGATTATTTTACATGGAAGTCACTGCTGAAGCTGTCAAGGCATAATCAGCCTCCAATTAAGCTATCTTATCTTTGAAGCTGACTGGAAGAAAACCTTTTGCCTCCCTATAGGCATCAGCCTAAAGGTTGGTAATCTGTGGCAATTTCCAAATGTATTTATTCTGTGTTGTCCACCCAATTAAACATATTGCACAAATGGAATCAAGTCTTCTCTGTAATTGAAAAGTTTATGCAACAATTTTCCTGAGGCTCCCATTAAAGATTTAAAATAATTAGCTGTATAAGACAGACATTTATATTCAAACAGCTTGCATGCCTAGTTTCTTTGTTTAGCATAGGCAAATGAATATGAAAAAGATCCCCAGAGGAAAAGACCAAATATTGGGAAAATCTTTTCTTTAAGGCAACAGACACTCCCTAGAAACTAATTCTGCATGGTATTAAGGAGGAAAAAAAACCCCAAACCTTTTAACAATAGCGTACTACTGTAGCTGATTGTGGAGAAATCAACCATTAGCAAGACTCAGAAAAGGAAAACAGGGGAGTTGACTCTCTATTTTTATGTATAACACATAACAGTCACTACCTTCAAGCATGGTCCCCTCTTCCCCTTCTCCCCAAATTATGGGCAGAAAGCTAAGAAATCCACCATGCAAAGACACTAGTGACTTTATTTCCATCCTGGCTCAAACTACATTTTTTTAAAAAAGGGTTTTGATAGCTCTCTATTTACATCATGGATCTTCTTTAAGAATTATGCTGAGAAAAATCTTGGTCACTGAAACCCTCCTAAACTGACCCATTGAGAAACTGATGGAAAATGTGAATCTGACATCAGTGCCATTACTCTATCTTTCAGCAAACTCTTTTTTTTTTTTTTTCCCCCCCTCCAGATTGACTGGCAGAAGGTAGATCAACCTTTGGATATCTTTCTTATTCTGCAGTTTCTATTTCGATGAGTGAGCTAATTCCATTCCCATCCAAAATAAAACATTTTAAAAAATGCTGTGCACTTGGCAAACAGACCCAGCTATATAAGACCAAGTTTAAGATGGCCAGGTTTAAAGGGCAAAAGTTCAACTTGAATCAAGATATAACAGAAGATACATAAACATCTCAGTTTAGGATTCTAAACAACATAATAATTTAATAGTCCTTTCTAGACAAAACTTTACTTGCTAAATAAAGACTTATTAATGTAAAAAGTGGTTCTCCTCCTCCTTCCACCTTGCAAACACTAATTTGGATTTGGTATGTATCTGAATACTAAGATTTGCTTTCTTTAGACTATATGCTTATTGCAGTCCTGCATGTACACAAACTAGAAACATACATTCAAATTTCATTCCACAGATTCCAAATCACAATACCCTCTTCTTCCCTTCAAATACCACACAGATTTTCTTAGGTTAAATGCATAGCTGTACATGTCAAAACTAATTTATTTTGAAATGAAAATTAAAACAATACTGCATCAATAATTATAACTGCTGATAATAATATTTTTAGTTATTAATAATTACTATTGCATTTCTAACTGTGTCCAACACAAATCTGCTGACTTCAGCAAATGTCATTCTAGCACTATTTATTCACACAGAGACAATTCTACAGATGGGAATAACTACTGCCTTTTCCAGCTTCAGAAGGCTGTGTCTTCAGATGATGGTTTCACACAACCACCATAAGGTTTCTCATCGGAGAAAAAAAAAATATCTCTTGCCTTTTGTACAATGTAGAAAAGTGTCACAACATTTGCTTCTTCCACAACTCCCCCATCTTGTTACACAAGATGACACATGGCAAAAGTAAAAAATTTTGGCGTGCTGCAAGGTATTAAGAAAAAATATTCTGTACTGAAACTATTTTCGGTCCAACTGTTGCTTATACACTCTTCAACATAACAGACATTGATCAGACCTGAAGTCTAACTTGTAAGAAATAAGTGGTTTTGTGGATTTGTTGCCAGAGTTCTGCAGGTTCCCCTTTCAGTGCACCCATCTGAAACCCAAGTTTGCTTTGCTCACATAACTGAGCCTCTGCCAACCTATACACTCTACAAATTCCACTTTTTGAAGTGTAACAAAACAGCTAGTACGTGAACTTACTCAAGCTATACCATGAAAACTGTGCTTAAAAAAAAAAAAAAAAGTGCATAATTTTCTAGATGTCATATAACATGTTTCTCTTCCATGGACAATTAGGTTAAGCCTAATGCTTAACCTTCTCTGTAAAGACTATTATTTTCCATGTGTACAGACTGGATTAGATAAACTACCAGATAGCATCATTCTGGGGTTCAATATGGAAGCCACCTTCAGATGACAAATTCAGCTTTTTTAACTAAAACAGAGAGACATTCTAATGACTTTGGTTGTCCATTGCAAAGATAATTAATTTGGGCTAATTAACCCTCCTTCCTTCTCCACAAACCAACTTTTGTTGTATTTGCTATTCTACTCAAAACAAGAGCTGAGGATTTGCTTTCCCTAGCACAAAATCAGCAGGCAAATCAAAGGTAATTTAGTTTCTGAAATGGCAGTCCAATTCTACAGTCCTCTATACCTTAGAAACTCCTGTTATTTCTCTCCCCTATGGGCTTTACTGGAATATCTTTACTGGATATTCCCCTCCTTCACTCCAATCTCCATTTGATTCTCAAAAAAACCCCAAATTGCACAAGAACTGGCATCACAATCATGTACCAATGGATAAAATTATCTGTCTGTGAAAGTCTGTTATTCCCTCTCCAAATATTATATATGTTCATCTATTGAAAATAGCCATCTGAACACTGCATATTGAAGCACTAAGGAGACCTGTGGAAGAGCATTGACTTTAATTTGCACAAGAATGTGGTTAGAAACTCATCATTTTTCACAGACCTTTAATAGAGGATGAAAAAGAAAAAAAAAAAAAAATCAGTCCTGCAGCTGCCAGCATCTCTCCAGATAATCAAATTCTGCTATTTCTTCCAGGTAAGTAACTGATAATAAGGTTAGCCATTCAACTGAATGGTCAACAAAAATTTCCCATATAAAACAAGACCAGATTTGGTCCTAATAGAACAGCTTTGTAACTTTGGAGAAGACCCTTTCCTTCTCACTTCACAGATCACTACTTAGTTTAAGGTTTGGTTTGCATGCCACTCAGACTACAAAAAAGTGAAAGTCACTAGCCACTTCAATCAAAGCATATCTAAGTCTTTGCTAATCTTTCAGGTTCCCACTAAGAGAACATAAACATACTTGAAAGATACTGCTCCATCCACCACTGACTGGAGATGCCAAGCAAGCAACCCAAATGAGATATTTAGTTCTTATATAATCATAGTTCAGAGAAAGAATTCCCACCCAAGGGAGTTTTGAAGGTGATCGTATTTCTTGATGCTGAGAAGCTACAATAAGTGGTTATCTAAAACTGCATATAATGATAAAGAGACTGTGGAATGCAGAAAAGTATTACCCAAGGTTTTCTCAGTAGTGGTATTTGTTAGAAAGTTTTGTTTCCGTTTTACTACAGAATAAACTTAAATGCAAAGAGATACAACTCTGTGCATGATTTTTTGTCACTGCACAGAGCAATGTAACTTTGGGTGGGGAGAAGCAGAGAACATGCAAAGGTTCCCGGGTCAGACACAAGGCTAATCAAAAGAAATGTGGAATGCATCACCTTTCCAAAATAGCACTTCCTGTTATTAAGTTGTTTTTAATATGAAGCCAGCAGCTACCTCAAGAGGTCTGTGAGCAGAAGGACAGTAAAAGATTCGGATCACCCTATTTACCTCAAATTAACCTGACAGCGGGGGTCTGATAAACTAAAGATGATTCAACCCAACTCCGCGTCTGTGCTTATGTTTGACTTGTAGTCTGAGCCAACTGATGATAGAAACATTGACAATACCAAATCAGACACAAAAAGGTGAAGATTATCTTCAGCAAGAAATCCTAGGATCCTCCTTCAAAGGTAAAGATTTTAATCTCCACTTCTTGCAAGCTGAGATTCAAAAAAAGAGCTGCCAATAGCTGAGGGACAAAAAAAACCCCACTAAAACTATGCTGGATATTTTTGCTAGTTAACATGCTGCTTTCTAGCAGCAAAAAAGAAGTCACTGAATAGCAAATATGAAAAGCATGGCCATTCCTACTGTTTGTCTGTTGTACATAAAGACCTCTCAGTTTGGCTTGCATTAATGCACACCTTTTGTAACTCAATATGCAATCAATACAGGTACTTAATTCCAGATATTGGTAGTTCAGCTACAGCATATAAACCTAACCTGCAACCATGTTATGCAATTCCTTCCAAAATACTTTTTATGGTTGCAGTGAAAAAATAGAATTGCTCAGCATAAAGAAATATTCTTCAACCACCTTCCAAAAGGTCTGCTAAGTCACTGCAAGAAAATTGGCCTTGTGAAACTTGCACCAACAGAAGTAGTTTTGTACACACACAATATAAGTTCTTTCGTATCAGTGTTCTGCACTGACACACAAGTCTAAGCTAAGCAATGTGAGCTACCATCAATTGAGACTAAATACTGTTTCTTCTAGTATTTCTAATGTATTTCTTGAACTCAGTGAGACCTTACTGGTTCGAAATTAAATGTAAACTTTGTCACACAATTCAAGACAAAAAAAAAATAGTTTCTACTTCCCTACATTTTCAGATTTTTAAATACAATAACAAAGCAGTCCACCACAAAAAGCAACCAATTCCTCTATACTCCATCAGCCTTCACACCCAGATACTGCCTCTAGGTTACACTTTCAGATACTCTGCAGTTATATGTTCAGAAAAGACATAATGGTAGTAGAGATGAACTCAGTTATGTGGAAAGTGGAGGTTGCTGCAAACTCAAAGGAATGCAGTCACTGTGAATCATGTCTGGCTCAACACTGTTTCCATTTTTTTCTGCTGGAATTTTATTTTGGTTTCTCCTTTCTTAATGGCTATTTGAATGTAGGGCAATTAGCACTTCCAAGACTGGCTTAGGGGAAAAATAAGCTCTTTGCACGCACATCATCTTCAGTCATTTTGCTAGACAAGATTCAGTTCACCTCCACAGCTTATACACAGCTGCATGTTAGAGAAGGCATGAGAAAGGCAACAAGAAGCTGATGTGAATATATTTACAGTGCTGTAAAATGTATTTTACCATCTTCAGAACTACTAGATTACTTATTTATTTAAGGGATAAAAGTAATATAGAAAGCTTTCTATAAAGTTCATTCAGCTCTTTGATTTTACTGGTTATACATCAACACAGAAGTCTTTCAAACTTAGACCTGTTTGGACATCTGTTCAATGGATGAACTGAGACAATCAAAGCCAGCATCTGCTGCACAAACAATTTCCCTGCCCACTGAAAGCTTCCATCATGCCCTCACCCTGTCTCACTTATTGCAGAATTTCCTGCTCTAGTTTAAATCCTAAAAAGTTTCTCCTAGACAAAAATAGTGACTTCTGGAGACTGCCCAAGTGCTATTCTATGCACATAAGAGAGGACAAGTGATAATGAAACGTTACAGACACGGCAGCTAGTGCAACCTTGGGCAGAGCACAAAGTTAATTTCTTGTTGGCCAGATCTGCTTGAAGTTTCTCTGTATTGCTCGAAGTGTTGCAATTAAGTACTGCTCCAAGCTATGCTTAATTAGCTTGCAAGCAAATGCTCATTTGTAACTTGCATGCAATGTAACGCAGAATTAAATATTCACTGAGAGCAAAGGGAAATTACACTGAAGGTACATTCACACAAATATAGCTGTCTGCCTCCTGATTTTCTGTTCTTATTAATAACCTAGAAAATACTAAGAAATGTGTCACACTGTACAAATAGTTAGAAATATATAGTTTCTATCCTGGAGCTGAATGTGGTGCTCTCCTCCCCCCGCAGCTGACGAGCACTCTGCTCTGCTTGCAATGACAGCCTCTCTGCAGATGATGAAAGATTTGGGATTTGGATTACTTTTTCCATCTGTGCAGTCAAAAAAACCCAGAAAAACTCAACCTCAGAAAAACAAACCTCAAACCCCAACAGACTAGGATGCAAATCATGATAAGTATGCTCAAAGATAAACAAAACCCATAAATCATATCTTCACCAAATAGTGTTTAAAATATTGACTGGATCCACATTCAGGATAAAATCCAACCTTGGCACTTCTTGAGAAGATATTAAAAAAAAAAAGGAAATTAATAGCAGGTTCTCAAATATATTTAGGACCTTTTAAATGCTACAAGTGGAATGACTTTAGCCTCAAGCATAGCAAGGACATTTTTCAGCCAGACATTATTTGAGTCTGCCTATCAAAGGACGCTTATTTGACGAGGCTGTAACAGAAGAGGTGAGGCTCAGCCTCACTCAGAGGAGCTTTACCAAGCTACTTTGTTAAAGAAAAAAGTTCAAAGGTCAGCTGTGGAAAAAAAATAATCCGTAGAATGAACCAGAACGTAACAAAAGAAAAATGCTTCGAGAATATAAACCACAAGGTTTTATTTGCAAGATTAGATGTTGTTGTTCTGGTAACGTTAGCTTTCAGCTCTTTGCCTAATGAAAAGAGTGATTTTTATATATTTAATATCTACTTCTTTCCAGCCTGCTCTATAAATCCATTATAACTTGTCTGACAGTACTGCAAGCAATCGTTTGATCTTCTCCTATATATGTTGATATATATACATACACACACATACCAGAAACACTTAAACATAACACTGCTCTGGACTTCGAGACAATTCCGTATAGAGAGTTCATAAGTTGAAACATGATAGGTATTTTTATATGCTGAAACTGTGTATCTTATACCTGACACTTATCAAAGATCATGTGTATAGCTTGCTCCACATAATCGAGTATTTAGGGAATGGGAATAGCTGCAAACATCTATAAAGCGATTTATAAGGTCAGTAGATACTGTGTTTGGCTCCCTTTCAGTGAATTTCCTTCCGCAAGCAATATAGAAAATAAGTGTGACCAGCAACAATATGACAAGCAAGTTACTTCAAAGTAATTAGCTGCTCTTAACATTTTGCAGGCAAGGACAAGTTAAAAAATGACTCACAGAAGTCCAAGGGCAAATTGTCTGTAAAATTAAATCCTGATGTTTTACTACCAGGACACTTTTGTTTAGTTCAGAATACTCTTCAGAGAATCACAGAATCTTAAGGGTTGGAAGGAACCTTGAAAGATCATCTAGTCCAACTCTCCTGCCAGAGCAGACTACCTACAGTAAGGTTACAGAGGAATTTGTCCAGGTAGGTTCTGAATGTCCCCAGCAAAGGAGACTCCACAACTCATCTGGGCAGCCTGATCAGTGCTCCATCACCCTCACAGTGAAGAAATTTTTCCATATGTTTCTTTGGAACCTCTTATGTTCCAGCTTGTGCCCGTTACCCCTTGTCCTATCATTGGCCATCACTGAGAACAGTCTGGCTCCATCCTCCTGATATCCACCCTTTACATATTTCTAAACATTAATGAGAACACCCCTCAGACTCCTCCAAGCTAAAGACCCCCAGCTCCCTCAGCCTTCCATCAGAAGGGAGATGCTCCACTCCATCATCTTGCATCATCTTGGTGGCCCTGCGATGAACTCTCTCCAGCAGCTCCCTGTCCTTCTTGAACTCAGGGGCCCAGAACTGGACACAATATTCCAGATGTGGTCTCATGAGGGCAGAGTAGAGGGGAAGGAGAACCTCTCTCAACCTACTGCCCACAGCCCTTCTCATACACCCCAGGATGTCATTGGCCTTCTTGGCCACAAGGGCACATTGCTGGCTCATGCTCATTCTGCTGCCCACCAGGACCTCCAGGTCCTTTTCCTGTACACTACTCTCTAACAGTTTATTCCCCAACCTGTACTGGAACATGGGGTTATTCTCTCCCAGATGCAAGACTCTACACTTGCCCTTGTTGAATTTCCTGAGATTTCTCTCTGCCCAGTCCTCCAGTCTGTCCAGGTAATGTTTTGTAACTCATTTGTTTTTGTTTTTCTTTTAAGTAATGTGTTTTCCTTAGGGATAGCTTGTTCTTATTCTTGTTACCTATACTGTCAAGGATAGTTAGGGGAATGTGCTTTTTTTAAAGGTGAGTTTAAAAGGCAAGAGGAGGAACATGTGCTGGGTCATCACCATGCAGTGAGACAAGCAACCTTCCCGTGGCTGCAGGCACAGATGTTACTCTGGGCATGGGAAGCCATCTTGTCGTGCTCAGGTCCTGAGTGCTCCAGCAAACCCGAGGCCACCTGCAGAGCACTGGGTATGTGCAGGGCAAAGGTCAGGATGGTGCTGCTGGATGGGCATTGCACACTGCTGGCACTGCATGTGCAGAGGGTAAAGGGGTATCCCCATAGTCTGTATTTCCAAAAACCAGGGCAGTTCCACAGTGTGCTAGCCAGATGAGATCTAGGCAGATCTCATCTAGGCTGGAAAGATCTAGATTCTTTTAAGTGGCATTTGTTCGTTGAGAAACAAAAGCAGCTTTTAGAGGTCTCTCACACTTTCACCCCTTTCCCCCATAAAAGCTCACAGAACAGTTTTTGCTTTGCTGTTAATGAAATTTCACTGGTAGTCTTACTGAGACAAAGTTGCTTTATCCACATTCCCCATAAACATCCCATGCTCAACACGGGATTTCACATCCAAACTCCCAGCTCACAGTCAATCCATTTTGTTTCCAAGTGCTATTCAATTCCCCCTCAGCAACAGGAGAAAAACCACACACTTATGGCATGAAGCATAACAAAGGTATTTCCAACTCTGCTGCCTCCTGAAATGCATTGGGGAAAAAACTGCTCCAGTAACCCTGGCAGCAGGAGGGTCTACCACTGGAAAGAATAAGCAATCGTAATGCCAAGAGAAAAATATGACAAGTAGCTTTAAAGAATCAGAGATAGCTTGCCTTTTAACGTTCAGATTATACTTGCTTTTATGTAAGTTTTATAACTGATGTTCAGTTTACAGCCAGACTGAGGCAAAATACTTATAGTAATTAAACAAAATCACTTTTTAGTACAGTAATTCCGCAGTGCTATTAAGAGAAAGAATAATACAATAAGACTTTGATAGCAATAATGAAACCATAAATCAAGATCACAGAGAACTGAAATTCATCCCACAATGATTTAATTAACTCAACGGTATTCTTCTAACACAAAAAACTTATTACATTCCAAGTAACATCTTCTCTGTTTAGGAAACATTAGAAAATCATATCTGCAAGCTCTAGAGCAATGCATAAACATCCTATTAACATGCCAATGAACCTGCAAGATCATTCTTCCCCTTTGTGTTTAAATACTAACATCACCTAAGTGAAGACAGATGTTTCAAAGAGACTTACACTTTAAAGGCTGGCACAGTTAACTGTCCAGGTAATTACGGCAAGCCCAAAGAAGCCTTTTTCCTGCTGTGAGTGAATAGCATTACTCCTGACACTTAAGACACCACCGTGCTGACAGTTTGGAAATGAACTGAACACAAGCTTTACCTTCCATCCTTTACAGTAGACGCCAGCAAGCAAACAAAAAAATTGGGCATCTTCCCCAGCCTGCACTACATACATTCACAGCACTCATTGGGAATTATCTGCAGCTCAGCCCCAAGTGTTGGCACAGCTCTGCAAGGGATGCCCCAGCTCACCTCAGCACGGACCTTGTGGGCTGCTCTCCTGCCTATGGCTGCAACAACATGGTCAAACAGGATACACAAATAGAGGCACTAACCTATGAGTTGATGCTTTCTTGCATCTGTCCTACTGGGTAGCAGAGGTCCAAAAATATTTCTGTCCAAAACGTCTAAAGTTGACCTGAACTCACACCTCGAGTACAGACAGCACAGGTGACAAGGAGTCAAGACTCAGCATAGCTATTCCCACTACATTGAGTGACTCCTTAAAGGCTATCAAAATGAAGTTAAAATATCTCCAATTCACCTCAATCATTCATTCACTGTGTAATTAAAATTACACATTGTAGTTCTGGGTATTTTAATTCCCTCCTTCACTTATGTTTACATGCAAGCCCAATCCTGCCCGCCTCATTAGGCACAGAATTAGAATTTCTTGTATTACTTTTTCCCGCACTCTCAGCCTGGTGGATTCTCAGTTCTGTCAATTTCTGATCAAAGCTAAGTTATAGTCTCACTCTGCCACTAATAAAATCTAGTAAGAAAAATATTGCACAACAAAAATGTGCAAGGGCACATGCAATTAAGATGTGCACACAAAAATCTAGCGTGAAAATGCTAATACTCAGCTACTGCAACATGAGTACAAATTGCTCAACTATTTACACAAGGCAGTCCTAAAGGTTACTTGTGACGGTGTTACTACTGTAAACCAGCTTTTTAAAACAACTGCAAGGGTTGCAGTGTGGCTGAAAACGTGGTGGGGCTACCAGCACATGTGCAGCAGGGCCGGTTTGGGTCCTTCCCATGGAGAACACGTGTCCCCCGGCGTGCTGCCTCTGGTCCTGACCACGCAGTCCTCCCTGCAACATGCTCCCGCTGCTGGAGTATGGCTGATGGGGAAGCAGCCAAAACACTCCTGGGAGTGAGGCCAGGTTTGTGTCATTAAAAACAAAAAAAAACACCAACAAATAATGTATTTTGGGGTTTGAGCACAAGGTGTCCTTAATATTTCCAGTAATTCATGTTGGGATTGTAACTACCGTTCTGGCACTTTCCAAAAGCAAGAAAGAAGAGGCTCATTTCTCTCTGACACTAAACTTCTTGCTGTTAACAGGCATGAGGGAGAAGAAACAGCAGCTTTGACTGAGTGCAGGGCTCCAGATGAAGAGCCTGCAGAGCCAGAGACCTCCCAGAACTAACAGCGCTGAGGACTGTCTGTCTTTTGCTTAGTACAGCTGACTCTTTAGTCTTAAGTTATCTGTTACTCTCATCTTCGGTAATGATCCATGCATGATTTTCAAAACTATGTGAGCTCACCTTCTAAGATTTCTTCAAGAGAAAAAGGACAACATGTTGGTGTAACACAAGAGACAAGATAAAAATTAATGTAAATTGTTCCCTAAGCTGTTCATTAAATTCAGATCATTTAGTTTGGGAAACTGTTATTTCACCAAATGAGACAGGGGCACCCTGGGAAGTGCAAGGCCTGTTTTCATCCACTTAGATCACAGCACCACAGTGAAGACCTAATCTCTTTAAATTTTTCCCAAACATGATCACAACATTCTTAAAAAAAAGCATCTGGACTAAACATGCCACAGAACCATCTAGGTATGAGGTATTTATTTAGCTGAAGAGTCTTGCTTCAAAGAAACATTTGAGAGAAGTAACAAGATACTTCACGGCAGATATCCATGGAAATCCACATTTTAAAGTTGGGCCAAGGCAGTGCCTGGACCTCAGACATTGTCCAGATTAATCCAGCTATAGGATCTGGCCTATATTTATTGTCATAGTTTCAGCTGAGACAGAGTTAACTTTCTTTCTAGTAGGAGGCACAGGGCTGTGCTTTGGGTTTAGTGTAAGAATAACGTTGATAACACACTGATGTTTTAATTGTTGCTAAGTAGCACCTATTCTAAGTCAAGGACTTACCAGTTCCCCATGCTCTGCCAGCAAGGAGGTACACATGAAACTGGGAGAGAGCACAGCCATCACAGCTGATCTGAACTAGCCAGGGCTATTCCACATCATAGAGCACCATGCACAGTATACATAAACTGGGGGGAGCTGGTAGGGAGGGGCAGATCACTGCTCAGGCATTGGTGGTGAGCAATTGCACCACGCAGCACTTGCCCTTCTTCGGTTTCGTTTCTCTTTTTATTTTTTAAACTTCCTTCTCATTACAATTATGATGATTATTACATTTTATGTCATTTTAGTTATCAATATGTTGTCTCAACCCATGACTTTTTGGTTCCTTCCCCCGCCTGCCCTGATTCTACTCCCCATCCCACTGAATGGGATAAAATGTACTGTCACACAGGTAAAAACTAATTTCAGTGCATAAAGTTTTTGTTACGTAAAAGTCTGTATTTTTATAAAGCTTCTTTTTTGGAAATCTGCCTCAATGTCTTCAAAAGACACAATATAAAAGTCTTACAGGAAGAAAAATTTTAGAAAGTGCATCATAACATGCAATTAAAACAATTAAAACTAAAAAGTCTGTTTAGAGGAGTTCCCTTGAAGGGTAACTAAATCTAGAAAAAAATAATGGCATTCATTCATACCCACTGGTGAATTTAATTTGCCAGAAAAGAGTAAATAATTTTGGTACATCAAACCACGATTTGGAAGCTTGCCTGGGCTGTATAGAGAGGGGATGTGAGAAATTTGCCCTATTTTTACAGCTGAAAGCTTCATTGACTCACACAAGATACTTTAGACTAACATCCTGTGGCATTGCAGTGACCTACATGTAATTATTGCATGCTTTTTCCAAAATATTTGTACACAACCAGAAATTATAACCTAACTTACCAACCAGTTAGTTTATACCAGCAAGACAAAGATGAACTTCGATTAGCGGTAACCTAGCTGTCTAATGTTTTCAGCCATCTTTTGGACAAATGTTTCATCTTAGTTCGGTGTAACATTCTGGTTTTCATTTTCCTTAGACAAATGTATTTAAGTAAATGATGTTCTAAAAACTTTCAGTGGTCCCTTCTCCTAGCCCACGTGGTCCCCTTCATGACATGGGGTGATCTCATGTTTGTAGGTGTGCGTGCATTTCATGAACAGAATCACAAAGAATGGTGGGGGTTAGAAAGGACCTGTAGAGATCATCTAGTCCAACCCCCGTGCGGAAGCAGGTCCACCTAGATTTACACAGGAACGTGTCCAGGCAGGTTTTGAAAACCTCCCAGGAACAAGACTCCACAATCTCCCTGGGAAGCCTGTGTCAGGGCTCCATCATCCTCACTGGAAATAAGTTTCTCCTCATGTTCAAGTGGAACTTCCTGTGTTCCAACTTGTGCCTGTTACCCCTTGTCCTGTCACTGGGTGAAAAAGGATCTGCCCCATCTTCTTGACACCTGACCTTTAGGTATTTATAAGCACTGAACAGGTCCCCTATCAGGCTTCTCTCCTTCAGGCTAAACAATTCCAAGGCTCACAGCCTTTCCTCATCAGAGAGATAGTTCCAGTCCCCTGATAATCTTGGTGATCCTGCTCTGGGCTTTCCAGCAGTTCCCTGTCCCTCTTGAGCTGGGGAGCCCAGACACAGGACTCCAGATGAGATCTCATCAGGGCAGAATAGAGAAGGATGAACAAATATGTGGGGAAAAGGAAGGGGTGGGGGGGGGAGAAATAAAATAGCCTTGCAACATCCCATGGCATTACCCAGAAAATGTTCTTCCTGCTCCCATCTTTACTTGCCCTTCCCAGCATGGAAAGTGTAAGTGCTTACATGCTTGCAGAGCTCTGATGAAGTTTCTTGCAGTTGGGCTCTGTGGTGAGAGGCAGACAGAAGGTACTTGGAGTACAGACACTCGATGGAGAAAATGACTGGGCATACACTCATCAGGTAATTCTCCTCCCATCAGTCTTTTCCTGACCAAGTTCAGGGATAGCGCTGCTCTTGACTCAAGAACTTAAAAGTTTTTTTGGCAGCTACCACTTGAAGGGTAATACTTTCCCTAAAGACAAGATATCTGCAGTGTCTCTCTCACCACAGTTAACTACTGACTCAATAGCACAGCTAGTTGGTACTTTTCAACCAGGTACTCACTAGTTGGTTGACTCCATTACTAAAACTTCAGTGGTACCAATTTTTTACAGAACTATGTGTCATTCACAATCAATGGGTCAACATGAAACCTTTTCTTACCATAAAACTTATCTCAGAGTGGATTGTTTCCACCTAGAGAACTGTAATACAGGATCATAGCATTGGACTCCCAAGGAGGATGTATTACTGGTTTAATTACCAGTAGTTTCTTAACCTCTACTGCCAGATGTGCTTGGTTGCACAACTGCATTAGTCTGGATCCCACCACCACAGAGATTGCTCAGTACAGTCTTTGAAAAATAAAATAAAGATTTATAATTATTTCTCTTCCAAGTCTTTTACTAATAAATGATGTGGCAGTTATTTTTTTTAAGAACATAGGCAGGTTGAATATCTACAAAATATTTTAATTTGGGCTTTTTTCTAAAGCAGTATCCACAGTCAAATAAAAAACCACCACATTTGGAATGATTTCAATAAGCGTAACATTCCAGTTTTACCTCACACAGTGAAATATTGATGCTCCCCTTAAATGACTATCCCATTAATATTTACAAATATCTAAATGGTGGATATCAGGAGGCTGGAGCAGCACTTTTTTCTGTTGTATTTAGAGACAGGACAAGGGGTAATGGAAAGAAGCTGGAACACAAAAAGTTCCACTTAAAAATAAGGAAAAACTATTTCACTGTGAGAGTGAAGGAGCACTGGAACAGGCTGCCCAGGGAGGGTGTGGAGTCTCCTTCCTTCGAGATCTTCAAGACCCACTTGGACATGTTCCTGTGTGACCTGATCTAAGTGGATCTGCTTTAGCAGGGGAGTTGGACTAGATAATCTGTAAAGGTCCCTTTCATCCCCTACCAATTCTATGAGTCCATGATTTGCCTACATAGGTTTTGTGCTAGTACAGAGGACCTGTTATTTCTCACTGTTCTCTGTCTTCTGGGGAGCAGCTGTGGTATGCTCCTGAAATGGAGTAATGGATTGTCTTTAAGAACTCCAACAGTAAGCGTATCAACACAATATACATATATATTCATTCATTTTAGGCTTTCAAATGACTTGTGAAAATTTTCCATTTTAAAAAAGGTAGTGTTTTTCTTTTAATAAATAGGTAAAAATTAGGAAAATATCTACTTTTGTTCTGTCTTTCTAGCCATCATCTTACATAAATTAAACAACTGTTTACTTTTATATTTATGTGCTGTTAAACCACTAGTTTCTAAATTCCATTGAAAACTGATGCACAGATCATTTCTTTAGGGTGGCTTGGTTAATTCTGATACAACATAAAGCTAAAAGGCAAAGAATCTCTGAAACTGGGGAACTTTTGTAAATATAAACATAGGTTCATCAGTAACTTCAGTTTGCCTCTGAAAGGCAGCTATACCTCTAAGGAGGCAGAACTGTTCCTTGTTCTGTCTCCCTGGAATCAGGTAGCACTGCTTCTGTAAAACAGCCTGTCTGCTTAGCTGATACAACCCAAGCCTCTAACGAGATCCTGCTAAATTCACAATGGGACGGGTCAATTTTTGCTAAATTATCTGTTTTGTACATAATTCAGTAAAACCAACAAAGATGCACTCTGTCTTTCAAGAAAAGCAGACAATGGTTTATGGCAATGTAAAGAAATACAGATGATCCAAGAGTGTTCATTAGGGTCTACTGATTATGGCTGAACTGTTCATCCAAACCCTTTTATCATTCAGAGAAGATACAGAAGCTACTCAAAATTAATTGAGCAGTGATGCAGAACACATATTTTTGGGTACTCAAGCACTGAACTGTTCTAAGCCAATAGCCAGAGCAATCCATCTTTTCATCTCCATACAAGTCAGCACGGTTAACAAAATAAACATCTTTGAGCCCAACTTTGGTCTTTAAATGGGCTCAAGGAGATACAAAGCAAGACGGTCGTTTCCCAGAAAGTGAAGTAGGATAGAGAAGAAAAACAGTTTGCATTGTCTCTGAGGACCATGTGAGAGCTCGGTCTGTGCTATCTTCACTACCAAGAACCCAGACAGCTGCTCAACCAGCTTTCTGGGTGACAGTGCTTCCTTGAAGTCTCATTACAAGCAGCTGTTCCTAGTTACACAACCTAAGAATATTATTTTGCTTTTTGAGCAGTTTAATGGTAATCAGCAAAATAAAGCAGCACCATGTCCTTAAAGAAAATGGCTGTTCAGTATAGCTGTGGCACCTAAAGTATGCAGAAGATTATGCACAGATCCTCCAACTCTAAGCTAAGTAACTTGACTTCTGAATTAGTGATTCATTGCTTTGGACAATAAAATCCAAAAGATATTAGGCACTGCGGCTTCATTCACAACATGCATATATCTGAAAGAGTTGTTTCATTTTTATACTTCATTCTCACAAACCTTTCAAAAAAAAGTCTGAAACCTGTTTGAAGACACTTTCTTGGCCAGTGCTGCGTTACTGAAAGACAAAGCCTTCAAGTGCTTCAACTTAATGTTGAAACTTTCTTTCTGCCTTTGAAGTGATATAGTCCACTGGTGGTTTGAATGCAAATGGATGACCCAAACCTTCATCCTATACTCACATGCTTATTAGCAGGTTGAGTCTGAGGTAAAGATCCAGAGGCCAGAACCGGAGAGCTTGCGGGGCTACAAAGTTCCGGGAAGGGATTTGGGATGGCAGGCAAAGACGATGTTCTGAATTGCTGTTCTTCTTCTTGAAGACGCCTATAAACACAGAAGCACTAAGAATTAAGAGGAGCAAACTGGTATCACTTGAACTTGACCTCCTGCCCCACCAGTTATGATAATTATATTAAAAGAAAAAGAACTAAACCTGTTCTTTTTCTAAGCAACTACAAGCAGAAAGTATGTAACTGTATGTAAAAAATGACCAGTTAGGCACCCTTGCTTGTTTTGTTGCTTGTAACTTGATTGCTTGGGTAACTGACATAACTGTGCACATAAACAGAAATATCCTTGCTGTTGTAAGCATTAGCTTATAAGCTCTGTGTGCCATAAAGACAGTTAAACTCTTTCAAACCACTGTGAAAGAGGAGACCACAGGGGCAGTCACTTGGATTCAAATTCCATGTGGACCTTCAAATGAAGGTGTACCCCTGTAAAGTCTCTAAGGTGAGGCTGAAACCAATATTGTCACCTCACTACAACATCAAATTCCATCTCCATGCAACTCAGCATTTCCTGAAGAAATGAAAATGCAAGGACTCAGCTTGAGTAATAAACTGCCATTATGCAGTTGTACGGTTACTGTCCAGACAAATTTGCATCTCACAAGATATATCTCAGAACTCTAGATAGGACCAACAGTGTTTCAAGTTCCAGTTCACAATACTCCTGTGCTGCCCACATCAACAAAAGGAAAACTAAAGTCTACCAGTTTCCACTGAAAATCTTGAAAAGAGGTAAGACTTATTCGTGACCAGAGGGTAGCTTTAGGTTTCTCTCCTGATTGGTCAGTCAGGAGACATACGAGGTGACCTCCTGCAGAAGGCCCTGGGCAGAAGGCACCATCTAGCGGCAACCTTGCAAGTTTCCAGAGACAATCCACCAACTCCTGGGTTTGAAATGCAAAGCAATCAAAACTCAGCTTGTCCTCATTTTGTCCTATGCCTTCAGCAAGCAAAGCTTTCTTAACAGAGCTGCCTGGGAGACAGCTGCTGGGTTTGCCACTGGCAGCGTGTCCCACTCTGGGCACGCTCACCAGATGCCAGAGGCTGGGAAATCTGCTCCGCAGGTAACTCTATCCTGTAATTTAGTTTGGTGTTCCATGAATGAGCCTCACAGATTTTGGGGTTTGCTATAAAAAGTAGGTTCTAACCATAACTATGAGCCATGGAAATGACTACTTGACCTGCTTGATTTTTTTTTTCATGCTACCCACGAGTGCACTTCCCTGTAGCCCAAGGATGGTGTAAGATTTCTTCAGCCCAGTAGACTCATAGCAGCAGCTATGCAATAGTGCTTTATACTGCAACTTTCTGATTTATCTCCATTATAAGAAGTAGAAATACAGACTCAATAATTACAAAAGGTGTGGGGTTTTCTTACAATGAGAATTTGCTATGCTATGCAATATTTGCTATTGCTATTTGCTCTGCCTATCCTGCTGCAATGTCTCGATTCCGTAACTGATACACACATAAAACTATGCTCTTAAAGAGAATTACCACAGTCAACCTTTCTGTTCTGGCTGCAAAAAAAGACACTGCCACCCTCCTCTATGGGAATGGGGTCTAGATAATGGTGAAACTTTTATTCAGGGTTATTTTCTTTAATAAACACATGATGTTCTGCGTATGGAAGTACAGACTTCAGAAAGGCAGAGTGTTCTCAAAAAAACAGTTGATAAGATTTGAAATGCCAAAAATAGTTTAAGTGTTTTGATTGAGATATTTACAGAACATCAACAGTTTTGGTACCGTAGAGACTGTTTTTTCTAGTACAGCCCTATTCAAGGTTAAATATGAAGTATTTGTAAAAATGATTCCATCATTAACTGACTTGGTTGTATTGCAGTTACTGCACACTACATATGTATATGTAGTACACACTACATATACTATGAATATACAGAAAAACTGTCTGATGAATACCATCCCTACAGGAAATACATCAGAGTAAAGAAATACATCAGAGTAAACAACTTTTCCCCATCTGGTTTGTTGTTTGGCTTTTTTTTTTTTTTAATATATTTACTTCTCACTTCCTTTGGAAAAGACACCATTAACCAGAAGGAAAGGAAAACTCCAAATCACTCCAATTCAGAAAATTTACCTACTTGTGCTTACAGGAGCTTCCTTCCTTCTGCTGCCTAAAAAGATTTTCAGAACCTCAACATCACCTCCACCACCAGAGACTCTCCAGTCACCACCAAAAGTATTCAATTTGAAGCGTGAATTCAAGTCCCCATCCTGACAACTGAAACACAAACACTTCTTTTTTTTTTTTTTTTTTTTTAATGACTCTCTTAATGCATTCACGTCAAAGAGTTGAAAGTGCTCTAGGAAGACCAGTTAAATAACTATGATGTGCACTTGTTTGTCTTGGAGTGTTCAGAAAACCTCCAGAAAAAAAGAATTAATTTTTGTATATCAAGACTAGCTGAATATACTCTCATCTATCTACAGAACTTGTTCTGTCTTATAAAGAACCTGTCAGTGGGCACCAAATCCAAGAGAACAGTTTGTAACAGTTTGGAAATAAATCCAAATATGGACATCACTTCTGCAAGGTGGCAGCAATGATACACTTCTACACATCTGCTACTACAGGTACATGAGACATGAATTAAAAAAGAATGAAAATGTGACATTTCTGCATTTTACAAAACACATGGAAAATTTATGTCCTTTGCCTAGCTGGTACATTTTTTAGTAGGATCCTGCCAAAGCTCATTTCCTATTTTAAATTTTAGTGCTTTTGAAGCTAGTGCAAGGCAACTTTAAAAAAAAGGAGGCAAGTCCCTTGCTCCTACCTGACTGCCATAATGCGCACTGGCTGAGACCGTTGCACCTTCTGCCTTGAAGACATGGACTGCAGTGCACCAGATCCTGAGGATGGCAACTGGCTGCGGTTCAGCTGACCATTTTGAAGAAGAGGAGTGGTTTCCGACTGCATACTGCATGTAGAGTATAAGTTCTCAAATGAGGAATTCATGTCATTTACCAAAGCTTCTAGGTCCACGTCATCATCTGAAACACAACATAAAAGCAGTGTAACATCTGGAAATGCCAGATAAAAGAAGTTTGTAAAGTCTAAAGTTTCAGTCAAGTTTTCATATAATTTTATAGTTATATTTTTTATAGTGCAAATTTTTATTGCAGAAATCATTTATTTACTTTAGAGCAGATAAACATAGCTAAGAACAGCTAGCAATGGACATTCATTTTGCCTGCCTTGGTGAAAAGCTACTGACACAGAATGAAACATTTCTACTACAGTATTTGCTACACATATATAACCAGAGTTTGTTGGGATTTTTTAATAACATCAACGCTAATGTGAAGCACCACTTCACTTGCTGATAAATTGACATACATTTTGAGAATATATCACTGAGGTGTAAGCTGAACTGAGGTGTATGTCTCAAGTTCAGATTGTCAAACACTGTAATAAACCCTCTGCAAGAACAAATAGTTTAGAATTAAAAAAGCAAGACAGTGTTGCAGAAGCCATGAGGTGGAAGACACACTTTGCTGTACATGTAGGAAGGTGACTATTTTTTTTTTTAAACCCCATCCGTATTTCTGCATGTTTTTGTGATACAGTATTTTGAAAGGCAATGCAAGCTCTTAACTATGACTCCAAGGACTTTTTAATAAAAAGATCTGTATCCTTGCTCTTGCAATGTGGCAGAAACCTGTGCTTTTAAGAGTTCAAAGTACATCAACCAGGAATGCGGTGTGGGTGGTTGGAAGAACCTCACTAGGATTTTAGTCCCTAAAACGTGCACCAATCTTTCTATATACACCATCTTACTTCACAGTAACTTGTGCTGATTCGTTCTTCCTTAACAATATAATTATTCTTCAAGACAACAAAACTCTGCAAGTCGTTTGCACTAACCACTCTCTGAACTCCTATTGCAGAGTACTGTAATTACTCCCTAGCCACAAGTTATGTCACTCCCTATCAGGAGTTCAGTGGGTTGATGAACACACACATCGATATCTGCTTCTGGTTACTGCACAGTCACTGCCTGAACAGCTACTTCAGACTGAACGCAACTTTTTGCATCAAAAAATGTACCCTTATTTTCCATGTGTATCACTTGGCCTGGTAAAGTATATTGCTGCTGCTTGCAAACCTCGTATCTCACAAAACTCTTTGTAACATGGATAGAACATAAAGCAAAGCAGTACAGCTAGGAAACGTTTAGAAAGCACTATGCAGCTAACCTAAGCTTTTCACCCCAGGTATTTTCTGATACCCACGCTTTTGACACATTTTCTAGGTAAATGAATCACTTAGAGCAGATATGCAGCTTGTCATCAATTACAGTACCTTCTTTGAGATACCATAAACAGTTTTGTATCAATATCACCTTTCTTGATGATAAACTGCAAAAGAGCACCACTCAAATTCTGTCCACCAACAACATGCCTCATGGCATAATGGGATATGGATGTGGAATTCACATGACAATTGTTTTGGATGCTGATGATCCCAGTTCTCAGTGCTAGATCAACTAAAGAATTAAATAAGTGCTGGTCATGTACCTACTCTGAGCTCTATTTAATGACCTGAAACACTATATTTCTCACTGAAAGTTGGTAGGCCTTTTACTTAAAGTAAAAGCCACTTGGCCTTCATTGAACATGTACTCACAGGATTTTCAGGCCTGAATGTGCATTAAAAAAAAAAACAAAAAAAACCTCCATCAACCCACAAACAGGTTTCTTCCTTTCATCTCTTTAATGTTATTTCTCTGGGTCTCTGTACTTAACAGCTACTACCCTACTACTGAGACTCACCTTCACTAGGCTACACCATCTTCTCTGTCAGCTATTTCATACGCTTTCAAGAATCTAGACTTTGCTTTGCTTGGACAAAGCCTATAATAATTTTACTGCTATTTTTAGGGATTTTTAGACAGAGTTGCAATTGAAATTTCATTTCATCCTCCAGGTAGACATATCAAAAATACTTCTTGAGCAATCACAAGGGAATCACGGGAGTAGAACTATAAAGAGGAAGAGGCTGAATTACAAGGCTTTTGAATTGTATCATTCATTTAAAGTACCAGAAGATTGAGCTGTAGAGTGTCAGGTGGCTGTCAAGGAAAAATGTAGGGGTTGTATGAAAAGACAGACCTTGGCCACAGAGTCCGAGAGTAAATTACAGCAACTAACAGCAATTGTTTAGCAGAGTGAAAGGCAGAAAGGGAAGAAAGTCAAGGAGTACATTCTAAGGAAGTCCATACGGCTTGGTCCCTGAGAGTGTTAATTTATTAACAACTTAGACAAAGCTATTAGCACACAAGATCATGAAGTTTCAGATGACTGTAACATGGGAGATATGATCAAGAGTCAGATCAAGCTATCCCTGAATAATCAAATAGGCACAAAGGTGTAATATGAAGTCTAATATGCATAAAATGAGGCACTTCATGCAAAACACTAAGCAAATCAGTACACAGTTTTAAAGCATCAAGCTACCATTAGCAGGCTTTTAAGCATATCAATTTCACACCTAAATTCAATTTCCAACAGGACTGGCATTGACAAGGTTTCCTAATAATATATTCCACTGCATCCAGAATCTGGTTTCACTCCTCAGTCAGCTCTTTTTCATTGTGGGTGCAGCACTGTTGATAATAGCCCTCCGTCTTTTTATAAAACTTACATAGAGGTGTAGATCCTTGAGCTTTTCAAAGACAAAGCCTGCAATCTTGAATTTCATACAGTTTAATCTCTATACAATACCACTTACTACTAAATACCATTATGTTTTGGAGAGGTTTCAGCATGCTGCAATAGAAAACCTCACTGCTGTAGTCTACCTCAGAAGTGTCAGCAGATGTCTCAGCCTGCCAAGTAATCCAGCATGTTATTTGCAATGCTTCTCTACAGAGCTTAACTACATAAAAAGTAAATAAGGCATCCATGAGATTTCTATGTCATTTGAACCATTTACAGGTATATTGTTCTGAAGGATATTGTCACAGACAGCATCATCCTTCCAAGAATCGTTCTCTACCAACCAGTGAGATCCAGCTTCTATCAAAAAAAACCCTAAATGAAAAAACCAAAAAGCTGACAAAACTGATTTTGAGGACGCTTACTGGTTAACAGCAAAACTTACAAGTCATTAGGATTTGAGCCATTATGGCAATCATGGTCTACACATACACAAATTCTATGACTGACTTGGAAGAAATTAACTTGGTAGGTTATAACAGACTTAGTCGCAAGTAGCTGAGAAGCCTCCAGCTACCGTGCAGACATGCTTCCAGGGATACTACAGGCTATTTTCCTTAATCTGCATGGAATTCTGCCCATAAGATCAAGGGGTACAGAAATAGATTTTTGAGAATATTTCTAAAATGGCTGTATTACTTTTCTGTCACCATAGGTGTAAGTCTGATATCACATGCAAACTAATGTGTATATAAAAGTGTTTGATGTTACATTAAGACAGCTGTTGATTGACCATCTATCCCTATTTGAAAGCCTAAGCTCCAGTGGTTTCCCAAAAGGAGTTTCAGTGCAGTAGTTTAAGATCCAGCTTGACAAAGCAAAGAAGCTAAGATACAACTTATCTAAGATTTTATTCAAGTTTAGCTCAGTAGAGGATAATATTGAACTGCACAGGCCCTTCTGCACACAGTAATTAATCCTCAAAGAGACTCATGGAAACAGCAAAAGAAAAGGAACGTATCGTTGCATACACCCTAGCATCCTGCACTGATGATGTAGTGAAATACTATGTAAATCATACGTAATACAGAGAAAATACATTTACATTAAAATGAAATGAAAGAATTAACTGGAGTTTAAAAGGGTAAAAAAGACATCTAAAATACTTGTGGTATCCACCGTGTCTCTTTCCAATCTCCTAAAGCTGCATCTAGCTTATTCTGATTCATACTGGTGATGCAAGTATTTTTTGCAAAGTTTTTGATATTGTGGAAAACTTCATGTTTTATGATAAAAAAATTCAGGTAAGGATTATCACAATGAGATGTGCACATGAACTCCTTTGACAAGATAACGTCTTATTAAGGAGACTCCTTGCACAAGAACACTGCAGCACATCCCTCCAGTGCCATGTCCAAGCGCTGTTTTGGTAGGATTTTTTAGAAATTCCAACCACTAAAACTTCCTGAAAATATACCATTGCTGGTAACACACAGCTGTAATGATGCACAAACAAGTCAACTCTAGGTAACACTTACCCTCCTCTGTCACTTTCTCCTACTGACCTTGTAACTACATTTATTACCTTTACACAAATGTCTCTCCTCTCTCCACACCATTTTATCTTCCACTAATGTCATAGGCATCAGTTGTCTATTTGGACTTGCACATCTTGTACACCAGAACAGCTATCTCCTGCCCCACTACAGTTTCATGCATTTAATACTTGACAGCTTCTACAACTCTGTGAGACGCATGCAAGAAAAGGTGGACGACAATAAACAGATTTCTTACATTTTTTTAAAAACCTCACAGTGATCTACAGTGACGCTGCAGCTGAATGACACCTTCCATTTCCCAATGTCAGTTCTGGCTCTATGCAAGCTCTCCTCAGTTATAAAAATACCAAGACTGCCTTGGCTGAATATCAGAAGCTTAGAGGGTTTTTTTGTTTGCTTTGAGTGAAGGCAGAAAATACAAACTCAAGTCCAGAGTGTTCACAATCTGAATTTAAAACTGCAAGCCTGAACCTCAAAACTTTATGTATCCTGTAAGTTCCTTTCTTTCGTGAAAAGTCCTTTCCTTTATTACTTTCTAATGGCATCAACTTAACTGAAATCTTCTACTTTGTACCATAACTATGGTCTCTGGCCTACAAAATGTCACATCAGTGCATCTGCAGCTTCCAAAATGCTAAATGGACCATGTTGCAGAAAAAAAGGGCAAGAAGTAGAGATGCTGGTCAGTAAAAGAGCAGGAAATTTAAACACACAGACAAGTCAAGAGCTTCGGTATTTCCTGGGTGATTTTTAACTCCCTCACACACCTGTTCCCATTTCTGTCAGTGTGGCGAGGACAGCTAACAGCAAATATATGTTTGTTAACTACAGGTGCTGGAGAGAATTTACTTTATAAATGCCTCTTTACTAAAGGTTCATGGTCAGGCTCCAGAGATATTAACATATACCTAATAGATTTCTTGAAATAGAATACAAACTAAATTGAACAAAATTAATGTTGCTAGGTAACAACTGTAGAAATAAACTACATATGAAAAGTGGTTTTTACTAAAAAATAATCAAAGCATTAACAAGTAACAGCAGCAACTAGCTATAGGTGTCCTACAGTATGAAGGAATGAAGTTGTACCCTCAGTATTGTCCTTACCACATAAAAGAAGTTTGAGGAATTCTGATGAGGAAAAAAAAGGAGAGTTAAAAAAAATGGAATATTCAGTCCTTGTTCAGTTCACACACCTAACACTTGAAAAATCATAAAGATGCTGAAAGCATTTGGGTGGAGTGGGGTGCATCAGGAGGATTTGTTTACTTCCAGGGACAAACTGATGATTTTAATAATTTTGCCTTTTGATTAGCCTGCAGTTATTCATATACAACATTCTGAAGCACCTCCCAATATACATGTTCCCATTTCTAACTCAAGAACTATAGCATTACATTGTTCCTTTTGTGGAGTGGACAGACATTGGTTGCCTTGACAGAAAACTGCTGTAGGTGAGTATCAACACCACCACCCTGGGGCCCTCACTGAGCTTCAAGGCATAGGCCTTGAAGTACTAATGGCATTAGTCAAGGATCTGAAACCCAAGGAAACATCTAAAACATCTAGAATGCTCATTATTCATATACATATCAGCTTTATTAGAACTATGAAGGGATAAAATAAATCATGGTTAGGTCAGTCCCCTTTCTAGATACCCACATCCCATATGGAGAACACAGAGATGGGGATTCAATCTTCCCAATATCCTTTTCAAGTAAGAAACTTGCAGTTTTAAAAAAACAAAACAAAAGCAAGAAAAGTAGGGAAAAAGCCCACATTTCTAAAAGAAACATCAGGTCAAAGTTTGAATCCAAAGTCAAATAGGACACCAGCTGATCCCACATGACAATGGGACTGATTGGCTCCTGTTGGGCAAGCACATCACACACCCTTGTCCATGGCTGATGGCAGAACTCCTGGTAACAGCCGTAACTAGCAACTGTCAGCCTTTCAAACTCCTCTTTCTTGCAGAGCCACTGCTGTAGAGTAAATACTGAGTAAACACATCACTCAAAGCAGAATCTGACATTAAATAGACCTCCAGGAAATTGTCATTCCTGAGTCCATTATAAAGTCCTGTCAGAAGATTCATTTTCAAGAAACTGCCAACATCTGCAGCTTTCTTTGATGAACATTAGGTTCAGTAGTCTCCTTGTGCCATCTTCTCATGTAATTTACTTTTTCTCTGTTTATTAGTTTAAAAAAAAGATTGAGAAAGACCTTAAAAAGAAGTGATTTGTTTGGTTGGGTTTATCTAGACAGAAGAAAATCCAAAACAGCCTCAGTTACCCAGAGTATAGAAAATAATATTGAGGAGAGAAGCAGCACCATAGAGCCCAGACCTGAGATAAGAGCAGATTAATCCTCAAAAAACCCTCAAGAGAGACAGAGCAGTTGCACCGGTGAAGGATGCAATATGCCTCAGCATGAGCAGACCAGACTGATTTTCTGATCCAAACATGAACAGAGGAACACCTAAAGTCGTAGTTGTGTAAGAAATAGTCAAGCACCTTATTATGGCTTTTTCTTTACTCAGGATGAAAAAGAGAGTGAGCATGAGTGAATGAAGACAGACAAACTGATCAACCCAAAAGCTCCATCAATACATCCCAAAATGATGACTACAGAAAGACTATTACTCATCCTTCAAGAAGACATGGTTGAGGTAATACCTGAGCAGAAGAATAGCTCCTAGCCTGTGCAGCCCACAAAAAAGCCATATATAAAATCCACTTAAGCTTTCCAGATAATGGCAAAAAACTATGTTAACCTTCTGAGCCATTAAAGTACTTTAAAGTCATAACTTAGGATACACAATATTGGATGGCAATAGATAGATGAGCCAAAATGTCTGCTGACCACACAGTAAATGCTTGGCAGATTGCATCTTATATTAGACAGTCATATTTATGAGTGAATGGCTTTAAGAAGATATCCTATATCAGCAAGAGTTGTAATTTGATATAGCAAAAGTGAAGTTTAGTTGCGTATTTATTAAGATTACATCATTTTACATTAAGGAAACCAAATAAAAATAACTCTGTTTTTCTCATGCATACAGCAATGAAAATTATTATTTTTCAGAATTTATTCTACTGTTTCCTATATATACATTTCTACTCGTAATGCTTCTCAAGTTTTACTTGGGCATCTTCTCATTGTCTGTGTCAAAATGGAGCACAAACCAAATATACATGAATAAACACCACTGACAGACAAGTCATAGCTCAAAAAGGACTTAAAAATTCAGCCAGACAAGAAGAGCTATCAGACATCTTACAAGTCTAAAGCCACTAAAGGCAAAGTTAAAAACACAGTCAAAGCATCTATTGCTTTCCTTTAGGGTACCCATGTTTGCCCTCTCTGATTAAATACCATAATACCCAGCCAAATAATCCCAATTGAACAATCCTTACAAATCAATGTAAGTACCACTGCACAGATTAGTCCCTCCTGTCCTACCAAGAAAGCCCAAGCTTTCTTGCTCCAGGGAACATCATGCATAACCTCCTAACATACTGCTGCATAGCTCCAGCCAAAGCCTGTTACACCCTCCTTGCTCCAGCACCAGTGCAGTGAGAGCAATGCCCAGGGCCTGCTCAGAGAAGTCCCTGCCTTGCAGCCAGCAAAACCCCAGACCTCTTTTATGGCACTGGGGGGGAGTCAAGCTTTCAAGTGAAAAGTGGTTGGATTAACCCAAGAAGTCCATCAGCATTTATCTTCAGGAAGTGATGGGTCCCCAGAGCTGACGCTGAAATATCATTATTATTGTTATTAAATTAGGCGTGTACCTCATTCACCTGATACCTGAGCTAACCTTTAATCCTACTAACGTTAAGCTATGAGCTTTAAAATTTGCTTTGAACAAGTTTATTGCTGGCTTAGAAAGCACGTTTAAGAGGATGCAATACAAGTTCCAAAGTTGCACAACAATTAATGAATCAGCTATTCTTCCAAGTTAATTAGAGATTACATTTTCAGCACATAATAGTTAGCTGTTTGTGACCAATGTACTAATAAAGCAGGTAGCAGGAATAATTAATATTTAAGGTACTTCTAGTCAGAGTTTTGTTAACAGAATTAAGTCACATGAAAAACGCAAAATGCTTTAACATCAGGGTAATTTTGGCTTACCAGTTGCTTTAACAGTTTAGTATTAACTCCAGTTGGCATTTTGTTAAAATATCTACAAGAGATAGAACTGGGGGAGAGCTGTTTGAACTTGCAACACTGTATCGAAAATGCCTCCTTCAAGCCTTCGACTTGGGACTTTCCAAACCAGCACATGACAAGTAACAGTACGCTTGCCTACCTTTGCTTCACTTCACAGATGAAGGCAGGTGCCATCAAATGTTCTCTTATTGCCTTGTCAGACCTTCATATAAACGTTACCTACATTTCCTTACTAAGGGAATGACATTTTGAGGCATACATTTAATTACATCTGCTCAGAGATACCGAACTGGTTGCCTATTTTGGGCTCTCCTTTCATGTAAACCTAGCTGCTGTGTCAGAAAAATCACGTAAGCCTTTTGAGTATGGAACAAATTGATCACCCCACTGTGAGAGAAGGGAATGCCACAGTCCCACCGCACAGATCCCCAGACAGCAGAGCACAATGCTGCAGTCACATCCCAAACAATGTCATGGAGCCACTTCTGCAGGCATCCCTTCCCCACACTGCTGATGTGGAAACCAGTAATTTATAAAAGCTCTGCTATGTTTCCTATTGCCATGACTACACTAATCCCAAAAGTTCCTGCCAGTTAATTTTAAAAAAACAACAAAACAGTCAAATCAACCAACCAACAACCAAACAAGAACCACCACCAAAAAAAAAAAAAAAAAAAAAAAAACATGAACAACACACCATGTAAACCCTGGAGAAAAAAACCCACAAAGCCAGAAATACAACAAAACCAAACCATTACAGTCAATCACTCAAGACCAGCAACAATACAAAAGAAAAAGTAATCACAGAATCACAAGGGCTGGAAAGGACCTCGAAAGATCATCCAGTCCAATCCCTCTGCCAGAGCAGGATCACCTAGAGTACACCACACAGGAACTCATCCAGGTGGGTTTTGAATGTCTTCAGAAAAGGAAACATCATCATAAGGGCGATGCTCCACTCCCTGCACCATCTTTGTGGTCCTGCGATGAACTCTCTCCAGCAGCTCCCTGTCCTTCTTGAACTCAGGGGCCCAAAACTGGACACAACATTCCAGATGTTGTCTCATGAGGGCAGAGCAGAGGAGGAGAAGAACTTCTCTCAACCTACCGCCCACAGCCCTTCTAATACAGCCCAAGATGCCATTGGCCTTCTTGGCCATGAGGGCACATTGCTGGGTCAGGCTTATCCTGCTGCCCACCAGGACCTCCAGGTCTGTTTCCTCTATAACACTAAGAGTTTATTCCCCAACCTGTACTGGTACATGGGGTTATTCTTTCCCAGATGCAAGACTCTGCACTTGCCCTTGTTGAATTTCATGAGATTTCTCTCTGCCCAACTCTTGAGCCTGTCCAGGTGTCGTTGAATGACAGCACAGCCTTCTGGTGTATCAGCTACTCCCCTCAGTTTTGTATCATGAGCAAACTGTCACGGTTTAGCAAGGAGCAGCTTTTGCTTGGTAACAGGGGGAGCAGGTTGCAGTGAAGATCCAGTAAAGAGTTTGCGGACTCTCCCCCAGCTCCTGGGTTCACACCCACCTCCGGCCCGGCTGGGTCAATCTGGCACCTCTGCGACCATTATTTAGGGATGGGAATTTGAAGTGCTGGCAGGAGGTGGAAGAGTGATACAAGATGGAGGCGACCATGTGGACCTCACAGTCAGGAAGGAAGGAGAAGCACTAGACCAGAGACCCCTCTGCAAGCCATAGCGAGACCGCAGGCTGTACCCCTGCAATCTATGGAGACCTATGACAGGACTGAGAGCCACCAGCAGCTCCGTGTGAGCGCACCCAGACGGGTGAGGGACTGTGTGGGGAGGCGGCCATGGCACAAGTTGTGCTGGAGAGCCTGCGTGTCGCAGAGCAGACCCACATGAGAGGCAGAGAGGAGCTGCAGCCTTTGGGATAAATGCTCATCAGAGCAGCCTGTGCAGGGCTGCTATGTGCGTGAGGTACCCCACAGGCTTTCAAGGACAATGGGTGTGGAGCCCACCTACCCTGAGGAGGGACAAAGGGCAGAAGCTATCCAGAATAGACTGACTGAAACCCCCACTCCCTGCCCACCCCCCCCCCCCCCCCGAAAGCTGTTCATGGGGGGAGGAGGTAAAAACACTGGGATCAGGGCTCTGAGCCCGGGAAGAGGGGAGGTGTGGCAAGAAGCTGTTCTTAAAGGGCTGGTTGGACTCTTCATTGTTGTACTACTCTGTGTTGTTTTATTTTGGTTATGTTTTGGGGTGTTAAGGTTATGTTTTAGATGATGTTGTATTAAATTATTTTCTGTTTTATTCCCCAAGCCGAGTAGCCTGGTCTGTTTTGACCTGAACCTTAAGTGGCAAATAAGCTCTCCCTGCCCTTTGGCAATTCTCAGCCTCTTTGGTACTTGGGGCTAATCGTGGTCTTTTGTTTCCTGAGGGGCCTAAACCATGACAACTTTTCCAGGGATGGAGATAAGGCTGAGAAGTCTGTAATTACCTGGTTCCTCCTTCTTGCTGGTTTTAAAGACTGGAGTGACATTTGCTCTCCTCCAATCCTCAGACACTTCTCCTGTTCTCCAAGACTTACTGAAGATGATGGAGAATGGTTTAGTAATGATTTCCAGCTCCCTCAGCACCCACAAGTGCATGCCATCGGGGTCCATGGATTTATGTACATCCAGGTTGTGCAACTGATCCTTAACCCAGTTCTCATCAACTAAACAAAACTCCTCCCTTAACCTGACTTCTGAATTTACCATTCAAATCTTCAATGAGGAGCAATCACATCAGCCTAAATTTTGCTTGGTCTAAGAAAATCAGAAATGTATGTTTCTTTTGAGATTCACCAAATCAAGTTTCCTTTTTAAAATCAGGTACTCAAAAGCATAATCCTTTGAGATTTAACTTCCTGCAGGTAAGCTGTGCCAGTTCAAATACGTCAGTATCAGGCTCACTCAAAATCAAAAGCTGCAGGTATGCTATACAGGAGACTCATCATAATTTACTGTGTCAAAACCAACTTGCCCATTACAGACACGCGTGATTTCACAAGGTGAATGCACTCCTGGTTCTGGTACTAAGAGTGTCCTGTGATTTTGAGAGGCCAGACAGTTTTCACCAGGCTATGGTAGGGAATGCAAGCTCCCTAGCCTAGATTATAACACAATATGTTTTCCCCCAAGGGTACTCTGTCAACAGACCGTTGCTTCCTAAGAGGCAGTTTCTATTTCCTTCACCCCACATGACAAAGATGTTGTAGACTCACTCAGAGGAGTTCGCAGGGTCCCCATGTCTTGCACTGTGCCTCCTGAACTCCCCCCTACCTTGTCCTCTTCAGATAGGTGCCCCAAAAACCCTTGGGCACAGGTTCGGTGTTCATAAGAGGTCAGACAACCTGCTCACCTTGCTCTGTTTCATATCTGAAATACAGCTCAGAAAAGCAGAGAAGACTGTTTCCTCCTCCAAAAGCACATCCACATATTTAGAGACGTAGAAAGCCTTAGACCTAGAAATAGACAATTTGTGAACAGGACACAACTTAAGGTAGGCCAAAATTGTCACTGTAAAGCCTTAGCTCTGAATGACTTTTCTTGATGGCATTTTAATGATGTCAGCAACTCCAGGTTAGCCACTGCAGTAGTAATCACAGAATGGTAGGGGTTGGAAGGGACCTTTAGAGATCATCTAGGCCAACCTCCCCCCACTAAAGCAGGTC
The DNA here is from genome assembly GCF_028858725.1 of Colius striatus. NCBI lineage: Eukaryota > Metazoa > Chordata > Aves > Coliiformes > Coliidae > Colius > Colius striatus. The sequence goes on from NC_084762.1 coordinate 24,255,807, forward strand.
CACCTAGATCAGGCTGCACACGAACATGTCCAGGCGGGTCTTGAAGCCCTCCAAGGAAGGAGACTCCACAACCCCGCTGGGCAGCCTGTGCCAGGGCTCCGTCACCCTCACAGTGAAATAGTTTTTTCTTATGTTTAAATAGAACTTTTTATGTTCCGGCTTCATCCCATTACCCCTTGTCCTGTTGCTAGGTAAAATAGAAAAAAGGGATGTCCCAACCTCCTGACATCCAACATTTATATACTTAGAAACATGAACGAGAACCTCCTCAGTCTTCTCTTCTCTAAACAGTCCTAGTTCCCACAGTCTTTCCTCATAAGGAAGATGCTCGGGTCCCCTGATCATCTTGGTGGCCTTGCACTGGACTCTCTCCAGAAGTTCCCTGTCCCTCTTGAGCTGAAGAGCCCAGAACTGGACACAGTACTCCAGATGAGGCCTCAGCAGGGCAGAGTAGAGGGGGAAAAGAACCTCCCTTGACCTACTGGCTACACTCTTCTTGATGCATCCCAGGATACCATTGGCCTTCTTGGCCATGAGGGCACACTGGTGTGCCCCATGACATCCCAGCAGCAGATTTCACTACACTTCAGCTACCTGACTGAATGATTCTTCAGTGATACTACACAAGCCTTGGAGGTGACTTATAAAACTTCAGTATATACCAAGACTTACTCTTTGACGCTTATTTTTTCTACCAAGACTCTAAAACTCATTGTCACCTTCTGAAGAATATTTATGATTATTCTTGAGAATAGAAGCTATGTAACTGTGGTCACTGGGCACATCATCCCATTGCCTCCAAATTGCGGACAGTTTGAAAACCTGTCATATGCAGCACTTCAGATTTCAGAGGGACTCGGAATATGTTACAATGCCAAAGTTCTCCAGGAGTTTTCAATCACTTAGGAAAAGCCACAAAAACATACAAAAAAAGACTCTCTTTTCCTGTTGAATACAAGCAAGCTTGTAATAGAATCACAAAGATAAACAAAAAAATTATTAGACTCCACAAAGTCTTTTTTTAATAAATATATATAAACTTATCAACATACAAACTGGGAACAATTTACAAGTTCACATATATGCAAGCTTGCAAGAAATGTATACCCACTAGGAATATTAACATGATACACAGCCAGTCTGACATGTCCTTGCGCAGTTACAAATCCACTCAGAGAGTGGTGCTGTAACATTCTGTAACATCACCCTACCTCTGACCTCATGTTGTACAGGTCATAAATTGCCCGCAATCTTTATTTTAACAGAAAGACTTAAATGTTATTACTGCAATTGCAATACCATTAATGAAATTACATACTATTTGCTTTGGTCAGTAGCACCTTATACACTTTAATTACTGAAGCAGCTATTTGCTGTTAAAAACTCAAAATTTAGCTACATCTCATGCTATACTGTTTTTTTTCCTTTATTTGGTCTTTCCCAAGTTAAGTATGTTTTTTTTTTTTTTAGCTGAAAACACAACTAACTTAATAAGAATCTTGTCCTTTTTAATGGCCACAAAGAAACTTAAATAAATTAACAAATTCAGGTTGATCTTCTCCTTGAAGTTTCTTGGCTTTAAGAAAAATGCAGCAACCTTCTTCATCCTCAAAGCAATAATGTCAGTTGCTTTGAAATTATGCATTTCTAAAGTATCCTCACATAACACTGCCATACTGAAGTGCTGTCATGAATCACTTGCAACACAGTATTTATATAAAGGCAAGAAATAAATACCATACTACTTACCACAGTCAGATAAGTTGAAAGACAGTGATAACTGAGTTTATTGTTATAATGTTGCACTGTTGTGAAAAAAAATTTGTCCAGAATTGACAGAACTGCAACAGATTTGTCTTTCTACAGATTTTTCTTATTTTATTAAGCTTTGAAATTAGATTATTTTTCTTCCCCATTTTATGTGAGCTTAATTCAATCCCCAGGCTTAGTATACCTGTTTTATAGACAATATAATAAATTAGTTATAGAAGTCTACCATTCCAGTTCATTTTGTGGTAGTCCTAACACTGCAAGATTTTTCCAAAATAACAAACAATGCAACACTACAATATTCTCTTTTGCTATCTTACTACTCTTAAAAAAAGAAATAAAAATATTGTTATCATTCTGAATAAGATTCTTTCATTGATGTTCATCTGTTTTTTCTTAGATGGACCTAAGGACCATGTGACTAGGGAAAAAAAAAAACAGGCATGTACTTTGGTTTTTTTTTTAATAAACATACATCTTAAAAGCACAAGCCACAGCAGCTGCAATATAACATCAGAATGTACAGCTACCTAAAATTATTTACAAGTTTTACTAGGAAAAAAAAAAATTCTTTTCCCCTATTTTCTGTGTTTATGCACCTATACATTTTTAACTGTAACCATAAAAACATAACATATGGTTTAAGAAGAGGGAAGACCTGCACTAAGATTTCTGCACTATGTAAACCACTATAGCCCACTGGAATGTTTTCTCCATCCGCAACAGTCCTCAGAACGTGACATCCCATATGGGCTTCCTTTCAACTTCTAGTAAACTAATTTTGAGAGTTATGTTGCATCAGCTGATGAGCAACTTTCTTTTATACTTGATTAAAATAAATTTCATATTCTGACTTCCAGCACAGAGGGTTACCATTTCATTGTGAGCCACTTGCACTCATTTCTACCATATTAACCTCTGTAGTCTCTACTCTGTCAACAACCCTCAATTCTGCCCTCATTAGCTAGCCTGTTGGCCCCTCCAAAACAAGGATGCACTAAAAGACTCTCCCTACGTGCTTTGTAAATTTCATCTGAAAGTAATCTAGATGCCTGCATGAGACACAACACGTCAAGTATTTCGACTGGTATTTTTCAGGAAGACATTCATTAGCGTGTGAAAATTACTTGCATTGGTTATAACAAGACAGTGACTAAAGTGAGGTATGCTAAACAGCAGCATTTTTCCAAGACAACTGAATCTACATACAAGGGTCCATTCTAAGTACAAAATGTTGCAGAGAGATCATAAACTTATACTGTAACATTTTATCCATGAAAATTTTATGGACAGATTAACCCATAAGTTTCATCCAAGCCTACTTAAAAGCTATTAAACCCATGGCACTGAAAGTCTCTCTTCCACCTCACGTTTGAAACCATCAACTTAATAGTGCAAAAATCTTTTTTTTCACTGTTTTCAGTTTCTTGGCAGAGGGCTGAGACATTCTCTGTGTTCCTATGGCACAAACACCAGAACTAATTTCAGGCTGTAGCAGAGATATATGCAACATTCTATGTTAACCTCTTAAACTCACTGCCCTTACTTGGTATAGGTCTGCATGTTTGCCTGACATAAAAGAAAGGTTGCTCACAGTCAGTTCAGTAGAAATGACTACACATTTCAATTGCTTTTCCTGTTAAAATATCTCTGTTTCTAGCCCAGTATAAGTATCTAAGAATGCTTTTACTGCTGCATTTCATTTCACTCGTCAAACCAGAATAACTTCTGAATAAAGCGGTTTTTTTCTATTACAAGTACACTAGGAAGTGTGCCAGCAGAGCTGTACCACCAAACCCCTGGGAGACACCAGACCTTGGGGAATGTAAATGATCTTAGAACAGCCTACTTGAAAGGATATCTTTTTTTCAGGGCAAAGTCGTCAACCTTGCGGTCATCAAATACCCTCACTGTAAGAAAGGAGGCATTCACCCAATCCATGACTTGCATAAATTTCTCCCTAGTAGTCCTCCTTTTTCTTGGAAACAATACTCTGCAAGATTCATCTCTAAACTTGCTTTTCAGAAAGAGATATCTCTGATTTATATTTCAACAGTCTAACACAACAGGAGATATGTAACATAGCACAAACAGCTCAGCACTACTATCAGATGGAGGGAGAGTTAAGAGGTGGGGTTTTTTTTATTTTGCCTTGTTTGGTCAAGTTTTTTTAAAGGTTTATAGAGAAACACAATGATGGAAAGATATTACCACAAAATGGATTTGAAAAGGTATTTCTAAGAAAGATGATGTTTGAGCTATAATTTGAATTGAGCATTTTCCTCTCAGTTGTAAGATGTTACATGTTTATGGGACAATCTCAGTTTTCTAGTACATAAGCTTCCAAAAATTGTTCTAATATGCAGAAAAGAGTACTAAAAGAATACTAAAACCTTAACCTAATTCTACACTTGTCCACACTGCTTAATCTAAATTTGCTGTAATAGCATCAGTCAACTTTTAAAATCAATTCCAACTTTTGATTACCGTTTATATTTCTCCCTATAATTAAGACCAGCTAACAACTGAAGTCTTGAGCATCAGGGGAAAACAAAACCCTAAAACTTGAATACATATCTCTCAGAATTGTTTGCAGACAAGAGAGCTGCATTTTGTCAGCTATTAGAAATTATCTGCCATCACAGAGATCAAAGGTGCGCATCTGATTATAAACAGGACACAAATCAGTTCAGTGTACTTTAAAGGGTGGTGGTGGGAGTAACTCAAGGCTTTATCTGAAGGAGTTAAATGGATTTCATTCTGTGAGGAAAAAAATATTATTATTTAGTCCCATAATTACTAGATGTATTGGTGAACTAAGGCTGTTAAAAGGTTTCTTTTGAAGCTGAAGTCCTGGCATCACAATTGCCTCCACATTGACACATCACTGCTACCACACTCTTGGAAATCAGTTTCATAGGAAAGTGTGTCTCTGTTCCCTCATTGCTTTCAGAAAAGAGACATACAGTAACACTATGCTCCTGATAGATATTTCACCAAAGCAGACATATTTAAAGAAAATGCCCCTTATCAGTCACAGTAATTTCAAACATTACGTGCACTGTAGATAAATGGCAATCAATTTCTGATCTATATAGGTGACATTCTTAAACCACTGTATAAGCAGAATAGCTTTATTTCAGACTTGAACACAACTGTCATGAAACCAGATACTGAAAGGCAGTTCTCTCTCCATTAAAGCTGACATTGCATAGTGACATTGTACTTTTATCTCAAAAGTTAGAGACACTCAGACTTTTGAAAATATTCTTTTAAGCAGATTTCATAACATGCAGTATAACTGCAGCACATATGGATTGTTTTAATCTTTAAATATACCCTTCCCCTTAACATGTCAAACTGCCTTTGAAATCTAGGATTTGATTTTGGATAAGGTGTCAGAATTTGAAGTTAATATTCTGATGCTGCAGAGACATTGTTTTTACTGAAGAACTGTCATTGTTATGGCATGATTAAAAGCCATGCTACATAATAAATCAACTTTCCTCTCTGGAAAGCTCATTAGTACTAAGTCCCCACAGTCGTGTTTTGACATTTGGCTATAACAACTTCACTGAAAGGTTCAAAACTTCTTACATAAAGCCAAATACACTTCAAACATGACCCCTAAACAGGGAAGTACATACAGAACCTAAAGATACGCAGGAAGATGGTGGAGTGGTTAAGTCAAGAATTCTTATCAGTCATGGTAAAAATGTCATCCAGAAAGAGTTTTTACTGATAGTATTGATTTCCATCCTTTCACTCTACTAATATCTTGACAGTACAAATTTAGTCAGGCTACAAAAGAAAACATAAAAGCAATAAAAGTTATTTCAGAAAGCATATGAGCTCATCTTAAGACCGTGCAGTCAACTTGTATTGATTAAATTACAAGAGGGGATTTCAGATCACTAAACTCAATTATAGACCATTAACTCAAAGGGAAGAAATAAGCCACCCAGGAGGCAGAAGACAATCAAGATCACAAGTCTCTCCATACCTGCTGGACAGTAAATAAACCAGTATACAAAGCAATTAAAAAAAAAAAAAAAAAAAAAAACCCAAACCAAAACAACCTGGAGTCTATTGCTTTTGGCTGCTTTAGCATTCTGCTTACAGAAAGGATGTGGATGATGCAAGTTGCTAAGTAAATGCATTTACAGAGAACAGATCATTCTACCAGTAGGATTTTGGACTTTTTTTACCCTCGCAAAAGATACGAGATAAGCATGCACAAGAAATAAGCTCAGCTCAGGTACCTGGGAGAAGCATCTCATCACGAGTAGATATTGAGACACTGCTTTCCCTCTACCATCTGAATTTCCCCAAGTACACATTTCCAACAGAAATGCTGGATTTATAGGCTCAAGTCCCAGAAATGAAAAGTCCCACATTATCTCTGTGAAGGACTAGCAGGTTGCCTTCCCCCGGTGAGGCCTCTCTCAGCCCACGCAAGGTGCAGTTCCTCCCAAACTATGGTGGCGGCAGCCGGTGCGTCAGGCTGTGGGCAGACAGGCACTCTGCCAGCAGCCAGCCACCACCGGAGCGGCTGCACCAGCATGGGAGGATTCCTGCCACCCATGACATCATCTTGCTGAGCTGATAATACCTCTGGGGAAGTGTGTCAGCAGTAAACAAATACACAGACTGAACACTTGCCTCCTGCTAACAGTAGACTCCTGTAAAATACATTTATGCACCTACCTCGTGGCACCCCCGCCACCTCCACAGCATGTGTGGGTGCCAGCATGTGTGTGGCTTGTGCCACAGTTGCGGCACAGAAGGAAAGTTCTCCACAAGATGCTCAAGAGTGCACACTCCCAGACAAGAAGCGAGGGTATACTTATGCTACCTCTTGCATTACCTAAACAAAGGATGCAAAATGACGACTATTCCAACATTTAAGTCTTCGCTCTCTTTCAGTGACAGCAGGAAATGCACATACTTTAAGGACAAAAGTGAACTAAAAAAGACATTTGATTTTATAATTTATTTCATAGCATCTCCCTCTATTTGATTTGTGGTGAGTTTCTTAAAGAGTCACTGCTTCAGGCTTATAGCAATCCTAAGCTAAACTGTTCCCCCAATAGGTAACACATAAAAGGTAAGAGAGATAAATGCCCTCTTGCTCTGAGAAGGATCTGGAAAGAAGCAACAGAATCAGACCACCCAGATACCCAATTTTTGCCTTCCTCTCCCAAAGCCTTAGACAAGAATTTGACAGTAACAACAAAACCTGAGCTTCTAATCACTCTAAATTTAGGACTTGAGAATCTACTCCTTCTACTCCTGATAATTGGAGGTGGAAACCGTGAAAGAGAATGTGGAGGAACACAATAATCCCTCTATCTTCAGTATGAAAAAACCCCAGGCAAACCATGTCACAGCTTATACAACCAAGACAGAGAGCTCCATTGCTACACTGAATCCTACCTCATAAGAGAAATTTACCCCAAGGACACACTGGATCCTGAGAGATTATAAAGATGCTTAAAATCCCATGCTTATCAACTGTGAGATATTTGAACTTTTTTATTACTACTATAAGGTAGTTTTTGATGAACACATTTATTTTTAAATATGCTCAAACCCAAAGATTTGTGCAGCTAGTACTAAAAAGTTGATAGTTGAAAAATAAACAATACAATAAAAGAAAATCCATCAGCCATCTTCAAAGATGTTTCTCTGAAGATGCAGTATTTTTAACCATTTTTGGTCTGCTTTTTTTCTCATTTTACTGATTTCACTCAGTCTTCATTACCAGCCACCTTATACACAAAGTCTTTCTGCTAAACTCAATCAGTTGATCTATTTTATCTCCCCCTTGAGTTGTCAGCCCAAGGGTTTGGGAACTAACATAATGAGTGAAGTTAAACTTCTACACAGCTATTACGGGGTTCTTCCTAGTAGCTGTGCTAAAAAGACTCATCACCAAATATAATGGAAGACTTCTTCAAAACAAGACAAAGGTAATGTAATGAGTTAGGCACGAAGCACGGATCTGCTCTCTGCGTAAGGGTAGTCAGTGTAAATCTTTTTGGCATTAATAGTGCTTTTTTTCCTAAGGCTGGACAATGATAACATCATTTATACAAAGCATGAGAAATCGTGAATGTCTGTCAGTATTGTCTCTGCAATACAAACAAGACTATCTGGTTTGACTCTATATTTCCAATTCAGTACCAGCTGGATTCTGCAAAACCATGGGTTAGTTGTGATACACCAAATAACTAACTTATTCCAGTCGGATCCTACAACTGAAGCATATCAGAAATGGCAACAGTTGTTGCTAAACATGTTCCTCCTCAGCTATGGAATTAATAACAAAACTCATCTCAACCTCACATGGCTATCCTGAGGCAGATATAAAACAAAAGACGTTAAAAACAAGAAATAACAACAGTGGTAAGGAAAAAAAAAGGGCGCTACACAAGATTTCTTTTTCTCCAGCTTAAATCTTAGGCATTATAATACTTCATCTAAACCCACATTCATTCAAAAGTCTATCTGTATGTACATGGACTTTTATTTTTGGGGCTTAGGTAGTGTGCTAGAAGAGTAGTTTCCACCACTACTGACATTTACTGTCTCTATAAAAGTAGCCAGCAAGGCAAAGGCCAGCATCTACCTCAAGAGCAGGCTGCGGTGCGATGCAAGTTGGCAGCTGCTCTGGATCCCTCCAGTTTCAGTGGGAACAAGTCATCTGTACATATCATCATGAAACATAAAGCCAACTGATCCGCAACCACAGCATCTTCAGCATCTCACTAGAGGCAACATTTCCTAAGGTGTCTGACCAAGAAAAATCAAAGGATGAGATGGCTGTTGACAAATCACAGCTGTTGGCTAAAATAATTTCTTTCTGCTGCCAAAGTCACCTGGCTATGGAGGCAGAAGTACCACAATGTTCAGATCAGCTCTGTGAACTGCTGCGACAAAAAGCATCAAATCCAACACAAGCTGAGAGTAACTCAGGAGAGGAAGGTCACATGCAAATGAATTAATAAAATGAAGATAAAATTTTCATCACAGATCAATAGCAAAAGACATTTGTATGGACACTGACAATCATTTCACATATACAGAAAGTGCGAGAATTCCATATTTAATATTTTATTAAAAGTCAAGGTGACAGAACACACCTTGTTTATGACTAGATTCAAAATCTTGAATAAGAAGTAGCTACACAATCTCAAAAAGTACTCGTCAAGTACCAATAACTTTCAATAGATAGCTGAAGCATATCTGTTCCTTTACATCAGTGGTTATTAGTATTGTTCAGCTAGATGAAGCTTGCTCTTCCCTGTTGCATTTAATTTATACAGTAGCTTTCAGGGAACAGGGTTAAGAAATAGTAGTTCCTGCTCTCTGCATTTAGTACCTTTATGAAATTTGCACAACTACCAGAATCATTGAAAAGTAAACACTAAATAATGGCTTAGACACAAAAACACTTAAAGTGAGTTTTATCAGTGTATCTACATATAAGCAGTTATTGAACTACTTCTAGGAAAAAATACTATTCTATCTATTTTTACATGTTTCATGTGAAAGCAGTCTATCTCAAAGACTCCTCACTTCACAGAGAGTATTTTTTGCTCCCCAATCTTTATAAGATATTATTTCAAAGTAAAAAGCTGAACAATTATAAAGCATACGCTTGTGTAAAAAGAGTGATTCAGCAGGAAACACGTACTTGAAATACCCTTCACAAGAAAGAGCTTATTCACGCAGGGACAGTTGGCAGGGATATCTCAGTCTCCACTTGAATGCTCTTTTTCCAGCTTGTGTTGAGGGGATTCAGATGCCTGGGAGGAAGCTAATCACCGTTTTTATAGGCTGTGGAAAGCAGAGTCTGGTTCAGAATTAAAAGTGCTTGTACCACAGCTCTCCCAGTGAAAAGCAAGGGGCTGTAAGTTAATGTTCAACACAGACTGGCAAATCTGTTGTGCTCACTGAGCACTGTGGTCAGGAATTGGAAGCATATACATAAAACAACATAATTAATTATAGCTACTTATCAGCTGTAGCATTTAAAGCACAGTATACAAAAGGGGAAAAGGCAGAGAGCATCTAACATGAAATATTTTTGCCAATTCTAATTCTTCCACAATCTCTGCTCATGCTAAATATGTATTAAACCAGCTTTGTTGCAAACCTATAAATTTTCCTTAAAATTCTTGCAGAACACAGGAACAAAAGTGTTAGATCTGTTAGTATAAGCTGAAATCAGCAAGTAACATTGTATATAACTGGAAGTAAAATTTGCCATAGTCTGTTGCAAATATCTGTATCATCAATGTAACCAAGATATTCTGCCAAATGGATTCATTTAATAAACGTAATCAGTGGTCCTCCAAGTTACTTCTGGATACAGGTTTATTCTTAAGATTTTAATCCAAGTCAGTGACAGCAAAGCTTTAATATAATGGATAACACAGTTTAGCATAACAGTAAACAAACCACAAAAACAAACCAATAAAAAAAAAACCCCACAACCAGCTACCACAGAATTAAAAAACCCACATTATGTTAAGAATCTAGTTCTCTTTAATATGACTGCATGGGAGCTAATTCACATCATGTAAAAACTCATTCTGAAGCTCTCCATGTTACATACTAGTTATTAATCAGTTAGCAGAATATGTGGCAGTTCTTAAAATACTCGCACTTTCAAGCTCTTAGACAAGAATGTGTATTTCATTTGCTACAAAAGAGTCTAAGTGCTCACACTTGGGCAGAAGAAATACACAAGACATGACATAACACCACACTTATAGTAACTTCCATTTTCAAAAAGGTATCAAATCAGCAGGTATGATGCCTGTAAGGCACGTTACACAAAAAAACACAAGTGCAACAGCCCAGCACGGCAGTAAAGCTCACCTCTGGGTGTTCAAGTTTCAGTTCCTAATCCACACCACTAATATAACAACGTTCAGGAGTTAGGCAAGATTAATAATGAGCTAAATATCTAGTTCAGTAACAAAATCAGAAGTATTTTATAAATAAATACTGGATTTGATTGCTGCCAGTCAGCTAACACAGGAAAAACTCCAAACAATTTGTGGGTGGAAAAAGTGATCTTTACTTCAGAAACTATTGGGAAAAACACTAATGGAGTCTTTAGAAACATGAAATAGAATGAATCACACAATCACAGATTGGAAAATACCTTTAAGAACTATTAATCCAGCACTGCTGTGTCCACCATTACATTGCTTAAATAGCTAGTATCACTACAAATCATTCTTTTAAATGTAGCCATTCCCTAAATTAATTTGGGCCCATTTTCACACAAACATTTGTCTCTCTTCTGTCCAGTTTAGGAGTGATATTATGACTTGGTGGGCACCTGGCTAAACCACCACAGTCATACATCAGGTGACACTGTGTGGATCTATCTAAAGTACTACAATATTAATAGAGGAAAAGATTATTTTAAAAGAGTATTACTCTGTAAGGAAAATATCAGGCTCCAAATTCAGCATTTTGCCTTTAAAATGCAACACTATCTATCTCTTCAATGTGATAGATCATAACCAACCACCATAAGCTCTATAACAAGTGTGAACTTAGACACAAAGGATGTGTTTGCCCCCAAAATTCCTTGCTAAAAGAGGAATATTTACAAACAGATTCACAAGACATCACTTACATAGATCTGCTCCAGGATTTTTACATTCCAATGTAGATTAAATCAGTGTGAAAGTACCATTCTAACATAAACGAAAAAGGGAATTCATAAACTCTGTTATGCAAGCATGCCAGAACACACTGCCCTTGCTACTAAAGTTTTAGGTTGGAGCACATGGCAACATGTTTGTTATCTGCTATTTTTGATTGAAAGCAAAGCTTTAAAAAACCGCAAAACTTGAAGGGCGAGGAATAAAATACGATCCTCATTACATTCTGGGATGTGCTTAGTCTTGAGGATTTCCAAGTCATGAAATTACAGTTTTGCTGCCCTTTGAAAATAAAAGCAGTTGTATTTTTAAATGAAAAGTGTGTCATATTTGGTAAATATTTTAAAGTAATATGTTCATGACCTTTTTTGTTTCAACAGCCTTGTGCTGGCTGCCATACTTCTAGTTGTTGCACTGAAGAAACAACATTTAAAGATGACCTTCAAGGACTTGGTTCCAAATTAAGCCATCATGAACCCAAGGATAAACAGGCTCATTGGTTAAGATGGCACACTCTATTTATTATTTTATAGCCAAAAAAATAAAGCTAAGCTAGTAAGTCCCTGCTATATCAGTAAATGTCCTTTTTTAGGCAACTGAACAGACAGAAATTGGCAAAGAGAGACTTTTAAGATGTGTTTTTATAATGGGTAGTTCAGGACTTTCTTTCCCCAGAGGAGCTGATTTCTGTCATGCAAAGCAAGTAAATATAGTTTTTTTCTTCAGAGACCTGAACTGTTCTTACAGCAAGCTAAGATTTTTCAAATGCAGCTTTAACATTACAAATGTTGAACTCAATTTCAGTATTCCTCTCCTTCTCTCTCCTAAAACCAGGCTAGCAATCCCAGTATATGCTGCAAGACTTGACACACACCACAAGTTCTTTGTGGTCTTCATCTATACCTGACAGGACAGTTGTGACAAAAGCCTATGTCTTAGCTATTCTCCTCCAATCATCCACAATCATTATTTTAATGAGAAACAGCAACATGGAGGTAAATCTGTCTCTGCATATGCAGCAACCTGGCTTTCTCCCACAGAGCCTGGACTCCCACCCACCATTCCTTACCTTGTTGATTTAGGGAGATGCGGTTAGAGGGTTCTTGGAAACCCGGTTCCACCAGATCCCGCCGACCATGAGTTGAAGTCTGATCTACATTGTCCTAAAAACAGAAGAGCAGAAAATCTTACCTAAACTGAGCATTCTGTACTGCAAACAGACAAACCTGTGATACAAAAAAAGATCGCTGCCATATCTCTAAAAGAAGAAACCAATACCAGAGAAGGCGGGTAGGAGATTATAGAGAGACACTAGACTATCACGTTAATACAGGTGATATGAATCCAGAATCAATTACCATGCTATTGGCTCATCTCTAAATCAGTTTTGCGTTTCAAACTGGGTGATGTAAATGCACTTAGTTTAACAGAAGTTTCTTCTTGCTTCATCAAATTACGTGGAGACTTAAGGCTTTGTGCTCTTTAATTCCAAGTCTGTCGCTTAGGGGTTTGTAACTAATTAACTGGACTGAAACAAATTCAGTAGTGAACTACCAAACCTCAAGAGGAATCAGAAGTTCAGTTTAGATAAACATCCATGGTTTTGGATGCCAACCTGTATTTTATTTTATTCATACTAAAACTCTCACAAGATCAGGTTTCAAGAAGTTTTAACACAGATTGAATTTGGCTAAGTCTAAAATACCACAGTTTCTCAGACAACTTGCCAAAAAGAAAACTAGGAGAAAGCAGGAAAATGGAAATATAAACAAACAACAAATTAAAAGCAAGATAAGTCACATTGAGTTTTATGAGCATAAGAAGGAAATTCAGAGCATGTACACAGTTTTAGAAAGTTAGCATACTTTTGCTTATATCAGTTAAGGCTGGTTATGGAAAAACAGAAGCAAGTGCATAAAGTTGACTAAATTAATATACCACTAGCCATAAAATGTGCTGCAGAGATATACGTGACTTTACACGTGTTCCTGCTCTGCCCAAAGTGTGGGATAAATACCCAACAGTGTGACCCACATTTATGTCAAAACATAGGAACCACCTCCATGGCAAATGGTGTAATTACAGTAGAGCAGTAACATACACATCATGAGCGGCAATGCAACTACGTGCCACTATGAGCTCTCAGCTCAATATTGCCAGCTTATAGAATATCAGCTAATGTTCAAAATCTTAATGTAGTGTTTAGGGATAAGAATTCTATACAGTTGTACAGGATATTAAATAAATTACATATGCTCTTCTTCAAAGAGACTGTCTTAAACAGTAGATACTTGAGTTTTGATTCAAGTACTCAAGCACTACTCTTGAGTCCTTTCACCATCAGGGATCAATTCAGGAGCCCACAGGCAGAAACAGGCTGCTCAGGGAGGTTGTGGAGTCTCTTTCCTTGGAGGTCTTCAAGACCCACCTGGACACGTTCCTACGTGACCTGATTTAGGTGGACCTGCTTCTGCAGGGGGGTTGGACTAGATGATTTCTAAAGGTCCCTTCCAACCCCTGCTATTCTATGATTCTGTGATTTATAAGCCAAGAACTGCCAGCAGCAGTGACTAAGGGAGGATTTTACAAGCAAACAATAGATGGACACTGTATGTATCTTATCATATCCTTCTGCCTCTGTACTGGCTACTTTCCCTTGTTGGTCTTCACAACCTTGTCCCTGATTTTCACTGCACTGGTTGTTGTTTCACAAGTTTCACCTAGCTAATATCACAAGTTTTGGTAGTTGCTTCTTAGAAATCAAGAAACAAAAATAAAAGTCAGATCTCCCATAAGCTTGACTGTATTTGCTTTTACTTTCTTGAAACATGGTAATATTTGTTAGCTCTTTTGCTGAAGCTGACACAGCCAGTACTGACCTGGCCTACATCAACTCAATTTTACATTTGAAGCAGGAGATTTAGGACTTGCAGCACAAGAAGGTCATTAATGGAAGTAGAAAGCACATACAAAACTAAGAGTCTACACACCTAAGACTTGCATAATTCTTTCAAAGGCTCCAAGGATGACAGAGGAAGACATTTATCTAGGAAAAGTTACTCATGCATAAGTCTTGTCTTCCAGTAGAGACTTTTATGTCTCAGACAAGTGAAAACACATTTAGGTGTGTAACAGCCTATAACTTGATTTTACTCTTCCACCTTTTGTTTCTGTTGGGATGCCCTGTTCCTTTTCCCAGCTGAGAGGCCACAGACAACTGCATCCATGTGTTGGATGTCCAGATTTGTTCCTGGGAAGTGGAACTAATGCTGCTGAATGATGTCAGTCAGGTTTTAGCTATCTGATAAAAATATGTGGTGTTGAATTGCATGGGGGGAAATGCACAAGGAAAGAATGGACTAGGAGGAAGGATATCCTGCTGCTCTATTCTCCATGCTTGCAATGTTCACTTCTTGACCTTTGTACATGGTTTGAAATAACTGAAGGGTGATTTAACTGAGAAGACCTTATTTCAGGCTTACAGCTGTCTTCAAGCCAATAACTCTTCAATTCAAACAGATCTTTTTTTAAGTAGCAATTGCCAATAGTTTACAGGAATAAGACTCCTCCTCTCTGGAATCACCTTACAGCTGTAACGGAAGATGCTGAAAACAAAGCCATGGGCCTCATTCACATAGCTTAAGCCAAAGTCACCGTAAGATACATCAAAGTTTTTAAAAGCAAAGGTTTCAATGACTAATGATTGTCCGTGCTGCCCTCCCCAAAACTGATGCCCCTACTTGTTGTTAGGTGCAAACCTCTGCCCAGAAGGTCTGCTGGTTTCTCCTGCAGCTTTAGTAAAGCCTAGAACCAAAGGTTTCTTCCGGGCACTGAGGGCCAGCACAACCCAGGTGCTAAAATAAAGCAACAGACATGCATAAACAAAGCCACACCTGGTAAAGCAACGCAGGCAGCAGGGAAGAAAAGGTAAGGGTGGTGCAATTTAGAGAACTCGGGGTACTTTCACATGACCCTCCAGAATCTGTTTGTGTCTGTTGCGCACAGACAAACAGTGGCACTTGGCCAGCTGCAGCAGAGATCAGACAGACACTGGAACAAGGTTAAAAGGGAGGGGGGAGGGAAGTTATATAATTGCTCCATGCCAGCAGTCTTATCAGGCTCCAGCTCGGGGCCACAGATCCCCTCAGCAAGGTGGGCACCTGCTTTGGTTCATCATCACCCCCCTCACCACTGCTGAAACTGGGTTCCCAGTAAGCTGTGTATTTGCTTCATGTTTTAATCCCCAGCTCTCTCTCCTCTTCCAATAAATGCTCTCAGTATGAAATTAAAGCATGTTACTTAACTTACTGTACCATCCAGCTATTGTAGTATTTTTAGAAGCTAGCTGAGCATTAGTCCTTGCTGACTTGTTTGCATGTACTATTTTCTCTGCCAGACAGCGTCTGTGACCAAGGATGATTTAGTCAAGTCACTAGCAAGAGTGCTAGAAGGATCTGAAGCAAGGTTTTTTTGTTTGTTTTTTTACAGTCCCTTAAAGCATTAGCATTTCATAGCCAAACACACCATCATTACAGCTTAGATTTCAGATGCCCTTTTGCAAACTTATATTACATGATGTAAAACGCAACATGCTTGCACCACATGAAGAGCCAAAGTCCAGCCATAGACAGTGTTATCTCTACATATCAGTAACTGGGACGATCTCAATTTGTTTTTTAATATATAACCAAGCCTTTCAAGTTGCACTCCAACTATGACATACAATGTTTGCTGCTGTTTGTGCTAGCATGATAAGCATTTCAGTTATCATAGAAAACATTCAATTTGGTCTTTTAATCACAGAATCAGTCAGTTATATACTATAGCAGCTCTGTTGTGTGCACATGTGCTCTTTAATTACTTCTTGACTCCAAGTGCTACTGTTCCCGCCTGCAGTTTAGCTTAGAAGAGTATCTGCCAGTACAAGACATTGTACTAGCAGATACTAGGCTAGCATTGTTAGGCTAACTAGCATGTGGCTACTACTCTGCCACTGCTTCTCTCATCCTGACTCCTTCAGCAAAGGTTATCCAGTCAGTCATTCAGAGTATTACAGGTAAATAGGGCTTACAGAAGGAAGGAAGGAAACAGCTTCAAAAGTACAATCTATAAAGTAGCATTCATATTCCCCTTCTCTGTATTTTCCAGGAAAGGTCCTGACATTAGCAGAGACAGAGGTCTGGAAATCTCCTTTTATCGAAGGCTTCAACTTTGTCTAGCTTAGTCAGTCACTGGAAGTTTACAAGATGAGGAAAGGCTAAAAGTATCAGCACAGCTTCTTGGAAGCTCCTGGGAGCATGGCCAGATCAAGGATGTCCAGACCACCAAGATGTCCCTGGTTCTGGATTTACTGTAGCTGTCTGCAAACCCACAAGAGCCATGCCTCTGAACAAAAGGTTTGATTGAGCAAGAGTCACGTGTACTCATGCCAGCAGTCCCACAGCAACAAATTAAGATGATGACACACTTCTAATATTTGTACACCATCCAGCACAACAGAAAGCCAAGTCAGACATGCTCATGAGTCCTCACTGCAGTTC
The DNA here is from genome assembly GCF_028858725.1 of Colius striatus. Classification (NCBI taxonomy): domain Eukaryota; kingdom Metazoa; phylum Chordata; class Aves; order Coliiformes; family Coliidae; genus Colius; species Colius striatus. Next base: position 24,272,806 of record NC_084762.1, read on the forward strand.
AGGAAGCTATGAAGGAAGATACGTCTCAGTGTGCGCAGAGGCACTCCTGCCATGCAACGAGACCGCTGCCTACCGAGCAGCACCACTTTATCACATCAAGGTAGGTGTCTTAAAACTAGTCAAGCATCAAGAGAAAATGAGTCAAGTCATTATTTGATTCATCTGAGCTTTACTCTGTTCAGGAAACTTCTGTACAGTAAAACGTTTAAGTGTAAGTGTTTTTCAAAAAAAAAAAGCAATTATTAAAATTCACTGTAGAGGTGTCCCACCAAGGGCTGTGAAAGAGAGGAGACAGCTCCAGGCTCCAGAAGCAGGAGGGATACAAAGAGAGAGTGTGATTTCTCCACGTATCTGCAACTTGTTGCTTTTAGACAAAGGACACAGAAGTAAATGAACATTTCTTTATCTAACCCAGTACTGTCATTTTTAACATGCTTTTGGAGTTTCCTTAGGCAATAAACAGATTAGGCAGCATCTCTTCTGAGGACTGCTGCCTATGATTCTTTACTTCTCAAACAAAAGACTGTTTGCATTTATGTAAAGTAACTTTCTACATTGTTTTTTAAGCTATGCTACTTCTTCATACTACGATTTTGAAGCTTTGATTTACTTAAAGCATCAAAAGTGCATGGGAGAGAATAGTTTCAATTATAGTGAATGCCAAGTAGCTAACTGTTCATTTACATAAACTTTCCTATCCTATAGTTTATTGGTAGCCACAGCTGTCTACAGTTTCTGTTCTGTCACTCAATTTTACTCTTAACCACGTGAAGGCAAACATATTGGCTATTACAAGAGGAAATCCACCTGACAGATCCAGACTAATGTTCAAGCTCTAATCCAAACTCCACGGTCTGGATCAATTAGTAATGCATGTGACGCTCCTTTCTTAAAAGATTTAAGTCAGTGGGCTTCTTAGTGGCTAAATACAGCAGCACCGTCACCTACTAGCTAGTTGTTTGGTATAATATATTTTCAGCCTGTTGACATCCCAGAGCTTAAGGAAATTTGTCCTAAGTACAGTCATGAAGGAAGAGCAAAGACTCCCAAGTTTGTCCAAAGTCACTGCTTTCCAAATGACTTCAAATTTACTCAGACACAGTTCACATTTTTTTACTGTGTTCTGCCCAAGCTCCAAGCACATCTTCCCTGGGCTAGTGTTTAACATGTCATGGAAATAAAGAAGAAACAGAGTTTGCACACTACGCAAAAAAGTGCATTTGCAAACAACCCACATGCTACATAATTAAAGACCTGTAACTAGGTTTCCTGCTTCTTAACTATAGCCATTTGACTAGGTAAGAGCCAAGTGAAAGGCTCAGTAAGTCAACAGAGTAACTGTGAACCTAGAATTTTAGCAATCCCATTGCTAAGAGAGCTTGTATAAACAAGGGCTTAAAATAAAGCCACTTAACTTTGTCAAAAGACAGGCTTTTCTCCTTAAGTAGTAAATCCACAAACTGCAGGAATCCTCCCGATTTTACAGTTCCTGATTTTACAGTCAAGATCAAGAGCAATAACCCTAGAGACTAGGAACAAACAAGCCCAGCTTGGGATTACAGCAGTAGCAAAGTAGCAGCACATTCCTCCCGAAGCAATGCAGCACCTCCAATCCTTGATGCCACAAATCACTGAAAACATGCGATAACCTAGCAGAGTGTGCAGACCCACTGTCACCCACACATCCATACAACCCTCAGCATACTTACCAGCCCACCATGCAGCACATAGGATAGCTATGAGAAACACCATGTACCAGGAACTAACAAAGAAAGAAGGAAAATGAGACTGATCAGACAGACCTGCGTTTGTGGTCTATGTGTCTGCAGTGGCAGGGAATTTGTTAAATGAATCACAGGAATTATATTACATCCCATGATACAGAGGAAGGCAGAAAGGCTTGCCAGTCTGACCTTGGAGGAACTTCTTTCCCGACCCCCAACTGGGTTTCAATAACCCACTGACCAGAAAGTCCTTCAATTCAGCAAAAAAAATCAGCGTTTTGGACCCTGCTGTCAACACCAAAACCCCATAGCACATGTGCCTCAAGTATTTCTTCTTTCTTAGATACAGGTATACAGTATACTGCTATAGCTGAGCCAGAAAGCTATTTTTCTGAAGATATGTGACCTGTCATTACTTGCAGTGCAACTGCTATCAGGGCAGTGTTGTTTCACACTAAAACTGTTACTGATCAGCCAGCTTCTTCATTGTCATTTTTGGGTGTTGTTTTGTTTGGTTTTTTTTCTTTGTTTTTTTTTTTTTTTTAAAAAAAAAAAAGTAGTTTTTCTACCCTGGAATAAAAATCTAACCTGGCAAAAGCTGCAGCACGACAAGCAACCTCCAACAGTATCTGGAAGGAGTACTTTATTCATAAAAGGCTTTTTACAAGTCAGGCAAGAAAGAGCATACCATGTTAGCTGACAGCTTCAGCAATGCACTTTTACAGCACGCACACATGCTAGCATTACACATTCAGCTTCTCTAGGCTGGTCTTTGCAAAACTGGCATTAGCAAGGTTTTCAACACTACTGAACTCAGAATTTGGCAAGAACTACATGAAATTAAACTTTTCTCACTGGATGCTGTCCTCTCTTAGCAGAAACTAACCCTTTCTGTAAGAATTTAGCACTCTTAGTACTCTACACAGAGAAAAAGGATAGTATATTCCATAGTATGCACCTTGTTAACTAGACTGCTATTTACTATGGTAGAACAAAATACAATGCATCATGGTTGCTGTCTTTTAATCAGCTAGTAAGGAGGGAATCCAACTGACAGGCTTAGAAATTCTAAAAGCTTTGTTCTATTTTTAATGAGACTAGAGCCACTGTGGCTGTTAGACATAGTTTACATAGTTTACAGCTAAAATAAAGCCCTGAAATACAGGAAATGAACAAATGCACAAAGCTATCAGTGAAAACAATATCTTTCTTAGAGATGTCTTCAGCTAGAAAGCACTTAGAAAAATGAAGCAGTTACTTCATGTAACCTAGGTTGCTTTTTATTTCTAACAAAACTCCACTGAATAATTGAAGTTTATATTAGGAAATTCTTTGAAATAGAAACCTAAATGCATATATTGGAATTCTCTTTCTTCTGCTGGTGCTCACAGATCCAGGTAATGTATCTTCAGCTGGTACTTAACTGTAAGTTAGCCTTACCTCCAAAGCAAGCCACACTCACTGACAAAGCTATCAAAACCCTGATTTACTGCATATTTCAAGCTCTTTGGTTTTGGTCAATATCAAATTCACCAATAAAGTCCCTGAAAAATCTGTTTTCTGTGAGAGAGAATTATAGTTACCAACAGGAATTAAACAGAAAAACGGAGTTTTCTTACCCTGACAAAATATAAAGTACAACGTTATAGTCTTCTTTACAAAGAGGCTTTTCAGTGAGATTTGGCATCATTTTCTTATTAAATAACTAATAGTAAACTCTAATGAACCTAGCAATCCATCTGTGTTAACTACTATACTGGATGGGGCTCCTGCAATCTAAGGGAGCAATGCAACCCATAATGATATGTTGCTGCTTGGAAGACCTTTATTTAGCCTATTCAAGAATCCTTACTAGGGTCATGTTCCACATTTTGTCCAAGTTTCTGAAGTGCGTGGTTAGACTATATTCATTCCTCATCAGAAAGGTGAAATGACAGGAGTATTTGAACTCAGGTGCTATGGAAAATTTCAGCATGTCACGCACTTGCTAACACACCTGCCCATTCTGAGAAAGTGCTTTCTAAGTTATTTTCTCTTAGCTTGCATTGAAAAAAAAAAAAAAAAATCTACACATGTTCTTTTGGAGACAGTTGTAACATATAGAAAGAAGGTACAGGATATTTGATCCTTTTTAACCCACTACCCCTCCCCATGCTCAGACCTGTTCTACTTGGCATAAAATCTACTAGAACTCTGGTTATAGCAGCACTGCTGGCCAGCTGCTTCCAAGAATGATGGCTTTGGGAGTCAGGTTTTGACAGCACCCTTTCACCAAGTGGATGGGTGACATTCCAAGAACCACCTTGGACAGTCTGTCCCAGCACAGGCTAAGGACACCCTGCATTAACCTTGGAAGGCTCAATGCTTGAAACGATGAGCTAGCAGAAACTAGGATTCAGCCCTGCAGCAACACATCTGCATGTCTCAGGCTGGAGGAAGGCAAAGAGAAGGGAAGATGCTACCAAGATGTCAGGAGCCAGTACTCCACACAAGTGCATTCTCTAAGAATAGATACTCAAATCTCTACATTTTGGGAAGTAGCAACTACAGGCAGATAACCTAAATTACATTTAAAGGTATGTATAATGTAGCTAGGCAGCCCTGAAAACTCAAGACTAACAAAAAAATGAAAGTAGCACTAAACAGAGCAAAGGAATTTATCTGAACGTGGGTCTGCTTTCTTAAAGGTAATAGTGTCATCCCCTTTTTGTTTTCTTGATGGTTCAGGTTCAAAGTGAGGGTTTGAACAGGTTGACAGGTGAGAATGATTCTTCACAGCCCTCAAAAGAGTTGATGAAATGATAACCTCCTATGAGACAAGAGCCACTCTGCTCACATAGACCATTAAAATTCAGAGGACGTAAGCAAGCAAAATAACCCTCAGATTGCTAGTGAAATTGTTCCTCAGGTCTGCAAATGAAAATCTGATGTATTTCAAGTGTTATGTTGAACAATTTCATACAAGATTATTTTGCTGTCCTTACTTGCCTCAACTATCAGCAATGTGGACCTATCCTTACTTTCTACCTAATTTGCTCAATTGCTGCAATTTACTATGTGCTTGAAAGCCTTTCCCTCCTTTCCTGAAGAGTGATCCTTGGCAGTAACTAAGTAATTAGCTAGGCCTAGAAATGGCTGTCGCATCAGATCAAATCTATGATCCTCATAATATTGATTACACACCTTTCTCCTTAGATGAAGAATCATCCACCTGTTACGTGGTGCAATCTGCCCCAGAAATAATTGCCCACCTCAAAAAAGGACATTTGGATTTCAGGTGACTTGCTTTCAGTTAGATACAGAACTAACTCTACACATCTCCAGAAGAGCAAGCCTTACCAAAAAAAAGATATTTAAGATGTCTGTATTTCTGTAACTTTCTTTAGTCGTATTTTAATCTCATTTGACCTTCACAGGTTTAAGATAGTGTTATCAACACACCTTTCACACTGACATTTAAGACAATTTTAAAAAAACCCAACAAACTAAGCCTCAAGAATTATGCTCTATTAGACTTCCTAAAGTCAGTGCCCCCAGGTGTTTGTCACAGTTGGACAATTTTTCTGATCCTATGCTGCAGTGATGCCTATATAAAAATCATCAATTCACAGGAGTTGGAAAAAACAATTAAGATACGACTAACAACAGCGGTTATCATGGACATTTCTGTGTGCCAGTGTCTGATTCCATTTTTCAAAATCGAAGAAACTTGCAGTATCGCCCACATCTTCAGACTCCTTACCAAAATACAAAAAAAGTAGTAACAATAAGTCTGACGATAGTAAAATCCAAGCAGCTCAAAGGTACTTTTTAGCCTGATAACTCTCAGTGATCTGGGTACTTTACCTATCCCCAATTTTAGAAAAATCTAGGTACAATATGAATTGTGCCTAATTGATACACATGTTCTAGTATTAAATAGAGATCTATATGTTTGCATATCTCAAGGTAGTGGTTATCATACTTTGACCTTGAGGAAAGTGAGCTTGCTGGTAGCTCTACCAGGTATCTTGCATGAAGGCCATGGCTTTATCAGAAAATCTTTATTGGCTTAAGATTCTCTAAAGGAAGAAAATTCACAAATGCTCATCAAGTTGCATATAAATAGCAAGAGATTACATGTAAAGTTGCAAGCTGTCCCAGGAAAACGCAATAAAGAGTATAAAACCTGAGCTTTTGCACAAACTGGCACTTGGGTTAAAAAAATCTACTTGCTAAGAGCAAGCATGCTGATCACCTCTTCATGCTTAGAAGCTCCTGGTTTGGTTTTATAACTAGCTGTTCACAGCATAAGAATATCAAGTGACCATTTATTTTGTACAACCTTTCCCCACATTTTGCTAATGTCTACTATCCAACAGTTACACACAGCACAGCAGAACATATACTGAAACACTTCAATGTGGTTAACAGCAGGCACTGCTTTAACTCTGCACAAATTCTATGAACATTGGGCTACATTAAGGCATCAGATCAAAGAGTTTTCATAACTACTAGTATGCCACTGAAGGAAGGCCTGATGTACCAAACATTGCCAAGGTAGCACAAGAAACAAGACAAGCAAATCACCTCAAAGAAGGCCTGTCACCTGTCCAGGCCCAGGGTCTCCAAACAGTGAGAGATTTCAACAGAGACTGCAAAGCTGGTCAGTCAGTAGAAAGGTTTAAGAAATCCCAGTTATAACACTGCCACATGCAAAATATTTGATTGTACTGGCTTCAGTAATGCTGAAATGCTACAGCTGCTAACCACGAGAACATTTCTGCAAATTGATTTCTAATGTCCACTCCAACAAAAGCAGTATTAAATCAGAGGAGCTTCTGTTCAACTAGTATTAAAGTGGCGTTAAAATACCTTTATTTCTCTCCCTTTCTCTTCTGTGAAACTACTGCTGTAGATTGAGGGGGTGGTTGTGGTGAAATAAAGATGTGACTTGTTTACTTTGTAAGTCCAAGGGGCTATCAGCTTGCACATGAGCAGCTACCACACTTAAGCTGAGATGGTGATTAACTCCAAGGTTCAGAGTGGTAACTTCTACAGCACAATCGGTATTTATTATACTGCTTCCGCTAGTTTTGAGCTATTCTTTCTAACCCAAAAATGCAGATCCATGGAATAAAGGTAGTGGAAAAAATTCCTGCTGAGATTAAAGTCAAACCAGAAATGAAAAAAAAAAGGAATCATAGGATGAGGAAGAAAAAATTCTGAAACAGGCTTCAGAAGGTTTGAGTAAGATCAAGCCACCTTCTTGATACAGCTGAACTAAAGACCAATACCTCCATCTAAAACAAGAAAATTAACTGTCACAGTTTCCTGGGCATTTCTTTAATCTCCAGTGACAGTACAAGGGGTTAATAGACACAAAAGTTCCATTTAAACACAAGGAAAAACTTATTTACTGTAGGGGTGATTGGAACACTGGAAAAGGCTGCCCAGAGAGGGTGTGGAGTCCAGTCCAGTGGAGGTTTCTGAAACGCACATTGACATGTTCCTGTGTGACCTGATCTAGGTGAACTTGCTTTAGCAGCAGGGTTGGACTAGATGATCTCTAGAGGTCCCTTCCAACCCCTACCATTCTATGATTCTGCATGGGTCTCTATTTTAAACTTCAGGGCTAGTTATGCTCTAAAAGATATGCTGTCAGAAAACTATTTTTCCAATCTGCTCTCGTCCAGCATAGCAGTTATGGTTTGCGACTAAACATCCAGCCAATTCACATACAACAGCCAGCAGTTTGCCATAACTTTGAGGCCACAGAGGACTCCAGAAAAAACAAGATTGCAAGAGATGCCTTTTTCAGAACATGTTTAGTATACTTGGTTAACTATTTGCTCATGTCAAAAAAAAAATCATGCAGAAATGTCATCAGCGTGCATGTAGGAAGGCACTCTTCCCATCAACATACAAACCAACTGATACTTCTGTACGGTCAGAAGAAATGACCCTCTGATGTCTTAATTCATATTCATCTTACAGAATGGGCTCTACAAGTGCCTCCAGCTATAAAGGGCATAAGATTAACATCAAATGTTGATGTTTGTTTTGAAAAATTCTGAGTCCATCATGAATTTGAAAAAGCAAAAAAGTATCATTTAAATTGAGAGTGCTCGTGGAGGCAGGTAAACATTCTGTAAGTTATTTCAATAAATTGTATCTGCTACATTCAAGAGACTAGTTAACATGATCCAAAAAGTACAAATAACACACAAGACACTGAAGAATGTGTATGTAACATATGATCCTAGAGTTAGTCTTCAGAATTCTTTCCAACAGGTCACAAGTGGCCATGGCAATTACTCCTTCCTTACCAAGGAGTTTCTGCTTCCCTGCTAGTAAAGGAAGGATGAGCCCAAGAGGGCCTCTGGAAGAAGGGGTACAGATGGGGAACAGGGTAAGACCACACGAAAGGACTAAAGATCTTCACTCAGTCAGGAAGCAAGAGACCCAGAGTCCATAGAGGCTGATTAGGAAAGGGAGGTGGACATAGCTACAGGCCTGACATCATCACTGCCAATATGTTCTCCAGAAAGAGGCTGATCTTCCAGGAAGGATAAAATGTCTTCTCCCAAGCACTATTCTCCATCAGCCTGCACACAACCACTCAAGGAAATCCCATAGGCAAGAAAAAAAAAGATTATGGCCCTGCCAGGCTAGGCACAGTCTCTTTACATTTCATGAAACAGTTCATGTACTTCAAGGCTTGTGCTAGCCCTTACTTCCTGACTTGTGCTGTATCTTCACACTCCAAGCATTGGCAGTGGCATCTCTTCTGCAATGGGCTCAACAGTGGAGAGGAAAGAGGAACATCTGGCCATGATTCCTACTGCTGCTACATGCCCATCCCCACTAAATGACTTGGAGCCAGGGGCACTCATGACCAAACAATAACAACACTAGTCAGACCTGAGGGTGGAAACTCACAAGCCACTTTACCAAGAGAGAGCTTTCCCACACTGCCCCAAGGATGGTTCGTGTGAGATAACGGTTGGCAGTACGCCCTCAGAGAGGGAAGAGTACGAGTAAAGTTTGAGAGAGAGAGTAAACACCAGGGAAGGCAGGAGCATGACATGACAGGAGACTGAGAACCAACAGGTTAGCTAGGAAACCACGAAGGACAGAGGTGGGATGGGAGATACATGGACTATTGCCTAGCAACTCTAGGTTCTCCTTTGCTTCTGTCACACTGGCAAGTCCCTCATTTTCCATTCCAATGTTTGTTTCCAAAAGGGGCACCCATCATCTTGGAAGATGAGTACCCAGGCCATTGTTTGCCTAGGCCAAACAAGTTAATTTTTGCAACCAGGTGAGTGGGATGCGGAGAAACTGGAGACAAACAGCTAAATCACATTCGTCACCCACTCACAAGCAAACAGACCAGTTCCAGCTGCAGTCAGCACTGGACGCTATTAATATTTCTGGAGTGGGCTGAACATGACACCACAAGTGATCCGTGCGTCAACCAGGGAAGCACTCTGCTGGACTAATAAGCTAGTAAAGCTAACATGTGGATGAAGACCACCAGTTGCGGAAGTAGAAGTTGATGGCAGCCTGATGCCATGCTGAGATAAAGGTAACAAGAGTAAGAAAAGGGAGCAAGACTACTAGTAGAATCACAGCCCTAGATTGAGGGAAAGTAGATTCTTGGCTTGTTCAAGGATCTGCTTCCCAGATTCCCATGGGAAACTGCGCTGAAGGATCGAGGGGCTCAGAACAACAAGCTGATCTCCCAGAATAGCCTCCTCAAAACCCAAGAATGGTCCATTTTGTCATGCAGAAACAGAGGAACAGCAGAAACTCAAAACCAGGACGGCAGGTAATCCTTGCCTCAGCTGAAATACTGAAATGTAAAGAAGGCTGAAGCAGAAAAAGGTTACACAGAAAGAATATGGAGATACTGCCCAAGCAGAAGAGCTGGATCAAGCACTGATTCCAAAAACCCTTCTATAGGTAAGCAAGAGTAAAAAGATGGCTATTAGTCTAGTTGGTGATCAGTTGTGCATGGAACCTAACAGCCAAGGACACAAAATATCAATAATTTCTTTCTGTCAGATGTTCCTGGTAAAGTTCATCCTCATATCTACCAGTTCTTTCAGCCTACTGTCTGCATCTGGGGACTGAATCACTACTCACAGCAAAGGAAGGTTATGGATCACACAAGCTACCTGGACCAAGTCCCTGATGACAGATGAGATGTGTTAGAATGCACTAAGGAAGCTGGCCAATACCACTGAGAGGCTGCTCCCTCTTCTCTTCAAAAAATAAATCAAGCGATAAGGAGTATCCTTGTGACTGGAGAATTTAAAAAAAAAAAAAAAATCACATCTTCAAAATGAGCAAAGACAATGACAGGAGGAACCAGAAGTTGGTCGGCTTTGCCCAGTTTCTGGGCAGAATTATGGAGTAGTCCTCCTGGAGTCACTGTCAGGCACACAAAGGACAAAAAGCAGTTGTTAAATCTGTGCTGGCTGTTCAAAAAAAAAAACCAACAAACATTTCGGCTCATGAGTTTAAGTACCTTATCTCTTAAGAAACCAAAACACAGAGATCGTAGATCATTGTGCTGCCTTTTGATTTCTTCCTACTGTTGTACATGCCCAATTCTTCAAATATATAGTTCAAATTTTACAATATTGAACAATCTTATGAGATTTTAGAATATCCAATTATTTTCATTAGAAAAGGAGGCACCTCAATGTACTCTCCATAGCACAAAGCAATCTGCCTAACATGTAGCTGAGGACTGTAGAAAAGTTAAATGCAAACTTATGGAGGATCTACTGCAACAACATAAAATCCATCACCACTACTTCTCATCTCCACTGAAGTATCAGTGGAGAAACCCACGAGAGCTGAAATAATTGTCTGTCACTCTCCCACACTAATAGCTTCACGAACTTCTTCAAGAAAGGTGTCAACACCACTTTGTCAGAAACCCCCTCCTGAACTGTGCAGAAGTATTCAGTATTCTGGGGAACTTGCCAGCATGATAGTATTTACTGTATGACTAATATGCATTAATGAAACACAAATGGACAACTATTTACTTGTGCTAATAACTAAAGTGCTTTATTAGAGCTAAGGCCTCTAGTGTGAAAGATTGCCAGGTTCCCCCACTTGCCAAAATTATGTCAAAAAATGGAGCCAGTGTGTAAGACATCAAGAGCTACAGCCAGTGTGTAGTAGTCTTAAGTCATTGTTTAACATTCAGTTTGCAAAGGACAAGCATGCTCCAAAACCAATGGTTGTTTCTGAGGGCTTGTCTTTTCATTGTACAGGCTAGAATTTCAAATATGCACCCCGTCTTACCAGTATGCAAGCCAAAGCTATCTTAAAATAGCAGTAAATCCTGAGAGCTTTGCTGGGTATTAGTGTTCTACCTTTGATTGCTTATTGTACTTTCAAAACCAGAAAGAAAAACACTGTAGCTCATTTCCTGGGGATTACAGTATCAATACTATCTAGCATAAAAGGCCATTAATACCAATAGTCTGGCCCTTTCTACATGAAAGATTCCTGAAAGATCATCAATTTGGTAAAACTGAATCCTGATAAAGCAAAGCCAATCTTTCAAGAACAAAGTCCTTGTTCTACACTGCAGTCTCCATCCCATGTCTCCACAAAGGGAATGTACCTGCAATGCTAGGAATGAAAGATACACCTGAAAGTGGCAGAGCTTTGTGGGAAGCTAGGGAGAATTTTTTTGTTAAAAGAGTATTTCAGATTGCATTATATTAGAAACTGAAAGAAAAATTCTTAAGAGGATGCAAAAGAAGCAGGTGAAGATCCTTCTCATTCACAGCTAGTGCTAGATGGACGTTATATTCATCCTGCCACCACTCCCACCTCCCCTCTTTTTTTTTTTTTTCTTTTTTAAGTGTCACATTCATCACCAAAGCCATGGTGAGTTTAGGTTGTCCATTCTTGTTCAAATCAGCAGCTTCAGCTGGAGACTCAGCTGCAGCAGTACTATAGCTAGATAGTCTGCAAGTTCGGAAACTGCACTCAAAGAAATGGGAAAAAAAAAATCTCCACTCAATCACACTTAAACAGCCTCATACAGAATCATCAGATTTTGGTTGTGGCATTGTTTTTCCTCTCCTTTAACTTGAAAAAAGAAAGGATCATGCTAAGCACTTATGAAATGCTGTCCGTCCTTTGATCGTAAGTCTTACTTTAGACTGTGTAAGGAAAGAAAATCTGGACATAACTTTTAGCAAAGTCTGTATCTAGATATATTTCTTGGAAATACTTAAGTATAAGACAACATTATATCTCTGGTCTTTTCCAAGGATAGAAACAGCTTGTTCGAGCCAACTGGCATGGACAGCAATACTAAGAATTATCTGAGCCACAGCACTTTCTTGAAAAGTGACAGCTCCAAATGCACAGCAATCTTACCTTTCTCTTAAAAAAAACAAAACTATCTTCTCCAGTGGTTATTACTCACTCATATGTAGAGCACAGAATATCTGTAGCAGGAAAGTTCATTAAAAATTACTCTCCTCCAAATTGTCACTTACATAATTCCAGTTGACTATAATAGACCCTTTAAAGAGAAACCAAAACAAAAACCACATCGCTTCCTTCTTTTTAATTTCAGGTTTCTTTTATATTTACAGAGACATTTGAAGTATGAAGCTAGCTTAGGATTGGTACATAAACTTCTCTCTTCTGTTCAGTAAGAGCTGTTGCTAACATGAAAACACTCATACCAGCAGATCTCCAAAATAACCAGCTGGTGAACAGCTTGTTAAATATTTACTCATATGAAAATAATCCCATTCAGAAGAAAAAAAAAATAGAGGCTTTAGTTTGATGCTTTAGTCTGCTAAATTAATTGTTATCCTTACTTCAGAATGGTCTCACAAACTTTTGTGAGAAAATACCAGAAAGTCGTCTGGTTTTAATCAGTGTGGGTGTTTTGACTACCTGGAAGCATGCAACTTTTAAGATGGCCTAAGTCAAAACCTAACGAGATCCCTTGCTTTTGATTCTTCCAGGATCATCGAATGGTTGAAGCCAACCTCTACATCTCATCTTATCTACAGCCCTGCTCAAGTAGGGCCACCTACAGATGGCTTTGGAGTATCTCCAAGGATGGAGATTCCACCCCATTTCTGGGCAATCTGTCCTGAGGGTACTCCATCACACTCATGGTGAAAGAATATCACCCAGTGTTCAGAAAGAATCTCCCATGTTTCAGTTTGAACCTCCTGTCCTGCCACTGAAAAGAGTCTGTTTCTGTTCTCTTTGCAGATATACATATAGTCGTAAGATCCTTTTTCAGCCTTCTCAGGTAAGAAAGTAGTAAACCGTGATTTAAACAGGCATGAAAACTAAAACTAATCAAAGGACAAATTTAAGAGACTGCTTGCATGTACTGACATAAGATCAAAACATAAGTTCAGTCTACCATTCAATATAAACATCAAGCCATTAAAAGGAAGATGCAAAAATAAACTTCTTTACTTGTAATATGCTCACTTGATTTGCAATATTTATATTGTTTCCTCACCATTGTTAGTAGTAATGTAAATAGTGTGATTGACCATTAGAGTGCTTTGAGGATTGTTTTGCTGGATTCAAAAATCATCTCTAGTTGAAAAATGTGGACCTAGCCACTTGAAATTGCTTGCTCTCATTCACCTACGAAAAAGAGTTTGTGCTTTGCCAACCAACTTCTATGTAAATTAGAATACAAAAGCAGAAGTGCAAACAGTCAAGTACAGACTTTCAAATGAAATTGTAGAAAGGTAGATCAGTACAGCAAGAAAGTAAACTGTAAGCAATTGTATAAAAGCTTAGTGCAAGATACAAATTTATTTTATATTATTTTTCTTCATACAGTATTCTGATGACATGTGATGATGGGAGCAAGCACACTTCCAATGGTCTCCTGAAGAGATAAACACCATACTCATTTCTATGTTAGCAAAAACAACTGCTTTTGGGACAATTTTTTAAATTGATTTCTTTCCAAGACAAATAGACAAAGGCTAGAAATCGATCTCCAGTTGTTCAATAAAAACTACCAAGCACCACTGACTATCTGTAAAACATATTTGCAGTCTACACTGAGGGAGATAGATTTCATAGTGGAGGCAATGTGTCTTGTAAAAACATTCACTAATGTTATTGTTGCTTTGTACTTTATCTGCTGCAGTCCATCAAGCCTCTACACCACATACATGTAAACTGTTAAAACGAGAGCATGATCAAAAAACTATCTGTTGACTGACACCATATTTCACAAATCTAATGACTTTATGCATTGGCAGTAGCAACATTTCAGCTCCGTTTCTTCATACAATATGTAGAGGGATGATGCAATGCAATAATGCTTCTGGTGGTTTTTTTTTCATTCAGCTATGCCATAGGACTTTGAAAGCCTGCTTATGCACTCTAGTCCTTTCATATTGCCCCAGTAACATGAAAAACCCAAACTCTAGGCCAAACAAACAGCATCCTTACACATTTAAGCCTAATGAAAATAAATTAAGCTGCTGTTTATTTTTAATTTTAAAAGTCACATATTGAGTTTGTGTGGCAAGGCTTTGGTAGCAGGGGGGCTGCAGAAGAAGCTTCTATAAAAAGCTGCTAGATGTTTCCCCCATGTTCAGCAGAGCTAAGGCCAGCCAGCTCCATTACAGATCCATCATTGGCCAAAGGCCAAGCCCATCAGCAACAGCCTATGTGATAACATTTTGAGAACCAGAGGAGGGAAAAACCTGCAGTGAAACAGCAGCAGATAGGAGTGAGCATACAAGAGACAATTCTGCAGATACCAAGATCAGTGAAGGAGGGGGAGGATGTGCTCCTGGCATCAGAGCAGAGGTTCCCCTGCAGCCTGTGGTGCAGCCACAGTGAGGAAGGCCCTGCCCCTGCAGTCCATGGAGGCCATGGGGGAGCAGAGACTCACTTGCAGCCCAAGGAGACCCCATGCTGGAGCAGGCAGATGCCCAAAGAAGGCTTTTGACCCTATGGGAAACCCATGCAGGATCAAGCTACTGGGAACACATGGAGGGAGGAGCCCATGATGGAGCAGATTTGCTACCAGGACTTGTGATCCTGAAGGACCCATGCAGGAGCAGTTCATGAAGAACTGTAGCCTATGAAAAGGACTCATGCTGCAGAAGTTCATGTAAGACTGTCTCCTGTGGGAGGAAGAGCAAGGGAAGTGCAAAGAATCCTCCCGAGAGGCAGTAAGGGCAGAAAAAACATGTGATAAACTGACCACAACTCCTACTCCACATACCCCTGTGCTGCTGCAGGACAGAAGACAGGGAATTCAGGAGTAAAGTTGAGCCTGGGAAGAAAGGAGAGGCAGGGGAGAGGTGTTTTAAGATTTGGTTTTATTTATTATCCTACTCTGATTTGATTTGTATTAAAAAAAACTAATTTCGCCAAAATCAAGTCTGTTTTGCCCACGATGGTAACTGGTGAATGATTTCTCTCTGTCCTTAAACCCACAAATCCTTCATTGTATTTCTTCCCCTTGTCCAGCTTAGGATGGGAAGCAATAGAGCAGTTTTGGTGGGCACCTGGCATCCAGCCGGGGCCAATCCACCACAAATCATAATCCCAATAAACAATTGTCAATAGCTACATGAACGAGGACTTTCAAACAGAAACATTGTCAGGCAGACAATAAAGGCCAAAACACAGGCCCCAACAGCCCTCCCCACAAAGGTTTTCAGTTTACTTAGACACAAAGTCTGTAATTTTTTTTCCATATTGTGTCTTTTTAGGACAAAGGATATTTTATTCACACAAACATGGACAACGGCATGTATACAGATATAAATGCTGAATACGAGATTGTTCAATTTCAAAGTGGCATACAAGACTACATCAGATAGAAGGCATCTGGATTTCATACAGATAAGAATTATCGCATCCACCAAAGTAACCCTGAATTCAAGATAAAAGATTTTTTTTTACCTTGTAAAATACTCTCTCTAACCATCAAATCAAACAACCCCTGAAAATTTAAAAAGCAAGTTCACAAATAATCCACACTCAGAAAGTCCTATAGAAAAACAGGTATAACCTCAATATGCCATGTACTTGAATCAGACGACCTCCAAAAGTATCTTCTAACTTACTGTAGCATTTTATGGAAAATAAGGATCAAAGTTGCCATACTAAAAATCTGGAGAACCTATGCCTAGCTGTTCCTCCAGTTGAGAGCAAAGAAACATGATTGTTGTAGTAACTTGAGAGCAAAGAAACATGATTGTTGTAGTAACAGCAATCCATCATCCAGAAATTTGACATCATTAAAGGAGGCTTTTATTGGTAGTTTGTAACTGAATAATTCTCTTAGGTATTTAGTTCCCAACTCCTGAAATGCACAAAACTTCAAGTAATATGTTTAATGTCAGGAGAACTATTAGCAAACCTGAAATCCACAGCTCTGTACACATAGAAGGCAAATTTCATTTTCCCCCTATTTTGTGAACAAGTGCTTGTAGTACATTTTATGACATTAGATGGTAAGTATGATGTGAACAACTGCCTTTTCTAATAACAATTCAGCTCTCTGAAAACAAATGCTTTTAATAATTAATAAAGTCATGCCTGTTATCCTGGTTATAAGAAAATAAATGAAAGGCAGAAAATAGATGAATTGAACATACCCTCACATCCAGAATTTTATCTTCAGAAACTGAGATAAAATCCCTGTTCTTTTGTTATTTATGTCACTGAGATTTGTATGTACAACTGGGGCATCAAAGAGTTAAAGTACTAAATCTTCCCCAAGAGCTCAAGTCACTGTACATAAATACTGTTGTGACTACAGATTGCAAAAGAACGGAAACACAGTAAATCATCCCATTTTTTTCTGAGAAATTCTGGGACTATGTTCTGAATTTCCAGGAACAGAAGACAACACTGCCAATTCTCACTGATGGATTTTTATTGAAGAGTTTGAGAATTTGGAAAGGGCTCCTGAAAGCCACTGAAAGGTATGATTGATTTTCTTCCCACAAATCTAAAGATCATTTCTAGGAGAATGCACTCAGTACGACTTGTTTATGTGCTAACTCCTGACAAAGTTAAAAAAAAGAAAGCAAAAAAAAAAAAAAAAAAAGCTCGAGACCCAAAAGCTTCTGAAAGCAGCCAATATTGCAAACAAAGAAAGCCAGAGATCTATACCTTGCCTGCCTTCCCAAAAACAGAAAGGGCAGAAGAGGGTTGGCATCGAAGGATCCTAAAGGATGTTCTGTTGTGCATATTCATGTACCCAGGTTCTCATATCTCTTGTTGTCTGCTTGAATATAATCCCAAACTCCAATGCATCACTTAATTCTGAACACTGAAGTTACAGCATTAAGGTCCCAACCTTGGGGACTTTGGAAGAACGTTCTCTATAGCCTACCATTCATATTAAGTCAGAAAACGTACTGAAAAAAATAGAATACTTCATGCTTTAATCTAGAGCATATTTAATTTAACCTTCTTTCAGCCCTTTACCAACACAATACTGGCACTGCAGCCAACTCCAAAAGACAAGTTGATGAAAGCTTCTACATCAGATTTAGTAGGGGTGGAAAAACAGATGTTCAGGGCTTTTTTAATGCAAATTTCACTTTTGACAGAAGGCAACAGTAGTTGTGAATGGGCTTCCAAAGCTATACCTTAAACCAGTTACAAGCACTAAGGATAGTTAACACAAAGTAAGCTGTGACAAAGTCATTAACAGGGAGTCACTTTCCCACTGTTTTAAGTCACCTATGTTGCTTTGACGCTTCTTGTCTGCTGACTGACCCAAACCAAAGCAGATTATCTACAGGGTTTATAAAAACAAGGGGAAGCACTATGGAAAATTCCCACTGCTTATAAACCACTAAAGACACTACTTTCACAATAAAGTTTGACATCCAGTAAAGAACTGGCAGGTCAAAAATTACTGCCAACAATGTCAAGTTTCTCTTACATAGCTCTCCTCTGTCTTTGCTTCGCATTATGACTCAGATGTTGCTTTAAATGAATTGGAAGCATAACTTCACAGTGCATCAAAACTATGAAGTCCAGGTATATCTATTCACATATTTTTTTAAATCTTAGATCTAAGTATAGTAACAGGTTTTCAGGACATCCAATTTCTCAAAGTCCATCCTATTTTTATAGCCGCAAAAGCAGTTATAAAGGAACTGATGTGTTTTTCCTGTTATCAGGAGTAGCATTCAGGTACATTCAACTCAATTCAACATATATAACATTAGTCTTTTAACTAATTATAAGGTTCCTGTTGGGGAAAGAATTATAAATTGGCATATTACAAACCTCTGTAGGATTTCTACATCTGTTTTGTGAAGGATTCTGTTGTTGGTGGTTTTGTTTGGCTTTCTGCTTCTCTTTTAAATGAGTAGCACAACTGTAATAATCACTACTAGTAATGTCTCTCTTGGGAGAAAGAGAAAAAGGTTTAAATGTCACATGATACTCTGTTAAATTATTTGTGTATCTGCAGGGTCTAAAATCATAGCTGAATTATTAGGGTGGTAAGCACATTATAAAAACAAGAGAAAAAAAGAAGTCATGTCCAAAATAGCAAATTGCAGTTCCATGAAAAAAAAATACAAAGCATGCATTATGTCAACCACAAATGCCCAGAAAAAAAACCCAACTTTTAAGTGCATTTTTGCCTAGCACCTTTGAATTTAGCTAAGGGATTCTTTTAATATAGTCTTTGTAATATGCCATATTGGCTGCTTAGATACAGCATAATGACTCGACAAACATAGGATCTAACCAAGTGTAAAAATCTCTGCCTTTGTTCCTACAAATATAGCCTTCAACAAACACTGATACTTTTTGGTACAAGGCATTTTTTTCCTTTTATTTTTGAAACAAGTGAAATATGAACTGACTATTTTGAGGACAGTTACCAAATCTTAATCAGTATATATTAGTGAACCAATTTTTTCAGCAGTAGGTCTTGAAAACAGGATGGAGGCTCTGTTCCCAAACACTAGCAGAACAGAGAATTGCCAGACAGCTATTAGCAGTTTGATTAAAAGTTTGAATGCACAATCAATCACCTGCACACAGCTATATGATGTTACAAGCTGACAAGAACATGCAGTTTCATAACTTACTATCCGATAAGGAAGATGTAAAAAGGAGTCTGGGCAGCCAGCTAAAGCCATTTGTTCCTTCGAATTTTCTTCAAATTACATCTACTACTTCACAGGACCTGCAGAGTACAAACAAACTGTCAGAAACCATACTGAAGACATTTCATCAACTTATTGAAAACAGTTACAGGGGAAAGACTAAGAGCAGGATGAGGTGACAAGGATTTGCATTAACTTGGAGTAGCAAATCTGCACATTGCTGTCTATAGCTTAGAAAAACACATTTGACTCAATACTTCATTTAAAAACCAAACATAATTGTTCCCAGGTTGGAGAACAGTTCTTCATTTCCACAGTCCAGACAAAAGACTCTTTTCACACCTAGACTCTAATTGTTTGAAGATTAGCTCTCACCCACTTAGGTTATGTCTTCACTTGTGGAAAAAGAAAAGCCACTGAAATCTGAGAGTTAATTAAGATGACAGCCACTTACGATAGAATCATTCAGGTTGTAAAAGACTCATAAGATCATGGAGATCATTACACAGCATTAGCCTTCACCACAGTTACATAGCTACTGGTTTCCTTTATTCTTTCCCTCCTCTCATGTCTTTATTCTTACACAATATACCAAATAGAGTCTCATCTGCATTGAAATCTTGAACTTCCTCTTCTGAGAGATTATTAGCAGAAACTTCACAAGGTGAATAGTATTTCTTTCAAGTCTGACTTCTGTGATCAGATAGAGCCTGAAAACAAATCTATTACAAACATATTTAGAGGTGCATATGGCTAAAGCCCTAGAAATAACAAAAGAGAAGGCAGTATTAAGTCAATGCCAACAAAGTGATTGTAAATGCTGCTACATAAAAAAAGGAAACAAAAACTAAACAAAAGCACATAAATATACAAAGCACTATATGCTAGTCCTAGAATTTCTCCTAACCAGTGGTATCCAGTTGCAAACATCCCTGCAGTACAAGATAAGCGATGTCACCCTCTGAGCAGATGAAAAAAGCATGACTGGGGCAGAGAGAACAGACTGCAAAGCAGAGCCAGAACTTTTACTCCTACCACATGTGAGATTTTGTCTTGTTCACTGTTAATTATCTATTATGTATTCAAAACAAAAGTCTGAGTTTTAAACAAGCTACTCACTGCTCTCTAGTAGGCACGACCAGTTACCAAACCAAAGCTCCGAGCAAGATTTATGAGACAGTGAAGACATGGACATCTTGGAAAAACTGTTCCAGGAGGAGTTGTAGACTATAATCCACATAAACCATGCATTCACTGAGGAAGCTGAAGAAGTTTGGCTGAGATATGGTAGCTTCCTCTATCAGAAAGGCAGGCAAACTCCTGGAAACTTGTTTCCAGGTAGGAGTTACTGGGCTTCTTCACTTTTCCTGAGAAAACAACTTTCTGGGATCAATTCATAGGGTCAATTACCTTTGGAGAAAGCTGTTTTTGGCAACAGCAAGTTTGAAAATTTATTTAACCCAATATGCATAAATCAAGTTTATTCTAGATACTCTTTTCCATAACTAGCATTTACTTAAGTTTAAAACCAAAACACTACAGGATTCACAGAAAGTATGTGGGGGAAGACCACCTCAGTCACTGAAATCTGTAGGCATGATACCCAACTCATACTGTTGCCAGTCTTTAAACATATAACCAGTGGTCTACAACCATGCAGCTCCCATTCCACACCCAGAAGTTTGCCATCAGGTTTTAAGATCTGAAGTTTTAATTTTCAGGGCAAGATTTGCCTAATTTGCCCAGTTTGTTCTGGAAGAATTAAGCAAAGATTTACAGAAACCCCCTTTATCTTCGTTGACATATGCAAAAAAAAAAAACAAACAAAAAACTTTTCACTTCAAGCAGTACAGTTTTGTGTAGGTACATCTAAAGTGAAATTAGGCAAGACACTGGATGTTCTTAAATTGGTACAATGCATCAAGAACAGAAAACTTACTAGCCTGTAAATCCACTAAGATTAACAAAAGTTTAGGTAAAGGGATAAGGGAAAAGAATTCAGCCTTAGATTGCCATAGTTGTATGTTTATTATCACTTCAGTATTTAGAGAACAGGAAAATGCATGACTGATGTAAATTTAGCTGTGGGTTCTTTAGGACTAAATATCAAAATACTGGCTTTTTCCTCCCTCAATGTTTCAGTAAAAGACACCAATTCACTCACAGCAAGACGGATTAAATAAGTTCCTAATCAATACCAGACCAATTTGTATACTCTAAGGGCATGCTGCAGTTTATGTCACAGCCCCATTATGCCAATGGAAGATCATAAATTACCTCTAACAATAGTTGAAGTCAAGGCTGTATAATTTATCAAGACCCATTTGCTTCACTGCTACATTCTTGAGTATTCATTTATTAACACCACAGAAAGAGAGAAGCAATAATCTCTAGATATCATTCCTGGTCAGTCACACATTAACACTGATTTAAGATCACATCTCTCTCTTTTGTCTGCCTAAAAGCAGTTTATCAAAGTAGCCTTATCCTAGGAATATAAAAAGCCTTTGCTCACCTTTAAGATCTAAGGCTGTACTATACCACATCAACAAGTTTTATATGGGCAGATCTCTGTACCAATTCATGTACTGGGTAGATAAAAATTAGGATTTAAAAAAGAAAAAAATAAATCAACTTTTTTCTTCACTATTGTCTTTAAACACTATTTTTAGGATGTCAGTTCTCTTCAGAGACTGTAACTGCATACAGACTTACATGTTGTTTCCATGCAAGTTAAACAGCACAAATTGCAAAGAGATATTTAAGTGCCAAGTTACTGCCCTTTTCCTAAAATGCTTTATATGGGGGAGGAAAACTCCAAAGGATTGTAAATAGAAAACAAGCTATGTAGTCAGTCACTGTTACAAAACTCGGGGCATTCAGTGGCGAGAACAACTGTTATGCAGCATGGAGCCAGACAGCCTGTGCACATTCAAAACTAAACAGCTTCATGTGCTTTTATTGGCTTAAAGAGTCTTCCCTGGACAGAGTCCCTGAAAGAACTTATAATAAATCAAGTTTCAAAGGTCATAAGACTAATTTTATAATACAGTATTCTCTAGACTAAAGAATAGGCTATTGTGAGGTATAGTTTTGACATCTCAGTCTCTCAAAAGCGTTAAACCAATGAGCATCACCTAAACAAAGATTGGCATTCATCCCACATGGAAAATGATGAAGGTATGCACCCTGGAGATCACCACTGCTCTGAATGAGTCACAGTCAAATTATCTACCTAACCAGTAGATTATCTATTAACAGCAAATTAAGCCTGTCACCAGGTATGCTTTTTTGATTTATCACTTGCTCTCTGCATATTCCCAGGAGAGGAAATGCTATCTCACCCAGCACTCTAGAAGCATGCAACAGCCTATACACCTACAGATACTATGGTAGGAAGATGGCAGGGGTATGGTCACTGTGCCAATTCAGCAAATTTTCCAGGTTCTACATGTGCCATCTGTCAAAGTCTTTAAATTCAAGAGAAAATAATTTTAAAAACATAATCACTTGCAGATTAGTTAGGAATAGGAGGAGGGGAAAAAAAAAAAGATTAATCTGGCAGAGTTACCAGTCAGGCTCCACAGCTCTTGAAAATTGGAGTTATGCTCCTTTATGAAAGGTAAGTTAAATTTGTTGAACACTGCTCCCTTTCAAATCCTGACTGTTTAATTATTTTTCTTCTGTTAATATTCTGCTTTCTTACAGCTTTCTGTAAGTTTGAAAGAGGGAGGTGAAAAGAACTTCAATACAGCCTTAAAATTTGACCTACCAGAAGACCTTCCTTCAAGACTTCAGTTTTAAAATATAGGTTAAAAATATTTTTCACTTATCTTTTATCCTCTCAGACATTCGGTGTCACCACTTTATTTCTCCCCACACTACAGCATAAAGCTTTGCAAACTATAACTATTTTGATAAGAAATTAGAACAAAGCCTTAAAACAACTGAGTCTATACAAAATTGTCCCTTAATTCACCTTCAGGACTGTCTGGGTCAATTTCACCGGGCTTATAATTTAACATTTTTGAAGAGCCAGGGAAAAAAAGTAAGACCCTGTCACCTTAATCCACACAGAGAGTGGTCTGCAAGACCTCAATTGTTCACCCACCCAGCTCCAGGCTCCTCACTTTATAGCATCTAGGAAAGTGGTTTTTTTGGGGTTATATGCATACATACACACATGTATATATATATACATACACACACCCATTATTTTGAAGACATGCTTCAGTGAGATTAGTTAAATGGATGCGTTTAACCATCCTCTACACCAACGCAGGGCACGAGGACACATACTACTTTTCCTACTAGTCTATTCCTATTGCCATAGTTACAAAGGAAATAAGATCTGGATATGAGGAGCATGAGGCATGCCAGTGAATTTTCTGTAGTTGAAAGACCTGACAACTACCACTGTCCCCAGCTGTGTTTAAACTGCAGGACTCAGATCTGCTTTTCTGTGTAAGGACATGATCCACACAGCTTCTCCTAAGAAGCAAACCTGACCACATGGGTGGGAAAGTGCCACCAGATGCCCTAGCTGGCTGGGCCAAGAAGACTAGGTCCCAAAGCACCCTTGGCAAAACACATTTGCCACCAGACTCCATCACAACTTTATCAATCGGTATATATAAAGATTTGCAAAGCAATTCACTCTTTTCATGCTAGCTTCAGGTAGAGACTGCCAGTTTATAAGATTATGATGTCCTCCACCCCTAAGGTGATCATTTGGTCAGCAGGACTCAAAGGTCCATTACTTCAGGCTGCCAAACAAATAAAACCAAAACACTGACTTAAATCACTACTAGCATTTGCAAATCCATGACACAGAGTTACTGCCTAAGTGGAGTAATACTTTGAACATCTTTGAAAACAAGGCATTATTCTCGTTAAAATTTCAAGTGAGTGTTGCGCACTAAAATGTAAAGCACCGTTCAAAATATAAATCATCAATCCAAAGCACTTCAGCTATATCCAAACACTCCCACAATTCCATACTAAAAAATCTGGTCTTATAAAAAAAAAAAGTGAATATAATTCTCTTTGCCATTCTTAATTGCAAAGCTGTTAGTCTAAATATTACACCTTGTAAAGGAAGCCATTTGCCATTGTAATTTTGCCAAAAAAGTGAAGAGTCTTGGCAACAGCAATTTAGGCTTTTGAAAGCCAAAACAGATACATGCTTCAGAAGCAGCACAGAAGAGCTGATGCCATCCCACTTCAAGTCTTGCCAAGTGAAATAAAATATATGCAATTCAGCATTTTTTGGTTTCCTAAAGCTGCCTGAAATTCTGAAAAGGCTCCTCAAGACTCATGGTCTATGCATTCACATTCAGCCTCCTGAAAGCTTAGCTCCACTGACAGCAAGGATGAAGCCCTGGAAGAAAAATAGTTACTTCGCACCTAGCCCGTTAAAGTCAGGATTTTTTCCCCAACCCCATGTCCTGGAAGGAAGTATTCCAGTTCAAAAAACAAACCTATGAATCTTCAGTTTCATATCTCCTTTGATCACTGAAAATCCTCTTCTGCCTCTTAATAGGTAAATCCATAGCTTTGAAGCGGGAACTATGACAACTAAATAAGACTGTAAACAAGTCTAAATGAAATGTTAATTAGACAGAAATAAAGAACTATGTAGCACACAGTAGATAATCCTATTAGCAAGCTATATGCAGAAATATGGCAGGTCCATAGATGCATGACTGGGACAAGTGTAGTAAGACAGACCAAGGAACACTTCAGCTGAAAATATCATGACTAGCGGTCTCTAATTTTGTATATATGCTTCCTCACTACATTCTTCACTTTTAAGAGAACCAAAAAATACTGACTCTGTCCTCTATGTTGTCATTTTCTTTCCCCCCCACCAAATCTTGTCACATTTCTCATACCATAAAGTCCAAAATTTTGTAATTTTGGGAAGCAGTCTAGAAAATGGTCTAAATAATTATTTCCTTCTGTTATCCAACCTGAAGACTTACAGTGAAGTTATACAACGGTTAAGATGATTTAATAGCTTGTTACTGCCAAGAACAGGACAGGCATCCCACTCTCTTCATCAGCCTTTGCTCTGCTTACTTCCTCTATTTATTTCCTCTCAGCAGCTTCATAGCATTCCCTCCTCCTCCTCCTGCCTGTTTTGTGCCACGTATGGTCCTTCATGAGTTCACCTTGTGTTAATTAACTCATTTGTTTTGCAGGATTAGCTTTCTGCTAAGGAAGCAAGTGCAATAAACTTAGATGTGATAAATGACTCAGCTGGCACAACAGCAAGAGAAAAGGAGAACAGGATCATCCTTTTCCAGGGAGAGCAAACTATTACATTGGTTCAAGGCAACCTGTGAACTTTCATTTTCTTTGTTCACCGCCACGAGGAGCTGGCAAACCATTCCTACTGCACGTCTGTGAGAACTACTGCTTTCCAGGCATCTCACAGAAGATAAAACATTTGCGTAAGTCTCCAAACAAAATATAAAGTTGCGTTTTCTAGAAGGCACTTACTTTCCCCTTGTGGTAAAGGCTCAACTGAAGTCTGCATTTGTGACACACTTACCAAAACATCATTTTTTTTTTTTCCAAGCTGTTAATAAGCCTTTATTTTTTCTCCATCTGGCACCAGTGTGAATGGTCCTTAACCCTGCACAGGTATGGGATTTGAAAGCTCGTGGATCTATACCCCCAACTCAAAGACTAAACTGCACACAAGACATTTTTCTACCCATCTCCTACAATGCATTTGTGTCAAAGAAATTAAGACTGTAACAGATTTTGGTCAAAACCACAGCTTAATCTACACACCTGTCCCTAAGATTATACTGGAAAGATTTATCCAATTTGCTCAAATTCCCTCTGCTTAGGTGAGGTTAGTAGAGCAAGTAGCTGAGACATATATACACACAAATGCGAGAGACTGTAAAATTCATAGAGTTTGAGCAGCACCTACTCCCTGTTTTCAGCTTCTGTTCCCTCATCTGTCTGCAACATTCCTTCATCTTGGAGAGGAATCTTCCAGAGCATGGACAAGCCTTTCCTCCCCTTCTGACTGATGCAAAAGACAAAGATATATATATATATATATATATATAAAAACAAAGAACAAAAAGCAGTCTTTTATCACATGACTCACTGATCAGTTTTTCAAGCATTTTAACTGTTTCATCCAAATGATCCATTCATCAATCACTAGTTATTCACAGCCTACTTTTCTTTGCTTGGATGCTTTTTACAAGGAAGTTTTCTTTACAGTGAGATTTATGCAAAGGCCTCAGTTCTCACTGAACCTGTTAGTTTTTCTAACAGTACTGGCTGCAGAGATCTGACCATAAGACTGGCCTCAAAACTAAAATGTGCATTTATGCACAGAGGGCTATAGGCAGGTATCTATCAATACTGTTCAGATTCCTACCTAGGTCTCCCCTGCTCTGCAAACTTTTCAGTTGGGTTAAAATACTTTTCCTGGATTTAAAACCCCACTATTCTGGAGCAAGGACATTACTCATTTTCTATTTTAAGGATTTACAGGGTTCAGTATTGACAGTTAACATCATAAGTTCACACATCACTTGCTATTCTCTTAGTAAGAGATTTTTTTGGAAGAGTTATTAACTTGGATTGTATCAAAAGCTTTTATATAAGATAGCAAGGTTCACGTTTTTAAAGCAAATCAATTGACAGACGCTTTTACAGTTATCTGTAACTTATGTTAGTGATTAAGCACTAGTTTATTTACATTCTCTAATACCATATAAATGGATGAAGCTGGAAGGCAAATTTAGACATCTCAATTCAAACAGCAGGCTACTCACTAAGATGGTATCTTTTTGAGATACCATAAAAGGTACACTTAAGTACACAAGTTATTCTCAATACATCTCTTGTTCATATGGTTATAACACTCAAAAGTAAGCCTTTTACTTAGCCTCTGTAACAAGTGACATGCTGTAAGCAGAGCTACATTCTCCAATATCAACAGTTCATTAATTCACCCTCCAAAGAACTTTGCAGTGACAGGTTCCCAAAAACGGTTTATTCCGAAGAATTTAACTGCTCAAACAATTAAGTTAAAGGCCCCACAAATCATCTGAAATGCAATAAAGTAGTAAGTAATAGCATTAAGTAGTAAAAATAAGCAAGCAAATCTATTCTACTCCCCCATGCACACCAGGGCAGGAGTTACCATAGCTGGTAAGCAATAACTCATGAAAGCCATGAGTAACTGAACCATGTAAGCAAGTTCTGGACTACATCAGCCCCAAGCAAGTAGATGACAGCCAGCTCTGCTTCTAGTTGTAAAGAGTGGTGGCAATTCCAACAAATACTCTGTTGCTCTTGAGACAAACAGAAAATCTTGTCTATTCAAGTAAGATATATAGTAAAGAAGTACAAGAAGTACAAAAGATAACACAAAGAAACATAAAGCAATAGATACACCCTTGATTGACTGGAACATAAAAATCATGTCAGTCTAGCCTGGAGCACAGAATTTGGAGGCTGCATTCATTCACTCCTGGGCCATGAAGCACCAGCAATGCCAGAGTACACCAACTGCAAAAAAACCTACATGTAGTTTTAAGATACTGATGTACATTTTAACACTGCCTTACTAACAAATCACAACAATCTCTTCTTAGAGCAAAGAGACCATTTTGTAATCTCAGATGCATTTGCTGGTATTATGCAACATGCAAGCTCCAAATCCAGAGGTGGCTTACAGTTTGCAGCAGGCAATCAGTACTGCAGCAGCACTTAAGTCACTGTCAAGACAACTAGAATGCTACTGGTGCTTTGTTCCTGAATACAAGCTGGGAATTTCTAAACAAAAATAATAAAAGGAAATAGGAAATACAAAAGTCTTTCTTACATCCTTATGCTTTTCAGCCCTTGAAAAACAGTTTCAAGCTGACATCTCAAAAGCAAGTATGTTGACCTACTTGCAAATAATGTAACACCCTGGGACAAACAGGGCATAGCTTTTCCAACTAAGTGTAAACAAAGTAGAAAATAAGCTTACAGAATAGGTTAATATTTTGTAGATAATGTGTTAATGTTCAATGGAAAGCTGAAGTCTGGCCAACTGATCACGTGTTCCACGTGCATTAGTGTACATTTATTTATTGCTATTAACATGCACCTGCAGAGAGAGGAAGGAGAAGAGTATTCCTCCCTTTGATCCTGAAGGTCACAAGGTGACCGAAATCCCATCTTAATGAAGAATCTGGTCAGGTTGCAAGTGTCACAGCTTCTATCAGCCCTTTCAAAACACAGTGCTGGAAAGCACAGGAAAGAAAACTTAAGTAATACCACCCAGGATTCATAGACTATGTCAACTTAATTAAATAGTATTTTGGCAGCACCCAAAGATTACATATCGAAGACTGGGTAGCAGGCCAAATACTTGGCTTGACTAGAATATTTTGCCAAGCCACCTACATTAAGAGCTACTTCCCTGTTCTTTCAGGGTGCCATAAAGGAAATCTGTTGTTTCAGGCCTTGTAAGATTATTTAACAGAGGCATGAAACAGTGAACATCACCAGCACTGAAGTTTAACTAGATATGCATTAAAGAATGAAACATCTCTGCTTAACCTTCAGACTACAGAGCCACTGAGGGCGACCATTTGTTCTCAGGGTCTAAGGTTGCAGATGTAGCCATGTGCCTTCCCTGTGTATATGTCAATTCACAGAACACCTGTACTTCACACCCAGAACCCACATAGAGGTCCCAGCTGCATTCTCGCACCCCCATGGTTGTCCAGCTGACACTGGCAGCAGTAAAAACGAGGGAGAAGACAGAACATAAGCACCCCCATATGCAATGTCATTTTAGAGGCTTGCAGCACATTGCCCACAGAAACAATTCAACATCCAGAGTAAGTTCAGAGCTGACCACACCTCTGTTACAGGATTTGAAGAAAGTCACGTACCCTATGTGGTGGTACAGGTATAAGGGAAATGTACACCCTGCACTGTCACATCAGTCACTCAGGAGACACAGGCACACCTTAGACGCTGTTCATCTCATTCCATGACACCTATATAGAGGTCAGAGAAAATAAGATGATCTCAAGAGGCCATTTCCAACCTACATGATCCAGTGAAGCACACCACTGGAGCAGCTGGTTCTCTCCATTGACTACAAAGGGAAATTGGAAAACTGACTCAGATGTAGACATATATGACCTAGAGACAAAAAGCAGCCAGAGGAATCCCTCCCCAGCGTACAGCACTGTAATTTCAAACTCTCAGCACCTCTGGATAAGACTGACAGTCATTCAAGACCAGTCCTATACTATTGCCCAGACTTCTAGTCTCTGTACTGTGGAAGTCAATCCTTAAAGAACTTCAGCTTCTCCCAGCAACTTTTAGGGTTTATCTTCACTCCATGTGTGTATGCATATACATATATTATACCCATGCACTTACACATGTATGTCAACTCCATAAACAGATGAAGAACTTCTTTAGCAGCAGTATAGAACACAAAATAACCTCTTTAGCCGACATGGCAGAACTAAGCATTGTGAATGCTCAACTTCACAAAAAAATCTGAAGAATATCTGAGTTCTCTTCCTGAATTTCCTTTGCTGTTTGAGGCAGAGATTTTGTTCATCCTTTGGTCTTCCAAAAAGTTCTTCACCTCTCAAAATACATTGCAGTGTAATAAAGCAAAAGATTTATCAAAAAAATAGCAGATAAGCCCTCTTGCAAAAGTCTGAGTATCAGAACTTTGCTATTTCCAATTGCTACTGTTATTTGAAGAAATAAAAATTCAAAAAAGGTTTTTTTCCTTTGTATTTTGATCTATAAAAGCATTCACTCATTAATACAATCAATTTGACACATGCATCAGAAAAATCTCTATTTTCATTTCCGCCTTGCTAATTAGCAGCACTATTTCATTAAAACCCATTTCTGCATGAAGAGGTAGGTGGCTTCACACAACTGCCTGCCTGCTTTACACATATACTGATGAATCTTTTCTCATCCAATAACTCACATAAGTCAATAAGCTAAAATCAGTTGCACAATTTTTGAGCACTGTCTCATTTAAGTAAATGAGAACCTCTTTATTATACAAAAACCTTCCCTCTAAAACACAAGACAGAAGCAGAAGTTCACTGAAGCTGTCTCTTGAGGATTGATGTCTGAGAAGGCTGCTCCATAGGGAAGCAGTGCCCTACTCTGTGGCAGCAGAAGAGAAACTCACAGTTGTAAAAGCCTTCCCCAGTGTTTTGTTCTAAGCTACAGGTATACACTCATACTCTGCCCCTGCTGAAGTGCAACAACGTGTTGCCCAATACAGCACTCTGGTCACTCTCAGTGAGACTACTCAGGATGGTAAAGCAAGTAATAACGTCGATATAATTAATTTTTTCCCATGGCAGCAGTAGCAGCACTGGCCACAAAAGATCTTGCAGCTAAAGAAAAGAAATGCAGCATAGTAGAAAACCCTTGCCAACAGACGGGTAAGGAGAAATATTGAGCAAAACAAGGAACATAACCTGAACTTCTCCCATGGCCTGAGGGATAGAAAGGCATGGCTGTTTTCTACCAGACTTTGATGATAGATCTCTAACAGTCTTGACACACAGATCTGTCTGACAAGTTAAGCCTTCTAAGGTTTAATGTTTATGAGTATTAAAAAAAAAAAAAAAAGAGTCCTGGAAACAGTGGAATCACTCCACTTTTGCACCAAGACAGAACACAAATCATTCCCTCTGTAGAGATGTCATGTGCAAACACAGATTAGGCTCCAGCCTGCAGCACTTGAGTAGCACTGAAGTTTACATTCTCTGAAGTAAGGTAATACTCATCTGTACAGTACCATAGTCAGCCAAAATTAAGTAAATATGGGATTGGTACTTACTGGAAACGTTCTCCCTGCTATCCAGTGACAATATGTGAGGGAATGGTTCAAAGCTGTTGTCAGGGGAGGTTCAGACTAGATACTCAGAAATATTTCCTTTACTGAGAGGGTGGTCAAACACTGGTACAGGCTTCCTAGAGAGGCAGTCAATGCTGCATGCCTCAGTGTTTAAGAGGCATTTGAACAATGCCCTTATTAATATGCTTTAACCTTTGGTAAGCCCTGAAGTGATCAGGTAGTTGGACTAGGTGATCACTGTAGGTCCCTTCTGACTGAAATAGTCTATTCCATTCATTGGAGAACATTTCTTTATACCAAAATGGCTTTATCTGAATTAATGATCCTAAAGAGAAGTTTGGGACATTTTCTTAAATTTTCAATGTTTTCTGATATATTAGCAAAAGGTCCACATGCATTGCCTCAATGCCTAGAAGTTCTCAAAAGACATTGAGGTGTTCAACTTGCCATCACATTTAAGGAATTTATGGAAAAAAACAGAATAGTGTGTTGAGACCCAGTAAACTGCCCCTCAACAACTCTCTTCTGTCTCAAAGAAAGAGTAAAACCAGTGAGAGTCAACAGCAGTTTAAGAAAACCAGTTTCATTTGATGTTTAAAACAGACTGGGAAGTTCAGGGGGTCAACTGCCACATCTGAGGTAGAGGGCTAACTACATCCCATGGCCACCACAGGAGCCACCTGACCCACCACTGCCACGGCAAGGTACCCAGTGCTCCAAATTTTACACAGGATTCCCACTTCTCATCCTGCAATCTCAGTTTCAGCATCTAGCTCTTGGCCAAACCACTACTCGCATCGACTGCTGATCATTCAACATTGGTTGTTGAGGGATCAGTTAACAGCATGCATGTCAAGTACAAAACAGATATGAGCAAGTACTGCTGGCAATTAAAGTTCCAACTTTATTTTATTTATTCTAGTGTAAGAGCAGATGTGGTAGCTATTCAAAGTTTTTCACAACACTAATTGTTGACCTTAATTGTTGACAGTCTTGCTCATGGAGACAGACACCACCCGTATTTTGTGAATAAGATATTACTCATACACTACAGGACACTAAGAGACAGTATTGTCTGCCTTCTCCCTCTTGTGTCTAACACAAGGGTATTGTGATTTGCTGGCAGCATGGAAGAAAAAGAATGAACAAATGACTGATGCAGATGTTTTATTTTTTTGGGGGAGGCATCTGCTACAGGGTTGCACCATGACACCGAGATTTCTTTTCCCTCCCCAAGAGAGTCTGATAGCTTCCAAGCGCCAGCTAAGGAAGCATTGTATTTAGACTTCATGACACCTGAAACAGCTGATACACAAAGCAACCTGTCCACCTCATTGAGCATCGCTCTGGTTGTAGTATTAAGTGTTGAGTTTCACAGGGTACTATTAGGTTTCATAAACAAGTTCTCAGATCAGACAAGAAAGCACCATTTCATTATGTGCTTGAAACATTTTAAAAGACAGACAAGAGCTTCCCAAGCCTTTCCTTTGCCAGGGGGAGGCTTGCCTGGGACTTCTTGCTCAGATGTAGAAATTTTGTAGTCATCTTTTTCCTGCACAACTTGGAGACTAAGTTTTCTAACCAAGAAGTGCATTCCTCTGACTTTGTTCTGCCAAGTGTACTTACTTGAAGATGTTAACTTGGTGTACCAGTAACTTGAGAACAGGCAACAGAGGAGGGGCACTGAAGTTCAGAAATGAAACACGGGATGTACTGAAGCTGAAACAGGCACTCCCTATAACCCAAGGCAAAAGCCCCAGAAGTCAGGATAGTGAAGATCAATTTCATGTTTATGGTTACCTTCAAACAAACACCCAGAGTGAACTTGCACACAAAACTGAACTCAAAGACCAGACTAGAATACCATCTGCTATTAGTTCTACTGCAAAGTACAGGAAATCAAGTCTTTCCCCTACCTCTCATCTCAGAGCTCACCTTAGCTGCAAATGTCTTCAAGGCTTCTTGACAAGAAAAAAAGGTAAGGATCATTTTAGTTTAAGAGATGTTATGTTTGTTCAAAAAAAAATAAAATAAACCAGTAATCCAACCTCCAGAAGCTCACCATGTACCATATATACTGACAGATAACATTTTAAGGAGAGGCATTAAGTTGCTCTAGTAAGTTGCTAGAACAGAAAGAATTTCGCCAATATTTCTGAAGGAAAGCATCAAACTGCCAAGCTATTAATTGCTGTATATATCCTGTCACACCTAAATTGATTTGGCTATAACATGAAAGATGATCAGTCTTCAGAAGTGAGTTCAAGGTAAATCCAGATAACTAAAAAAAAAAAAAAACCAGGAAATTACGTCTTTACTGAAAGAACTACTTAAAACTAGGTAAGAGAGATGAATAATACATTAAGATGGCATGAAGAAGAGTCAGTACAGCTTCTGCAGAAGCTATGATTCAAACCTATCCAACGTTTATATACTATATGTACAAAGACACATTTGGATACTATCCCTAACTAGGGATTCTTAGAAGGACCAGAGCTGCTGTAGTTTGCAGGAGTGGTTCCCTCATTAATACCCAGCTGAAGAGAAATAATTAAAAGTAGGAAAACACAGGGTGTTTTTGCCATAAAAGGAGTCTCGAAAATGACTGCAGTGGTCATTCTATATGATAGTAAACAAGTAAAATAGAAAGAGTACAGAGAAGAGGAATTCCTGAAGCAGAAACTAACAGACCTGTATCATTCAGCACAGAGAGGAAGAAAGACAGTTGAGAACCAGAGGACAGACATCTAGTCAGTTACAGAAGACACATAACCAAGTGCCCAGAGAAATACCATTCCTGCTCAAAACAAAAGAGATCTGAAATGTATACGAAACATGAAAATCATTTCCAAGAGGTGACTGGATTTATCAATGTGTTAAAATTATCACTTAAGCTAAGCACTGGAGAAAGACCATCAAGTGATAGTGATTATATTAATGGAGACACACATTCCAAAGAACTGCTGCACAGCTCACCATGAAGCAGAAAGGCCTAGAAGCAGAGGTAAACTTGCAGGCTTTCTATCTGAGCAACTGCTACCAATGGCCCTGACACACATAAAACTTTCCTAGTTAACCAGCAGTCTGATCTACTATAGCTACACTTGGGGAGGATCAGACAAAATCAAGTTCATTCTTCAGCAGATTACTGCCTTTCTTCCCCAAAGGAGTCCTGTACCAACTCCAGTTTCAAAGGATTTTGAGGTCACCCAGCATGCCCTGGGCATAGGCACAAGGCAGGTTTCTAAGCCACAAACATGCATTCAAGACATGGTTATTCCCAGCTGCTGGTCAAGGGTCCCTCTGCTCCAGGTCACATTCCCCACCAGAAACAGCAGAACAGAGGGCTACATGTCTCAGCTAGGCTCATCAACATAGTTCTTTCACATAACTAAGTTTACAATTCAAATTAACATAATTAAAAAAAAAAATAATACTCCTGGCTGAGAATTGTAGGCACTAGACATTAACTCAATGGGGATGGTGAAGGAGAGCTGGAGGGACAGCCACATCACTGAGGCCCAGAAGCACAATCTCAGCTCTGCCATACTGCATCAACTTAACAGATTTGCACCTTAAACAATTTGGCACAGACCTAAAAACTACAGTTGCTAGGCATCCTCCATGTAACACTTCTAACAGCACACAGGCTGCTGCAGTATGCAGAAGGCAGAATACATGTAGCTTGCGAGTTGACAAGCACATGCCTAAATGCCGGCTTTCTGCAACACAAAATATGAACTGCTTTGCCAGGGTGCCTTTCCTAGGGAAATTACCACATCCTGGATGTGAGACACTTCGGCACTGAATACAGAAACTGCTGTTTTCATAATGGGCATCTAGAAAGTCTCTGTCTTTACATTTCAGGCCAGGACAAGGACAAATTGAAATTTAAGACCTCAAAAAACACAAAGCTTCCTGCACAAATCTAATGAAGTCCTCCCAAAATCACAACATAAGTCCAGCATTGTACTGAAAGCTGTTAAGAGATCATAGGTGAACAAAGCCTTGAACGCCTCTTATCAGCTTCTTATTTTGAGTAAAACGAACAGCTACTTTCAAAATAGCACGAGAATCACAACACCAAAAAAATTCTGGCTTTTTCATGTTCTCAAAATAGCCTGCTAGAAATACATCAACAAAAATAGAAGTTTTAGGTGCATTTAGCTTTCATTTCGAGCATCAGTGTAAGTCTACCCAAGCAGCAATTGTGTAATGCTCCACAAAGTGCTCCCTCATCCACAACCCCACTCTGCTGAGTGACAGAGAATTAGGACCAAGCACAGCTGATGACTTGGAAACCCCTCAAGACCAGAAGATTAGGATACTGGAGCACACTCCCTCCTTCCCCAGTGCCACATATGCCCTGTACACAGAAATTCAGATTCTTCTAACTCATTTCACTGAAATTTGAGTTACCTAATAGACAGTGGCAGCAAGAGCATCATCTAAAACAAAACCATCCAGGAGAAATTACCAACATGTAAAATAATGCCTTGTTTCAGGCACTTAAACATACAAGTTATTTTCACTGCACTTGTTGACATAGGAAAGAAAGTAGCAGCACATTTCAAGAACCACATTCCTTTCTCCTCCATCCCCAGGAGGCAAACTAGGAGAAAAGTGACCACCTTCAAACCAGTCCCTCTCTGCTCCTTGGCTGACCAGATTCAGCCTCACTGCGCTTTTACAGAATAGGCAGAAGCTTGCTCATTGCAACGAGGAAGGCATCGCACTGCTCACCTCCCACTCCCTGCCTTCTAGGAACTTCCCAAGCCACTAGTGAAGGATTATGAGCTGTAATGCTATTAAACACTGCAATATCAAAATCTGAACTAAGACACACAAAGTCTGCATTAAGAAGACTTTATTTTTTCTTTTTAACCTCTGGAAAAGCATTGAAGGAACATAGTGAGAAAGCCGTAGAGCTGGCAACTCTGCAAGCAAAACAGATGAGTTTACTTGCACATTGCAGTCCGCCTGCTACTTCTGATCACTGATTGCAGAGCAACAAGTTATTCTCTCCCTAATTGGGTCCCAGTCTAAAATAGTTCTGTTATTTTTAGTACAGTACTTAAGTATCTGAACTGTGCCCTGTACTGCCAAAGCTGGCATGCAGCCCTGGCCATACCAAGAATTCCAATATTAAACAAGAACACACATGCCACATAACCAGAACGACTTTTGTTCTTCTGCGTTGTCTTTAGTGAATGACTTGAAAGACTTTAAACACTAACAGCCAGCCAAAAATGGCACAGGTTTGTATGCTAATTCTGCATTTAAAACCTTTCTACCAGCTACTGTGCAACAAGAAAGTCAATCCAGCAAGGAAAGAGTAAGGGTTACAACATCATATACAAATTAAAGAGACAGTCAGTTTACTCTCACCAGGGTAGGACACAGATAGAAAGATCAGAATGGGATTATTTCACCTCCATTTTGCTTGTTACGAGTCTGTACAAGTTTGGGGGCACTGGAGGAGAAAAGACATCTTGAGTGCATCCAGTAACTTATCCCTCTTGCATCCTCTTCCACACCATATATACACTATATGGATAAATTTAAACTGGTCAAGAAATCAAAGGCCTTGTGTTAAATGTTTTTACACACAGAGAAGGAGGATTATGTAAACTCTGTCTTACAAACAATATGCTGCCTCTGCAGGAGGAATGAGATTATCAAAGCAAAACTTACGCATGTTTCCAAGTCAGTCTCCCCACCTTCCATCAAAAGGGCTGACAATTGTCCTGCAGCATGCTAAATCCACAGCAGAAGAAAACCTAAAATAGCCATTGGCTGCTCCAACAAAGCCTACCTGCCTCCCTGAGCTTACTGCAACTTACCTTGTGCTTTTATCATGAGCTCTTTTCAGTCAGATCAGAAAGAATAAATTTCTGTGAGGAATTTACTCTGCCCTTTTAGCAAGTACTTTGCAGAAATCAAGTCAACTCTATGAAAGAGCTCTCAAGACAAGATCCTAACCTGAAAGATGGCTGCCAGCCAACAAAAATTTGTTAGTCTCTATTACCACTAGACCATCTGTTCTTGAAACTCTGTGTTCCTTTCCAGAAGGGTTCTTATTTTGTGAACAGTATTAGCATTGTTCACTGTCTCTGCTCTGCGAACATTGCTTTATTCAACATGCTTCTAGATCTGTTGGCGACACAGGACAAAGCCTCTAGTTTATCATATGATTATCTAGTCATTTTGGGTTCACTGGTATATTTCAGTACTCTATTTTAAACTGTTCTAGTCTCAGACAGCAGCAGAATCACTGAATCATTTTGGTTGGAAAAGACCAGGTTGGAAAATTATCAGGTCCAACCATTAAATTAACATTTCCAAGCTCACTACTAAACCATGTGACCCTCAGCACCTCATCTATACAGCTTTTAAATATCTCCAGGGATAGGGACCCCACCACCTCCATGGTCAGACTGTTCCAGCGTTTAACAACCTTCTCAGTGAAGAAGTCCAGAAGCATCATATATAAAACCTTACACAGTTTCTGAACTGCAGGTGAGTTGATCAGAGGCACCAATTAAATGATGTTCTCAAAGCCAAATTTGACAAAACCAGTTGAAGATTCAAACTTTGGGCATTTGCCCATTAACAGTTTCAGTTGGTTGATTCTGGATTAAAGAACTCACCTTTGTATATGCAGAGAGCTTTCTGCCACTGACTGTTCTCTCTCATCTCCAGTTTTCAATTGGCCTCCAGCTAATCTTCAGACGCAAGATGTTCAAGTTTTACTGTTGTCTGTGACCAAAAGCAAGCAACAAGTAGTTCTTTCCCCTCACTAGCTGAAGAGGTCAAGCAAAGTCCATTCATCTGCACTCCACTAAACAAGCAATAGCCCGAAGACAATTATTGCAATACCAAAATAAGTGAAACTGAAGAGACACCAAAAATACCAAAAATTCTTTCTATAATTCCACAACTATAAAATAATGATTAAGAGAAACATCAGGCTATGCATCGCTTTCTCAAAAAAAGCTACAAGTAACAAGGCCAAAGCAAACAAAACTAAACAAAAAACACCCCCAAAACAAAAGCTAATATTAATAATGACAGCATAGAGGAGACAAAAAAAATAGAATGAATGAATACAAGTTAAACAAATGAACCTTCTCTCAAATTAGCTAATTTTCATGCAATTCAGTCATGAACACATTGAATAGTTTGGGTTTTCCTTAAAGCTTCAGAACATTAGCAGGTATTTTTGAGAGGTCATAGTGAACTGAGAAGGTAACAAAGGCCGGAGAATGGCAAATACCGATATCCCTAAAGAAATGGGAGAGGAAAGGATTGGAGAATCTGAAGAATGATACTTGTTGCTTATTTGCATATGGATTAAGCCCATCTGCCAGCATCCACAAAGTAAAAGATCCAACTGAACAAAACCTGACTGTTCATAGATAAGAAAGATCAAACCAGCTCAGTTTCCTATCATTACAGAATAACATAATTTAGGACCATAGAAGTTGACACTGAATCTTGACACAGTAAAACTGTGTAAAAAAAATTCAAACCACATTCTTATGAAAAGTTAAGAAAATGTTGTTATACAATTTTCAATGCAGTCTCCTTATAGCAGATTTGAAAGCAACCAGATAAATGCACTGACTTACCCTTTGTTCAGAGAAAAAATGGAAAGGATCACAAAATAGCCTGACATACTGAATATTCTGTAGAGGTCTGTCTCAGTCCTACACTATTCTGATACTACTGATCTAGATAACAAAGAAGAAAATTGCATTCATTACACGTGGGGATACTGATAACATAAAGCTGACAGCTTGCTGGAGGACTGAATTCAAAGCAAGCCTTAGAAACTGGAAAATTCTTTGTTGAGAAAGAGGCAAACACCACATAGGAACATACAGAGGAACATATGTGAGAATTGTGAAGCAACAGTTCTGCTCTACCTGTGGCTGATAAAGCTTTCAGCACAACGCTGCATCCAGTCCTAAGCAAATTTTGGAAAAGATTGACTGGAAAGAATCCAAGCAAAAGCAATAGGAACATCATAGAATTAGAAAAATATGATATCTGGGAGAAGGAAAAAAAAAAGAAGAAACAGAATTAACCTGGAGCTCAGCCAAACAAAGAGAAAGTAAGGGTCACGATGGTGTTTTTCAAACATATGAAAGCCTGTTGCAAAGAAAGAGGGAAGAATCTGTTCTCTATGCCCACAACTTTCAGAAAGGTTTAAAAAGCAGCAAAGATGATTTAGGAAAACATTACTGGGTGGAGTGGCAGTGAGGGTGTGGTGTGAGGGCAGTGGGGAAAGACGAAAGAAAAACACTAAGTCAAAACTGCTAAAAGGAAAAAAAAACAGTGAGTCAACAGACAGACTGTCTGGGGAGTTTTCTCCCATCGCTGTCACCAAACTGCCATCAAAAACACAACTATATTCCAGCTTTTCATTGACTAGCCGACCTCTCTAAAGTATCTTCTCCAGATCTAAGATTGTGCCACAAGAAAGATAAGCTTAACACAGATATCTTGTATCCTCTCTTGCAACAATATTACCCAAAGTGAGCATACCAACCAGCTGCATGCCAGCTGTAACCTCCAGAACTGAAACGTCTTTTTTTAAAAAAAAAAAAAAACAAAACACAACGCAGTGCAAACTTTACAGGTTTAAAAGTCTTTTTAAAAACTCAAATCCATGTATTTGTCCACATGGACTACAAACAAACCAGAACCTGACAACAGAAAGCCACGACCAACACGTTGTCAAGAACAGAGCGAGTTTTCCTCTCCGGTCTCACTCTGGAGGACAAATAGTAGAAAAAACATTTTGACTTTTTTATGCTTAGTCACAATCTGAACTGTAGATCAAAATCTTACAGTTTCACTGGCTTCCAGGTTTTTGAAGGTATGAGAGATGAAGAAATTTCTGGAAGAAGATTGCAGAAAGAATTATCTATATATGGTTACCCCAGTACAACTAACTCAACTCAGTAAAGTGCAACTCTATCATTCTACAGCTTG
The DNA here is from genome assembly GCF_028858725.1 of Colius striatus. Lineage (NCBI taxonomy): Eukaryota > Metazoa > Chordata > Aves > Coliiformes > Coliidae > Colius > Colius striatus. The sequence goes on from NC_084762.1 coordinate 24,312,540, forward strand.
GTATTAACACCTACTCAGTAGCAAACACCTCTGGAGGTCTGGGGGAAGAAACTTCAAAACCTCAGTCCCTTTTTTTTTTTTTTTCCTAGTTTATGGACTGTGAGTATTGAGCTGTATTCACCAACATATTCCAAAATGCATTTGCATTTGTTCTTGCTATGTAAAATCTCTGGAAGCATCTACAGGAAACAAACTCTGATTAGATGTAACTGCAAGCATTATCATCTTATTCAGCCAATTTTCTCTCCCCAGTTCCCCTCCCCTCACACCACAGTTTGGCCTCCATCAACGGAAGTAGCTGGGGATGGGCATTTCACCACAAAATGGGAAGATATTTAAGCACTCCAGGGGCTTAAGGAAGGCTCTGGAATTGCATTTGCTTTATACCATACAGTGTCAAAAAGATAATAATTTGCCCTATTTTCTTGAGTATCCCAGAGTCAGATGCTGATGCAGGAATAAACATTTAGAAGGCTAGTTCATGCAGTTTTCTTTAAACGTGACAATCTAAACCCCTCATGTTAAAAGAAGTAGGAATTACACAAATATCACAGCAATGCCAAGGAGGATCTAAGAGCTAAGATCAGGTTTCTACGCACAGGCAAGTCCCTCTGTGGATTTATAGGATTAGAACTGGTTCCCTTTACTATCAGGAATGGCTGTCCACTTTCTGCTTTGTATCTTTAGAACTGCAGATATGGGGATCTTGGAGTACAAGGCTGACAGTTCAGGCATAAACATTTTAAGTCAAGATAGTTAAGCAGGCATTGTCATTTCATGGGGTCATATGTGCCACACCATTTGCGTTCAGAGCAGAAGCATTTTTGCTCAGGCATCTCACCATGTGGTAAACCCTGGAATCCCCAGCTGTCCAAATGGCCACCAGACCACAGGACATGGCAAATAAACATCTACTCAGAAGTGACACTTGTGGTTTAGACCAGAAATGAAGTCAGGCCAAGTTTTTGATGTAAATTAGCTACCTGTATCATACATAGGATGTTTGCCATTCACTGTGGTATAAATACTCATTGTGTCCCCATTTTTTCCTTCCTAACACTTCTTCCACCTTTTAAGAGGCAATCATCATCTCTCAGAATTTAATTTCCATGAGCTGGGATGCAGAAGCAAATACAGAGCAATGCAGCCATCAGACAGGCAAAACATAGTCCCCAGAAATGGCAGGTTTTTCCCATACAGACATCCAAAAGCAACTCCAAGAAAATGTTAGCATTACTCTGAAAATATTATCACATCAGTAATCACTATCAGAGCCCTGAGATAGCCACACTCTGTGAGCTAAGACACTCTCCCACTCATCACGTTGTCTTCTCCGGAGATGGGGGGTGGAAACAACCTGCTTTGCCTTTTCTCTCCATTACACTACAAATACCTACATGACTCTGGAAAATAATTTTATTCCTTCTCTCCTTACTTTACTGAGAAATGGGTGCACTGGGAGGAGAAAAAAAAAATCAAGTTGATTAAAAAGTTGACACTTGGGTCAATATTACTCTTCTTTGTGCCTTCCCCTCTAGGTTCTCACCACATCTCTCAAACTTTCTCAAGTAGCTTTCCTTTTCCCTTTTTCCTCCCCTCCCACTGCTGCAAAACACACATATGAGCAGAAAGGTCACTTAAAAATTGTCAATCAAATCCTCAAAACCAGACTAGAAAGGTCTCTCATTTGTCTTTTACAGTAAAAAACAGAATATTTTTAAAAATAACTACATTTAGCTGGTGCTCATTTACGTGATAAATCCAGAATAAATTTACATTCTTGGTTACATTTTAGGTCTTTAGTCTGTATTCAGTTTTTCTCCCCGAACAATTGGAAGGCTCAGTCCTTTCTTAACGGGGTGCAAAAGGGCAGGGAGACTTTGCAGTGCTCCCTGGTAGAAAATGACATTGTAATTCAAAGCTTTATAGGTTAGGTCAGTTTTAGGATATAGGTACTTTAGGCTGGTCTGCTTTGGGTTATACAAATCCTGTTATTTCTTCATTGACTGGAGAAATCTTTAGGGAGATTACAGATATGCTACAAAATTGTCTTTGTAAAAAAAAAAAAAAAACAAAAAAACACAAAAAAAACCCCAAAACAAACCAAATCACATTTGCAATCTAGGCTGTTTATGCTACCCAGAGCATTTGGTTAATTTTAAAATGTTAATTGATTTTAGAGGCAGCATCTCAAGTTAAAGTCACTTTTAATACAATCCTTTCAGTCCACTGATTTTCTAGAAATATCATTCAACACAGCTAGGGATGTCAGGTAGCACTGAGTTGCTCCATTACAGCAGTACTTTTAAAAGGATCTCAGAAGGAAGACGCAACCTGAAGCTCTCTCCTCCAACCCCCCAGCTCTACACAGAGCCACAGCTCTGCAAAGCATCCACACTACCACTAAGGCCAATGGTCCCCCAGCCCAGCTTAGAACTACAGTTCCCATTGCACGCTTGGACACAAATCAGCCCTGCATACATCATACTGCTCAAAGGCTTTGTCATAACATCCCAGGAGTACCAACAAAGTGTTGCATGCCACATCCCACATGCATTCCCCCAATTGCTGAGGAGATACACCCTTTTTGGGCACCATAAAGGGACTGTACAATGTACCAGATAGAGTCAGAGCACACTAAACAAATTTCAATTGAAACCATGCTAACAGTGTCCTAATCCTGACCTGCAGAATGTTGTTTGTCACCCTGACCATGAGAAACAATAAAGTCTTCCTTTATCTTCCTACACCACATCAATAGTCAGCTTTACCTACATCTCAGTCATAGGGCCTATACCAAACTCCAGCATACCACTGAACTGCACCAATACTCATTAATGATCCTTCATGAGCAAGTCTTCAATACATGCAAGATTTTCCAGAAACTCTACACCACATACACAGTCTCTATCGTGAAAACCTGTTTTAATGTGCTGTATTGATGCTGAGTTAAGACAGAGCAGCAAAGCACAAGCAGCAAACTGGTCATACTGCAATATCACCTCCCTCTTGGCACACCTTTTCAAGATGCTGATTTCCACTTTACAATACCAGCACTCACCGCCAACTCCAGCTCCCTGTAATTGTAACCACTGGAGACTTCTGGCAGTTGTCACAACTGTGAGATGCATACATCTCATCCATCCCTGAAAAGAAATTACTTTTTTCTTTTTTTTTTTAAAGCTAAGAGGGGAGATAGTGCGGTCACAAGGCTTCTGGTAATATCGCTGCCCAGGGAGTTGCAGGGAGGCAGCTCTGCCTGCAGGACAGGATGGGAAGCAGAGAAAGTAGCTTTCGGAACCTCTAGTCTTTCTGCACATCAAGCCAGAAGTTAGGTTGCAAGCTTCTCATCAGAGCACATGCTTCTGCACTTGACTTTAGAGTTACAACTACAGAATTGCAGTTGGTGTATACCAGCAGGAGAAGGAGAGCTAAGAGCAGCTACTGGATGAAAGCATCACTGCCCACACAGAGAAAAGATTTATGGCTCAGCCATAGGTTTAGGCAGGAATTCACTCTGATCATGCAGCTTGAATGTAAATCCATAGTTAAACATTGACTTTAAACAGGCCTCAGTTGTGCACAGGGAGAGAGCTTTGGTCCCCACAAACTTTAAAGAAAAAAAAAAAGTAGACTCATGGATGCCTGTCTGTCTGGAAGAATCTTCTCTGAATCACTGCCAAAATCATTACAGATACAGCATGACTGAAGTCAAGCATACATGTTGGCTAGATATCCTGAGGAGGAAGAAACTTGGTACTTGTATGCAATCATTTTAGTGTGCCGATAAAATATTTCTTTATCCATTACTTCCTTGATCTCAACAGCCCAAAAACTTAGTAAAGCTATGCAAAGCAACTGAAGCATTTGCTATAAAATTTGAACTTTAATCAGCATCTGGAATAGAGTGCTTGAAATACAGGGTAATAAGGGGAATATTTAAAATGCATTTTGTCAGTCTCCAAGTAACTCCACAAAAGATAGAAACTGTTTTCAGACAGAGGCAGATCTCTGCAGTGAAGGATCAAGAAAGGTATCTCCCTCAGTCTATCCAAGAGTTTACGTGTAACAGAGCTGGTACTCAAGCAGAAAGACTGAGCTAGTCAATTAGTTCAACCTTTTTTGTGTTTAAATTATGGAAAAAGCCAACCAGAAATGTTTCTGAAGAGAAATGCCAGTCACTGCTGTGCAATCCAGACCCCAAGAATCCAAACTCCACGTCTTCCCAAGTTGTTTGGCAAACTGAAGGAACACCATGACATGTCACCTTGCCCCAAAAATGATTCCACATTTACCACAGGCAAGAATAATAACTGATAGAAGTCAAGAACTTAGTTTGGTTTTCAGTCTGCAGAGTGGTTTTGTTTGGGATTTTTTCAGGCTAAAGTATACCAGCTTTAGCAAGGCTGAGAAATTTGCAGCTCTATCCAAGGCAGCTTCTTAAGAGTCACAGGAGTTCGTGAGTGAAATCTGCCCTACAAAGATAATTTCCTAGTAAAAAAAGCGTTCACCTCTAATGCCTATATGGCTACAGAAACCCCTCTTGGTCAGAGCACAGTGGCTGAACCAGCTCATAGGCAGCTCTGGCACTGTTAGAGTAGGAACAGCCAAGACATTCCAGGAAAACACATTTCAGCCAGTAACTGGCCTGAAACAAGTATGTTTTACCACAACATTTCAAGGCAAGTCAACCAAATCTCCAGTATTCCTCATAGCACTGTCATAATTGTGAACAGCTACTACACTCTCTCTCCCATAATATGAATAATGATGGATTTTTTACCAGTCACTTCCTTAGTTGCTTTGGTTCATGACATGACCATAATAAGATACAGCTACACAAACCTTACATAATCTTCCGAAACTGTGAAGGTGCTATTTTTATCTTCTTTAAATGCACAAAAGCAATAGTAACATTTTCACTATGGCTGAGTTGCTCAATAAAAAAACATCATCTAACACTGACATATTTCATATTCATTTTAAGAAAACAAACCCAAAACAAATGTCCATTTTCTTTAAAAAAAAAAAGAAAAAACAGGACATGTATAAAGATACCAACACTCAGATTCATATTTCAGAGCAGCATACAGATCAGGCACAAAGTTAAGAAATGATCTTCTGTACCTCCACCCCCCTTGTAGAAAGTACCTTTCAACAGGTAAACCTTGCAAATACAGGCAGGCTCTGGAAATGTTCTGCAAGGCAAGTCTTGTCTTTAGCTTGTTTGCTATGGAGCTTGTAGCTCCACAACATCTGTAGGAATTCACAGAGAAAAACCCCATGCTGGGTCTTCAGGAAAAACAGCTGGCCTCCCTGGACAGCTGGACCAGTAGTTTGCTACAACTGAAAGGCGACAGGACCCATTCTTCTTTCCCATTTCTTCTTTTCCTTTTGCTGGAAGGGCACCTCAACTCAGCTGCCACACCACATGCTTCCAAGAGCCAATCCTACCCTCTAATCCAGAAGAAAAACAATCCCAGAAAAAAACAAGTACACAGAGCAGCTTTCTACCTGGTCGGAGTCAGCAACAAATGTGTAATGAGCAACCAAGTTGGCCCAAGGCAAGAGATCCAAACATTCTGACAAAAAACACATCTTTCAGCAGCAACGGGCTCTTTGCATGGCCCACACCTTTTTAGAAATTAAGACTTGTCTCTCTTGCAGTGAAAAAGCTTCTTCATCTCTTCACATTGCAGGTTTTTCACAACAGAAATTTGTATTTCAGCACTCTTTTTTGAGTGACTTGTATCACTGATGACTGCACACTAGCTGTCTCCTTGAAACACCAAGCACTGCAAAATTGATGTGATAGGCTATTTCAGGTCACCTACAGAAGTGTACCTTAGAAAATATCTGAACTCAGAAATGTCTGAATTGTAAATGAGACATCTGGGGAACAAACTTTGTAAGGAAGAGTTGGACTGTTGGACATGAAGTACCCAAGACCTTCTTAGAGATGAATACAAAGCCAAAAGTCAGGTTGTTACAGTCCTTCACTTCATTTTTAAAAGCTGCCTGAACACCTATGAGAACTTCTCCTCCTCTCCTGAGAAGAAGAGTTGAACAGTTTGTGAGTGAGCCAGGACAAATTTACCAAAATTAGCTAAGACTAGCAAGACATCTTACAATGCTATTCTCCTACCAAAGGCTTTATCAGTAGTACTATTTTGTAAAAGACCTTGGAGATAAAAGTTATTCAACAACTCAACTAGGTGTTTTCAAGTGTCACCACACACCTAAACTCACCCTGTTATGCACAGCATCAGTTACCAACATTCTTTGCAATACTCCTCAGACCTTCCATATCTTAACAATGTAATCCATCTTTGCTAGCAAGGAAGTCCACAGAGATTTCCCCTCCCTCCCGACCTTTTTAGCATCAGCTTTAGAATTAAAAAAAAAAAAAAAAGCTGAATACAAAACAAGCCTGAGCAAACAGAGACGCCAGCAACCATTTACTCTACACTCCTACAAGCTCATCTAGTAGCCTCCTTGCTCAGCTCTCCTTTTGGGGGGTGGGGGGGGAGGGGCGGGAATCAAACCAATGTCTCTATTGAAACCTTTCAAATGTTAAGCATCATGACTCATGTTACAATAGCCTGCTAGTAAAGAGTAACAAAAGCCATCAGTTTACGAAAATCAAGAATAATCTATGGCATTCTATATTGATCAGTTCTGGAGCATAATGATTGCTTTCCCTTTACAGGGCTTTCATTAGGAACCATCACTTAAAAAACAAAAACTGAAGCTAGGTGCCTATCAGCTAGGGAGGAAAGGCAAAAAAACAACTTAAGATAAATAAGCTCCCTCAAAAAAGGGAAAAAAAAAAATCCACACAAAAAAACTCCAAACCAAAACCCACAAACTTTTGGCATCAACTTTTCCAGGATTCCTGGAATGAAATATTTCATCATAACACAAAACAAAAAAACCACAGTGCTCAAGCTAGTGAGTTTTTTCATACAACATTAAAAATCATACATTCTGTGTCTAGAGTATAGATCTTGATGGCAAATCTGTGTGTAGCATAAAATTTAGCATCAAGTAAAACTCCGTCCTCACCATTGTACTGCACAGAAATCCTTCCCTTGGAAATTGTTTACTTACTACATTCTTTGCTGTGATCATATTCAGTAACCGGAATATCAGTTAGAGCTAGACAGGAAAACCAAGAGCAATCTGACCCATCTAGAAAGCTTTTGCAAGCACTTGAGCATTGTTCTGCAAAGTATCAAGGCTCGAATTCTGACATAATCCCCTGACATCTTGGGTGATATCAGCACATGCAGCTATTAGAATGAAGAATAATCACCCACAAGACATTAATTCAGGAAGAATCAATGGCTTTGCAATACATATTTCTTCCTTAACATTCTCCTAAATGGACTTTAATACATTTGAGCCAAAAGGGAAAGCAGGTCTTTTAAGAAAAGATTTGGCACAAGACAAAAATATCACAAGCTTCTGAATTTTTAGCTCTTCCAGTTCCTTGAAGTTTAATTCCACATTTGTAATTTATAATAAAAGATCCTCATTCCTTTCCAAGGATTCTCAAAGCTTTAAAAGCACACTAAGCAAGACCTCAGTTTTCCTCATCCCCTCTCCCAATTCCATTTTAACGAGACAGAACGTTTTTTCTATGTGAATCTGTACCTAGTAGTTTGGCAGAGATGAACACAATGGAAAAAGAAGGAAAGAAGGAAAGAAGAGGGGGAAGGTGGTGACCAAGAGGAAAGAAAAAAAAAAAAAATCATTTCCCCATTTTTATCAGCTCTTGAATGCTGATTTAAATATCTTGTTCTAACACCCTTCATTAAATTTTCTAACAGGTTCTTCTCTAGAAAAGGATCCAAATCCTTGCTGTCAGTTTTGACATCTGAAGCACTCTACAAATACACAAGGCATTCACAGACACAGAGTCTAGTTGCAACTCCCTGAATGAGAACATATTTATACATCAAACCATCCCATTAACAGGCCCATTTGTACTGAAGGAGACTTGGATGACTTTTCAAGGATTCCCTTCACCATGGTTTCAAAACCAAAAATTATCATCTGAAGATGACCAAGAACTAAAGCCAATCAAAGGAAAAAAGAGCTTCTGAAAACCTAGTCTGTGCTACAAATCAACAACATGAGTTAGAGCAGAGTTGTGGCCACTTCATCAGGTTCTCAGAAAGGCAAAATTTAAATCCTGGGCATTGAAAGAAATTTCCAAGCGTTCATCAGGTGCTAATCTCTGCCATGAAGAGAGTCTACAGACTTGAGATTCTCCCTGCTTATTGATTTTTCTCACCAGGAATGCATAACGGAAGAACAATACTGGTGTCACAGAGTATTTTCCACCCTCATTTATCTGCAGTCTTGAGCAACCACAGACTCAGCTTCACAGCAGCTGCTTGGTTTCTCTGTTGACACGAGTTCTGAAGCCGTAAGCATGAAGAGAACACAAGGACCACGTTCTGAAGTTCACTTTGTGAACAAATCCCCCTGCTGCTCAGCAGGAGTGCTCTCCCACTGTACTACAGGTTTATGCCTACAGGATGGCATGGCATTTCCTCTATGGTTTGCCTGCCAGGAAAGTAATTTCCTGTTTTTGTCCTGTTGAGAACTAGAAGAAGATGGCATTGATGGAGGCTGGGAAGAATCAGAGGCTGGTTTGCTAGTGGTTTAACCAAACATGTGTTTACAATTACCCCATTCATCATGACCTGCCTGTGTAAAACTGCCTTTTTGGAATTTGCCCATGTGCCTTCCGTTTGGCCTCCAAAAAAGCTGAAACAGACTTGTTAAGAAATACATTGTTTGAATAGTACTGCTGGAGCAATAGAACTGTCCAATAGTTAATATCATCATCACTAATGCATTAATGGCATTAAGATCAACATTGTCTCTTGCAGTCTTCTCCTAGAGTCCAACAAAAGAATACAAGAGAAATAGGACACTGTTTCTATCTCAGACACTCTACAGTATTTGCCCACATGAAGAGATTGCAGAGACAGTCACGTTATTACCAACAAACTCATCTAGGGCACTCCTCTGCACCCAAGGACCACAACCATCACCAGTGTCCTAAAGCTCTTTTCAGTATATATACTGTGCAGAATAACTGAGACTTGCAACTCTCCTCTCTCCAATTCTCACTTCAGAGAAGAATAAGCAGTCTGTCCCACTTTCATATAGTAAAGGGTAATTTCTCACTGCTGGTTCCTTCTCCAAAGAAGAGAAGAAACTACTCTAGCAAACAAGCCTTATCTCGTCATACACAAGCCAGTATCACCTCAAAGTCATCAGTCTTGAAAGCTACAAAGAGTTCCAGCTCTCAGTATCAATGAGATATTTTTTTGTGCCTAGATTATGTCAGATCTAGTCTGGCAATCTACAAGCTTGATACAACCTGTCATTTCACTTCATTCACGACAGTGCAACACATTTTCCACTCTCCAAAGTTATCATTTGATACCCAAAGATATGACTTACTGAAACTCACTTAGCAAAAGTTTCTGAAAAGCTTTGGAAAGGAAAAGGTTCCTCATGCTAACTTACAGTATTAAGCACACTCTGTACTATCCATGCAGCTGGAGATCTCCTCTGCTAAAATGATCACACATTTAGAACAACCAGCCTTCATGATGGTCAGCTTTTGCTGTAGCCATTCCAGAGCAGTAACCTGCATCTCCCCATGGGTGAACTAATTGAGATGCAATCAGCAGGTTTTGTTTAAAACTTTCTCGGCTTGTAAATGAGTAATAATGTTTGGTTTTGAAGAACACATGTGATTCATCCTGCCTAGACTTTTTTTTTTTCCCAATCCACATGTTATCCTCTGATCCTTTCCACTATAGGTCATCCGCCTGTAAAAACCCAAGCAGCCACACAGCCCCCACCTTCTCCCAACAGAAAATGATTCACTCTGTGCTCTAAACATTATGTTTTTGTGAGTAACTTCCAGCAGGTTTAAGTTCCTTGGTAGCATGGGCTCCTCACCATTAAACAGAAATCAGTGATCTTTTCTGTTACACACACCAGAAAGACAACTGCTCACAAGGGCGCTACTCTAAAGTAAGGCTTGAAGTTGTGATAGCCATTCCACTTGCTCTGTACGAACCGATCTACTTCCAGTTCATCAAAGACCCTAGGACAGCAAAGAGGGAGATGAGTTTCCAGGTAATGGACGCACATCAGTTTGAATGTGAACATCATGATAGTTTCAGGATAACTTGGCACTGGCGGTAACCTACTCTATGAATTCTCCAAACTCCAGTGCTCCTATGCATATCATAAGACCAAAAGCTGCTAGAAATCACAAACATCATCTCTAGATGAATGCGCCTGTACAAAAAACACAGTATCTGTCTTGCACATCAGGTATCTGCTGAAGACGCACTACTCGGGGATATACAGTATGACAGCAAATAAATTGTAGAGAATATCCAGAGAGATCTCAAAGTCAGGCTATTCTGGTTGTTTCATCACTGAAGATGTCAACTGTTTGTAGACAGGTTGCCTCATACTGATCAACAGTTTTCTTTTATGCTGCATTCACAGTGGAACCCGGTTTCCTTGGATAGTCCTCTCCAGGTCCACAAAACAACAGAGGAGCCATATTGAGTGAACGGGAGAACTGCTGTCCAAAAAGATCATCCAATTCAACAGACGGCACCAGAATAGGAAAGGCCTGGCATGGGACGAGTTCAGAAGTTCAAAGCTCAAGTATAAAAGAAGAAAATTCAATGAGGTGACATCTGCTTACTCAATATTACATTTCATACAACCACTGACTTGAGAGAAAAAGTCATGGGAAACAAGACTACATCGCCACATTCAAGTTTAGGTGGGGAAGTGCTCTCCTGACCAGCAGGCAGTGTAAGGACGGCAAACCTGAAAATTTCATTGCTTACAAAAAAAGATTCCTTGGCAACCTCATTCTTCATATTTCCTAAAAAGACTGTGGAGTTTCACCTTTTAGGAAAAGGATCTCCATTCCTAGATTTCCCTAGGTGAAGAGTTACAACTGGTATAATTTGGATATGCCCAGAAGCAGGTCCAGGCTCCAGGAAAAACAATCCTAACTTCTTAGCATGCTTTCCTACAGAATGAGGCTTATGCAATCACACTCCAGCCAAGCCAGTTGGCAAGTTTCATGCAAGCCTGACAGAGGCAGAGGTCTCAAGCCTTATCTTCCTTGTTCGTGAAAACACTGGGCCAGGTGGGAACATGTAAGAAATGCAGCACTGAACTGGCATCAATACCTCACAGCTGAGACAAATGCAAATAACAGCAGGCTTCCTTAGTCCTACTTTGGACAGAAATTCTGGCTTAAAATTAAGAAAATAATTTTCCTTGACCCCACTAATAAAGTTCACACAAAGGTTTAGAGTAAAAAGGTCAGCAGAAAACGCTAAATTTTTGTACTACAATGTTTGCTGTAACCAGTGAAACTTATACCAGAGCAAACAGGAAGTGCATCCTAAAAATGCATACCACCATCACCAAAAGGCATTCCTCTTCCAGCACCATCACCCCCCACCCAGCTTCCAGGTGTCTGAAGCAGCACCTGACTGCAATTCCACTACATACATCCTTCCCAAGACAGAGCTCAGCTGCTCTAAGCAAAAGTTTCGCCTAAAAGTCTGGCCTCATTTATCACTATCACTATAAGCCTCCATGACCATGAGTAGAGGGGCATGGCAGAAGGGAAGAGAGGAAGGACAGTACAGTCCAACCCAGCGTGACACTACCTGGGAGCCCCCCAGCTTGCCCGCTGCCACCACTGTGTGTGCCCAAGGGAGCTGCCAATGCCTCACAGTCTAGAGGCACACCTGCTAGTTTGGTGCTGTCAGAAAAACGTTCAGCACAACAATCTCAGGTTGCTGGCAGAAGCAACATATGACCCAGCTACGCCTTTTCTCTGCCAGCTAGGAACACTTCGCCTCAGACAGATCCCTTTGCCAGAGAGATCCCAGGCACTTTTTGCCCATTTACACTCCGAGCACAGCTGAGAACGTGAGCAAAGGCTTCTAGAAAACCTTTGTGACAATACTTGCTAGTCACTTAAGTGGTCGCAGGACAGAGGGCTGCAAATACTGGTTTTATTCACAGAACTGAAATGCAGAGATCCATTTTGCTTTTAGGCAGCCCTTTTGGACTAGGTAATAAAACACACCAGAATACACTACTGATACCCAGGTGTGGCAGTATCTGAGAAAGCCAACTCACACAGCAGTATTTTTTTTCATTAACAAAACCAAGGAAAACCATGGAAGTATCACAAGATCTTTAATATGTAGCCAGGGCAAACAAGATCTATCTTAAGAACAAATAAAGTCCAAGTGGAGAAAAGAAATTGGAGTATAGCACAGTAAAATGATCACTGGAAGCAAGCATCAGGATCTGCTGTTGCATCTGTTTACCATTTGTAACAGACTACCAAACACTGCTCTTCTGACTCTGTTGTTTGCTCTACCTTGTGCTGAATTTTAAAGAGTTCTGCTTTGGAGAATTAAAACCCAAACAGCCTTGATAGCATGTTACTGTACAAAGATACCCAGAGGAATATGGCTCTGGAATAGCTCTCCCTCTTCTGTTTGCACTGTAAGCTAAGCCTTCCAAGACTAACAGTGCATGGGAAGAGCACCCTGCTGGCCCTCTGCATCCTTCACACTGCACAAGAAGAGCATTTTGCCAATCCCCTGCACACTTCCTCAGCCCCAAAATGATCATGAAGCACACAGCCAGAGCTGCCATTTGAAGTTCCAAGCATACTTCCTTTTTCCATGCAGGTTTTCCTAATCTCCACACATCTGTGGTGAGTTTTTTTAACCTGCCCTCACAACTCACTCCTTTTAATCCTAGGATTAGCCTTGTTGCCCTTCTCTGTAACTTTTCTAGAGCTTGAAGTACAACTAGTCTCTAAGTACAACAATCTCTATAGACTAGATGCTCTAGATCAAGTTGGAGCATTAACGCATCCCTACTATGCATGCTACAAAATCTCTTAAAATGAATAACTGCTCAGTACCTTTACGAGGCAACACAATTTCCAGCTGTCCCTTAGGAGTATAACTTAAGGTGGTAGCTAACCCACATTTCTGCTAGTGCCCCCTTCTAGCCTCCACCCCACCCCCCCCGAATTCATTCTTCTTCAGTGAATGAAAAAAAACAAACTACCTTCTCCGGAGCTGTTTCAGAAAACCTGCTTTGACATACCAGCAACACATGTTCCTATTTCAACAAACGGGAACATTTCAGGCAGACCACCACTTCAGATGGAGTGGGGCTCCAAGCTGCTGAATCAGCACTTTCCATCCTGCTGGCAACAGAGTTAGGGGATGCTTCAAAGGAAAACAGGGGAAATGGGGGAAGGGGGGGGGGGCGGGCGGGGAGGTGCTGGCACTTAAGTAACAGAAGCGGGCAAGAGGATTTTGCAGGAGTTCATCTGCCAAACCAATTAACTGCAAACTGTTCTTATAAAGATGCCACAGTTTCAGACCCAGCTTGCAGTACCATCGTTATACAATGAGAGATTCATGCGTGCGCGGCTCTCCCCGGCAGGGAGCAGAGGCTGGACAAACCCAGCGCTCCCCTGTTTGGGGTCTCCCGGGCTAGCGAGGGCTCCTCTGTCAGGGTCGGGGCCGAGGGGGGTGGGGTGCGGAAGAAGGCGGAGGGTCCAGAGCTGCACGCTTGTCCGCCCGCACCCGGTTGCCGCCGCAGCCCCGCACGACGGAAGAGCAGGAAGGTGGCAGCACTCCGGGGTGGCACTTCTGCCAACTGCCCATCCGCCAATCCTCCCAAAAACGCTGAGCGGCGGGGTTGGGTAAGCAAGGTATGGGGAACACGGGGGAGTTCCGGCTTGGTGGGGCAGGTCTTCACTCACTTCAGCGCGGGGTGACGGGAAAGCCCGGCTCCTGGCGCCGCCGGGGAGAGGCACGAAACGGGCGAGCAAACAACACGCAGCAAGGAAGCCCCGAGCCGGGGGAAAGGGCCGCTTCCCCAAGCCCCGCGGCCCCCCAGCAGCCTCCAGCCGCCCCCCCTGCCCAGCCTCGGGGGCTCCTCGCAGGGCGGCGAGGGTCTCTCCCCGCGGGCACAGGGGGCTCGCCGGCGGCCCCAGGAAAAGGAAGTTTGCTCTCCTCCTCCCGCCGGCCTCCGCCAGCAAGGAGCCGGCGAGCCCTCAGTACTCACCCACTCGGTTCGGCCTCCCCCCATTGCGTCTCTCCCCCAGGGGCAGCCGCCGCCGCCACCCCCTCTGCGCGCTCCGCGCCGTCCCCCGAGCCCTTACCTGCTGGGCGGCCGGCACCCCCCCGCTGGGCGCCGCGCACCCGCCAAGTTTCGGGCGGGCGCAGGGGGTCGGGGGAAGGGTCGTGCACGGGGGCGGGAGCACGGACGAGGAGGGGGGGTTCCTCTGCGGGCGGCGAAGTGGAGGGGGCACGGGCAGGGGAGAGCAAGCTTGCGGAGCCACGCGCCTCAAAAAAAAAAAAAAAAAAAAAATCAATTTAATTAAACGAGCAACCAGGAAAAAAAAAAAAAAAAAAAAAAGGACAAAACAGACCCGACGTGGCCGGGGACGTTCAAGGCGACGCTGGGCTGCGGCAAGGATCTGCGAAAAAAAACTTCTACCGTTCAGCGCCGCTCTTGCCGCCGCCGGCTCCCCGTGCTAACGGCGCCGAGCACTCGCCTCGCGCCCAGCTGACTCCTGGCGGCGCCCCGCGCCCCGCCTCGCCCCGCCCCCGCCGCACGCAGCCGCAACCCCGGTCCGCGCCCCGCCGCCGCCCCGCCGAGCGCAGAGGCCGACTCGCAGCCGAGGACGCGCTGCCGCCGATCGGCTGCGGGCGGGAGCTGACCACCCGCGCGCCACAGGTCGCCCTCAGGTAGCACCGGCGAACGCCGTTGTGCGGTGGACAGGATAGCGTGCTCAATGTCTTTAAAATAAAGCAAGCAGAGCACCCGCGGGCATCTGCAAACCCGAGACTTTAGTGCGTGGACTTTAACTTCATCGGCCCACACTATTTTCGCATTTTTCCTCTCAAAGTCGACCGGGAAGGTGCCTCAGCTCACCTTTCTGTGGTCCCGGTAGCATCGGGTAGGCGTTCTGCGAGTGGTAGCAGCAAGGTGGACCATTCAGAGGACTCCTCCGTATTTCAAAACACCCGTGTTTCCCAGGATCCCCATGCTGCCACCAGCACCCCTACCAACTGCTGCTTCTAACTTATGTTGCAGTGGGGCCTTTGGTATTTCGCTCCATGGATCACCAGAGCATTATCATAACTCCAAACAGTCCTGTTTGCAAGTAGCTTGCAAATATCTTGGACTGTGGAAAAGCTCTTTTAGGAGAGGCAAGGCCATGCGCTTCCCCAAGAGCTTCTTTCTAAAAGTGTGTAGACCTCAACGTGTGCCATTGCACTCTATGAGGAGAGGAATACTCAATTTGCCAGACATAAACCCACCTCTTGTAAGAAGTGGTCAGCACTATAAAAGGAAATCAAGTTTGAGAAGAAGCAGGAGAAATCTCTGGGCTTTCCCTCCTGAGACTTATGCTGAAGGGAGCATTGTGCCTGAGTGCCTGCATTGAATATGTTTTGCAATGTAACATGATACCTACCTCATTCTTGCTCTTTCTTCCTCCATGGCTCCTCTTTACTGTATTCAAAAGAATGTTTTTCTTATCAGCTCTCCTCTGTCTCCATGTTTCCAGCCCTGCTCTGATCTCACTCTGTTCTCAACACTCACTCTCTCTGTTCTACTCCTCAAATAATCTCTCCGGTTTCCTCCTGTGTGTCACCTCAGCCTCTCAAATGCACATGCCGCCCTGATCCCTGCTCATCCTACTTGTGCCACCAGCCCTGTAGCCTCTCCTCAGCCTCTCATGTCTCTCAGCCGTCTCCACTTGACACAGTGCTGAGTGTTGCCCTCCAGCCTGTCAGCACTGCTAGCCCTCATCCTGGCCCAGCCCAGGCCTTTGGGAACTTGCTCCACTTGCTTCTCAGCCCCCAGTTCACCCTTCTGTTACCTCCACCAAGTTGGTCTGCTCTGACTTTCTATGTGCCATCGTTCACTCTGATTGTGCATTTTGGGGATCCAGCCTCAGAGTGGTGGTACCTCACCAGAGGAGAAGCTGCTTCCTTTCTGCCACTAGCAGAAGGCTCCTGTCTAGGTTACTATCTAGTGAAAAAGTGAAGGAAGCTGGTATCAGATTTCTGCCTGAGATGATTCCAGAGGTAAGGAGGCATCTGCCACCTGCCAGATCCCAGGAGCAGTGTGGCTGGCATCACAGCCCCACCTGCTTTCATAAAAGAACTTTCTGGCACACTGTCCAATCGCATCTTGAAAAGTCTCTAGTGATGGAGACTCCACCATATCCTAAGGATATTGTTCCAGGGATGATTGTTCTCACCGTTAAAAATGTCTTTCTTACATCAAGAAGAAAACTCTCCCGTTCCAACTTGTATCTGCTACCCCTTGTCTGCTCCCCACGGTTCCTTGTGAAGAGAGAGCCTCCATCCTCTTTGTAGCCATACATGTACCTGTACAATTTGATGAGGATTTGTGCAATAGATGTCTGGTTGTTGCTGCTTCCACAGAGCCTGCTGCTACAGGCACAGCCCAGGGCTTCAACACATACACCTTCTACATACAGTTTATTGCTGCTCTCCCTGGCACATCCTTTAGCTGTGTAATGAAATGATTATACTTTGTCATCCGTACTATTTCCACCCTAGAATATCAATTTACAGCCCAGTGTTACAGGGTGTCCTCAAAAAGTGAGAAGTGAAAGGAGAGAAGTTGTATAACTGGGCTGGCACTGCAGAGCCAGCCAACTGCTGGCAGGGTGGCATTGCAGGGATTTCCGCCTTCCAGAACATCCCCATTCTTCTCCAAAAGCCCTGCTACCTCAACATCAAAGGCACATTGCACATTCAGTCTCAAAATCAGAGACCACCCTTTAAAACTGTGATACTCTGCATCCAATGCTGAAGGGAAGCTGGAGAGATAAAGGCCAGGTATTTTTGAACCATCACACAGGCAGCTACCTGGCTGTCTTCCAGCATGCACTTTCTTTCAGTGTGCTCACTGTTTCTCTATATAAGATTGCTGATACATCAGTTAATCATATTGAGCAAGTACTTAAAATTAACTTTTAAATTATTAATGCATAAGAACATATCTGTTTGCCATGTACATTATTTTAAAGGATTACAGTATCTACACTGAGTTCCATTAATGTTACATTTTGAAGACAGTAAATTGACTTGTATGGAAATCAGAAGAGTTGATGGATTCCTCTACAAATGCCTTTGACAATGATAAAATGTTCAATTGGATTATTAAACGTGTGCCTATACTTAAATTTCTTTCTAATACACACAAAAATAAGAGACTGCCCAAGCCTTAGTAGTATGATATTTTTCATTTTGTGGTGGGTTAAAAAAACTTGATACACTAGAGTATTGAAAATACTACTCTGACAAATAAAAACACTGGGAAAGATATGTTTAGTTTCCTAGACTACAGCTGTGTTGTTCAAGGCAAAACTGTACTGTCATAAAATCGTTTATCCAAAATAGCACCATTAAAACTGTTAAATGTAGAAGTAGCAATGCATCCTTTCAATGGTACTGGAGGACATACTTATGATAGACATTTTCCCTTAACTAAGAAAAGTCTGAAAAAATCTACAGTATACTACATCATGAAAATAGCAGCCTAAAATGCCAGCATTTTCTCTATGGAAAAAGATAATTGTCATTTTTTACAAGAAAAAACAAGAAATAATGATGGCAATAACATTCTGCAACTGTATAAGCATTGTTCTTGCTCAAGGACAGTCCAAAAAGTAAAGGCAAAAGTTAGCAGAGAAGCCTTGGTGCCTCAGGGCTTCTATGCCAGGGAAATATGTCCAGGAGTTTTTCCCAGCTGCCTGTTTTCTTCTTCTTCACAGTGGTTAGGGTTCAGACTGGAAAAACCAATTCTGCTCACCTCTGATGGAAGAACTAATTAGACTTCTTGGCCATGCTCAGAGGGATCCTGGGCACTGTGGAGAATAGAACAAGGTATGCAGTCCACTCCTAGCTGGAGAAGATCTTGCTACCCCTTGGCTACTGCAGTTAGAGCCTCTGGTACAGCTGGTCTTAGGAAGTTAGTTTATTCTCCAATTTACTGCTCTCAAGATATCAGGGAAGCCCAGAAAATGCCCTCTTCACCATTTTTTCTCCTCATAAAACTTAACATTAACCTAAATTTCTCATATGTTAAGGCTTCAGAAACATTCCTGTAATGTAAGCAGAATATAGGCATTATCTGTCTATTTGGTCCTACATTTAAGATTAAAAACCTAATAATAAATGGCTGTTGGAGTTCAAGTACAGTGGACTTGGTTTGCTTTCCACAGAGACTTGCACTCTGCAGGGTGACTTTCCTTTTTGGAACTTATCCAAAGGACACTAAGCTCTAAAATTCAGTTAGTTCCAAGAGAGAAAAAGATCATTTTAAAGTTTTATTAAATTGACTAACAAAAACTATCTAGTAGATGTGATGTTTTCTTTAGAAACATTCTTAGATTTGATAATAATTCTGAGAATGGGCATCATTTTCTTTTCTACTATGTTGATTTAGGAAATGAAAATCCAATGGCAGAAGATTTGAAGAGCAAACATCAGAATCTGGCCACTGTTTTCATACTCAAAGGCACTTTCATGAAAGCATTATATGAAAGCCAGCATTGACCATCATCTTTAACTGGTAGAATGCACTAGGCTTCAGTGAACAAAAAAGGAGTCAATTACCTAGTAGGGGTATAGGCAAAAATGCTGACCAACTTTTATACTAGTAATAAGCTTCTTTTGTCGTGGACAGAGCTTTTCACCTTAAATAGACAGGAAGTCTTCTAACATTAGAATTTTCATAAAGCTTAATCTGGAACAAAGCCAACTCAAAATTAATGTTTCTGTTGTGTTTACTGTAGTTGAAAAGCAAATGCTTCAAGTACTTTAAAAAGCTATCCAGAAAAACAAATCTTGTCAATGTTAAGATAAAAGGAGGAAAACATGCTCCTTCCTTTCTGTGTACATGTTTCTTTTCCTATTTACTTGTTTTATGACTGTGTGGTGGAGACTGAAGGCTGAAAGGGGAAAGTGCTAAGAAAGAAACTAAACATGTTTGTAAAAACATTCACTAAATGTAGCTATATGAGCTAAAGAGTACAGATTGTATTTCAATATTCACCAAGACTGACATTTTGAAATTTTATATGTTTTCTCCCAGTATTCACGCATTTCTTGTTTTTGCCTAACCCAGCAGAAACCCCATCAAGTACATTAATTTTAGAAGTTTAGGTAGCTCATCTTCTGCCCAGTTGTTATTGAGAGGATTTCTTAGAATTAGCCAGGTATAGGAAAGACTTTTTCTGTAGTTGGTTTCTGAAAAACTAGCAACAGAAAAAGAATAACTAAGGCATGAACTAAGGCATAACTGAATAAACTCTTTTCATACTCATATTCATAAACTCTGTTCTGAATAAACTGTGTTCATAGACTACATTGTGAAAATCTCCTTTTTGTTCCTGGGTAAGTACAGCTTTTTCAAAAGGCTGAATAATCAGGGACATTTTGTAATTTGAGGTGGTGCCCTAAGCTGCAGTGAGAGAGATGGGCTCTTTCTGGCCTGTATGAAATAGAGCAGTTACACAGGTGTAGAGAGAAGGGAATTTTAAGAGATACTGATCATCCAAACAATCATTAAAAAGATGAATACAGTTAGCCCATCCTTCTAAAAAAAACCACATCTGTTCCCAGTGCAAGCCCCACAACCAAAAGATTGACTGATTCAATATTAATAGCTGTAAATTGCTGTATTCTCTCAGTTCTGATAAAGTGATAAGGAAAATGAGTACTTTTGGACATCAAAGATGTTCAGTGAAGTGGCATGTTAGAAGTGTTTCACTTTCTTCAAATCAAAGTCACCTGCTTTCCAGATGCATAATACATTTTCAACTAGGGTGCCGGATAACAGTAGACATGAAGAAAAATTCAAAATTGTACTGCAAAGGAGGAGATTCAGTTCAAGCTATACTACATGTTCTCATTTTTGACATGAGAATTGTGATTTATTCCAAACATGTGGTGCTCATTCACAGCTTTGCCACAGAGGAGGAGAGAATGCAACAAGAACAGTGACTCAGAATGAAATCCAGCCACACTATAGTTGGAAACTCTTAGGGAGCTTAGCATGACCGTGATTTTATCTTAAGTCTTTTCTTGGTTCCTGGAGAGGGAGGGAATAAAATAAGAATAAAGACAAAAAGAAAATCTTCAATGCCATAACTTGCCCTACATTGCTTTTAGGAGCCTATTTTAACCAGTGCCATAGGAGGATTGTCCAGCCAGTGCCATCTAAAAACCAGAAACTTTTCAGCCATGTAAATGAGAAGGCATTGCATAGGAGTAGATTTTATCAAGCTGAGAGAAGAGACATAGCAATCTAGCTGTACTGGACTCAAACCAGATCTTCCCTCAGTCTATGCACTGAGCGGCGTGCAGATCCCAGCATCCTCTGATGTACAACACTGCTTTGTGAGGTATTGACATGCCTTTTGTTGGCTTGTAGGGTAGGGGTGCAGAGCTGAGGCAAGTGTTAGGCAAGTCCTGCCTGTGTCTTCTAGGCATCATCATTCTCTACAACAGCCAGTTCATGTCCCACACCACTCTCCAGTGCAGACCAATGCACATTCTCATCATGTGGTTTTAAATGAGCAGAACGCAGGTGTCTGTCAATTCAAGTCTGGACTGGACTTCTTGTGTTTAGGCTCCTCTTTCCAAAGCAAGTGATATTTTGCTTTCCTATTGCAGGAATTCCCCAAAAAAAATCACCAAACCAAAACAAATTCATGCTACATTATCCTCTAAATGAATCCCTTTTCATAAAGTTGTAATCTCCTACAAACTCTCATTAGCCAAATTAAGCCAGACCTTTCTCAGAAATCAGCTGTTAGGAGGAGATTCCCTGGCTCCATCCCTAGGAAACAGTGGGTAGACTGCTTACATGGAATGTTGAGAACTTTCATTAAAATACAAGTTGGGTCTGCAGTGATTTTAAAATGGCATTTTGTACAAATCTTGTCTATTTTATTAGACTGTAAGAGAGGAGTAAGAAGCCATTCTCCTGTCTAAATGATTTCCTTTTATTTGGAAAAAATATTTAACCAGCCAAAGAGAGAGCATGAGAATGACCCTGAGGCTTAGCAGTTAGCAAAGCCTTCTAGGACTGGTGAAACCTGACTTTCACTCTCCAACATAATAAAAGTTTACTATATATTGTCTTAGCTGTTACGTACTGTTTTAACTTTTCCTGTGCTTCTCAGTTAATGATTTAATGCAAAGCAGTTTAAAGAGACAGACTGAAAGAATC
The DNA here is from genome assembly GCF_028858725.1 of Colius striatus. Classification (NCBI taxonomy): domain Eukaryota; kingdom Metazoa; phylum Chordata; class Aves; order Coliiformes; family Coliidae; genus Colius; species Colius striatus. The sequence continues at coordinate 24,333,942 of NC_084762.1, forward strand.
TTGTGCCAACCTGTGAAGAAGGTCAATTTCTTTGTAAGGGTATTTTACTTCAAGTAAAGAAGAGATTTTAAATTACATTTTCTCCACCTAGTATGGGTTATCTAATCTGACTGTAGGAAGAAAATGTCCAGATCTGCCGTCTTTTTTCCAATATCTGTACTAGGCTAACGCTGGTAAATGTGCTCAGAGAATATTTCCGTCAGCAGAGGCCACATTCCTCATTTGCAAATCCTGATGAGACTTGCACTTCAGATTGTCTGGCTAGATGTAGGCATTTACTGTATCTTCATTATAGAGAAGAACTCTATAGAAGAGGACAACTTGTTCCTTGTGATATACATCCTTTACTAATAGAGCAATCTTTCAAAACAGAAAGGGCTGCCCTGTAGTCACTATCCTGACGAAACATAGATCTCCTCTCCTCTCAGAATTATAAAGGCTGTTCTTTGTCAAGGGACATGCTTTCTGTGACTGTCAGGTGTATGCAAATAATCTGCGCTCATTCTTAGTATGATTTTTAACATTCCTGAAAAGTAAATTTTGGGGAGTTGTTCATTTGGATATCAAAGAATGTAATTTAAGTTACTACAGTCAAGTTGCCTCTAATTATTTTCCTCCAATGCTTTATCAGATGTGAAGTAGAAATACAAAGATGTGGTACAACATAGTAGGCCAGATGTTCATCTTCAGCAGTACTGTAGGTCCACTGGTAGCAAAAAGTCTAAGGGAATCTCACAGGAGCTACTACAGCAGCTGAGAGGAGAACCACTGGTGCTCCTTGGGAAGTTCTCACAATCTATAGGTGGAAGTTTGGGGCAGGCAAGCTTGACACTGATAGCTGAAGATTTAGCTGTGATTTATTCTATTTTTCTAAACTTAATAAAGGTGCATTTTACCATTTGTTCCTCAAAAAGATTAGTGAAAGAAAATATCTTTGCAGAAAAGACTTACAGGACTATTACACCTACCAGACAAGATTGTTTTTTTCTCCTTGACCAAGCAACTAACATACACTACCCCATGAAGATGTAAGCATGCTTCTGGATGGCTAAAAGGCCTCAGCAGGTCTGGGGCTCCAGCAAGGAGGCTCCCTTGAACCAGGAACATGGCCCCTCTGCGAGTGTTTACCCAGCTCAAGGGCATGAGTTCTTTTCCACACAGCCCTTGTTCTAAGGTGAAAGGTGACATTTGTGGTCTTACATTGATTACTTCCTCCTCCCCCTCCAAAGGTGTAGTGATCCTCTTACACTGGTTATTGTTTGGGAAGCATTTGAACCTCTGCCTCATGGGATGAGATCACTTAGAAAATGCCATATAAGAAAAAAAATAGAAGATTTCATTCTGTGAACCACAATGGAGTAACGATAGAGCAAGGATATTTGCAGCAAATCAATGAATTTCTCAAATTACTATCCTCTAATTTATAGGACTTGCTTCTACAGTGGGAGGCAAACTACTGCTGGATTGTTCCTCTATCTTTAAGACCTAGGGCTACACATGTCGTGTTGTGAAAACCTGATACAAAATTGATTCTAAAAAATTGCCTTCAGATTACTCATCAGTAAGCGATTGGAGTCAGACCAGGAGCAGATGGCAACTCAAAAGGCAATCCTCTTCCTCTTTGAGAAGTACTATTACCTTGTACTTTAGTAGTGGTATTGATCTAAGAAACCTGCTGCCTTTTACAAACAGTAACAAGTGTAATTTTATAGTGTCCTGATAGCACAGTGAGTAGGATTTCTCTTCTTTAGCACCTGGAGAAACTCATGCATGTGGAGGTTAGGTTTACACCATTCTCATGCCTACAGTTTTCCAAGAGACACCATTCTCTCTCTGAAGAAAAATCAGCATCTCTAAGATCCCAGCATTCTGCCACCAGCTTGGCACCCAAATGTAAAACATGTGGAATTAAGGAATGCTAAATAAGTGCAGAAACAAAGCCATTGGCAAAAAGACACTTTCCCAAATCACAAAGTACATAGCAGGACCAGGAGCCAGAGTGACCGAGTCTTGTGCTGTGCTGTGTAGACTCACCCTGTGAGCCCACAGAGAGTACTACTACTCCTGAAACTACATGCAGCACACTGCACATCTTGGACAAGTTAAGCACTTGTTTAAAGTGGAACTGAAATTCTGAAAGCGAGTACTAGCTAGGTGTTATACCCCGCAGGACAGCTGGATACAGGGAACCTGCTGCAATAGTGAAAATTTCCACAGTCAGTATGTTTCCGTAGTCAGAGTCAAGCAAACTCTTCAGGAAAGAAAGAGGTATAAATAAGTTAATTTGAGAGTGGGAGAAAGCTTGCATACTTCTCAGACCTTATTCTATATATGATGAGGTCAAAAGCAAAACCCTCAAGCACAAACAATATTGGACACAGAGCAAACAACTCTGCTGTAAATTGCAGTGCACATCCACAACAGCAGATCTTAAGTGGGTATAAACTATCTATGGAAGCAGAGCTGGAAAAACACGTATCAGTCAAACATCTTCAGATGTATGTTGTGTGAAATACTTGACATGGTTTACAAAGCTCACAATAGCACTTAGGTAGATTTGGGAACTTTATCTTGATTTGAAGTGGGGATTCAGGTTACAAGGATTTTATTTTGTGCTTGTGGAAGTGTGATTTCTCAGGGCATTTTGAAAGCTGAATCTTTCAAAACATAAATCCTTTTAGAACAATCTTCAAAAGAAAGCTGAACGAATGGCAAACCACACAGGAGACAAAAATTACAATTTTGTGGAGAGACAAATTGCCCTTCTCAACTAGAAGTTCAGAAAGTTTGTATGCGAAGAACAAATACACTTAAAAAGAAAAAGCTCTGTTGCCATATAGAATTTTTTAATATGTTAATCGGAATGTATTTCAGTGCTAACTGTTGTACCTTGACAGGCCACTTTTAAAAAAGCAGGCTATGTTATAGGATACAATTCTGGTCCCAGTGAGGTCAAAGTGCACATGCAAGTCAGAGTTGATTTCTTCATCCCTAAACTCTGAAACACATATTGCACGGTTAGAAGTATGCTTTAATTTTAATTGCTTACATACTAATATTTTAATTGTTCTTTATTTCTAGGAAACTGAAGTGAGGTATGTTGAGGTCTTTATAGTTTTTGTCTGCTTGAAATTTTCCCAGACATTGAGGCAATGAGGTAGGTGACATTTCTATTGCTTTGTGTGGACTGATCAAATTTTAAGAAACAGGAAGAAATAGAAGTATTTCTCCAGGACAGTAAAACGCTACCTAATTATAAGTTTGCAGAAAACAAGCTGTAACTCACCCTAAAATTCTAGAACTGAATATTGTCATCAGATAGCTGTGATACTTGCAGTTGAAGGATCCTTTCGTTCAGATGCATAGAGCACTGGCTGGGGAACATGGCCCTTATCATGAGAAAATGCAGGCATCCGATATCAAATGATAATCATACATGGCTATATCATTTCAACATCATGTCATCTGCATTCCTGCTGCATATCCAAGCATGAATATCTCTAGGAAACACCAGTACCTGCATCATATGAAAGGATAGAGATCAAAGGGCATGCAGGAAAGGGAAAAAAAGGGGAGCAGGTTGTGCCCTGAGTATACAGGTAAAAACACTTGATGTGGCCAACATGGTGTGGGATGTGCATCCATACTCCAGGGACTGATTAAAAGCACCACATAATTTTGAGTCACACCACATTGCAGCAAAGCAAGGATGACAGGTGAAAAACAAGACTGCTGGTGCAGTATAGAGCTAATGTGGGTTTGGAAGTGCAGTGAAACCTGTGCTTTTTTGTTCATTTAATGGATAGGATTCACATACTCAGACACACTTCCAGCCTATATCATTTGCTACATCAGCAAATGTGTTACACAAAGGAAATAATTGTCCATGATCAGCAAAAATCCCAACCTCCTTTTCTCCTTGAGAAATACAGAAACCCAAAGAGTAGCCCAACACTCTAAATCCCATTACTTTTATTACAAGAGTTCCCAGGAACCCTGACTGCACAACAGAAAGTCATTGCTCTGGTCAAACAGTGGAAAACGTTTCATTAGCTGATAGAACTATTAGCCAACCTCCATCTTATTAGGTGCACCCCATCACTGGGTACCCCATAATTGAACTTGACTTTGAATGCAATCACAGGAAGTCAAGCTGTTTTCACTTTACCAGGAGGGTTTTGCAATATAACCACACTGCTGCAAGCTCACAATGCAAACACTAGAGTCTGCATTAAATAGACCCTTGAATGAATGTATATGGACACTGGCATAGCTATATCTGTGCAATCTGTCCTTGCTATATGCAGGTCCTAAAGAGCACTGACAACAACTTCAAGTAGTCATGGCAGGCAGAAACTCTGAATACTTGAGGACTCCCATCATCTAATTCAGTCTTGAGAAATTCTCCTACTTAGCCTACAATCCATTTCATGAGTTTATTAAGCTAAATGATGCAACAATTCAAATTACATCTTTCAATTCCTCCTAATTAGAAAACTGTATCAGAACTGCACTCCTCAGGTAGTCTGCAGCCATATTCTCATTTCCAGCCTAAATATATTCACAGCCAGTCTTATTTCCTTCCTGCCACCATTTGTCTGTCTGGTCTATTTGTGACTCAGTCCTTATTTATGACTCACTAATGTGAAAGATAAGATTTGTGCCTCAGCAAGTGGCCTAATTGCCCAGTGATGATTATATTAGAAATGTTCAAAAGGAAACATGAGAGTGTCCTTCTTAAAATCCAATTAAGGAAATATGTTTACATCTAAACAACTCTATTTTTTTTTTTTTTAATCCACATGACCTGGAGTTTCCTTGGTAAATATTTATGCTGTTTGTTAATTACTGCAGCAAATTTCTCCCTAATCCTCTTGTTCAACATGTGTATGGGGAAAAAGGCAAGGCAGTGCTGATTGTGCTTACGCTACCTTTCTCTGTTTCTTTAGCCTCCAGTTGTGAGAGTGACTAGCTTTTGTGATCTCTGTGCTAGACTGCAATTCAGATGAACTTGGTGGAGTCAAGGGTGTGCGAGTGACTTGGCAGAACAGCTGGAACAAATGGCAAAAGTTGTCTCTACTTGCCTCTCCAAAGGAGCATGTTCTGGCTTTGGTTCATCAGCTCTGCCCCATAAAGGTCCGGCTGGAATTTCAGCTGCTTCTGAATGTTGGATAACAGCAGTGGACAACAGCCTGTTTTCAAAATGTGCTCAGTTCTCAGTCCTGCAACACATGCTAGGATTGAAGGCATTGCAAGAGCAACATTAAAAGGCCTGTCTGGAGAAGAACATTGTAGTAGCTGTTGCTCATTTTATTATTCTTGCAGGACAAGCTAGAGGCTCCAATGACAGACGAGATCTCCATTGTCCTCAGCACCATCAATAGTCAGAACAAGTGGTGAGTTCTTATCCCAGAGAGGCTTATGTTTGGTGGAAGAACAGAAAACACTTTCTTGGGAGATGCTATCTTGTTTCATGGCAATCTGTCAAACCCCAGTTTCACCTTTGCTTTCCACCATATATTTCACAAATGTTATTTCAGGCTCGATCCTTAACTGGCACAAATCAAATATTGTGCTGCATAAAGTGTGCCAATTTGTGCTTGCCATGTCACTTCAGTGAAGACAATGAAGTTATGCCAGCTGACATCAGCATAGGATTTGGCCCTCAGATGCTGTCAATGCCACTTAGTGCCACTCTTCTCTTTCTGCTTCTTCCCAAGTGCAGAGAGATTATTCTGGCTGACTGCAGCCAAGAGCCAGGCGCGACTCGGCTTCCCTTCCTGCACGCAGCCTCCTCCCCAGCTCATTAACTCCCAGAGGAATGGGGGGTGTGGGAGGGGAGAAGATCCGGCCCTTTAGAGGTGGTTCCATTTATAAATATTGACTTTAATGTTAATTTCATGTAGTTGCTTGTAAAAGTCTTTTAGGCTGAAGCAGAAGGCACACTGCAGATGGCAAGGATATTTTTCACAGTTTTTATGGTGGATAACAATATACTTGACATTTTGCTCATTAAATGTGAGCCCTGGTATGTGAGTAAACATGTTAGGCATCTGCGCTCTAAAATTACCAGTGTGAAAAGCAACAACTCAAATGTTTCAGTCAATAAATGTACAGCACAGAAGCAATATTCAGCAACTTTCTGAACGCTGTGTGCAAGGCGAGGACTGAGTTTGCAGTATTACATGGAACACTCTAGAACCAACAAGGAGGAAATACCATATTGCTTCACAGTCCATACTTTGCAGGGAGAGGATTACATCCAAAAAAATCTAAAGTCAATGTAAACATGTGGTAGATCATACCCATCAATTTGTGTTTCTAGAGGAAATAACATGTGCGTAGTCAAGCTGCAAAATTATGTCAAAGGAAGGTAATTTGAAGGAGCTGAAAAAGTGGGTGAGGTGATCTGTGGAGGGAAAGGCAGATTACTATTGGGAAGAAAAGTACACCAGGACAAGAAGAGGCAGAAGGACAGATATATAGTGTAGTGTGAGAGGGTTTGATGAGTGACCAGCCAGCAGGAGAGCAAAGAGAACAGGTGTCACAGAAGTGGTTCTTCTCCTTTCTGTCACAGGGAGTTTTCTGCTCCCTGTCTTTGGCTTTTGACACATTCTTGAAGAAACGAAAAAAACCAGAAAAGATGAAAACTGAGATGGAAAGAAAAGCTGGAAGGGTAGAGTCACCATTCAGAATCTTTGCACCTTTAGGCCCGTCTAATCATCCGGTCCAAGAATCTTCATGTTCAAACCACATTCATGTTTTTTTTTTTTTTTTATTTTTTAACAGAGTGGTGAGAGTTTGAATGAAAAGAAAAGCAACCAACCAAATCCTGGATTTGTTATTGAATAGTTTAAGCAAGTGACAGTTTCACGCATCACACTCAGCAGGATACAAAGAACTACTGAAATCCCAGAATGGGGTAAGATATTTTGCATAATAAACTGTACATTGGGACATCTTCCTGACATTTGAGAGTTTGTCCCTAAAACATCTTCATCTCTTTTCTTTAATACTTCTTTCTCAGAGGTAGGCCCCAACATTTTTATATATAACTTTGAAGCTAACAGTGATAACTAGCTCACTGTAGTTATGAATTGTCCAGAAATTATCATGACAGGTATATAATTTATACTGAAGAAATCAAATATATAGCAAGATTAATCTGATCAGATTATTTCTGAAGGTTTAATATAAAATCTGATGGAGCAATGGTTACCACATCAGGTTAGCCAGTTGTATGGATATCTGTGTCAAGGTGTACAAAGTCTAAGAACCTGACTTTATCTTCTTAAAAGGGATATGTCACAAACAGTTAGTAGAAAACAGGAAAAAAATTATGAAGGGTGCAAACATAGTTACATGAAACAGGCCTCAACACTGAACCCACTAAATAAATGCATTAACTCAGTCATACATTCTTCCTATGAATCTGCTCTTCCTTCATGCAATAGTGTGAATTTTTGCAAGTAGTGTGAATTGCATCACTAAAAATGCCATTTAAATCAGTCATGTAAAATCCATTGAAAGAAAACAGTTTTCCTTCTTTGTCCTCATTACCTTCAGGAACTGTCCCCCAAAAACCTAAAATTACTTCTCATAGATCAGTTACCACAAAATCTTTGGTAAGTCGAACATGCTGAATTGGGATTGATATGGCTTCTGATTTCTGTTACATATTCAGAACAAGGGACCTGAAGCAAGAGAAGCTGGGCAGTGAAAGAAATACATCACTAGTCCTTTATTTGTAAATACGCTACTGCTGCTCATCTGAGCAATCCCTGCACCTGGAGTAGCTCTGAAAGGCAGGAGGTGTCACAGCTACTCACCAAGAGAGTGTTTGGTGTGAGGAAGGGTGATAGGATCTAAAATTTGCATGTGTTGTCCCATTTTCCTTTAAATGCTCATAATCAGGGGGTTTATTGTGATGAATGATCTCTTCCACTGTTATATCCTATCAGGTTATAAATCATCATTCAGCAAGGAATTAATAAGTTCACATGTTCAATATTAATATATTACTTAGCTGACATCAGAGCATTCAGAGCATGAGACATTTATTCCAGACAGATAGCAGTGAGATATTTCCAATTATTCCTAGCAAACAGACTTGACATTATGACATAGATTCTATAAATTAGAAGAAATTGTGAGAAGCACACTGTGGCATCTGCTCTGTATTTATTTAAAAGAAATCCTAGAAAGAACTGCAGAGGTTTTGCTAACTATCAAAAAACTGGACACTCTACTGGCATGGCCTTTAAATGGTGAATATTATTCTTATTCCTAAAATCCAGAGAGGCCTGAATGGCACCATGTCAGTATTATAAATGAAGTAGCTCCTTTGGTGATAAAGCATTTCTAATTGAGAGCCCAGAGTATTGCTCAAGATGTCATATTTAACGTATTTCCAAATATCTGTCGATATGGGATTACCATTTACCAACCTGAAACAAATTGAAGGCATTTCAGAAGCTTGAAATGCCTCTACAAGACAATAGATATGGGTTTTGGGTTGGGATTTCTGGGATCTATAGCGATAATATTGGAAGAGAGAGAGTACAGCTTCAGAAGTAAACAGCACAGTCAGCCAGGGATCAGTATCCATCCCTGAACACAGTGAGCATGTGTTCTCTGTCTATGCCGACACTACCTTTTTGAATTGCTAATGGGAAAACGTTTTCTCTGGAGTTTTGCCACACAAAACGTATTCAAAATGACTTCTTTCTCTCACCTGTGATGCTTTCCCATTGCCACAGTCAGATGAGGAATATCAGCACACAAGAGCCCAGAGGAAGTGAACAATGATGTTTGGTGTATCTCTCTAGAACTGGCGGTGTATCCATCGTAGCATTGAATTGAGTATGTGTAAGGACTCTCTCATAGTAAATATGTATGAACTAGATGAATTTTTGCAGATAAGTATGGTCAGTATTTATCGTGGGCATTCATTTTCCTCTACCTGGAAGAAAAATTCCTTCAGAGTTTTGGGGCAGGGTATCTGGAACTGCCAATTCCATAGCAGTATTCAGTCTTGTTAGAAAGTTGTCTAGCCTTCTGTTGTCAGAGTTCCTGAAGAGAGCAGGGCTACAGGTCTGGTGGCACTTAATATCTGACTGAATGCACCTTTGAACATTGCAGTGGTGGTACTGGATCAGAACAAGGCCCACCATCCTACCTGTGAAGATAGCCAGTACATAGATGCTTATGGGACGATGTGGCAGCAGGGCAAACACAAAGTGGTACTTCCTTCAGTAGTTCCCTGCTCTCCAGGCTTTGTGTCTCAGGAATTCCCTGCACCAGAATTATTTTCTTTTAATTTAATGTATTTGCCAACCACTTTTTGAACCCATACATTTTTTTAGTCTTCACAGAACCCTGTAATTAAACTGGAGATCTACCTATTTTAAGTTGCATAATGTCATATCTCTGTCTATTTTAAACCTACTGCCTGCTGTTCTTTTTTGTTATCCTCTGGTTATTGTATCAGAAAAGAAATCGGGCATAATTCCCTGTTCACCTCTCCTCTGCCCTGCTAGTCATCTGTTTGAAAGAAGGTTGTCTTAATGAGGTATTAGCTGTGATATTAGCTGTGATTCATCCCTCCCTCGTTTATGCCTTCCTGCACTGCTTGAAACCTTTTGCACTGGACTGCCCATGGTGAGAGGAGACTCTCATCTACCTCCTCTTTTTCTTCACAGGTACTTCTTAATTTCACACGCTAGGAGAAGATAATCTTTCTAACCGGACAGAGCCAGAGCAGGTATCGTGGGCAAAGGGAAGAGGACAGGAGGGAAGAAGAGATAAAATTTTAGAAAGCATGCCAGAAATGGGAAAATCTTAGCACAGACTCTCTTATGGGCTTTCTGCATGGCAAAGGGGAAAAGCACAACTCTCCTTTTCCCTTACCTACACCCACTACTGTGAAAGGGGATGTTGTGAATGCATCAGAGTTTATCAGCTCCTGACACGGACTCTCTGCTGATTTCTTCCACCTAAAGAGGAAATCTGGAGTAGGTATCCAGGGAAAATACCATCTGATCTGTGCCCTGCAGAGAAACAACGGGACATCCAGGGATGAAAACAGGGACAAGACTTATCTGTACAGATTCACCTTGAGGTCTTCACTGCACGAGGACTTACGAATTAAAGAAGGATGTGGGTTAAGCCATATCTCAGAATGAATTTTCTCTCTTTCTGGCAGTTACCATCACTTGGAGCAAAAAGGAGCCTTTCACTGCAGGACCTACTAGGTCTACAGTAACCTATATCCATGCCAAAGCAAACATAATTCCCACAGGCCCCTCTGCAGTACGTGAGGAGTACAGTTTCAAACCTTCCTGCTCCAACCACTTTGGGCAGCAAATGTGAGACTGCGGGCCAGTTTCCCATATGGTTCAGGCTGGCTCAGTTCCACCAGAATCAGTGGAGCTCTGCTGCCACCATCTAATTGGACTTTTGGCCCAATATCCAGCCTTCAGCTCTTGAAGAAGGCAAGTTGTGAATGTGTTTATACATTGGAGATTTCTCTTTTTTCCCCCTTCTGTTCTCTCCCTTTTCCCTCTCTGTGTGACAGCCATCTTCCCCTTGTCCACTCAGCTACCAGAGCTCACAGAGGGCATTGTCAGTTACACTTTACAGGGGTGAAAAGCACTAAATCAGAGGTGAGGAAAATAAAACTCTTACCCTGCAGCAATCAGAGGCAAGCAATACTTCTGCACCAAAACACAGTATGTGCACTGGTTATCTGGGTTCCAGGGCACAGAAATATTTGCAGCTCTTGATCCTAATTTATACTCACATCCAATATATCAGATTTTCATATTATTCAAACATAAAACTGTCACTATGTAGATTTGGGGCTTAAATTATGTAAGGATGATATTTTATTGCATAGAATTTGTTTGTATCTCTGTGGAAACCTGGCAGCCACTCCACTGCCGAAGTCCAAAGGGGCAGTGACAATTTAGGAAAAAGCTGAGAAACAATCCAAGAAAACAAGGTACACATGCTTCATTATCTAATTGTTAGGAGTTTGGTTTTTTTTTAATATTGTTGAGAAATAAAAAAGTGGAAAGAAGCACGAATAAATAAAAAATGACCTTCAGTAATTTGAACGATAATCCAAGCAGCAGTGTAGGATATTTTCACAGGAATTGACCTTCATCCTGATTAGGTTCCTGTCAGGGGTAGAGCTAACTCATATACTGAATTGCATAAGCTACTTTTAAGCGGTAGCACTTCAGCCTGGGGGAAAACAAGTAGTTGTTGCTCCTGTGCAGCTATGGAGCAGGCAGACAGGCAAGTGTTGTGGCTGGGGCTCTTGGTGAGTAGGAAAACAACTGCAGAAGCTCAGAACTTGACCATGCCTTCTCCTCCTGTGCTAGGTGCAGAGGCTTGTGAACCTGGATGTGCAGTCATAATGTCTCCTTAGCTCACCTGGGAAAGGTAAGTTGAGAGGTTGTGGGGATAAGGTGCTTTCTGACCTTTCCAGCAGCCAGAAGAAATGAGCTCAAATACTTCTCCCTTGACATAATGAACAGGTAGGGAATGAATTGCAGCTCCCAAATGTGACCCCAGCTCACCTCCACAAGCAGCACAGCTATTCTCCTGCATGTGACAGAACCTGATTGGTGAAAATGTTCTCTGGACATTCAGGGAACAAGCTCGCTGTCTGCACCTGGAAGCTGTGTGCCAGACCTCGTGACTTTCACTTCTATATTTTATCTGAGCTGGCCCAGTCTGAAATTTTATGAGAGATGAGCATGAAGGGTTTTGTGTTTTGCTTGTTGGGACACATGTGTGTCTTAACTCTGAGAAGGGGCGGGCAGGGGAAGAATTAAATCATGCCTCAAAGTAATAAAAAAAAAAAATAGGAATTTCATTATGACTGGACTTTGTTGAAGTAAAAAAAAAAAAAAAGAAAACGAGACAAATAATGTATAAATATCTCAAAACAACATTTCCTCCAGAGCAATAGAAAATTTTGTTAGCTGATGTTAATTTTCATGCTTCTGTGGGAGAAGTGAAAAAGGCATGCTGAAAGTGATATTTTTGAGATGCCACTAATAAAAATGCAGCATAAAAGTAGCACCTTAATTCTGTGTTCCTGCTGGAGAATACACTTTCTTGCCTTAGGTTTTTTCCTGTCTCTGCACTCTGTGCACACAGCTTTCACCAAATCTGCACTCTGAATTTATGTGACTGGCATAGCTAGCCTTTATCAAGACCAATTCTTTTCCCAAACTCTACTTCATACAACCAAGTTGTGCTAGCAGAGTTTTAGTTTCTTTTTCTTGCCCTCACTTCTAGTTTTACTTGTCTGGACATATTGCTGTGTGATCTGATCTAAGTGGACCTGCTTCTGCAGTGGGATTGGACTAGATGATCTCTAAAGGTCCTTCCCAACCCCTAGCATTCTATGATTCTATGATTCCATGATGCTATGATTCCATGATCCTAGCACAGATAAGCAATTGTCTTGTTGGCATCTTCGTGGATCACAAAGGGATAGGATATCCAAAAGGCCAGGTACTATAACGTACCCGGAAACTCGGTACGTGCTACTCTGGTGCACCCTCTCACCAGGATGCCTATCAGTCTTCATTGGAAGAGGTTGTGTGAAATGGAGACCCATCCCAGGTGACTCTTCTCCTATTCCCCTTCCTGTGCATTTCTGAGAAGCTATTTAAACAGGGCACTGCCTGCCAGTAATTGGCTATGTTTTGCATAGTAGTTATCTTGGTCAGTTCCTATTTTTACATGTGATATGTCTTTAAAAGGATAGGCAGGAGAGCATGGTCTAGGCAGCTAGGGTGAAGCACAAGGAAGGTAGCTGGTGGTAATAGATGCCTCGAAAATGTATGTGGAACATTTTGAGCATGAGCTAACAGAGCCTGCTTCATCTGCTCTGTATAACTACTCCGAGGGTGACTGCAGATATTTCTGCTGTTATCTGTTACCTGTACTTCTGCATTCAGCTGTAGCCTCCTCAGATGCCACCTTTCCAAAGAACTTCTCTTCCTCTTCCCACTAATTTTCCACCCTCCCAAACATTCCTACTAAGAGCATCCTTGCCCCCCACAATTTCTATTTTGAGGGTGGAAGGCTCCCTGCTCAGCTACCCCTCTCTCATCCTGAAGTTGTGGTTTTGAGGAAATGGGAGGGTACCTGAGCTTTCCTCTGTCTCTGCTGAATCCTGCAGAGCCAGTGCTGGGCACAGCAAATCCGCCTGCTCCCTGGTATGAACTTGCACCTTCTCTCTAGTGGAAAACAAGAACAAGAGTGTTTCCATGTCTGCTGCTCTGCGCTTCCCTTGCTTCTCCCCAGAAGGAATGTAACTGTGGGGGAGGGAGGCACAGAAAAAGCACTTCCTTGCACACAGAGGATTTGCAGGCACTATGAAGTGCTTTTGTTACATAAAAGTTTAAGAGTAGATTTGCAAATATTCAGCACTGATGCAACATCTACGAAGGTGGAGGGGCTTTGAAAGAAGAACTCTGATCCAAACATATTTCAGGACAAGAGTGTAATGAGGAAGAAATGTTAAGCATCATTAAGCATCATAATATCTTCCATTGATGTTTGCATGTATATCACATATATTTGAAAAGTGTAAAACCCCCAGCAAAGCAATGGCTTCAGAAAGATATCTCTAGATGCATATTTATTTTTTTAAAGAGAGTACATAGCTATACAACTCTCCAGCCAATTTTTTATTATTATTTTGTTAGCTTGCCTATGCATTTCTTTGCAAAATGAGCTAATAAAGCTAAGAAAACTGATGACATTGGTGCTTGGACAGCTATCAGAGGAAAAGAATAAAGTATTAGTGTAGGGAGAGAACTGAAACATTTCCAGAACTCCATTAACAGAATGAGAAGTGGTTTCAGAGAAGATGAGCTTCTATATTAGGAAAGCTTTACTTATTTCTTCTGAGATTCTGCCAGTCCCAAGGGAAAAAGAAAAGGCAGTGGTGGGGGTAGGAAAAGAAGAGCAGCAAAAAGTCAGGAATTAAGAGGATGATGTGGAGACAAGTATTTTGCCACTGTTTATGTAGGATAAAAAGAGCATCTTGTCTGAGCATGAGAAGGTTCTTTAAGTAGCACCTGCTACATAGTTCTCCTGTGGCCTCCCAATATTGGGACTGGATGGGAGACAACAGTTTTTTGTCCCTCAAGTCAGCGGTGCAGTCTGAGCAGAGAGGGATTACACCTACCTACACATACCCACGCTGTGGTGCAAGCGCAGAAACAGGGATGTGAAGCTGCAGAGAGAGCACATATACACTCACCCACCGCTCAGGAGTGGGGGGCAGGATAGCAGAGCAGTCAGAAGTTACTGAAGTATCCCTTTAATGACAGAGCCATAGCAGCAAGAACAACTAGAAGCTGAAGTGACAGCAGCAATTAAAGACAAGAACAGCCAACATCTGTTGATAAGATGTGCTGTTCCAAATGAGATGTGTTTACAAGAGCTGAAAGAGATTAGAAGAAAATTTCTACTCCTCTACTTACTCGCTACATTTGACAGGTTTCTTAAGTTTCAATGTCTGCTCTTCAGTTACTCAGTTCTCCTCGTTTGTGTAAGAAATATTTGTGACACTGTGTAAACGAAAACATAATTTAGAAAGACATGCAAATATGGTGGCAACTGCCCCCCCAAAATGGATGGATTTTCAGGTGGTTGTTTTTCTAGTTTACTCTTTGAAGAAAAGAGGGAATTTAATTTCTAGCTGATGTCTTTTATATAGGAAAGAGAATCCATGGCAAAGAAAAATGTCTTACAAAAGCAAAAGAACCATGGAGGGAACAGGTTAAAACTGTTTAGTAATAGAGAGATCATAATTTGCTGTGCAATGAAAGTGTGACACCACAATTAACACCTGTGCAACATTGACCCTTGTAAACACTCTCCAATGTCGTTCACTGAATTCCTCTGTCTTGGTTAACCATGCTCATCAATGTGGATAAATTTATGGCAGCCTCCTTTCCTGTGATTTTATGCCTCATTTACATGGATATAAGCCACCAGGCAAACTACAAGGGCAGCTTTGCAATCAGCACATCATTGCATGGGACAGGGGCAAGAAAGAAGTGAGACGCAATCAAAATAGGATATGCAGTGTAGCAACTCAGCATATAAAAAACATTCCCTTATGCTGCACAGTAGCACAGGCTCCTGCAAACCACAGCTAGGATGGTTTCTTCTCCTATGTTACTAAACGGCAGTTCAAATCTACCTGAGTAGTAAAGATGTCCAGAATTCAAGATCATACTAAAACTCTAGGCATAAAAACTTACCAGTCCCTCTAGGCAACTAAGTAAAAATCCTTTTTATTCCTGATGACATACATTTATATCAGATACTATTTCTCCATTGGATCATATGGTTTTAGCAGTAGGATAATCAAGGGCAGATGCAGGGTAGTGGAAGGGTACTTCAGGCAAAACCAAGCAGGTGAGTTTTTCAGTCTTTCCTTTAAAATTACACAACTGGACTCTACATACACTTAAAAGAAACTTCAGTATTCATCTCAAATAGCAAGTCCCTATGTTTCTTGTATCTTTACGGTCTTTAAAGCTACTGATTCTAATTAAAGCATGTAAGGAATTTTCCTTCACTTTCAGTGGAAGCAAGGCCAACCTCCCTGTAATTTACAGAAACAAATCTAGGATCCCTCATGTTCAAGTACAATTTCTGAGTAGATAGCTGACCTCATTTTCCTAGGCAGTTTTTAGACAGAGAGTGAGCAATGTACCCATACATTACTCAAGCTTCTTTTCATTGCTGTCCAGTAGTTCAATATTACACAGTGCAGCGGGTTCATTGGGAACGAAAGTGTAAGCAACATGTAGGTGAGCTCTGTCCTATCACATCAGCCAGGTTATAATGAATCATGCGTTTACAACCTAGTGAAACCTTCAGATATCTTTAAAACTTGGGTTTGAGGCATATATGCTTTGCATTGTCTTTAGGAGGATTAATAATTGATTGCTTTTTTTATTGGCCTTGCAAAGCTGCACTGACACCAGCTTCCTGGGCAGAGTTTGGCTGAGCAGGGCTGGGAGGCAGGGATACAGAAATAACTTTCAAGTCTATTTTCCTTCAATTTTGAGGCCATTTCACAGAGACCTTCACAAGATTACTGTAATGACCTACACTGACAATAATTATCTTCAAGGGATGGTGGATTTCAGGTTTGTGGATACTGTCAGGACAGAGGCAAAGTTTATATCAGCCCAGACTTACAGCACAAGTAAAATGACCTAAATCTTTGCCATGCATAGTTATCTCAGCAATGAGATAGCAGTCTTCTTGTAAGAAATCTATTAGGCTTAACTCTTGATCGAGGTGCAGTACATGCATCTGTTGCAACACATTGCAAAAGTGCTTATGAAGTTGCTTGAAAGGACTAAGACAACAAAATATCCCACTAAATTGCAATGAAAGTATTTTCACACTGCCTTGCACACAAATGAATAGAAATGTGGGGGAGAAGAGGTGGAATGATAGAGAAGCAAGCTGAAATAAAAGTAGATCAGCTTGTGACCTGTAATCTGAAAGACTGTAACTTATTTTTATTTTGGGAACACAAAATGGTCACAAGTAGACTTCTTTGTTACTCGAACCACAAGGTAATGCATTAAATATGCTTAGAGCTTCTGCAGTATAATTTCCTAGCTTTTTTTTCCCATGAATGTGGCTTTGAATTTCAGGAGAGAAACCATTCTTTGAAACGTGAACAGTAAAATACACTGGAAAAGTGAGGAGATTTTGAAATAGTTCACTTAAGGAGGAGTATTTAAATACTTTTTTCTTTCAGAATGCATCACTTACAACAGGCATACACCTCATGGAGGTGAAGTGATTGTGAGTACCAAATGATCTCCATTGATTTTGACTGAATTAGACATGCTGCTGGCTATATTCCTGTGTTTAGACAGTTACAAGGTTGGGCTGTTGCCTAGGGAATTGGTCTCATTAGGAAACTATATAATATATAACTGCAGCTATGAAGTAATTTATACAAACCATCACTGGCTATTCTTCTACATTGCAGAGCAAGAAAAAACCTACTTATGCCAATTTTTTAAATTTTGCTCTTAGAACATTGGAAAGGCAACAGGGAAAGGATGTGTCACATAAGTTGAAACCGTATCAATGATAAGGAATTATTAAACATTCCATGTTTCATGAAGGAAATCACTTCAATCTAGAAAGGCTAGTATTACATGAGACAATGTCTCAGCACATACTTACCTTCATTTTATTCAGTGAAAATGCCTCTAAGCAGAATAGGACATCTAAATAAAGACATTAGTGATAAGTAACATAAGTAAGATGTGTGCGTATATCTCTGTATGTGTATATATATGGTTTTATGTACACAGACATATCTATCTCAGTCATATTTCTTACTCTTAGCATTAATTAAAAATGTCTAGAGACATTTTAATTTCTTAAAAAAAACCCACAAGAAAACAAATCTTAATCTGAGTCCCAGATTGGAAATTGTACAACAATTCAATTTCTATCCAAGTCAGAAACTGGATGGTGTTGGTTTCTGCAAAGCTTTTATACTTGCATACATGCAATGTTTTATATAAAAACATATTTCTCAAAATAACCTATTTAAACTGAGTAGAACTAAAGCACTCATAAACCAAATGACTTTTTTTTTTAAATCAATGTAAGAACAACTTTGTTGTGTAGGCAAGCCCTTAAGAAGTGTCAAATGTGGGAAGCAGAGATTGTAGATTTATTTCTCCGATAGCGTTAGCAGAGAGGTCTTCAACACTGCTATTAGTTTAGAGCACTAATTTGTCAGCACATCTAACTTTTGGAACCGCTAAGTCTCTTCTCAAAGTCAGTGATCCTGTGATTTGCTACTGGACAGAAAAGTCAGTCTTTATACATTTTTAAACTATTAAAATATATATATAAACACCTAGTAAGTAGGCATAGATAAAAAAACATAACTACCATATATTTGTTACCCGGTCTTTACAGCCACCAGAAATGTATGTACCTGACATCTCAGAGTACAGAAGTTCCATTTAAATCTACAATTACTGGGTGCCAGCCTCATTGCCATCTGCCAGATGGGAAGGCTGGCTAATAAAAACACTACTAATATATAAATATTATGTAAAGTCATCTATAATATAAATACCACAATACTGACCTGCAAATGAACATGGAGACACTTCTCTGTCAACATTGTAAAATAAGACCTCTGAATCACTGTCCCCCATATATATGTTTCATTTTTGCCAACTATGCTACAGCACCTGCTTCTGAGGTTGTGTAGCCCATGTTCTGGGGCTTTTGGGATGAGGCTCACATGTACCCTGATATATGCACAGTGCATATACCTGTTAGGGAAGTGTACACATTTATGTAATTATGGTTCTTTCTGTGCACATTCAGTGCTGTACTGCCAGAGGAGCATTTGATGCAGCAGGTGCAGAGATAAAGGACTTTCTCTTGCAGGGCATCTGCTCAATGGGACAGCCAGTCAGTGGCTTTCTCTCCTCCATGTACAGCCATATAGTGGCCAACCAAGGGATGGACTTTTTACAGCATTTACTCTCCACTATGTCCAAAATCCTGCAGCTTTACTCTTTTTTTATATTTAGCAAAACCTGCCTTTCCTCTGGATGCCTGCCATATGTGGCAGAAGTTCTTTTCCCCTCTCCAGATAGCAACTTCCAGATTAGACTTTTTTTCTCCCATACTGTTTCATCTCTTACTGTTTCATGTCTTCTGCTGGAGGAAAGCCAAGCCTAATACCAAAGCCCTTGCTTTGAGACAAAGAGATCTTCAATGTGCTGCACTTGGAAAGACTCCACAGCAGGAGCTGCAATGTGTATTTTGTGCCTGATTCATAATTCACAATAATTCACAATATAAAATTTTGAAATCATCTGATCCTCCAAGAGAAAAGTAGTCTGTTAGTGACAATATTTGAATTCCATCTATTAAAAAAGGAGAAAGTCTATGACACATGGGCTAAACAGATTAAAGGTGTGGTCCCCTTTGCAGGGGAGATAAACTGATAAGCAGCAGCTTCATAAAGTAAGAAGGAAGCTAGAAGCAGGAAAAGATCTAAATTAAGTGGAATAGATTTGTTTTAAGGGTTGAGTGGGCTGTGGAGAGCTGACCTAAAAAATCACCTTATTATGGGACTTAGACATATTTCACAGCATTAACATATTGAACTAAATAATCCTAAATTACACAGCTTTATATCATTAATAGGATTATACTAGTGAACTTGCATTATGACATGAATAAAACTAATGTCACTAGAATCATAGAATGGTAGAGTTGGAAGGGACCTTTAGAGATCATCTAGTCCAACCCCCCTGCAGAAGCAAGTCCACCTAGATCAGGTCGCATAGAAATGTGTCCAGGTGAGTCTTGAAGACCTCCAAGGATGGAGACTCCACAACCTCCCTGTGCAGCCTGTTCCACTGCTCCACCACCCTCACAGTAAAAAAGTTTTTACTTATATATAAATTGAACTTTTTGCGTTCCAGCTTCATCCTATTTCACCTTGTCCTGTTGCTAGATACAATAGAAAAAAGGAAAGTCCCAACCTCCTGACACCCACCCTTTAGCTATTTCTAAATATTAATAAGATTCCCCCTCAGTCTCCTCTTCTCCAGACTAAATAACCCCAGTTCCAACAGTCTTTCCTCGTATGAAAGATGTTCCATTCCCCTGATCATCTCAGTGGCCCTGTGCTGGACTCTCTCCAGAAGTTCTCTGTCCTCTTGAGCTGAGGAGCCCAGAACTGGACACAGGACTCAAGATGAGGCCTCATCATGGCAGAGTAAAGGGGGAGAAGAACCTCCCTTGACCTGTTGGCTACACTATTCTTGATGCATCCCAGGATGCCATTGGCCTTCTTGGCCACGAGGGCTCATTGCTGGCTCATGATTAGTTTATTGTCAATCAGGACTCCCAGGTCCCTCTCTGCAGAGCTGCTCTCCAGCAGGTCAGTCCCCAGCTTATACTGGTGCATGGGGTTGTTCCTTCCCAGATGCAGGACTCTGCACTTGTCCTTCTTGAACTTCAGGAGGTTCCTCTCTGCCTAACTCTCAAGCCGGTCGAGATCCCACTGAATGGCAGCACAGCCTTCTGGGGAATCAGCCAGTCCTCCCACTTTGGTGTCATCAGCCAACTTGCTGAGGGTACACTCTGTCCCCTCATCCAGGTCATTGATGTTGGACAAGACTGTAGGCAAAAATGTGACTTGGACTAGCCAGTTTGAATAAAGATGGTAGGGACAAGTTAATGCAGCTGGCAAGCTACTTCCAATTATCAGAAACAGGTGCTGCAAGTTAATCAGTTGGGTCCTGGGTGATCATATGGGCAGAGGCAGCATATAAGGAAGTAGCTAGCAAAGGAAGGATGGTTTTGAGTCAACTCTGTTGGTTGCACTGTGTTGCCTGTGTATGTCTCTACACATGCATTACCTAGATTCTGTACATCTTTGAATGAATATTGTTTGCACCGCTACAACATTTGGTGACCCCAATGTGATCAGCTGAATTTGTTGGATTAAAAACCCTTGGCAGAAGATCGCCTGGATTCCTGTCTGAATAGGCAAGTGACCCGAGTAAATATATATATATATATATATATATATATATATATATATAATGGGAAACATGATGAGCAAAGAGGAAAACCCTGTTCCCTGTTGACACCCTCCAGCATATCCTTACTGAGAAAGGATTCAACTATGAAAGACAGAATTTTTTAAGACTTGTAAGATGGGAACAGGAAGTAGGTTTCTTCCTCTCCCCACAGGAAGTATATGAAATGGCACATTGGGAAAATCTAGGAGACACATTGAATAATGCTATTGACCTGTGTAAACTAGTGTCATCCATTCTACAACAGCTAGAAGCTGAGCATACTACAGCTGCTGCCATGAATGCAGAAAATGCTGTACCATCTGTGTTCCCAGTAGGCCCTAAAAGATTCTTTGGAGGTCGCGACTTTATAGTGTCATCGGCTCCACCTCTAGAAGAAAATATTAAGAGGCTCTTCGGAGGGGATAATGTCATAATACCCTCGGCTCCACCTCTAGAAGAGGAAAGCATGGATGTAAGCCTACCTTCCCCAGAACCCCCTAGAGCACCGTTCCAGAAGCCGAATGTGCGCATTGTTTCTCCTCCCCTCCCACCCACCCTTCACAATCCTGCTGCCATGCCTGAAGGAGTACCTGTCAGAGAACAAAAGGTATGCTTCGTCCACAATACTACGGATCTGCCATTTCCCCTGAGCTCATCAATCCCTGAGTGTATTCCTCTTCAGTCATCACCCCCAACATCTAGTGAAGGAGAAGATCAACAAAGAAAATTGTTACAGGAAGAATCAATAAGGCATGGAGAATATATGAAATGGACTTTGGCCCACTTGGAGGAACTGATAGAAAAGCCAAAAGCAACAGCTAATCAACTGTTGAAATGGATTAATGAATTAACTAGACCAGAGATTAAAGTTTCACTCCCACAGGTGCTCAGAGACCCCCGGCCAGAAGACTATGATCCGGCTAAGAAGTGGAGAGGCCTCATACATGATGCAGTAATTGAAGGAAAATTTATTCCACAAGCCTTTCCAGTAATAACAGGACATAATAATCCTGCACAATGACAATGGGCACCTTTGTATTGGAAGCTGGTAAGGGAAGGCCAGAAAGCTGTGATGCAATATGGCTTGACCAACGCATACATTCAAACCTAATTAGATCATATTTTCGCCAGCTGATTAATGACTCCGTTTGACTGCTCGAAGCTAGCAGAAACCTTCCTGAAGCCCACTCAGGTATTACTATGGGAGTCTGAATGGGGAAAAAAGAGTCGATGTGGCAGTAGTAGAAAATATGGACTTACAGCAGGGAGATCCACGGCGAGTTGTCGCAGCAGATATGATGTTAGGAAAAGGACCGTTTGCTGACCCTCAGGTACAAGCCTGACTTCATGAAGCTATTTTGCGACAAACACTGACACTGGCTCATCAAGCGTTTAAGATCGTCCCTGACATGGGGGTGCCAGTTCCCTCATACACAACCATTATACAGAAGCCCAATCAACCTTTTATGACCTTTTTAGACCGTCTAAGAGCAGCTCTGGATCATATACCAAACATGTTGGCTGAAGTAAAAGCGGAAATAGCAGTTGCTAATGCTAACCATGACTGCAAAAAGATCCTGCAGGCTCTCCCGTGGACAGCAACTTTGGTCAACATGATAGAAGCCTGCTCTAGGGTAGGATCGTCAGCGCATTTAGCTGAAGCTATGGCAACAGCATTGAAACCTTTAGTTCAACCTCACAAAGGAAATCGGAGGCCAAAATGCTTTAACTGCGGAAAAATCGGACATGTGAAAAATCAATGTCGGTCCAGACCATTGGTATGAACAAACAGCTCCGCCAGACCATCTGGGTCCAACGGCAGATTTCATGGCAATTGTTACAAATGTGGCAAGTTTGGCCATAGAGCCACCGAGTGCTGCTCTCGAGTGGCCAGACACGTAACGCCTAAGGGAAACGGATTAACAAGTGTAAAAAGGGCAAACATGATGACACAAAAACACCCTTCAACACCAACAGCTGCCTGGATGGTCTCAGATCAGCCACTGCAGGAAGTGTAGGAGTGGATGTGGAAACAGCAGTAGATGTAACCATCCACAATATAGAGGTAACGGTTATCTCATCCAGTGCTATTGGACCCCTTGCCTGTGGTTTAAGTGCTCTGCTTTTAGGACAGTCATCAGCCTCTCGACAGGGTATTTTTGTGCTCCCCGGTGTTATTGATGCAGATTATAAAGGAAACATTGGAATAATGGTTAGAATTTGGCAGCCACTAGTTTATATACTGAAAGGAACTAAAATAGCTCAATTAGTTCCTTTCAGGGCTCAAGTTCCATTTGCAGGTAGTTGTAAGCATCAAGAGGGTGATTTTGGATCCACTGGAGTACCTGAGGTAAGACTTGAAATGCCACTTTTGCAGGCAAAGCCCACTCAGATAGTTGTATTCCAACATCCAAATGGTGAACACATGGTTGGGTATGATACGTTACTGGATACGGGAGCAGATGTTACCATTGTTCCATTATCCTATTGGCCAAAAAGCTGGCCTTTAGAGAATTTAGACACCCCTGTTGTTGGAGTAGGAAGCATACAGATGACAAAAATGAGCAGAGACCTGATTTTGGTATGAATACAGGACGAAGAGAATAGATGTGTACAAATTAAACCCTATGTAATGAACACTTCAGTCTGGCTTTTAGGTAGATGCCTTAAGCTAAATGGGCTTTTGTTTCTCAAATTAAAATTTTTAATGGTGGCCATTGATGGGCGACCAATCCTGAAGTTAACCTGGCTCACAGATAAACCAGTTTGGATTGATCAATGGCCGCTAAGCAATGAAAAGCTCACCCAGATTCATGAACTGAACAATTAGAAAAAGGTCATATTAAGCCATCCACCAGTCCATGGAATACACCATTTTTTACTATCCCTAAAAAATCAGGGAAGTGGAGGCTGTTACATGATTTAAGAGCTGTTAATGCAGTGATGCAGGACCTGGGTGCTTTACAGCCAGGATTACCCTCTCCTGCAATGCTTCCAAAAGATTGGCCCCTGTTGGTGATTGACCTAAAGGACTTTTTTTTCACAATTCCTCTACATGAGGACGACAGTGAGAAATTTGCTTTTACAGTACCATCTACTAACAAACAAAAGCAAGCAAAATGATATCGATGGACTGTTTTACCTCAGGGAATGAAGAATTTGCCAACTATTTGTCAAACTTATGTTGCCTGTGCACTAGCACCTCTGTGCAAAAAATACCCTCATATTTTATTTTACCGTTGTATGGATGATATCTTGATTGCAGGAAAAGACCTGGACCAGCATCAGATTCTACAAGAAGTGAAGTGACAGTTGAGCATCTCCGGGTTAGTGATCATGCCAGAGAAGGTACAAATGCACGCCTCTTGGAAATATTTAGGTAATATTATCACTAGTGTGTGTATTTATCCTCAGAAGGTGTCAATTAAAACAGAAATTGCTAATTTAACAGACATTCAAAAGCTAATAGGTGATATCCAATGGGTACGAACCATATGTGGTATCGCAAATGAGGATCTTGCGCCACTAATGCCTTTGTTAAAAGGCTCAGTAGAGGCTGACAGTGCCCGAAAACTGTCCCGGCAGCAAATACAAGCAATAGAAAAGATAGGAAACAAGATAGTCAGTAACTACAGTCATTGATATGATCCTGACTTGTCAATTAACGTTGCTGCGATAAGTCAAAACCAGCATGTAATGGCAGTCTTGATGCAATGGGATTCAGTAGCGAAAGACCCATTGAGGATCCAGGAGTGGATATTTTTGCCATATAATTTGCAAAAAACAGTTACCACAAGACTAGAAGCAATTGTGAAAATAATAGTTAAGGCCAGAAAACATCTGCTGGAGACAGCAGGGATTGAGGCAGACGTTGTTTTCGTTCCTGTCACAGATGAATTCTTGAACTAGGCGCTGCAACAATCTGATGAATTACAGTGGGCCTTATTGTCATATTCAGGGACTATAAGTAATCATTATCTGGCCCATAAATTGTTTTCTGTTTGACCTGACCATATCAGACGCTCAGGGTATTGTTTCCACATGCCCTGTATACCAGAATCAAATCGGCCTAGGAGTAGGAGTCAATTCCAGGGGTCTGGCGCCATTAGGAAAATGGCAATTGGATATCACTGTCTATGCTACCTTTGGACGATTTAAACATATACATGTCACTATTGATACTTATTCAGCCATGGTTTGGGCCACAGACTTAACGAGCACCGATGCTCAAGACGTCATAAGACATTGGAGGAGTTGCTTTGCAGTCCTTGGTGTTCCACGAGAGATAAAAACTGATAATGGCTCAGGATACATAGCCAGTAGAACACATAAGTTTCTGAACTTATGGAGTGTTAAGCATACTACTGGAATCCCAGGAAATTCCACCAGTCAAGCCATTATCAAACATACTCATCAAACCTTAAAATGCCTGCTAGAAAAACAAAAAATGGGGGAAGAGGGGGTGAGCCCTCAAGATAGACCAGTGAAAGCCCTTTATACAATGAATCATCTCAGAATCATGGCAAACTGGAATAAACCACCGGCATTAACACACTTTGCTCAAACGAGTCAGGATTTGGATTTTACTGACAAACCTAAAGTTTGGTATAAGAATCCCACTACTGGAGAGTGGCAAGGACCTGCAGATCTGTTAACGTGGGAAAGAGGCTATGCTTGTGTCATTATAGATCAAAGTCCCTGATGGATTCCAGCAAAATGGATCAAGCCATGTCAACTGAAAGGACTTATTGACTGTAAGACCAATGGAAAAAATAATCTTGAGGAAAGAACCAAGTGATCTACCCTCAATCCATCACCCTATTAAAATGTAAACCCTGTCAACTCTGGCACCAAATATGCTGCTGTAAATTCCTCCCGCAATCTGTATCACATTAAAAGAATTGAAGAATTTAACAAGACGGCCAAGGGAAACTTGAAAGCAAAAATGGTGTGTTTTCTACGGATGAAGAGATATTTCCAACTTACAGATAATGCTCACAGATCAGCATGCTAAAGAAGTTGAAGAAAAGTCTGAAACTACATTCAGGAAACAGAAATATCAGTGGAAGTACAGAGAACTCATCCCTTCATGACAGTATGCATCCCTCCTAGCAACATATTATGTTTATTTTGAATGTATGGATTTTTGTATTATATTGTTCAGCGATAAAGCTGTTATTGACCTTTTGTTGTAAACTCATGGCCATGGGTAAAAATATTTATGTTCTCTTCATGTACGTTTAATTTTGAAATGTGTTGCTGAAGGCTGGCTGGTCCAAAAACAAAAAGGGGGGAATTGTAGGCACAAATATGACTTGGACCAGCCAGTTTGAATAAAGATGGTAGGGACAAGTTAATGCAGCTGGCAAGCTACTTCCAATTATCAGAAACAGGTGCTGCAAGTTAATCAATTGGGCCCTGGGTGATCACATGGGCGGAGGCAGCATATAAGGAGGGAGCTAGCAAAGAAAGAGTGGCTTTGAGTCAACTCTGTCGGTTGTACTACAGTGCCTGTGTACGTCTCTGCACATGGATTACCTAGATTCTGTACATCTTTGAATGAATATAGCTTGCGCCGCTACAAGACTGGCCCCAGAACCAATCCCCGTGGAAATTCACCGTCCACAGGCTTCCAACACAATTCTGTGCCATTGATCACCACCCTCTGGGCTCTGTCATTCAGCCAGCTCTTGATCCACCTCACTGTCCACTCATCAGCTTTCTGATGAGGATGTTATGGGAGGCAGTGTCAAAACCCAAGTCAAGGTAGATGATATCCACTGCTCTCCCGTCATCTAGCCAGCTGGTTATGCACTGGTTATGGTTGGTCAAACAGGATTTCCCCTTGGTGAATGCATGTTGTCTCCCCCGATAACCACCTTTTCCTTCATATGTTTAGTGATGACATTCAGAATGAGTTGTTCCATCACCTTTCCAGGGATGGAGGTGAGGCTGACTGGTCTGTAGTTTCCTAGGTTGTCTTTCCTGCCATTTTTGAAGACTGGAGTGACATTAGCCTTTCTTCAGTCCTCAGCCACTTCGCCTGTCCACCATGACTGTTCAAAAATGATGGAGAGCAGCTTAGCAATCACATCAGCCAGGTCCCTCAACAGTCTAGGATGCATCCCATCAGGACCCATTGACTTATGAGCCTTAAGCTTGGCCAACAAGTCTTTAACCTCTTCCTCTTCCACCCAGGGCACCTTCTGCTATCCAGGCCATCCTATTATTCTTGCTGGACTGGGCTTCCTGAGGGCCGGCCTTGGCTGAAGCAAAGAAGGCATTCAGTACTTCAGCTTTCTCTGCGTCCTCGGCCACCAGGGCACCCTCAGCGTTTAGCAGTGGGCCCACATTCCCCATTGTCTTCCTTCTGCTGTTGATGTACTTGAAAAATGCCTTATTACTGTCCTTAACTTCCCTGGATACAGTTAATTCCAGAAGGGCTCTAGCCTTTCCTCTGGCAATGTTCCTGTACTCTTCCCAAGAAGTCGCGCCCTGTTTCCACTTCTCATAGATGGCACTAGTAACAATGTCAGCAATTTCACCATTGTCGTGGTTTGGCCCAACTAGCACAGCAGCACCATGACAGTCTCTCACTCGGTGTCCCCATTCACCCCCACCCTCGTTAGGATGGCGGAGGACCCAGCGAAATGGGAGTAAAAAGATAAGCAAGATTGTTGTAGATTGAGACAAGAGCAGGGAGGGCTCACTGCCAATTGTGGTTCTGGGCAAAACAGACTCCAGTACTCGACTTAGAGAGGAAAGTGGGAAAGTTTATTCTGCAAGAAACAGAACAGAATAAAAGCAAAAAGAGAGTAGGATGATGAGAAAATTACAACCAGCACTTTAAGATCTCCCTCCCCCATCCCTCCTTTCTTCCCGGGCCCAGCTCACTGCTCCCGGTATCTCTACCTCCTCCCCCCCAATGGCTCACGGGGACAGGGAGTGGGGGATGTGGTCAGTCTCTCACAGATGGGCTCTGCCGCTTCTGTCTTCTCAGATGAGGACAACTCCTGGCATTCTTCCCCTGCTCCAACACGGGGTTCCTCCCCCAGGACACAGTCCTTAATGAACTTCTCTGGTGTGGGTTGTTCCCAACAGCTGTGGCTTCTGCCCCTCACATGGGACACAGTCCTTGGTGAATATCTCTGGCATGGATTCTTCACTGCGGTTGCAGTTTCTGCAGTTGCAGGGTCCCTCTCTCGGGACAAGGCCTCTTCTGGGCATAAGTTTCATGAGCTGCTTTGTTGTGGGTTCCTCCCCACAGTTACAGCTGTGGATATTGAGTTCCTTCCTTGGGACACGGCCTGCTCTGGCCATAGTTTTAAAGGAGAAAATCACTGCCCCTGTCTCGGGGTTTGCAGTGAAGTGAATTTCTGCCCCTGGTCTGGGGACAGCTTTATCAAAATGAGTCTCTACCACTGATGTGGGGTCTTTAAAGAAATGCAAATAAATCTCAGCTTCACCAGTTCTCTCCATAGAATGCAGGGGAGTCTCTGCTCCAGCACATCTCCTCCTCTCTTTGATCACTGACCTTGGAGTCCGCATGGTTGTTTCTCTCACTGTTCCTACTCCGTGCACCACCACCAGCCAGAAGAAAGAAGAAGGGGCAGAAGAGGAAAAGAAGATGGAGGAAGAAACCTCCCCTTCCAGCTTCTTCTTAAAAAGTGATTGTGGAGGCGTCTAATTGGCTCAGGCCCGGAATTGGGTCTGGCTCAGAGCTGGGAAGAGTTGTGAGCAACTTCTTACAGAAGCCATCTTTACAGCCCCTTCCCCCTCACCAGAAAAGGCTATCATGTCAAACCTTGACAACCATCTCATTCCATCTTGTTTTATGTGAAGACGTGCAAGAAAGCTCTGAGCCTCTGGTTAGTTTTTCAGTTGGGTCCTAACCACCTTCTAGGTGTATCTTCTGCATACAGAAAACAATTTCCCTGCTCTTCCCTGCTTGTTTCCATGCAACTGTCACCTGTAACAGAGCCACTTGAAAGAAAAAGAAGAAAAAAAATCCCAAAGCCAGAAGCACAGTACTTGAACTGCCCTCTTGTTTTTTTTTTTCACCCTTCCAGTTAGGCGTGATTTTAACATGTTCTATATTGAGAAGTACTAAATCCAGAAACCAGTGTTTTATGCCATCTGGAAGCTTGATATTCATGTTTTTTTCAAATGGCTTGCAAGAATATATCTAATTCTAAATACTCACAAATTATGCACCGCTAAAATGCAATTCAGAGCAGAACAAAACCTAATTGGATAAGGTAAATAGAGAAACTAATCTATTGAGATGCATTGGGTGATTGGGAGAATCAGCACAAAAGAGATGTCTGAGACCTGCTCATAGACTGTTTTCCAGACAGAAACACAACATGAAAATGTAGACATGCTCATGTGGCAGTGAAGATGTTTTGCAGCAGCACTCAGGATCAACACTGGTGTCTAGAAAGTGGAGTCATCAGCAAGAGACTAAAAGGGGAGAAATAGTAGCATTTTTATTGCAAAGTGCTGAGCAGATTTAAATAGGAGAAGAGGTGAGAGCCATGGAAACAGGAGAGGAAGGCTCAGCAATAGTACCAGAGGAAGCAAAGCAGACAGATAAAGTAGGCTTTTGGCCAGCCTCATCTCTACTCAGGAGAGCAGCAAAACCAGGGACTGCAAGGATGCCCTACTGCTACTTGGCAGCCAAAGGTAGAGTCCTTTGCTTTGAATGCTAGGAAAGACTCCAGGATAAAATACAGCTTTTTAAGCTTGACACTGGACTTAAAGCTTCAGTGAATAGTGTATATAAGGGTGTATAAATATACACATATACACACTTTTTGTTATCCAGTAAAAATAGTCAACACTGTTTAATCATAGAATAATAGAATCATAGAAGTGTTTTGTTTGGAAAAGGCCTTTAAGGTCATCAAGTCCAACGACTAACCTAACATTGTCTGTTATCTTTGAGTTTACTGCCTTCTCAAAGACATGCACTGGTGGTTCCATGACACATCCACAAGTATGAAGGGCAAAAGAAATGAAGTACAGTAGAAATAAATAAAAATAAAAGTAAAATAGAGACTCATCTCTACTTGACAGTTTTCGGGTGTAATATAAAATCAATCTTCTGTTCTGGAATAAAAATATTTGCAATACAACTTCTGGAAAATAAATAAAAATTAGGACTATTAACGATTATATAATCAAGAAGAAAAGAAAATGCTGTCTACAGTTACCTAGTGAGAAATTTTCAACAATTCTGCAAGAGAAGGGAATTTTCGATGCTCCAATGTCTTAGGGAGTCATTGTGGAGGTGTAGGAGGTTTAGATTTGAGAACATCTCTTGGTATTGCAACCAATTACAACTTCCAGTTAACCTAATCCAAGGAGAGCTGCATGCAGCCCTTTTGAAAAGTTTGACTATGCTATACTAATTAAATATCTTCAAAGAAATACGTTAGGCATGCAGATTGAGGGGAAGGACCCTGACTTCTATGAAGGGGCTAATCTTGGTCCATGCAAAGAAAAGGGATATTTCTCACTGCTTTGTCTGGAGGGGGAAATCTTCACCCTTATAGCTGAGCAGACTTTCCAAACCTGACCAAATATTACTTAAAAAAATGAACCATTGATCTGTAAATGCGTCCCCAGATGTTCATATTGAATTTGCAGTATTCACTATGCTAAGCTTAATTGTCTGTTCAAATCACCCTAGCTGAGGAGTGCTCTGCTTAAGGGAGTCACCATATGCCACTATAAAACCTGTGTTAAGTGACTGGAGAATCAAGCCTACGCTGTTTTACTTTGTATCGCTATGCATTGCTCTAATCTGAGGGAGAAATAATTGCAAATGTTTTAACTGTGAAAGAATGAGGAGTCATAAAACCTTCAATCATGTTTTAATATGCAATCATACTCTACTTTCATAAGTAAGAATTGGAGTAATTATAAAGATATAATTTTTAATTGTCAGTCATCATTCAGTTGACTCCTTAAGTTGAACACACATTTAATTAATGCCTTAGATTTTAGCATCAATTACCACATTAGATATTCTCCCATATTCATTCCATCTGGTGCAAGTAAATACATTACCACTGCACAGTTATACACCCATATAGGAACCTGATCACAGTTTTTCCTGCCTCAGCATGACCAGCAATTGGAAAAGGTTGCACAGCAATTGGATAGCAATTGGAAAAAGTTGCAAAACATAGGCACAAAAAGTAAGTTTTGGTTGAAATTGGAAACAGTTTATTGTAAGCATAAGGACTTTGTTCAATTCACAGGTTATTGGTTTAGCTAAGAACATTATGTTGCACTTAACAAAGATGCAGAGCATGTTTAGGCTCTGGGATGCCAGTATAACTATCTCTGGATTACCTAGCTCACAGGGTATAAGACATTGCTTTGTTACTTCATTGCTCCAAGTCCTTTTTTAGCTCTCGTATTTTTGATAGCCAGTTTGGTTTAAAGACATCAGGTGATTTGACCATGCTCTTCAGCAAATTACACCAGCAATTAATTACACTCACTGTCAAATAATTGGACAGATCAGCATCCTTATGTCATTTGCTGTAAGGCAAGGTATTCCCAGCCATCCTTGTTGCCCTTTTCTGACCTTTTCCAGCTATTTGGTGCCCTTTTTCTAGTGTAAATCTCCAGTCTTTCAGACACAGTCTTTGTATTGCTTCAGGAAGCCACAGGAATCTCTCTTCCCTGCTCCAGCTCAGTGTCTCCCAGCTCACTTATCCACCTAAGATCTCTTGTGCTTTCTTAACAGCAGCAGTGCAGTTGGAGGCTCAATCAGATTAGCTGTGTGCCACTACTCCTAGTTTTTTTCCAGGTCGCTGCACTCCTGAACTCTGCCTCCATGCAACTTGCCCACTTTATTCCTTACGGCAGCTTGAACAGGGAAAAAAACTAAGGCAAAGGAAAGAAAGGAGAATACAAAGGTAACCCTAGTTTGAGTCTAAGGGATAGACAAGGGGAAGAGAAAAATATCCCAGGTGGATGAGAATGTTCTGAACATGCTGATATCGTTTGACAAGACTTGCTTCCTGGGGAGCATTTCAATATGAGATGCTGACCGTTGACCTCTCTTGCACTGGGGCCCTGCTTCATGAATAAGACAATTTTTATCAACCGGTCTCTCTGTGGCAAAACTTGGAAGCCTTTCACTTTCAATTCCTACTTTCTCATACCCCATGGAGAGCACTGTGCAGACCTTTGAGGGTCACCAGCACAGGCAGGAAGGTACCCAAGTCTTTCAGCTCCCCAGGAATCTTCCTGAAACTAGCCTGACAGACTGCTAAGCCATTTACTACTGCTCTGAAATTTTTCAAGTATCCGTAGGCTTTGGGTGTGTCATGGTTTGACATGACAGCCTTTTCTGGTAAGGGGGAAGGGGCTGTAAAGATGGCTTCTGTAAAAAGTTGCTTGAAACTCTCCCCAGCTCTGAGCCAGACCCAATTCTGGGCCTGAGCCAATTAGATGCCTCCACAATCACTTTTTAAGAAGCTGGAAGAGGAGGCTTCTTCTTGTTTCTTCCTTCTTCTGACCCTTCTTCTTTTGTGGCTAGTGGTGGTGCAAGGAGTGGGAAGAGTGAGAGAAACAACCATGCGGACTCCAAGGTCAGTGATGAAAGAGAGGAGGAGGTGTGCTGGAGCAGAGACTCCCCTGCATTCTATGGAGAGAACTGGTGAAACAGTAATTTGTTTGCATTTCTTTAAAGACCCTGCCTCAGTGGTAGAGACTCATTTTGATAATGAACCTGGACCAGGGGCAGAGACTCATTTTGCTAAGAACCCCAAGCCAGGGGCAGAGATTCACTTCATTAAAGGCCCTGTGCCAGGATAGTGGCTGGAGGAGGCTGTGTCCTGTGGGAGCGGTGGAATGTGAGCCCAGATGGCTACCCCAAGGTGCCAGAAGCACACTGACAATTGCCTCCCTAAACAAAACACCAAATACTTGTGTTCATCATAGTTTCTCCTCTCCTCTCAAATACAGTTATTTCCTCTAGCAGAGTTCAGACAAGTGAAAAATCCTACATTTACCCATGGTCATCTACTGATATGGCATTCCCAAACTAATAATCTCTATTATGACTTCCCCAGTATCTGCCCATTGGGTGGAATGACCTGAAAATCTAGAAGAACAATGCATCCCAGGATCCCAATCAGTGATGGCACTCCTAATTGCTGCCCTGTTCAATGGGCTGCTGTGTTACTCCTGCTAGGGACTACTCTGGGAATACTGCCATCTTCCGTGTAGTCATCTCAGTCTTCTAAAGTCACCTTAAATAACTTACTATGACTTAAATGTTTGCTCAATCACCTGTCAATTTCCTACATTAAGACAGACTGCACGTGTTGCAGGGATAATGTCTAATTCTTTGAAACAGGGCTGTAATTTACTTCATAGCTCATATCATTTGAAAATAACAGGGCAAAATTAAACAGTCATTTTAAAAGTGGATGCCCAAAACATTAAAAATAAATATCTATCAAGGTGGCATTTTATAGTAATGTGCATTTAGGGTTTTTTACAGGGTTGAAAGAATGTTACAGGCTTGACATGATATTCCTGTAAATGAATATACAGTCTAGAATGATTACTTTACACAGCAATGTTCAAAACAAGCATCAACTGTGGGTATAAGCAACATAATGACTTCATGGACTTCGTAACAATTGATTGTTAATCAAACTAATTCAATAAACCTTTATAAATAACAAGTTCAGCCTTATTTGAAAGCTCAATTTCCTTTAGAAAAGTTTTATGAACACCGGAATACCACAGACCACAATTTAAAATGAACAGCTATGAGAACAAATGTCCCTCAAGGAATTTTGAAAGAGCAGTCTGCCTGAATATTTAGTTTCACCATTTTATGTTGACTTGTTCAGATGCCAAAACCCATTTGCTGATGTTGAAGACACTGTCTCCCAAGCCACTGTATATCTAATAGACACAAACTTCAGATTTTGGAGACAATTCCATCACATTTCACATCTAATCCAAGCAAGGCCTTTGAGCTAACCTGCCTCCACTGTGTTTAGCCTTCTCTATTAAGTAGTAGTGAAAAATCTCAATTTCTTTTGGATTTTCAATATTTTTCATCAAAAAATCTAAGCCACTCCCCTGGTTCCAAAGCACAAGAATTTACAATAGAGCTCAGTTGCAGAGGTGCCAGTTCTGATCACCTATCACTTAGCAGCTGAAATGATATTTTTGTGTTGCTGTTCCTATGTAAACATTTTTTTCAATTACTGAATGAAATAAATGTTCTTAGTACATAAAAATAACAATCATAAAGCTCTTCTGAGAAATAGAGGACTAAAGAGAATAAGTAAGAAGCATCCACTGAGCATTATGCTGAGCTACTGTCTGCTCTTGGAGAGAGAAGCTGCTGCTGAAGGAGGAGTAGAGCTTAGGACTAATGCTCCATTTTAATACACAGTCACTAACCGCTTCCACTTAAAGTTCTGTGTTGTGACAGACTGGCATCCAATGTGTCCTCAATCAAACATTTCTAACCTGACAAAAACAGTGCAAAATCCCCAAACAAATGCTGTGAAGTACATAGTGATCAAGCATCCGTGTGCTCATCTAACTCCTTCTAGCAATTCCTGTAATGGGCTGAGCAGAAATGGCACAGGGACAAAAGATGGAGTCAGAAAGCAGGAGATGCTATCCAAAGGCACGAGTTAGGCATTACTCTGCTGTTTCTCAGACTCATTATTCTTTCTGTCCACTACATTTATTACCATGGTGTTTAGGAATTTCAGCCCTGGGTTCACGTAATGAGCTATTTCTGTGAAGTGCTGTATAAAGGCAGAACAAAGAGATGGTCCTTCCTTTAAGATCTTACCATGGACAACAGCAGATGGTGATGAGCAGACAGAGGGGGAGTACAGGAAAACAACAAGACAACTGTGAAACTAATTGGGATTGTAAAACTCTGGACAAGTCTGGTGAAAACAGAAATATTAGTGGTTTTGGAGGGTACGTTATTTCAGCTTCAGAATCAATGAAACAGCAATCAGAATAAATCTACAGGCAGTGTTTAATATGTCCTTGTTTTTGAGAAAAGAAATCTAGTAGAAAACACCCTGCATCAGTATGGATGCAAGCAAAATATGGAAGCTCTGTATAAAATCAACATTCTTCTTTCCCTCTTTTTGTTAGCCTTGCATTACTGCAGACAAGCCAGAATACAGCTCTGTTTTATTCTATAGTTAAGGACAGTTAACTGGCCTTTTCATGTATTCAGATATCCTACGAGGGACAAATGAATTGTCTGAGTTTTGCTTTTTTTTTTTTTTCCAATGTGGTAATTGTACTTTTTTAGGGATGCTGCTTACACATAATAACAATTTTTGCCACTTCCAGAAGAGCATTTTCTTCTGAAAATCAGCAATGTCCCAGTGTTAATGATGCTTAATTTAAAAAAAAACCCAAAACCTGAAATAAGCACCACTGTGTTTCAGTTTAGAAACAGCAAACTCTGCCTGTCTTCCAGTGCCATTTTCTTTCTCCCTGAGACATCCATATGCTGTCATTGTCTTTGCATTATTCACATCTCAGAGATACCTAAATCAGCTGAGAATTTTTTAATTGCCTTCATATCCTTGGCTGTTTGGGCTTCAGATTCCTCCCTGGTTCTCCTACATTCCATCTTCTGTTTGGGCCACCCGTCACTCATGCTCCTTGCTATTATCTTTGACAGAGAGCTGTTCATTAGAAATAGCCCTTCCTGCGGCTTCCTTTGCATTCCTAACTTGCTTGAAGTTGTTAGACTATATAAAGCAATGTGGTACTTCTCTCTCATTTATCTCAGTAGACCTTGGAACTACGTTAATCGCCAAGTTATGACTGATTGTGTATCAGTCAACGGAATGTGTGTGTAGCATTTGTCTCTGTGAGGAGAGAGTCCAAGAGCCAGCCATAAGGCTATTATTAACATTGTATCTTAGGTTAAAATATCAGCATGTCTCTTCAGAGCACTAAAAATGCTCCAGAAGATTTCTCCTAATAAGAACAAAAAAAAAAATCCCACAATGCAAACAGCCATGAAATAAAAGTGTTTCTACTGTAAGATATTTAGGGAGCACATCATGGCAAGTATGTTGCCTTCCAGGTACTTCTTCCATTCGAGCTGGTGTCCCAGTCACAGTGAGCAAAAGTCTGAGTAACACAGATATGAAAGCGAAAAGCAAAAACCTGTTCAGAGAAAGCTAC
This sequence comes from Colius striatus, assembly GCF_028858725.1. Taxonomy (NCBI): domain Eukaryota; kingdom Metazoa; phylum Chordata; class Aves; order Coliiformes; family Coliidae; genus Colius; species Colius striatus. The sequence goes on from NC_084762.1 coordinate 24,369,815, forward strand.
CTCCCCCAAACCAGGAAACGGAAGACAGTAGCACTTCTGCCTGTGATGCTTATGGTTTATGTCTTTGTAGCCCTTTGCAAAGCCAGTCAGCACTAGTTAACTTTTATTTTATTTTATTTTATTTTATTTTATTTTATTTTATTTTATTTTATTTTATTTTATGTTTTGTTTTTGAAAAACATTTTATTTCTTCTTTTAGTTCTAAGTACTAGGTAACTTTCTGTAGATTAAAAGAAGAATCAGAAAAAAATAAGTGGAACATCATTAAAAGTATGTCACATTTTGACAGATATATCTGTATTTGCAGTAGCGTACTTCATGGGAAATAACTTGTTATATGGATTTCAGTAAAAGCCTAAAAACTCCATCTCAAAACATAAATATATTAAAATGTGTAACATGTAACATATATATTAAATGCTTTATTTATTTACATGTGTGAGTATGTGTAAAATATTACTGACAGAATTGAGGGAGTTTATCTCAACCAGCTTTGGCCACCCAAAGGTTAGGTGTCTAATATAAAATGATTGTCTAAATTGTCTCATTGTCAATGAAGATCTTAGCATTGGATGACCTCACCTAAAGACTAAACAGGAGTAGATTCCTTACTTTTAGACAGCTTGGCTCACATGCAACTAATGCCATCTGATACATACAAACAAAATGTATGAAACAGACTTTTCCAGAAAAATTCATATATTAATATACTTTCTCATACAGGACCCTAACATTTTTGTACAGCACTAGGTCTTTTCAGATCAGCTGCACTGATCAATATTGCTGTGGCAACATCCTCAACAAAATTAGTGAAACTCTAAATGGGGTAAGGTGCTGCCTGGCTTTGGTCCACAGAGTTCACATGGAACAATGCTCCATACTGTGTTAACCTACATGATGTGATCCTGGCATCCTCCAGTTCTGTTGAGTACCTTTGAGCACAAGCAGGTTACTAGTCAGCATGAGAAAGTCTGGCAGAGCAGTCTTCAGATGTCACATTTACAGCAAAGAGAGAAACAGCTTTCTAAACGAAAGAGTCATCAGAGGAACACTTTATGTTACGGTCTATCATTGCTGTAAAAAGAGAAGATGCTCAGGGTAGTGAGCCAGAGGCCTTTCACTGAGCTTGTATATCATCTCTTCAGTGGAGTAAATCAGACACCTGCTCACAAATCCTCAATTTTACCACCTTTGGGTTCTTCAGAAACAACCCTGCATTTCTGTCAAAAAAGATTCAACACAGATTAAACAATGGTTCAAAGCTGTGCCTGGAAACTGGGAAACATTTCTTTACCTAGAAGGTGATCAATCAATGGAAGAGGCTTCCTAGAGAGGTGGTCGATGTCCCAAGCCTGTCAGTGTTTAAGAGGCATTGGACACTGCTTAAACTTCTGGTCAGCCCTGAACTGGTTAGGCAGTTGGACTAGATGATCATTGGTAGGTCCGTTATAACAGAAAAAGTCTATTCTATTCTATTCTATTCTATTCTATTCTATTCTATTCTATTCTATTCTATTCTATTCTGTGAAACTTAGCTTGAGAGGGATACCATATGTCCTACCATTTTCTCCAGCACTCTCCCAATGAGTGGCTCAATGTGAGCTAGGGTTAGTCTGCTCAGCATTTCTGAAAGTGTGACTCCTGGTAGTGGCTTGGTTGCTTCAGCAGGAGCAAAGTAGACATTTTATCACGAAAGAGCATATGCTAATGGCTTTTCTCCCTCTTTATTTTGCAGACAAAGAAATGATCAAAAGTCATCCGCAACAGAACTTAGAGGAACCTCATGGGAACATCAACTTGCAATATCTTTTAAACTGCCTTTGGATAAATCAGGAGGGGTAGTAAATACAATACTGTGTGCAATTGCCTTCCTTTATATGTGGACTTTTTTCACACATTTTTTGGAAGAGTGAGTTGCAAATTTTTAGTAAACAGTAGTGAGTATTGCAGTGGATTGCTTCCTGAATATTTTTGGTAAACGCACTTCTGGCCTTGAAGAACCTGAAGGGAGAATGGGTTTAGCTATGATTAAAAGGAAATACCGTTCTCATTTTTTCTTCAAGGGAGGTAGATTTTTCTTTTCCTTTTTACAAGACTGTTTTTGTGGGCAATTTCTTTTCTTGGTACTGCATATAACACTACTGTATACAAAGCATTACTGTCTGACCTCCTCGTTAATTATGCTAAGCAGTACAGCTGCTTTCCACTAACTGGTGAAATAAAACATAATCACTTGCTTGCCTCAGGACATTGTCTCTCCAAGTCAAAAAAAGGCAGAAGCAAAGATTGACCTTTAATCTAGTCTAAAGTTTAGATACATACCAGGGATTGTTGGAGACAGGACTCTTACACGTGCTCTGACACTGCTGACTCCAGTGTCTGAGTGGCTGTGCAGCACATCAGCAACCACAGCTGTAGATGAAGCCCTTCTTTCTCCTTCACCAAACTGTAAAGTAAGCGTATGTGATGTAAGGAAGTAAAAATACGGCTTGAGAGTTAATGATAGCTCCTGTTAAGGCTGATAAGCTGCTCTATTCTGAATGTCACTTCCCCGGCACTCGAGGAATTCACAGAAGGAGCATAGGCCTATAGGTGATACCCTCAGAAAAGAATTTCAACACAGCCTGAAATAAGCATTTTTGGAAGAATGGCTGTATAAAGCTAAAAAAGGTGCTTCTATTGATGCCATCTGGTGCTTCCCATTAATCAAACAACTATTCTTTTTTAATTAGGGACTAGCCCTGGTACTTCTTGTTATATCAGTAGCACCACAGATACAGAGAGCTCTTTATGTTCTTAATTCCCACTTTGACCTCTACGACACAATAATTTTTCAAGAGAGTTAGTTTTCCACAGGTGTATTAAGTAATTTCAAAAATTTGTGGCCCTTCTCTTTACTCTTCAGGAGGATTTCAGCAAAATGAAATACTTCTCTGTAGCAGTATGCTTAGCATGGGACATTACACCTACATGGACACATTAGCAACCACTGGAAAGATAGGCTTTTCCATCTTTATATGGGATGAACCTGAGACATGGAGGATCTGTGTTACTGAAATTCATAATAACTGGAAACTGAGTTCCCCAAGTTCTCCTGTTGTATCTCTGAAAATGTACTGCTGAAGAACGTCCATATCTCTGATGGGAAAAGAGGACAAGTCTTTCTTTCCCACAGAACTTAATGATAAAAAAAAAGAAGAAATCCTTGTGGTCATCAGGATTATCAAAGAGTATCTCATCACCTAGAAACAACTGCTCTATTATTTTGGGAGCTTTTCTTTGTCCTTGTGCTATCAGAGGTCTTCCAGCAGAGTGAGGGAACGACCCTTCCTGGGTCTGTTTTCTAGATGCCTCTCAGGCAAAGAGGATGATTTTCCTTCTTGGCCCTCTGCCACTATGTTAGCTGGGCCACAGTGAGCCGTGTTTATAGTTCACATGACTGAAGATAATCCTAACAATACACACAGTATGAGGAGAGTACAGCTGGACTGTTGGGAAAATAAAACATTGGAGGATGAAAAAGCAGAGGAGGTGGGGGTTTGTGAGCTCCAAGCTTTTCCCCCTTCAGCCAGGGTAATCAACACAGTCATAAATTCAAAATTTATTCCAAGACAACACATAAGTTAGTCAGAAGTCATCATCATCACAGAACTCTTGGTCACAGCGTCTGCACATGATTGGAAGGGAAAAAGTGAGTCTGAAAATGGAATTTTTATCAGTAGTTAGTTGTTATTTGTGGTCTTTCCAGATAAGAAGGCAGGACATATTACAGTACTTATCATCAACATTATCTGCCATTAGACACAACTGAACTGGATTATGGCTTCTATTTTTTTATTTGTTTACATTTTCCAGCCTCAGAGCAATTGTGTAGAACTCAGCTCCATCTCCCTTTTTTGTCTTCCTAACTATATATAAATAGCTTATTAAGAAACAGCTTTTTCAGAACTTAGGGGAATTCGTCTTTAATAATTGTGTCAGGCCTTTGTGACATCAAATCTGATCTCGTGCAGAAAGAAAATACTTCAAAATTTATCTATTCAAGTCTAATATAACATTAATATATGTTCCTCGTAAATCCAGAATTGAACTTTATGATCTGAAATATAAATTATCTAAGGTACAGAATGTTCTTGATGGGCTCTTGTTCAACTCTAAGGCCAAGTTCAATAAATAGTGTGTAAATAACATATATTGGAAGAAAAGTTGGAAATATCATTGAAGCCATCATCACATAAATTCCTATGACATTCTGTCTTTTCTCTGGACTCTACACCAGTTACAAAATCTTTTCTACTTTTGCCTGTAAGTGTCATTTGTTGCAGAAATTGTCTAGCTGGTTTAGCTGAGTGGTATGTCTGCCCACAGTTACTTTGCAAGTTGTTTGCTCTGGTTATTTACTGGCTTTATCTTGTTTGATTATACTGTGTAATTGTAGCACCTGGGCTAGATGACTGAAAAAGTTTAACAGGATAACATTGAAGAGCAACTAGAAAAAAAAAAGCCTGTAAACCAACCATCTCTCACAATTTCAGATCACATCAATATTTTGAAGGAACAAATACTATGGCACTACAAACAGCTCAAGTAACAAAAGCTACTACCCTGCAAGCTGCTGTAAGGTTATTTATTCACACATAGATTTGTAAATCTTCTCTTCATCATTCACTCAGGTCCTGAGACAATTCCAAACAACATGTATCAGACCCCTATAATTGTAAAAATCTCTGAGCATCTGTGTTGGAACAGTCTGACTAGCTCCTGATCAGCTTCAGACACCAAGTGTGGTTAACCTATCCCCCACTAAATCTCTAGAAAACATGCCCTTCCATGGTGGAGGAGTTCCCTCTTCCCCTTCAATTCCCACACACTCTTTAGTCTGGGACTATACCCAGCTATAAGTTCAAGCAAGGCAAGAAATGGAGACTAGACAGTTACATTTTCCTTCTCATATTCCTTCCTTTATGACATATGGAAAACTTACTACAGTCAGCTTTTATATTTCCAGAACTTACTATAATTTTTCTTTTCTTTATTTTCTGGAACTGTTTGAGAATCAGAAAGAAACCCCAAAACTGAGTTTTCAGTGATTTTCTGTCTTTCACATCTATGGCATTAATTATTGATTTGGGCCCACAAAGTTAACATAAGTAATTTATTTACCTGTATGCTTATAGTAAATTATAAAGAAGAACTAAAGAACTGGGTGAACAACAAAGAACTAAAACCATGTGGAAAGGCAATGGCTGGCTTTGGTGCTTAAAGTGGCTCACCTAGGTGAGGGCCCATGAGCTAGAAATGCACAGGAGTTGTGACAGGAATTTTTTGACCTGTTTATTCGTTCTAGGAAAATGTTATTCATCTGTGACACCAAAAATGTGACCCATGCCTCTTTTGTTCCGATGAGGCTGGGGAATAGGAATAAAGCAGCAGCAGGACAAAAGCTATTCTTTCAGATTTCCCAGCTCAGCTAAACCTGGAACTGTCTGGAAACCCCCCAAGAAAACCTGGAGACTCCCAGCCCAACCTGGAGGCTTCTGGAGCTTTATACACAAGGAGCATATATGTGAGAGGCAGATGTGGAAAGTGTCAGGAATAGCCTTTGGTGTGGTATTTCTGTACTGCCACTTCCTGCCCATGCTGAAGTGAAGAAGCATAAAGTACGTGCCTTTTTTAAGCAAGGTTAAGCAAGGTTCTCAGAGCCCTAGTCCAGTGTACTCCACCGGTAAAGGTCAGAAGCCAGGCAGCAGAACTAATGAGATTGCGGGGGATGTAAGTTGCTGGTAGCTGCACTGTGCAGTCCCTTATATAGCAAGCACTGTTAAGTAGATAAAAGAGGGTGCTGAGGAGCAGGTGTCAGGGTGCCGACACTATTTTTGCAGACCTTTCCTTGCAGCCAATGCAACTGGCTCCAGGTGCTGCATATACCCTGGTTAGGAAACAGGTGCTGCCTGTATCCCAGGTAGCTGCTGCAGAAGCATGCTGCAAAGGCCTTTTGCAGGCCTAGACAAATACTTTGATGCCTACTGACACTTCAGAAGCAATAAGAGTTACCATTTCTACATCACAGCACTGAAGGATGAAGGAGCACTTGATACTGTTACCTGTGCCAGAAGGATGCAAGTGGTATCTAAATCACATTACTCTGCAATTTTTGTATAAAATTCATGTTTTCATACTGTCTTTCTATTTGTTGACATCCACCTCACACTGTAATAAAATTTACCCAGAATATTACTGTAATAAAACTATTACATTTCATTTCTATATGGTTCTACTGTTAGTATTTAACGGACAATGAGACAGGTGTCCTGTTTTATGAGACAATAATGTGTTTCCTGACCAAATAAACCATGAATGCTGAAGGGCTGAATAGTTTTGCCCCTACGTGGGAATGTGATTATTGCTAAGGAAAATAGGATGTCCATTGTACTCTCCAGTGTTGTCCCAGTTTAGGAAAGGACAAAATCTTAGTTGCTTAGCATAGACGAGTGGCTGTTAGATCTAGAGCAAGAACAAAATGGTGCTGTTTACTCTTGTCTGCTTTGAAATTTATCTTTCCTAATACTACTGCAGGGAGAACAAGAAAAGTTCCACGCTTTAGATCGGTTCAGTTCAAAGGAAGCTGCTGGGCTGCAGGGTCAGAGCATCATCTACATTAGACACAACTCAGTTGAACACCAGTGCTGGGATACAATGGGTAAGAGTTTGCCTAATTGCATGGTACACTCAGAGCCTCCTGAAATTAAGCCAAGATGAGCATCTGTGCTAGAAATTCAACTCCATGATCAGGGTCATCTTTGTTCTGCCTCTTGCAGAATCTGAGCTTTTATTTTAGGTTTTAACTAAAAAGCTTTTGTACTTGTTCTAGGATGGTGCAGATGGTCTAAGAAGAAACAGATAATCTTTGGACATTTTGGAGTTAACATCTATAGCATACACATAAAGAGAAACTCAGTGACCCACGTTGTCCTGCGTATCTGGCAAAATTATAAAAAAGAATTTATGGTGGTATAATTCTATGTCACATGTGAACATAACACTCACAGTACATCCTCCTGCTTTCTGCAGTCTAACATGCTGGCTCAAACAGCATGTCATGCATGGGCAATGTTACTCTCTTGTTTCTGTCTCTCCATATCAGATAGAGCTAATCAGCCTTATTTGCTATCCTCAAGTGCTAAGGTGTTTCAGTGAATGGGTCCCTCATGGAGGAACTTAGGCCTATTTGTGAAGTCAGTAGAAGGCTAAAGAAGCTGTGCATCCTCTAAGCAAACCCAGAGGTACAAGATGCCAGAACTTTTTTTGTGGTCAGCCTTTCTTCCACCAAATTGGTTCCTGTCTGCTGATTATGATGGTGCTCATGATGAGTTCAAGATTCTTAAACTTCCAGTGAAAAACCCCAGCAAGATTATCTGTTCCTATCTAAAAGAAGGTATGAAGAAAGAGACAAACCAGGTCTCATGGGAGCTGAACTAGGGAGCTGAACCATGGTAGGAGAGGCAACACAGCTGAGCGTCAAGCAGTGCTTTTATTAACAGATAATAAAATGTTTATGTCTCTGTCAGAAGTTTCCTTCTCAGTGTAATTAGTTTGAGGAATCCTTGAGGGTGATTGTGGCAAGAAAGGAGGCAGTCAGGTCTCAGTACCTCAATGCTCAATGCACCTCAGCATCTTGGGGATGTGGGAAGCATGGAAGACTGACAGATAAGACAGAAAGTGGACTGAGCAAATGAACACAGGGAAAAAGGAAAAACCTCTGTGGAGTGCCAAAATGACTGGGCCTTGGATGTTTTTAGTTGATGCCTTTCACCAAATACTATTTCTATCATTGCAACAACTGTATAATTATCTCAGACTTTCTAGTAGGCAAATTGAGGAACAGAAAGGGTGAACTCCATGTTATTGACAATCCCAAACATAAGACAAGGTGCCATAGCCTTTGAGGAGCACTGATTTGAACAATTCCTTTACAGCATGGTGCTAACAGAGTCACTTATATCCAGGAAAAATAGGCAGATGTTGGTGTTAATTTGAATGGCTCCAGTTTTCCTGATCTATACTCGATTTCCAAATGTATAAATTAGTCTACACATCACATCTGAAGTGACTCAAGAGCCCTTTGGTACATGTAATACTAGCATGTGGGCCTTCCTACTTGAAAATATTTTATTTTTGAGGTTAAAAGTCATGTTTTAAACAGACTACGATTTAAGCATGTACAGTGAAACTAAATTCTTCTCTCAGGATCCTTGGTTATGTTTAATGGTTCTTATGCCATTTGGAAATGGAGATCTGGTTTGCCTTCTGAGGAAGTTTTCACTGGCTGTTGATTATACAGTGTAGATGTGTGAGGGAAAAGAAAGAACAGTATGCAGTACTTTACATGGTTAAACAACTGGTCCAGGAGAAGGCAGACAACAGGGCACGTGTGAAACAGGATACGTCATTTAACATGGCTTTTAGATTTCAGGCAGTTCATAAACTGACTAATCATACCTTCAATGAACTCTACCCAGTACATTTTGACCATGTCGTTTTTTCTGAGTAGCAAGTCAACTGCCTGCGTCAGCATTTGGCAACCTGCGTTGTCATTTTCTCTACTTTATAGGGAAACAGAGTTTCTTGTGGTTGTGTCTATGTAACTATCATCCCCAGTTCTGAAAGGTGAGTGCTAAGTGTAGAGGAGCTATTACTTAATTTATTTCATAATTGAGAGGAGGAAGGAAGCTGCTGTGTTACATCATCTCTTAAACTCCCTGACCTCATTTCTTTTCTGAATACTCTGAACAGAGTTATCTTACAATCAAAATGAAAATTAAAAAGAATAGCCACAAACCCTCCAAGAAGCACAGTAGTAAAGATAGGAGAATGCACTCTGAGTAGCATCAGTTTATAATTAAACCATTTATCTTTTACAAAAGGTGTCTAGGCTGTGCTTGTAGGATATAGTATTTTTTATATATAAGCTGTGTTTTATGCAGATTTCCTTTCTGTTGGAGAACCAAGTATTTAAATACAGTCGGTCCCAGTGAATCATATTCCTTTACTACCATTTTTATCTGATGCATTTGAGGCTATGGCAGACTGTGGTGTTCCTTCAGCTAGAGGTTAAAATCACTACATGCAAATGTGCCTCATAAACAGCCATGGCATCTGCCTCTGTGAGGTGCTGAGCAGCTTCAGCCCTTACCAGTATAAAAGAAGAGTCTGGTAATCATGCCAACTCTTGTAATCAAAGGACAAATACTGAGCTGTGGGCATGATTTCTTTTTCCTGTGAGACATTTTTCAAGATGCAAGACATCATTACCACATTCATGCCATGTCCATTTGAAATCACTATTCACTATTTTTCCTAAGTTCCAATGACTCAACGATCAGTCCACCACATCAGAGGTGATGAGGCACTCCAGTGGGCACTTTGCCCAGCTGCAGCAGGGTGCTGCTCTTCCATTCTTCTTTTGTCTCTCATAAGGACTAAGAGATTATCTCACAAACCTTCTCAGCCAGCGGGAACCATGGATCAGAACCTCTGGGTGTTGTAATCCAGTGTAGCCCTCCCATCAAAGCTACACAGAGAAGGCATGGGCAATGGTTTGGAGATAGCTCAATGAATTAGTACTTTCTGCCTTCCAAGGCCCTTTTGTTGTGTCCACCTCAGCTCTTGCTCTGTCTTAATTTGCGTCTATTGACTTCCTGGCTTCTCAGCTCACAAATCATGAAAAACATTTTGCCATGTTCTCTTCTCTTCTATAGCCAGCATTTCTTAGTCATCTAAGTGCCTCGCATTCTCCACAGCTGGCTTTTAAGACAGTTGCAGCCCCGGGTGCAGGGCTGGGTATATCGGCTATGACCATGATTTATTTTTGGGATGCAGGAGTATGCCCACATCTCAGCAGCTGTGAACGCTGGCCATGTGCTGGGGACAGGAAAGGTTTACATTGCCTGGATTCCAGGGGACTGATTTAGAGCGACTCATTTTGAGGCAGTTGGCCAGATAAAACCTGTGCCGACTCCCTCTGGAAGGCTACAATCTGAAAACAATATGGTCTTATCTTCAGCTTTTGGTCAGTGCCCTCAAGAAAAGCAGCCTTTTCTTTGGGCCCTCTTTATGTTTCACCCCCAGTCCCTGGTAAGCAAGGACAGAAGCACATGTTGAGGCCCTGTGTTTATCAGTCTTTCCAAGGTGGAGGACTCCCATAGTAGTGCCAGCAGTGTCAGGCTCACCTCTCCTACCAGCACATGGGGAATCAGAGCTGCAGAGCTCAGCAGCCTCCTGTATTGTTGGAGAGGTGATTTGTGGTTGGTTTGCCTTAGAGTCAACATTCCCAGATCACAGTGAAACAGTAGATGATTGATTTCTGACACTTTTTGGAATGGTGATCAGCCCATGAAGCATATTGCCCTAACCCAAACAAGATATGATGCAATGATTAGGGGAACAATTAAAACTCTGACCATTTTCTTTAATGACCATAGTAATGACAGCAACAGCAGGAGAGTTCATCCTCTCTGAGCATGCATTTCTTAGTGACATAATACATTTCAAGCTTTAAAGCACCCTTGTGATTGTGATAAATGAAACAATTCAATAAATTAAACATTGTTTGGAGAGAGAGATAGCTGATGAGTGCTGGCTGATATTCTACTCATGTCAGAATAAAGCAGCAGTGATCCTGAAGCTTTGCTTTGTGCAAGGCTCTGCTTGTGATTAGCCTTGCTCATGGTGTGTCATGAGGTACTGTAACCTGTTTAAGCTGCCTTGCAGGAATCATCTCCATCTCATCTGCTACTGATTTGCTGTATGATGTGTGCCGTCTCTCCTGCACAGCTGGTAATAGAGACATGTCCTGAGACTGTAGTTCATGAAAAATCTGGGTGGGATAGCATATATTTTAGAAATGCCTGATGCAAGTAAATTGCTGAAATAATCCCTTTTTGCATAATGATTCAATCAATAACTGCATGTTACTGTGTTTTTGTGATTCACCATGACTATCTTAAGGCTCCTTTTGTGAGGCAGGGACCATCCTTTCCTCTCATGGTTTACACAGGTTTTTCCTCACTGGTATAAGGAACAGAGAAGGTCTCTTGCCTCACTTCTGAGCAGGTAAACTCCTGCACTCCAATGTGCACAAATTGAGTTACAACCAGAACCATCTTTGTAGAGTTCTAGAGTGCATCAGCAAGAGATTAAAGCACCTGAGGGTGCCAGATAGAGTGGAAGGTACCCCCATGTAACACTGCTGTCCATGACAGAGGCTTTGGGCAAAAGGTGCAAAGTTAGTTTGCTAGTATTGAGTGAAATTTCTGGAAACTGGTGTGATTCTTAACATTTTCAAAGGCTGCTTGTTTCTTGTGGTTATAAGCTGTGAGGGAATTGGATCATACTTCTATCTAGACTGTAAATAATTTGCAGAAAGAGCTGTTTTTGTCACTGTGCTTCAAACAACTCTCAGCATATTGCTGGAACCAATTATATAAATAAATTATATAATATGTCTTTGAGTAACTGAAATACTATGCTGAGAAGCCCGTAGTTGAAAGTTGAACGATACTGAAGCCAAATTTGAAAATAGGGTATAATACATCAGATAATTCAGTCATGTTTATTATATTTTTTCATTTTCTGTAGCAGGCTAGCAATACGGGAAGACATTTTCATGTTAAAATGTCACTGATCTACAGAACAGATGTTTTTATATTACTTTCTCTATTGTGTTTCATAACATAAGACATGCTGTAGTCATAACACATTGTTAAGAAACTTCTGCAGATAGAACATTTACTTTTGATTAAACAAGTGTGCTGGGAGGTCGGTGTATCCCAGTGTAATTAAATGTTATCATTCTGCTATTTTGGAGCAGTTAATCACTTTGCACAATAGGCTACTTTAAGAAAATACAAAGACTATCTTTATTTGCTTCCTAAAACTTAAGGTAAACAAATTCACTCTTAAAGAGTTTAGTGCTGAATACGTTAGACTGTTACAGTCCAAAATAAATCATATTTCTCTGTTTAAGCTTAGTTTCTTGATAGTGGCAAAATACTAGTTCTCACAGATTACAAAGCAAAGTCTTTGAACTCTGAGATGAGCAAAGTCTTTGAACGTGTAGCAGATATGCTGTGCTGGAGACCCCACTAGTATAAACAGACTTAAATCCATGGAGCTAGAGAAACAGAAGGTCAGGCTTTTTAATCTGTCCTTATTCAAGGATTCTCTCCTGAGCATGAAAGAGAGGTAAAGTGCTCTGTACTATAAGGCTGCATGTACAAGAGAGAAAAAAAATTTTTAAAAAAGAGAGTTACAGCAAGATCAACTGGTTTCAAAGGGAATCATGCCAGTGAGGAAGAGCGAGAGAGAAGCAAACTTGAAATTATCACGAGTAAAGGAGGGAAAGCATTCACTCTCTTGGGAAAAGGTCGTCAGCATCTGGGAAAGGCACCACCGTGCCTTTCTTACCATTGATTTTCAAACACATTGATGAAGATGCCTCTGTATAGAAGAGATTACAGAAGTCAGTCTCTGCTACACTTTTTCAGGTTACTGATTGTTGATGCACTTTCTATGTACTTTGAATCATGATATCCAGAAGGATACTAAGTAGAGTGACAGGTAATGACTAGGATTGTGCCTGAGGGAGAAGAAGGAGAAACAGTGATCTCTGGGCAAAGCACTGCACAAAGATTATTAGGAACTGGCACATGAGCACAGCCCTCTGCATCACAGCCATGGTAAAAGGGAAGCTGTTTCTCTTAAGGTTACCAGGACAAGGTGTCCTTGACGTAGATAACTTGATTGGTAGCTTCTTAACACAAAGTTTGAACTTTAATATGTATTACCTAGCTATATATCATATCACTTCAGTGTATCTGTGTGGCATGTTATCCTTTTCTGAATGGTTAACATTAGATCATGAGTGGTTGCTAAGAAAAGTTGCAGGAGAGATCAAAACAGTGCTCTAATTAAGCAGCATCCCCTCAAACAGATTTACAGCTTCAACATGACGCCTCAGTTCTGTGCTCTTCAGTCCAACGGCAGTGTTCTTTGCCAAACTTTAATGCAGAGCAATTGAATGACAGCAATCTGCTAAGGGCCTGATTCCTGGAAGAGGGAAGAGAGGAAACAGTCATTTGCAAAAGCTGGCATGCAAAGAGACTGAGCTCAAAGTGTAACTAAGCTCTACGGAAGAAGGGGCTGCTTGCATTATGCCTACTCAAAGCGTGAGTTGAATTCCAGGCCGTGGTCCCACTGTGTGTAAAGGGCAAGCACCGTGCCCAGCTGGCATGAAGGTATAGCCTGGTGATGGAAGCAAGGAAATCATTAGCTCAGAACTGAGAAAGAATTGAAGGGTTCTGCCTACTTTCTGGGAAGAGTGGCCTTAGAGAGCTGGGAAACGTCTCAAAAGAGGCAAGATAAGTGGCAGATGGGGTCAGGAAAAAGTAAGTTGTATCTGCAGCTCATTCAAGGAACATAAGGTCACATTTATAGGATTTTCTGATGAATGGGGAGATTTTACTGTGTGCCCCGAGCAGCCTACCCTGTACTGTTAGAAATCATAAAGTAATTCAGTGCGTGATAAGGATGTAACTTGATACCCATCAAGTCTGAAATCTCAGTTTCTGCAGAGTCACACCCTTCTGCTTAGACGAACTGTTGAATAATAAAAGCCTTTGGACTTGGCATTCCACAAAATGTGAAATCAAGGTTAAATGTTAGTTCTTCAGTCCAAACAGTTGGGGCTGGTTGAGGTGAGGCAGTCAGTTGCTGCAAGAGGGTAGAGCATGTCTCAACAGATTCAACTGTTTCTCCTCTATTTGTTGAACCAATTTCAAGGATTTTCAGGCAGACTGAAAGCTAAAAACCCCTACTAGGGTAGAAACTTCTCTCCTCTATTTTGTTTACCTCACTCAAAAACCTTGAATTGCACTTTAAAATAGTTGACAATGTGTAACCTTAGGAAACCACATTCCCAGTGTTTGAACATATTTTGGGCTTTGCTAATATGATATTAAAGTGTATGAGACACACTGGCTACCATTTGGTCTGAAGGAAACAACAGATGCCAGGTAAAATAAGAATCCAGTGCTGCCAGTTGCAGGGCCTGGAGGAAATACCAGAGATGTCAATGGAGTAAAGGATGGTGATAATTCTAGGTTATGTGTATACAGCTTGTCAAGCACAAATAGGGAAAGTCTGGTGCACACTCTGACCCCACTCTGAATTTGTGCCACCGACTCTACAATATTTCTCAGCCAGCTTGTTTGTATGAACATTGATTGCATAAGAAGCTCTGAGCTACAAAGTGTGTTTGGTTCTGGTTGAAGCAACATCAGTAGCCGTGTAAAAAAGATTCCTTAGCTGTGACACGTGGCCACAAGAGCAGATGAGATAGATGGTAGTTGCCAAGGCAGATAAAAATTCATCTGCCCTGTCTACACAATAGTCACAAAACACCTTCCTTACACCTGCCTTCAACCACATGCCTGCGTGCCCCTCCAAGCTCCCTTGGAGTTTCACCTGAGCACAAGCATCAGGGTGTTGGTGAATGTGGACTGCAGTGTGCATCTAGTCACTCCAAGCTGACAGTCTTAGACCCTTGGTATTCAAAGAACATCTCCAGAGGGTTCTTTCCAGTGAGGCTTCACATAGAGAAATTGAACCTCAGGTCCTGGTGGGAAGCAAGTTCCAGTGACGTCCTTGACCAACGGGAGAGCACACACAAGAAAGCTGTATGTGTTTTCAGGAAAGCTGTACATCTCTATCTCATGAAAATCCTCATCTCTAGGATTTTCTAGTGGATGGCACCTTATCTATAGTTGTCTGATGGCTAGGCTTTTACACCTCTGCCGCATCTTAGTTTTTGGCCTTTCCTCTCTGCTTTTCTGCTAGTTATTTCTTGCAAAGAAGGGCTTTTACTTCTCCTTCTCCACTGTCTCATTTGTGAATTATTAATTTCCAAGGTTTTTTTCAAACACCTTTTGTCCCCTTCTGTACCTCCATGAAGTTTAAATGACCTCAGATGAAGGCCCTTACTGTTTCTCAAGAGATGAATGAGACACAAACTCCTGAAGTCTTAAGTGTAAGATACATGTGAATACGAAATTGATGGACGAACTGTTTCAGATGCTGGAACAAGAAGCCTGCTTGAACTCCTGCCTTACAGAAAAAATAGCCAGAACCAGGGTAGCTATAGCAACATGCGTATCACCATGATGGAGGGAAATCTAGCCCTCGTAATGGGTAATCCAATGAAGAAAACAAAGCAGATACCTCAGTAAATCTAATAAAGTTATTAAAATTCATTTAAGATCTAAATAATAATATAAAAATCCTTTGCACAGTGTGCGACTATGTTAACTCTTCAGCCTCAGCAAACAGTCAGGCTTATCACATCACCAAACTGTGTTAGAAACAAACTGTTCCTTAGAAACCAACTTCAATTGTCAATCTAATGCTTCATACTCACTTGTGTGTGCATGTGCATCAACACTCCAGCCACGCTCCACACAGGCACACTGTATCTGCTACCTACACGCACAGTGCTTCTTGCCTGTGTGCATACATTGTAACACTCTTTAGAGGTCACGCTCCTCTTTAACCTCCATCATAGTATCGACAGTGAAATCTCCACAGGCCGCACCAGTGCACGATTCATGTCTGTCTGCTCAAGTAGCAACTGCCCGTGGGCTTGCGCTGGTGGCCTCCCTTGGCCTGCCAGCCGTGTGGGGCTTCAGGTGCAGCCCTGTATACCCTGAATCCAGAGATGAAGAGGCTTAGCATGTAGCTCAGGTTGGAAGGCTGGAGGTCACCCTTTACAATACTGATTGTCCGCCTATCAAACTCACAATCTCCCCTTCCCCCAGAACTGGGACTCGTTCATTCTGTCTGAAAAGTACGGGATGATTCCTAAAAGCATAAACTTACAGCTTAGGATTTTGTTCCTTTTTTTACATCGTTTCTCATTCTTGGAAGTCCTTCCCTCTTCTATGATCCAAGCAGCCGCCCATTTTCATTTAAATAATTCCTTGAAACACGTTTACTCTGCAAAGCCTCTGGCTACAGATGACTGGATATGGCAGCAACAGTGTTTGAATTCCGAACAAGGGTTTTGTTTGAGCAAATTGTTTGGGGAATAGCACCTGATATTCAACAGAGTATTAGCATGCAAACAAGGATTTGTTATTCACTAGTCATTATTTCATTATTCTTCTGTTTAAAAGACATCCAATGGTCTAATCACAGCTCCAAGGGAATACAAATATATCACGTCATTTAGTGTATCAATTACAGGCCTTAAATGAGAATGGGCAAACAGGGTTTGCTAGTCTACCTATTCTCTAGGAGGAGAACGAGGTTCTGCCTACAAACAAACAAGAATTTTTGTGTAATCTGTTTGCAATCAATAGCTGAAACAAGTCTCTGGAGGAAAACTCACTGTAAAGGATGAAAAAAAATATCCCAACCCTTAAATGTATTGTTTTAAACCATCCCCTTCACTTGATTTGTCAGTAGTGTTTTGTCTCTATATGTTCTCTCAGTTTGCAGTGCTATATGGGAAGGATTTCTTCTCACAGTAATTGTCAAGGCTTCAATATTCTTAATAACTTTCAGCCAACAGTGAAAATGCAGATTTTCTGGAGTTGAAGTGAAAAGTAGTGGTGGAGGATGGAAGAGGCTCCAGGAAGCATTTGGGATAGAGCCTCTGTATCCTCTATGCATCCCTTCTCCTGAGTGTCCACGCACACGTAGGCATGTGTGGGCTCCACAGGCTCTGCCGGCACCACCAAAAGCTAAGCATCTCTGAAGAGGAGGAGCGGGACAAGGAAATGACCACCACAAGCCCTTTTGGTCTCACCTGAGATTCTTTGCACAACAAACCAGCAGTACATTTACATGCTATGCACAGCAGGCCAGATAATACAGTTGTGGGAGGAATGCCCAGTTGTCTGTGTGGGCACAGAGTTTTATCCCCAAGTACCATAAATTCTTCCTATGATCTTCAAGACAGTATTAACCTCAGTAATCCTCTTGTTCCTTTGGTCTCAAGCCTCTATTATTTTTCATCTACTTTCTCACCATCTGGAGGCCTAGGGGAAAAAAAAAAAAAAGCTGTATGGTGCTGACTTAACTGTTCTGTCAAGGACTTGGTGGATGCAAACAGACGTCTTTCCCTGAGAAGAGTCCAGCTGAATAAAGTCAGCAGAACCATTTGACACTGAATAATCAGGCAAATTCTGATAAGTGCCCTGTGGTGAGACAGAAAATACATAAAATAAATTACATAAAATAAACCAAAGCCTCTTGCTAAACATTTGTGTTCACAGGTAAACATGACTGTGGCCACAGGCTGTCCATTCATGAGGTGGCACTGGGAGGTCACTGTGCTGAGTGCAGCCATCCCCATTTGTGTCCTCTCCCCACTGAGACCTCGGGAGCCAGCTGCTAACTTTGGCCAGGGCTGCACTGGGACAGTACTGTACTTACCTGAGCATTGGCTTGAATCCCAAAAAGTCATTAAAGGAGCATGACTATCTCAACTTTCCAAACAGTAAATATGTGTGGGGGTATGTGCATGCGTATGAAAAATAGGGCAGATATGTAAAACACTATGGAAAATCATGTCCTCACTACAGAGTTAAGATGCAGGATGCCAGTCTAAGTACATATTTTCTAGTTCCTTTGCCTATCTGAACCTAAATCCACCAGGTTGTTCACTTTTTTTGCCTCTGAGGAGACAAATGTTGCCACCAGTTTTGCTTGGGCAGTATGAGTAATGTATGTGCTCTGTTGAGCATTGCCTTACTAGCACATCCTGCAAAGTGATAATCAGTGGTGTAAAGTCCTTGCCTAACATTTATAAACACTTCCTCAGAAGAAACGTCAGGCATTCCAATGCATTTAATTTTAGGAAAGCAGCTGGTCCAAAACAGTGAAGACTAATAATACAGTCTGTCTGTGGGATAGGACTGATCATGCTTTCCCTTGGAGAGAATGGGCAGACGTGGTTTAGGAGCACCTTTGGTGTCATGCAAGACCTGTTTTTCAATGCACCACCAATTTGGCTGCCCAGTTAAGGGATCATGACCAAGCCTGGTTTCAGTCAACCGTGCCCTGCTCTAGTGGCAAGCTGAGCTTGAGGAAAGGGTTAGAGATACTCAGAAGGGTAAGTGTTGCATTTCAGGGGATGCTGGGATGAGAGGGGAGACAGAAAAGTAATGCAATTGCCTTTTCTTTGAAGTAAGATGAAGACAATGATGAATCAATATAAAACAAAACCTATAAATATGAGAGACTGTGGTCTGTGCACACTGAAAGCCCAAAAATCCCATAGAGATGCCCTACAGAGCTGAGCAGTACCAGAATAGTCGCTGGTCTACCCAAGCTACAAAACCCCTGAACCAAGCACACATTCCTCCTCCCAAGGGCAGCGAGATGGTGCCACCTGAACCTTTCCTTAATTACTGAGCATACAGAAAATCTCAGGATGGGGAAGCAGCACAGAATGTCTGTAAAGTGTCTGTGCCAGTGAAATTGCTCTGCACCCTGCTAGGAAGAGAGCCAGGAAGCAACTCCTCAGCAAGAGCAGCTCTGAAAACCTTGATTCAATTTGTACCCAGTTCAGCTCCATGACTGTCTCTTAAGTGCTTCAAATTACTGTTTTTTTGGGTTTGTTTTTTTTTTGGCAGCCCAGAAATTAAATGTTAACTCAGAGAACTGTATTAATCTCTATTAGCAAGGAGCTGGATTTTAAATAGCTCGGACCTAGGCTTTCTGGTGAGTCAACTGAAGCAACACGCATTTATCCAATTTGTAAATCAGTGTGTCTGACATAGTGGGCAAAAGTAGTTGCTACAAAAACACAATAGCCTAAGCATATTGTTTATCTTGAAATTGTTTTATGGTTTACTTAAAAAAAACCCTCAAAAAAGTAAACAAACAAAATTAGGACAAAATCTAGGAACTAACCTGTGAAGGCTAAAAATACTAAAATAATTCTGAATTTATTTATTTTAAACTTTTTCCTAACACTGGAGATTACAATACTTCATACTGCAGGTTTTCAGCTGCTATTCTAGTTTTTCTGTCTGAGAAATTCCCTCTTAAAGAGTGCTTATGTAAGACATGAAGCTATATTTCTTCACTACAATACAACATGCACAGAGAATACGTGCTTGCTGCCTAAACCCACTTCATTTGTTAAGCCAATGTCCAGCACTACATTGTCAGACAGAAAAAGGGCAAGAAGTGCTAAAATAAGCAATTACTAAGGAACTTGCCCCTAGCAGAAGTCACCTACAAATCACTGGGCAATTTATTGTTTTATGATCTAAAGAATGGTGATTTATATTCCTTATAATTTGTTATTCTACTGAGTGCAACACTTGGTGTTTTTTATTATTCATTATCATTCATTATTATTCATTTAAAATCTTATTTCTTTGCCAATCTTAATAATAGCAGCTGGGGCAATAAGTCCCACAAGTTAATTATTGGTTGTGTATAAAGCACCCTCCTTAAAAGAATTGTAATTTAGTTACGTTTGCCTCCTAATTTGGCTGAGTCTCTCCTTTTTCTGCACTCTAAGTATGCTCACTTCTTTTATAAGGTTCATAATTCTGCTTTAAATACAGCTTCAAAATTCATGGTTTGCTTGTTTCCCCTGTCAGCTCCGAGCCTGTGCATCCCTTTGTGTGCAAACAGAGTCTTTGTGTGGCCATTCGTACCATGAATAGAATCAGAATCCTGGAGTGGTTTGGGTTGGAAGGGACCCTAAAGATCATTCAGTTCCAATCCCCCTGACATGGATCGAGACACATTCCACTAGACGAGGTTGCTCAAAGCCCTATCCAACCTGGACCACTTACATGGATGAGGCATCCACAACTTCTCTAGGCAACCTATTCCAGCACCTCACCACCTTCACAGTGAAGAATTTTTTTTTAACATCTAATATAAAACTCTTCTCTTTCAGTTTAGAGCCATTACCCCTTGTCCTATCACTTGTGCCCTTGTAAAAAGTCTCTCTCCAGCTTTCTCCATTGGCCATCCTCTGGTAAGATTTTACCAAAAGTCTCCTGGTTGCAGAACTGCTTTGCCCTAGGAAGGTGACCGTCAGGGTGTTGGTAAACAAAAAATCTGGAACTCTTCCTAAATCCTCTTCCTAATTAGGAAGTGAGTCCCTGAGCAAGGCTTTATACCAACCATAATTGCAACCTCTGCCAGAGCTGTTGTGATGGGGAATATATTGCCCCTGAACAAATCCTACCTAGGCGTATGGACTGAAAAGAGTGCTTCACTGAGGCTTACCTCTCACCCACATCCTTGCATGGAGCCTCTCCCCTCCCACTGCTTCTCCCCAGCTCTCCCGCTGCCTCCTTGGGCCAGAAGTCCTGTCTGCTTTCTCACAGGGAACAACTACCAGGATCAGAGAGCTGGTGCTGCACAGATCCAGCAACAAAACTGACGATCCCTTCCATGTCTTCCTGTACTTCCTGCATTTCTCCAGAGAAGAAAGTGGAGCTTACTCATGGCTGGGACACAACCTGTCCCATTACAGCATCATTTCACTCTTCCTCAGCTCACACGGGGGTTTAATTTCTCACTGAGCTGTCCAGTAGCTTCCTACTTGCAACCTTCCTATTTCATTTAGCCCTGGTGCTTGACCCTGACCCTCCTCCACCGCACGTCCAGCCCCTTCCCATGCCTCCAATCTCCTGATGCAGAAGTGCCTCACCTACCCCAGAGCATCTCCATGCTCTTCAGGGACCTGAAGAAGGGGCAGCAGAGCAGGGCTGGGATTAAAATGAAGCAGATAGAAACGGAGGAGCACTGTGTTTCTTGAGTGCTGATTTTTTCAATTGCTGCTTGCAAATTGTATGGTCCCACCATGAGGAGTAAGTCTGGGCAGCTGCTTCATGTAAGGGAACTCCAGCGCAACTACCATTCCTTGTCTCTACACAGCCTATACCCAGCACCAAGGCCCATACAAAATGCTGTAGCACAAGAGTGCTGCAAAAAGCTCAGCCCCATGGTTTATCTGGTTACCAAGGATGAGAGAACTGTCAGTGAAAGATGACTGGAACAAGATTTCCTGACTCCTATTGTTCTCCCTTTTGGTTTCAGTGTGGAAATGCCCACCTCCATCCCCACCATATAGTATGTATGCTTGCAGTTATTACTGTTTCTGCTTCAGAAACAATGATTAAACAATTCATGAGTACATATTTGTGATGCCATACAGTAAACCAAACATCCATTTGGGCTAGACATGTCTGGTCTTCCAATTAACTTGAAATATTTGATGTTGACAGCTCAGGATCTCACCACGAGTTTTTCATTATATTGGCTTGTTGGTTTTTTTTTTTCTTTCTCTATTCTCAGCCCATCTCCTGAATGTAGTGATAGCATTTGAAGACTAATTTGCATTTTTAAATGGTAATTCTGACTCTTTGCAACTGCACTTAAAAGATTCCAAAACTAGAAAAGAAGCAGAGAACCTAAACCACATACTTCTAAAATAGCAGATGTTTAAGTTCAGCTCATTAACTTGGGAGAATAACTCCCAGTGAATTTTTATTTACTTGGGCTGATGAGATAAAGCAATTTTGGTTCAGAAGTTCAAGTATTTTCCTGATGTGATTGAGTCATGCATGAAATACCGATATTCATCCAGAGTCACTGGAACCTCAGCTAGCTGGCCCTGTCACAAGTATCTGCTGGTCTTCAGCTACCTTATAGCTTGCTGGAACAAGGATGCATTTAGGGTGCATCTGAGCTACTGTGGAGGTGGGAGTAGGGGAAGCTAAGAGTAGAGGAGCAACCTGTGCAGATCAGTGAAAAGAGGCAACATCCCATCAAGCACAGTAATTGTGGGACCCAAGAAGGTGCTGTTGGGAGACCTGTGTTGTATGCCTGGCCCACACACCAGGCCTCTCGCCTGTAGTGCTGGCATCTGGGATGTCACAGACAATGACTAGTTGAGGACAGCTTAGAAGAAATAAGGCCTGAGAGGCTTTCATTGATGATTATATCCACAGCAGTTTGTTTGGTACCATGGCTTGGTATCACAGACATATTGAGCTGATGGTGTGTCAAAGTGCTCATCTAATTCTGCCCCAGTAGAAAAGCTTCCTTTCCAGACCTGCATGTAAGCTCCTGATCCTACAGGAGTAGACCTTGATAGCTCTGCCTCTTTCTTAAGTTCCCTTGAGAAATAACTCTGCTTCCTCCACCATCCTAAACTACTGCTGGCTGTCCCCATCAGGTGAGCCAGCAAGGCAGTTATGAACACAGGTTGGCCTTTGTGAGAGGCAGTGCTCCTTGTGCAGAGCTGTCCCACAGGGCTGCTGCACCCTGTGGACACCCTGGGTAAGAGAGAAAGTCATCAGGGCTTTTCTGGGAGGATGCAAGAGCTTGTGGAGAAAAGCCACTGTGCTGCAAGCAGTCTTATGCTGTCAACAGCTGGGCTTTGGATAGGGTATGGTGAAGATATGTTAAAAAGCCTACCTGCAGGCTGGCAGGCTTTTCTGGGTTGAAAGGTTAGCTAGAAAGAGGACAGGAAGGCCCTGGTAATACACTGCTACAGGGAAACTGCAAGTTTTGAGGGTACAACCATAATCCTTCTCCTGATATAATTCCTTGTTCAGTGTTAGAAGGAATGGACCCAAGGTGCTCCTGCTCTCTCCACCTAGAAATAGCTCCTGCTTTATCTTAGCCAGTATTATATGCATAACTGATTAAGTTCAGGCCAGAGCAGGAAGATTATGAATGCTGACTCAGCATAGGCTGCCTTTACTTTAGAAGAAGAGGATTTGTCCACAAGCAGCAATTAAGGTGGCATCTCTGTTTGATATTGCAAGTGTTTCTGCAAACACTATAGAGCAATTCTCCTCTACAAATCAACTTCAGTCCTATTCATGGAACTATGAGAAGTTTTTCCAATATTCAGTACAAGACAGAACGTGTATAGCATGGAGAATGACAGCACCAAGCCTTTTCCCATCTAAGAAAATACCCAGAAATCTAAAAGAAATGCTGTACAATGTGAGCAAGCCTGTCCTTTCTCTGGGCAGCAGCAATAAATTAACAGCTGGGAGTGGGGTGGGGGGAAGAGAAAAAAAAAAGAAGCAGTCCTTCTAAGAAGGAAAGTGAGCTCTGGAAACCAAGTAATTTAATGTCCTTTAATGTTTCCAGCCAAGCTTCATATCACTTGGAGCAGTAAGAAAGAAAAAAAAGAAAAGAAAAAAAAAAAATCAAACCATCTTTAATTCCCATGAGAAGGTCACAGAGTTTACCCTGTCCAAAGGCTTACAGCCTGGTGCGGAGGCTACAAAAACCTGCAGGGAGCATTCTCTCAGAAAAGGATACATCTTTTCTCCTGTCAGGATTTTGCTTCTTTAATCAGATGAAACCACTTATTATATTCAGTACACCCAGAAAAGAAAGAAAGATATGAGATTGTGCCTTTTGTTCAACTCCTTTAAGGCCTTAAAGAAAACCATAACAAAAAAAATCCAGTCTACCTTCCTGACTGCTTCTCTCATCTCATAAAAGATATGAAAGGTGTTTATGTATTTTCTTTATTCAGATCAGAAATTCAGTTTCTTGCTCTCTTTTTTTTCTTCTTCTTACAGCCTAGACTTTCAGGCATGCTTCTTGCTGTCTTACATGATGTGAGCACTGAGGACTTGGGGAAAGCCAGACACCTGACCCCTGTAGCAGGAGAACCTGTGGAGTACCACTGCCACTGGCAAAGCAATCGTGCAGGTGAACCCAAATGTACTCTTTGTTTATACACATTAAACTTTCAACAATTGACAAAGAAACCTTAAAAAAATATATGGTCTTGCATCTTCAGCAAATGATAGAGAAATCTCCCAATCTAATTCATTAGGCCTCTCAGAAGCAGGAACAAATTTATCATAAAACTACCTTATAGGTCAAAAAACTTAAGCAAACCTTTTAAGATATGCTTTTGGAATAATAATGGAAGGAGAAAAAACCCAAACCTGTCTTGAGCCGAAGTTTCTATCACAGAGACATCAAAGCTTTTAAGGCTGGACTATTGTAATGCAACATGATTCTAAAAATTGCTTCAAAACAATGGCTTGTTAAAGCAGGCAGTTACTCACCTGTAAGGCTGAGCACAGAGCTCATTTCTGCCACAATAGCTACCAGCAATTACACTCTTAGCTACACAGCTGAAAGTGAGCTCAGATCTCAGCTTAAGGGAGAAAATACCCCATCAGTCCTGCTGCAGCAGGTGCCTGCCACAGAGACAAGGTTTGAACTTGCAGAGGAGAGGCAGTGCCACAACTGGGAGCTCACGCTGGTTGAAGTCAATGAAAATCAATGGTTTGCCCTTTTTTCAACTATCAAGTTTTGCAGCACTTCTCCAACATTTCCAAAGGGTAGAAGAGATACATACTGCCCATGAACTCATGTTGACGAGGCTTAGACAAAGGAAGGACTAAACCAGCCTTCAGGCTGCTGGTTAGGGCTTGTAGTGGTTTTGCCTAGGCCACGTTTTTGGTAGCGGAGGGTGCTACAAGGGTGGCTTCTTTAAACAAAGATCTGCCAGAAGCTTCCCCTGTAGCTGATAAGGCTAATGCCAGTTAATTCTAAGATGGACCCCACAGCTGACCTAGGTCTTGCCAATTAGTGATGAAGGTAACTCCTCTATGCTTAACTTATTTGAGAAGGGGAAGAAGTTCTTGTGCAGTTACTGAACTTCAGCAGCAACAGGGAGTGCGAATGTGAAAACATCTCTGCAGACACCTAGGTCAGTTGAGAAGAAGGAGGAGAAAGGTACTCAGGCCCTGGAAGAAAGATTTCCCTGTGACCTGTGGTAAAGACCATGGTGAGGCAGCTGTCCCCCTGCAGTCCATGGAGGCCACCGGGGAGCAGATATCCACTCGCAGCCTGTGGAGGACCCTATGCCAGAGCAGGTGGATGCCTGATGGAGGCTGTGACTCCAGGGGAAGCCCATCCTGGAGCAAGTTCCTGGCAGGACCTGGGAATCTGTGGGGAGAGAGGAGCCCATGCCAGAATAGATTTGCTGTCAGGAGTTGTGATCCTGTGAGGGACTCAGGCTGGAGCAGTGTACCTGAAGGACTGTTCTCCCAGTGGATGACCCACGTTGGGGAAGGGTGTAAGGAGCTGCCCGCATGGCAAGCCCCATGCTTTAGGAGTTTGTAAAGAACTGTAGCCTATAGGAAGGACTCACACTGGAGAAGTTTGTGAGGGACTATCTCCTGTGGGAGGTACCCCACAGTGTAGCAGTGGAAAGTGTGAGGAGGACTCCCCCTGAGAAGCAGCAGCTTCAAAGTCCATCTGTAATGAAATGACCACAACTCCCATCCCCTGAACCACTGGGGAAGAAAGAAGGAGAGTCCTGGGAAGAGGGAGGGGTGTGGGGAGGTGTTTTAAGATGCAGTTTTATTCTTATATTAATAAATCAAACCTTTTTTTCCCCCAAGTTGAGTCTGTTTTGCCCACAACACTAATTGCTGAGTGATCTCTCTGTCCTTATCTTGATTCACAAGCTGTTTGTTATATTTCTCTCTCTCTCCTGTCCAGTTTAGGAGCGAGAGTGATAGTATGACTTAGTGGGCACCTGGCTAAACCACCACAGGCTCCAAACCTTTGTGATGGTCTGTGAATAGGATAACAGTAAGTGTAACTTGCAGCAGCAGAGCAAAAAGACTGTCCAGCTCTTACATCCTCACAAAAAATTTGGCTTTAGGAAGCTAATGACAAACACGTAGGCAAGACCTGGCAAAAGGGAGTGCAGCTCATAAAACATCCATATGCAGCTGGAGTAAAATGTGAGCTGTGTCACTGAAAAACTTTTGCCTGTCATCTGTGGCAAAACTTACACTGTCAGGGGAGCTGATTTGCAAGGCAAAACAGTTATGGTGGGGTTTTAACTAATCTGCCAGTGGCAGGGTAGAAGGGAGGCCTCAGGTCATACAGAGCCCTTGTGGTTGTTTCTTCACTAATCCCCAGCTACTGGGACTGTGCTTAGATGATACCAAATATAAGCAAGGCCCAGCTATGCTCCTTTGTCTTCTGTCAAATGACCCCAAATTTCTCAAGAAATTGGCGTAGATTCTGGCTAGCTCTAGGACTGCCTGTATAAAAAGGGCTTAAGGCCATCACCAGTTGAATCCACTTGCTTAGGGACAGCAGGAGCAGTTCTGAGGCAAACCCAAAGGTCCCATGTCATGGTTTAGCAAGGAGCAGCTTTTGCTTGGTAACAGGGGGAGGGGTTGCAGTGAAGACCTGGTAAAGAGTTTGCAGACTCTCTCCCCTCTCGGCTCCTGGGTTCACACCCACCTCTGGCCCTGCTGGGCCAATCTGGTGCCTCTGCAATCACTATTTAGGGACGGGAATTTGAAGTGCTGGCAGGAGGTGTAAGAAGCGACCACACGGACCCCACAGTCAGAGAAGGAGGAAGGAAAGAGGAGCACTAGACCAGAGACCCCTCTGCAAGCCGTGGTGAGAATGCAGGCGGTACCCCTGCAACCCATGCAGGGCCATGGCAGGACTGAGAGTTACCAGCAGCTCTGTGTGAGTGCGCCTGGATGGGCGAGGGACTGTGTGGGGAGATGGCCATGGCGCAGGCTGTGCTGGAGAGCCTCCGTGCCACAGAGCAGACCCACACAAGAGGCAGAAAGGAGCAGCAGCTTTTGGGATAAATGCATGTTTGAGCAGCCCGTGCAGGGCTGCCGTGCATGTGAGGTACCCCACAGACTTACAGGGAGGACTGATGCAGAGCCCACCTGCCCTGAGGAGAGACAAATGGCAGAAGCTATCAGGAATAGACTGACTGAAACCCCCTACTCCCCGCCCCCCTGGGCAGAAGCTATCAGGAATAGACTGACTGAAACCCCCTACTCCCCGCCCCCCTGGGCAGTTCCTGGGAGGAGGAGTTAAAAACACTGGGAACAGGGCTCTGAGCCTGGGAAGAGGGGAGGAGTGAGGAGAAGGTGGTCTTAAAGGGCTGGTCACACTCTTCATTGTTGTACCACTCTGTGTTGTTTTGTGTTGGTTCTGTTTTGGGGTTTTAAGGTTATGTTTTAGTTGGTGTTGGATTAAATTATTTTCTGTTTTCTTCCCCAAGACAAGTAGCCTGGTCTGTTTTGTGCTGAACCTTAAGTGGCAATTAAGCTCTCCCTGCCCTTTGGCAATCCTCAGGTCTTTGGTACTTGAGGCTAATCATGGTCTTTTGTTTCGTGGTGGGCCTAAACCATGACATCCCCCCCACACTCCAAGAGGTTGCTTTTGAAAGGCAGCTCCCTGGCCATGTTCTCTTTGTGGTTCCCTCTTTCCTCCATAAGATTTACTTGAGCATCAGAAAAATCCCTTCTGGAAGCCTGAGTCATCCTGGCAGCTGGAAAGACCTGCCACCTCTGGGAGGAAGAAAGCCGGGCTCATTCAGTTGTTTTCCAGGAGGAGCCAGGGTCATCCTGGCAGCTGAGCTGGCTGCTTGCCAGGAAGAGCAGGGGAAGACAGTGAAGGAATTTCTAATAGAAATTTGGGCCTTTGGCTTAAAATGTGTGGCACAAGACCCAGGGATAAAGTTGGGCTGGGAGTCAAGATCTGAAGACAAGAAAATATTTATTGATGGTTGAACAGTATTTGCAGAGAAGAGAGAGGAAATACGAACTCTCAGCAGTTATGAAGGGGAGCCTGGAAGATGTGAGGCATGGGGAAGCAACACACCATACTTTTTTAGACATTGCTAATGCTTCTGCATGAGCCTGAGGGCTCTGGGGACAGCAGGGTCTCAGCTGACATGGAGCTGGGTGCATGTTCTGGAGATTTTCAGATGAAGCTTTAATAGGTCTGTGTTGCTTATCAGCAGCTCTGAGTGCTCAGGGTTCAGAAAAGCACTGCAGAGGATGTATATTTAAATAAATGTAGAGAGGACTCTCATTTCTTCATTTGTCACTTTATGGGTGTCCTTTTGAACTGCCTTAGGAGGTATGACTCCTGTTTGTGTGTGTGCATTACTGTGTAACATCTTCCCCATCCCATTTGGGTTGTGATTAATTTAGATATAAGGCAGTCAATATAACTCATTCTATGTATTTATTTCAATTTCTGGATATGTCATGTACAAAAGGCTGCTCAGGAACATGTCTACCAGCCCATCTACTTTCAGCAGCTTGGAGAAAGAGCAGTAGGAAAGAATATGTGGTATTTTGAGTAGTTGGACTTCTTCACTTTGTTCTCTATGGACATTTTTTTCTTCAGCCTGCTAGTTTATCTTGAACCAATGGACTTGAAAAAAACATATAATTAAAAGATTTTTGTTTTGTTTTTGCTTTCAGCAATAAAAAGATAATTGGAGGAAGAAACAACCTATTCCTCTCATGAATAATCTTGAGCGTGGGCTGGTGACTGCTCTGTGGTTGGAGGTCTGTTGACCACTATGGTCTGGCTGTGCTGGCCGTGAGGAGACATAAAATTCTGAAAACCTCTGACCTCTTCCCCAAGCAGTGATGCCATGAACTCCATCCCAGCTGCCAAGGTCTGATATTGCCTCCAGTGTTACAGCTGGAAATGGGGCTACCTGCGAGATGGTGGGAGTGAAGCACATCGTTGCATAGCTCAGCCCTGTGCCCGTGGGTGCCTAGGCTAGTTTGACATGGTGGAAGGGATAAGCAACGTGCTCAAAAGACTACAAGGAGCCCAAATTGAAGGAGCTTACTTGTGTTAAAGTTGTCTTTCAGTTGTAGTCAGTAGTCTTCCACCACAGCTAAGTTAGCTCCCCTTAAAGGTCTCCTCTTCTTCCTGTCCTGTAAGGCATATCACAGAGAGGGAGAGCAGCTTTGGGCATCATAGAAGACTTAACTAGCTGGACAAAATTTATCAGGGGGCAAGGCATAACACTTCT
Organism: Colius striatus; assembly: GCF_028858725.1. NCBI lineage: Eukaryota > Metazoa > Chordata > Aves > Coliiformes > Coliidae > Colius > Colius striatus. The sequence continues at coordinate 24,398,724 of NC_084762.1, forward strand.
GCTAGTATTACCCTTTCCACATGCTTTAATCATGCACTTTGCAGCTATTCTGTGCCTGAGCTGTCACTCCTGAGAGCAGTCCTTGTATTGCCCAGGTTGTTGAGATCCCAGGTAACATTTTTATACATTTTTAATCTCATACAAGACTATGTGGGTTTGGAAACCTTTTCTGTAAATTAGCTTTAGAGTTCAGTTGTTTGGGCCTATCTGGTTTTATATGTGACTTTTTTTTTGCTAAATGACTATATAAAGTTGGTATGAGAAGATATTATACTTTGCCTGACAAATTTACGTCTCACTCTTTTTTGGATTGTGATTGAGGTGCTGCTCCTGCTTATGCTCAAGCTAATCAAAGTTGTAGCATTTACTTAGCTGCTTGGGCGCCCAATCTATTTATAGGAGCACTTGCTGAGTTCTTCTGGCAGTAAAGGCATCTTAGCACCTTTAATCAACAAAGTGCTCACAAACATTACCCATGACACCTTTGTGATTTGGCAATCCACTGGAAATATCTGCAGTTTCATGTAGATGGGTTAAATCAATTGCCGCCTTATTAAAATAGCAGTATGTTGGGAGGATCGCAACTGCTGCCCACAACTTGGACCTCTCCAGTACTCAACAATTGACCAGTAGCTGAGACCCCCCTCCTCCTCTGACAGATTGCTTTAGAAACAGAGGGTACGGGGGAGGTTAGTGGAGGGGATATCCTGTACAAACAAAGAACTGGAAACCTGGGCATGCAAGAACAAAGTGACTTGCCCAGGGTCACAGAGGAAGTCTGTGAGGAGGCAGGAACGTAACCCAGGCTTGTTGGTTCTCAGGAACATCCTCTGTTCCAAAGAGGGAATCATGGCCAGAAATTGCTCAGAAACCAGGAGGTTTTCCTCTCAGCCACATACCGAGATTGTGAAATTTTGTTTCCTTTGGGTGATTGTTCCAGTTTCCAAAAAAACACCTGCCACATGCATTTTGGAAGCTGGACTACTACTCTTTCAGGAAACCACATTGAAACCCAGGAAAGGGCCACCAGACAAGTAGAGGGCTCGTTACTGCAGGATGCTGTATAAGAGGGGAAGTGCACCTCACTGGGGCCTGAAACCACTGCTCCCTCACAAATCTCCGGCAAGTCTCTACCCTCTCTAGGTCACCTATTTCCTCTTCAATATGAACCAGTTACATTTGTTCTGCTGATAAGTCTTTATCTTTCTTTCTTTCTTTGACCACGGTGGCCACCCTGACCTTGCAAAAATTAGATGAAATATCATACAGGGACCTAATGATTTAAATATGAGCCTGCACACTTCATCTTGAAATTCATATGGTCTGATTAAATTGTGGAGGGAAAGCAGGCAGAAGTATAGGCTTTTGTGTTTAGTTGGGCACATGTATTATTTATGATGTGCAATGAATGACTGATTGCCTTGAATTTTGATATGGGAGGCAAATGGAGAAATCTTACCTTTTTAAATGCAATGCTTCAGGAAAGAGATTTCTTCAAGCCTCTGATGTGGGAGAAGCTGGATTGTGGCACTTTTCATTTGTTAAAGCTGCAGTTGAAAGGTAAATAGGCAGAGCTGATATAACAACGAGGAACTACAGTCATCTGTGGAGCAAATTCCCTTCTATTTCACAGTACAGTGCCAGAGCTGTATTTGCCCAGTATTTTCTGTTCAAAACTTTATGTAACAGCAATGTGGTTACTGGCAGTGCAGTGACCTTCACCCCTGCAGCTCCACTTCAAGGGCCACAGAGCTCTGCAGCTGAATAATAGACTCATGTCTGCAAAAGACTTCAGTCATAAAAATCAAGTCATGATCAAGTCATGTGATTTTCTCATAATGGCCATCAGGACAGAAGGTGAATTTATCTCTTTTTCACACTACCAAAACAGTGGCTAACTTATTTAAGGCAAGGAGAGGAAAACTGAATTTTTATATAGTGGGAAGGGACTTAGGTGACCAACTTGCATAATCAATCATACCATAGTTAATCATGCTGTCAGCAGGTATTTAAAAACAATTTCCACCCCATTCTTCAATTTACCCTTCTTAGCATGCAAATGGAGAGGCCTACTCCAATTTTTAGTGCAACTAGAAGCTGTGAGACAATGTCCTTCTCTTCCCTCTCCTCCCAGGAGTCCTGATGGCAGAAGCTCGACAGTTTTCCAGCCACTGCTACGCACAGATCCCTTGTTTTCCTGTTGCATATACTGACCTGCTGGGTGTTATCTGTCTTCTTTGTGTGTTTATGTAGAGCATATAAAAAAGGACAGAGCACCCACACAGATAGTCTTGCACATACGTACTCTAGTGATAGGAGTTTAAATATAACAAGAGTTTGCAAGGCATTTTTAGGTGAAAAGCTTCGCCTAACTGCTGACTACCCTTAAAAGTTGTATTTCTCTGGTTTTTTTAGTTGATTGTTTAGCATATACTGTCTGTAAGTGATGACAACTGAATAGGCTATTCTCTCACAGGATAATGGCTTTCTGCTTCTGTGTCATGCCAAGGCAAATTGTAGATTTGTAGATTGTCCCGTGTGTGAGCAAGGGACAGATGCTCATTTCCAAGGCACAGAGACACTCAGTGACACCCTTCTGCTACCAAAGCTTTGTGCTGCTTCTGTAAATTGAACCTAGGTAGACATGGTAGGAGTAACTCTTCCTATTGTAATGTGTTATGAAAAACTGACCTCATTTTACCTGACGGCTTCCTCTAGATACCAGCAAAATCTGGTGACAGGACAAGGTGTAATGGAAAGAAGGTGGAAGAGAAAAAATTCCATTTAAACGTAAGGAAAAACTATTTCACAGTGAGAGTGAGGGAGCCCTGGCACAGGCTGCCCAGGGAGAGTGTGGAGTCTCTTTCTCTGGAGGTTTTCCTATGCGACCTGATCTAGGTGAACCTGCTTCTGCAGGGGAGTTGGACTAGATGATCTCTAAAGGTCCCTTCCAACCTCTACCATTCTGTGATTCTATGAAAACCATTGCCAGTCAATGTCACATACATGGACTACTTTACCATTCAACAGAAATAAATGAAATCACCCTTCCTTCTCCATCAGATTTTGATAGCTTTTTCCAGTGGAGTAACTAATACCTGAATAACCTCATTGACTTCTGCAGCTTTTTGGCACAGCAAGGCCTTGGTCACCATGAGGCCTTTTCTACACAGATGGTGTACCACTGTGAAGGCCTGGCTGCACACAAAACTGTAACTATACTGATATAGTAAAAAAAGTGTAATTTCTCTAGGGTACAAACATTTAAACCAGTATAAAGATGCTTATTTATCCTGAATTTTCTGTTTCCATACAAGCAGTGGAATAAGCTGCACTGGTATAAAGCACCTTTGTACTGGTATAACAGTGTCCTCAACAAGTGGTTATATTGGTTCATCTATTTCAGTAAGAAATATCACACCTCTTGTGGAAATAGTTGTACCATTATGAAATCTATGGGTCAACATGGCCTGGGCAAAACTTAAAAGACAGGCTCCTCTTTCCTCCTCAATACTATAAAACACATCTTAATAGGTAATTCTGAGCACTGGCTTGGACTACCTTTTAGTGCCCACTAGCAAATGTGGGTTAAATATTCAGTAGTTGAGCAGGCAGTGAGGTTTCCTGATGTGATGATAATGCCCACAGACAATATTGCATTTTAATCCTTCTAATTCTGGTTCTTCTCCCTTTTATGAAGCAACCAATACCCTTTGTGGAGGTCCTGGCATGGAAGGGGACCAAGCGAAGAGCTGTGCTCATGAGGGCTGGCCAAGCCCTGCACTGACACAACATCCTTTCTCCTGGGCCTGCCACCTTTGGGACTGCTTTGGGTTTCCTTGTCTGGGCCTGTTCTCAGGGCAGGTGGAGGGGGGAGGATGCGGGGGAGGATGGCACTGACTGTTGTACCCATGCCCCACTGGCAGACAAAGCAGCTTCAGAAATCAGGTGGAACAAACTGCAGGGCAGAAGTCCTTCCTCTAAAAATAGAAAAATGCAACTCTCATCATACTGGAAGCTGGTCTCAGGATTTTGCGGGGCTGACTCACCATTCTTCATCTGCCTCACACGCTTAAAAACAAAATCTGCTCCCAGGGACAGGTCAGGTAGAGCTAGGATGTATATGTCACACAACCAGGTGCACATCTTCCATTTGATATTTCACCATCCGGCTCCAGTGCTAGACTGGTTTGCTGCTGTGGAGAATAACGTTAACTGCTCTTGGGAGAAACCTCCCCTGGAAAGTTAACCTAATTTTTCTAATGCCACCTTTGATTATCAGTGACAACTCATTGTTCTGGGCATGAGGCAAACGTGCATTTTTGGTAACAGTGAAAAACCTTCTTTTGATCACAAAGAGACCTGGTTGAAATTAGTTTTGAAATTGCATTCACATTGCACCCTCAGTAATGTAACATGAGATCAGCATCCTGAGGAAAACAAGAAATCCTCACCTTTTGTTCCCTTGTCTTGGGAACATGCAGCACATTATTACCCTGGGTTGGGCTCTGTGCAGTGTCTTAGTGCCAGTAAAAACATTCTGGAAGTGAGGTACTGGATCTTGCTGGAGAGCACACAAACCTAGTGGGGGGCTGGGGGGGGGGGGGGGGGGCTGGGGGCACAGGCTGTCCCCAAGCCCTTTCTTCACTTGTGCAATTATTGTGCTTATGGAGGTTTGACTTGTTTTAGAATCGGGATTAAACCCCCTAGTTTTTCTATAATGAAAAGAAGGGCGAGTTGTGAGTCTGTGCTGATGTAAGGCTTTTCCTTGAGAACAGGACTTCTCCTGTGCCAGGTCACTCGTTGGGAATTTTATTGGCCTGAAAAAGTCTCCATCGCCTCACAAGTGCAGTCATGTAACACAGGATTTACTCTTTGCAGATTGTGCCCGATGATTTAGAACATTCAAATGATTTAGAAGGATCCAGGCTCCCTCCCTCTACCCGGAGCTGCCTGCCTGGGCTGCTGTCCTGTGTTTATACACGGGCTAATAGAAGGACCCTTGTTGAAGCACTCAGGCACTGCTGAAGCAGTGGTATCAGGAACTCTTTCCTCTTGGGTCTTCCCCTGGGGACAGCGGGCAGCAGAGCTACAGGTGGGCAGGAAGCTGTAATGGAGACACAGGCTATTTAACCATCTGGGAACTTCTACCAGGCAGAAAGTCTGCCTTAAATTTAGCAGCTGAACTCCAACTTCTTCTCGTATTTGTTGAACATGTGCCTAGTTACAGATAAAATACCTTGGAATTTTATCTAGTATTTCACACTGTATGCATTTGGGAGAACAAATGAAAGTGCAAGGATACGTTAAGGTGTCTGGCACAAAACTCAGCGGAACAGCTGCTTTCTCTGCCTCTCTGCTGCTTGGACTATACCATAAGAGGTTGAGTTTGTTTCTTGTTTGATCTGTAAGTACTGTATTTAGTATATAGGTCAGGAAGCTGCATGGCTTTGAGAACAGGGCGAAAGTGAGAGACAGGAGTTCTGAGCTCCAGTTTTGCCTCCACTGCCATCATCTTGTGTCATCTCAGGCAAGTCACCCGACAAGCTTTGCTCCCATCAGCTCCTTCTGAATTTTCTAGTTTGTAGAACTAGAAAGGGACAGTCAGTGATGTTGTGTTTGAGCAGTGCCAAACACAGCAGGACTCAGGAGCTCAATTAAGGCTTGTATTTACAAAGACAAGTAAATAGTAATATAAATAGAAGACATTCTGCCTTCTCAGCATGCTGCTGCTGCAAAGGATTAACCCATTCCAGAAGTCCAATGTCTTCTCGACCACTTTGATGACAGGACAAGATGAATAAAACATGCACCTCATTACTTTTAAAAAGCATTTGCATAAAATATATTGCTATATTTTACTACACTTTCCTGTTATGCAAGCCCACCTTTATGTGGTAAGATTTATTGCAAGCTAAGATTTATTGACTTATTTCAGCATGGAAATGACTATTAAGATTGGCCTGTCAGCAGTTTTTAATTTAATTGCTCTTTGATCCTTCAGCCTTGAACATATTTGCATTTTCAACTTAGCATCTCTTGTCAACACTGGTAGAATATAGCAGAAGGAGTAGCTGGGTTGTAGAGTCCTAAGGAAACCTGTGAGTTTCTCCATTTCTGCACATGTCCTGGTGTTGATATATACAACAGCTTTTCAATCTTAATTTATCCTTGTAGGTGTGATTTTAGGTGGCAATAACATTGCTCTTTGTTTTCATTCCCTAACTTTTTCCTTCAGCTTTGAGCACAGAAGAGGTAAAATCTCAAAGGAATGATTTCCAATCTGAAACCAAACCCAGATGTATCAAATTCTGTCCATATCACTCCTGCTCACTAAGTGCATAGGCTTTATCCAGAGAATAGGGGGATGAAACCTGTGACCACTATGCATGGAAATATGTCTTAGCATGCTCCTTAATAGAAAGCAAAGGTCTGTTAGAATAGACAATTTCCACAGCATTTATTTGGAAAAACATTACATGGCATCCTTCTCTGTGGAGAAAACCAGCACTAACATGCAGCCTAGTGCAAAACCAATTATGTGGAAACTAGGTAGGGTGACTGGGACCATAAATGAGAATGAGGAAGGCGAATGGCCCTCTCATGACATGAAAGACCTTCTCTGATTCCCAGCTTGAACCTGGAAAAATTCTCTCTAATGACAGACTTGTAGGATAAAATTAGCAAGCATTGACTTGTACAGCTAGGCTCAGGAGAACACTTTGTACCAATGCTGGTCCCAGCACCAGTAAAACAATAATTTTACATAATACAGAATTGTTGCTAAATTATTCATTGACACATAAAAATGCAACTCTTTGCACTTCTGCAGCACTGGCTATCTGAAAATTGTCTCTGACAGCTCCTCCCATAAGCTGGAAAGTTTGGAATAACGGCAGTGAGACTAACGAATGAAGGGCACACACCATGCAGGCGGCCAAGCCACTGCTCTCTGCTCAGTGTTGGCTGCCCGGGCAGGCGTTGGGTGCACCCACCGCTGCAACTGAGCGAAGGGACGAGGGAAGGGACTTATAAACAAAGATGTGCCCACTACAAGTGGGCACAGTGGAGTCTGGTCTTAGGCACGTTAACCAACCATATAGCTCTATAACAGAGACAGTCTCAGAATCTCTTCAGTGACTTCCCAAATCCAGGCATACCAGCAGTTCTGGTGAACCCATTGCTTGCTAAGGTGCCTTGTGTTTGCACTGTTAGGTGTTGCTGCAGAAGCGTGGGCTGAGCTGCAGCAGGTTACACGTGCCTTGCTCCAAGGGTTTGTCAGGGGGCAGACATATCTATTTCCCTCAGCCTTTACCATTACCTCTGGTTGATGAAGGAGATGAAAAGCATACGGGGCTACCAGCCGCTGGGACCTGGGGGCTTCAGTCAGGTGCAGGCTGTATCACTCATCGCTCCCCACTGTAGGGGAAACACTGTCTGTCATCGTCACTAACTAAATCAATCCACAGTCTGGTTTACTGCAAGGCAAACGATCAGAAGTTACACAGCCAATCAGTGGTGCCAGTCAAATCAGAACCTTCAAGCTGTGACACCCTTCCCTGTACCAAGCGGACAGGACCCAACGCTTCTCACAGAAACTCCTCTGTTAAATGGATGAAATGAGACAAAGGAAACCCATTGCATATTGGCACTGTGTTTGCTTTGTTCCTATTGCAGTAAACACAGGTTACGAAGTAGGAGACAATGATGTTCCACAGTCTTACCCTTTCAATAAGGTTTCCTTCTTCTGCTCCTGAATTGTAAACCAAACAGTGATGTTTGTGCACAAATAATGTCCTCTTTCAGTCTGATGTTCAACTGCAACACTACTGTGCTTTGTTCACGGGGAGACCTTGAGGGCTTTGAGCACAATAATGACCTCAGAAAAGAGACATGGCATGTACATGTTTTTTAGCAGCCTATAGACAAAGAAGCACAGAAGAAAATCAGCAAAAGGAAAAGAAATTGGCTGAAAATAGCATTATCTGGAGCTGTATCTGACGTTGCTTCCAGTAGTGACTGCATATAGATGTTGTGACTGTGTCAAAATTTAGTGCTTCACTTTCTGAAAGTTCCCATTTTACAGGACAAAAAAAGCTACTGTTAAAAATGGAAAAAGATTCCATGGTAAAGATGCTTTTTAAAGCTTTCCTGACCTCCTAAAAAAATGAAGGAGACTGTGTATGTGTGTGCATACATGCATGCTCCTCTACATGGGGCATAAGTGATGGGAGGGAACAGAAAATGGAAGTGAGCTTGTTCTTATCAGCTTAAATGTGGAAAACACAATATTCCTGTTAAGTAGTTCTATTGTATCCCTCTTTTTTAAAGACTCTTCAATGTTGCAACAAATCAGAAAACTCTTTATACAAGAACAAAAAAATGCCCTCAAACTGGCAGACAAACACAGCATAGTGTGACTTTTATATTTGGTGCAGCATCGTGTAGCCTGTTAGTACTTAACCAAATTCTGTTTCTCTAACAAATACTTAGCTGCATCAAATCCATGTTACCATTACTGAAAAACCAGGCATTTCTTTGTTCCATTTTACCTATCTTTAAAAAAGGAACTCTGTGATTGCAAAGGTCACTTTCTGCAAGCGGGGAAATGCAGCCATAATTGTGTGTGCTCAACAGCAACAAATGGAGTAAGGATAGGAACAGCCTCATTAATCTCAACAGAAGTCTCCGAGGCAAATCACACTGGTACATGTAACGCACTTGTAACTCTACAGAAGGTTACAGATGAGCAGAGAAATGGTATACACAAATAGTCTAAATACATAAAAGTTTGCCATTAACTGTTGTAGAAGACAACTATTTTTCATATTGTGCCGACAAAGAACCCACTTACAAACATTTAATTCAGACAAACTGACTCAAATCAAGATTTGTGCAGATCTTTGCACTCAAATTAAACCACGTGCTTAATGCAAAGTGGCACCGAACAACAGAACCCCTTCTTTCTTTTCTCGAGAGGTTAGAGGGAAAACTTCGCAAATTTTTTGGGGTGGCATTTGCCACTTTCATAAATGCATCTCTCATTCTCTTATTTATTCCTACACACTGGCGAAGTGTCAATTTTTGGCTGTGGTAAACACAGCATAAATTCTGCAACGACATATGTGAGCTGGGGAAGTCAAATTGTCTGTGTTTAAAACTCTGTAGATTGATGTGCGCATCAGAAGGTCTTTCGGTTCAATACTTTGCATGACCAACGTTAGCGGGCTGTCTGTACAAGAAAAAAGAATCTGTAACAAAGTCAAACAGCTTGTCTGGACAGCCAGTATTATTTAAAATTAAATATCCAATCAGAGCGATTTAATGCTGGCTTTATGGCTGAGTAACACTCTGAGATCTGCAGAAAAATTCCCAGTTAATAAAAATGTGTCAAAAGGGGGAAGGGAGACCTACACATTTCAAGGCATGACATTAGATTTTTCTAAGCCCCTGAACATTGATTTATACCTGTGCAGGGAATAGAGATACCAAATCCAAACTCTCCGTTCAGTTTCCCTGGTGATACCATTTTTTCACCTTATTTCAGTATTTTATTCAAAGAGACAACAGAAAAGACCAGATGAACCCGGCATGTATCAGACTCCTCTAGTCAAACTGAGGTAATAGTATGTGGGGAAAATCTACACTGAGAAATCATTGGGTAAAAGGGGAAGCTCTCTGTCCTTCTTTCAGTCCTTCATAAAGGAAACGAACCTGCAGACTGTCCAGCTACAAGCACCATGAAAGGACACGTCAGGAACTAACCGGGGTGGCAAGTATGCCTCTAGACATAGGCTGGGTCTGCACCAGCAAACAGTGTGGAACAGTAAGAGCTGCCATGTAGATGAAAATACTTGGTGCTGAAGACACAATGTCCTCATCAGATACATTTCATGTTTTTTCTTTCAACTTAGGACAAGCTCCAGCTTGGTTCCATGGACTGAAGGCCAGTTTGTGCTGAAGTGGACATTAATTTCATCCAGTAGGAAGAGTTCCCAAGCCCAGAAGCAGGATTAAAGAACGGATGAGGGGGTGAAGACCTTCAAAAGTGCTTGTCTGATAAGCACAAAAACACTGATGCACGATTACTTCGCACATGAAGACTATTAAAAGTGTTAATAGAAAATTGCTATATGGAAGGGTCATACCTACACCTAGACTTCCATTATAAATGGGTTTACAGTAAAATTTCCATTCACTTAGGGCTAAATTAAACTGCTACTAGGAAAAATGCTACTTCAACAGCACCTGGATGACAATGCAAGAACATACAACAGCTCCCACCAACAGGAGAAGGGAATGAACACTCAGTCTAGCTGCCTACCATAGACAGCTGAACTCTCCCTCCATTTTTAGCTTGAGCTGTGACTGAGCCAGCAGAATTTTTCATAATTTTTTTTCTGTCACAGTGAAAGTGACATCTCATCTTGCAGCTGTTCTTACAGTTCTTTTTACCCATGGGAAAGTGACACTCAGAAGTTTATCCATGAGTAACTCATGTTCAAAATTGAGTTCTATGCAGTGCCTGCACTCAGAACCAGAACCTTTGCCTCGCAAAGCCTGGAGGATCTTATTACCTCAAAATCCAGTTCTGGATCCCTTATATTGAAAAGTAAGTACGCATGCAACTTAATTCACTTAAAGGGGCATTGGCAAGGAGGTGCTACAGGCCCAGGGTCTTCTTCTCCAAAGGAGGAAACCTGCACTGGATTTTGTGTTTACAGCACCTGACCAAGGAAGTGGTATCTTCTGCCGCTGGGGCTATCCACAGTGTTGAAGCTCAGGAGTGATTGATTCCTTTTCTGCGGTGGCATTTCGATCAAATTAATATTTCTGATCTAAAGCATACTGAGAAGACTGTTAAGGCAGAAGAAGGCTACCCAGCCAACAAAGGTGATCTTACTTATCCTAGGGTGAGACAGCAGTATTGCATTCTTATCAAAATGCATATAACTCTCACGTCTTGATTCTAATTGGTGATTTCTATCATGTTCCTAGATTATTAGTTGTGAGCCCTTTCCTGAACTGAGTCATTAGACTTGAGATATCAAACACAGGATAACAGTTTGCTTAAGTCCACAGTTTGCTTAAGTCCACCTCTAGTTCTAATTCTTTCTGTAAGTAGAAAACATTTTGAAAAAGGAGTCTTTTGAGACATGTTGGATTTTGATTTTGGTTTTATTTGTGGCACTAATAGACATCAATATTTTACAATATTTAATATATAATCACATTAAATGCAGATGGCTAAATATTCTTATGCTTTCAACATTACATAGCTATACATCATAAATTTTAGCTCCAAAAAAACAGAATCTTCCACCACTCCAGTCTGTAATTATAAAAATGTGAATGTACAAACATTCTCTTCTTCAGTTTCATCGCAGTGTAGGAAATATTAAAAAGCATTTTTATTTGTCCTTTTTCAGTTAATAGATTTAACAGAATATTTTCAAAATATGTACAGCTACCAAAGTAGTTAACATTTTAAAAAGATGCTGCTATAAATACTTGTGAGACAACACACAACAGCCATAACAATTAGAAACAAAGGGCTAACTTACGCACGACCTGAACAACAGACGGCAAAAGTCCTGGCTACTCATGCAAACCAGCTTCCCTTCATTTTGCAGTGCAGGAATGAATTCTAAATCTTGGACCTCTATTCAGTACTCTGAATCTTATTTATAGCCTTCACAATCTGCTGCAAATAAAGACTCTTTAAGCAGTCTCAATATTTTTAAAGTGCCCCGAATGTTACTAGGATTCAGTATATCTCTGTGTTGCAGTATTCTATACGTCATATCCCATAAGTAACTTTTCAACAGACACTGTCTCACAGTCATTATTGATTGCCTGCTTTCTCAGAGCTATACGGCTTTCACCAGAGACATAAAGTTAATCTAATTTTACAAACCAGACACTCCAGCATATGACAATTTAGGTCCTTCACAATGTACCACATTTTTTTTTTCTTGTGATTGGTTTTATAGATCTTTACTCTGATTTCCCCCTAATCGCTTACAGCCCTTTTCCAAATCAAACAAGAAGCAAGGAAATAGTTGAAATACGTATTTTTAACAACTTGAAATGAGTATTACTTTTCAAATAGCTAGCAAAGTCTTTTAATTTTTGCCCATAAACACAATTATGTATTAACATAGGACTGCACAGTGTTTATGTTCTTATTAACATGCCAACAAGAATAGTTTATTGGCAACCTTAAATATTCAGAGGCAAAACACAATTCCTTGGCACAGAAGCTTTACAGCAGAGCAACATATTTTCCCCTCAGAACCATTATGCACAGAAAATTAACTACAACTTATTTTGGCTTGTTGACAAGAGAATAAACTAAACTTCTTGATTTTTTTGTTTTGCCACTTCAGACCTTGAATGATAATTATGGGTCCATATGTGGTTAGATTTTCCAATTACCTGTTCTTCATGATTCAAACGAGCAGAGGGACCTGTAACAAAGGAAAGCACATGATCATTCAAGATATTTTTAAACTTCCAACTGTTGATATTGTTAACCAAACATTCTCCTGTGAGTCTTTTTCAAGCCTTGGTCTCTTTACCAGCTCCTTGAGACTACCTAAAGCTTATCTGCTTTTTTCCTAGCTGTATCAGTTGGTCTGATGAAATGTATTATCCTTCAAAAACACCCACACCTCATATGTCCTTAGGTATTACAGCTGCAATTGCATGATTACATAGGTGATGTATTTTTCTGTAAACTTCTTTCATTTTGAGGACTGAACAGAAACTCAGGCTGTATATATGGAATATCTGACAGTCAAAATCTATCCAGCATCAGTTAGCTGACACTGGTCATAAAAATCAGTTGTTGAGTACTTTACTTCCTGATCGAATGAAGGAAACTCCCAGAGGCTTTGATTCAGGAAGATACTTAAACAAATGCTTATCTTTCTTCCTAGTCCTCAGGTCATCTAAGCATATGCTTAAATACGTAAGTCAGGCTACTCTTCCAAAATCAAAGTTACAGAGCTTTGATTCTATCACAGAGATATACATTAAGATCACCACATAGGCTAAACAAGAATGATGTATTTGATCAAGTCTAAATCTTCCATTTTAGCTTCAGTATCCATGGCAGAAGCTTTATTCTTGAGGAAAAAAAATAGGTCATGGTATAAATTATTAGCAAGGTGAAGAGTTCAAATTACATTTTATCTTTCAATTCAAATAAACTAACAGCATGCAAATGACTGCCTCTCACTGTGCATGGGAACGAGAATCACTTTATAGGCTCATTTGACTACCTGTATATCAAGCTCAGGCAACCTTTTAGTGCAGCCTCCTGCCCCCTTTTCAGCCTACTAAACCCAATATCAACTGTGGTTTTGAATCTGCAATCTCTGTCATTGTACCCACAGACATCGATGATAAGACTCAGTTATTTCCTCATTCACAATTATATATCTCTGATTATGTGAGAAGAATAGTTACTTCACATAAAGGTATGGAACGAGGCCATGCTTCCTGGAGAAGATACTCAGTGTGCTGTAATTCAGATCAATGCCTTGCTTATTGGCAACCAGATTCAAATTATCTCACTATATACCAGGGACTCACTGTAATGGGTGTAGCAATAACCTTACCCCCAGCTCCTTTGATGGACAACAGAGTGATACACTGCATGTATCAAGAATTCATGTGACTAAATGCCGCTGCCAAACACTGGCATGAAAGCTTGTGGATGCTGTGATGGAGCCAAATAAATTTTTAAAGTCACAGAGAGCAAACAGAAAAGGCTGCTTAGATGCAGCTCCAATCTTTATTAGGTAACATGTGAAAACAGTGGCATCTCTCTTGCATGCACCATTACAAAGTGATCTGCAGCAATCATTTGACAATTGTGAGCAAAAACCTGCTCTTCAGATACACAACTTTCCCTCCCCATCTTGTGCAGGTACATTCTTCTGCAATATTTCTACCAAATCCCTGGATACAACTCTACCTAAAAAAAAGTAGATGGCATATAAGCTAAGGCAACTTTTATAGCTTCTCGTTGTTGGGTAAGATTTTTAATCCTGCATGGGCTTGTGCTGCAACTATACCTACAGCTAGACGTCTAAAGGGTTATTTGCATGTCTAGTTATGTTTTTTCCTCAGATAATCATTGTAAATCCCAAGGCAATTTACAAAGACACAAAAATACATAGGCTTACAGAAATCTACTTAGGTTATTTTGCAGTCTCTGAGATAGAAAGTGAAAAAACTAGACATAAGGATCTTAAGTATGTGAAATTGTGATAAAAGTTACTTGATACAATTTAAGGAAAACACTAACTCACTTTTAACACCAGAAGCTCAAACAGTACAGCTCTAAGACCTGAGTTTTGGTCACCAGAATTAGCCTAAATTTGGTCCCAGATTGGCTGTTTTATTTCCCAGATCAACTGATCCTTCTTTGAACAGAATGCAGACCACATGGCTGGGAAGCAGGCTTCTTGCTGCTGAAGATACATTCACGTCTCAAGACAACTAACTACCAAAGGCGCCTGGTCAGCCATCTTGGTTGGTGGCTTTACTTGACACCTTCTCCCTGACTTGCATCATTCTAGATGTGTTAAATACCTGCCAGGTTCCTTGAGAGACCATTTTTAAAACTGAAGAAAAATGTTACTTCCTGCACACTGTCAGGCCTTTTCCAGTTTAGTAAGTTCATCCCTTCCCAATAACACATCTGCATCTCAGTACCCTTTGGGTAGGATTCGTAGTCTAACCACTTTCTGGCAGGTCTCTGCACTGCACTGCACTGGGTTTGAACCGTTTTACTGAGCAGGCCCAACAGGGCTTGGCACCCACAAGAATTTTCCTTTGGGAGTCTGTGAACAGCAACAGCGTGCAATAAAACAGAAGCCGTTTCTTAAAAACAAACCATGATTCATTTGCCAAAGCAGCCACAGTACTCCAAGAAATTGATTAAACAGCCAGGAGACCTATGCACATAGTGTCTTACCTATACTTGGCATTTCCCTCAAGTACCTGTTTTTGCTCTGGTTTCTTTGGGCTGACCCAATTACAGTTTGTGTAGTGGGAGACCCTGAATCTCAGCAAGGCAAGGTCAACCTGCAGCAACTTCTCTCCTCCTGCACAGTGGATCTTCTAACCTTAAAGTTCATGACTTTAGTAAAACAGCTGTGTAATCAGGGATGGAGTAGCTGCCTTTGTGCAGATATGAATAGAGCTCAAATGTTTGTTGGGATGCTCCTTATCTAGGCAACTGGTTGCTTTGTATGTTTGGTTCCCCTGATGGTTCTGTTTGATCTACTTCCATTGCAAATAACGACTCATAAAAAAGCACAAACTGAGTCATAAGTAACTAAGCAATGCAGTTTCTTACCAGTTCTCCACAATATTAGGTAAATAAATGACTTTACCATCAGAAGCACTTGTACCAGAAAACTTTGAAAAGACAATGGAAGAGAAACATTTAATTACCGAACTGAACTGCCTACTCCACTGTTTAGTTGCTGCAACCAGTATCTTCTGCAAGGCAAAGCCAAAAATGGCTCTGTGCTCACACCTCCTACTCATGACATCATAGATCTTTGACAGAGGAGATAAAACAAAGAAAAAAGTGTTTGTTTCAGCCCTAGCAAAAAATCACTTTCCAGCCTTTGTCTACAAAACCCCTCAGAGTTCCATGAAGACATGTTTTTCAGCTGTAAAGGAAGAAAACCCTGATACACAGCTGTTGTGTATTCCCTCTCTTCTGCTGATTCAATTTTTGCTATCACAAGCTGTCCAACTGCAAAGAAGGATCAGAATTTGTCTCTCATTCAAAGCAGCAAGCTAGAAGAGATATTAATATGCACTGAATAGAAAATATTTGAGAAATATAACAACATTTTTACTTTTATCAGTTATCAAGAGCATGAGATCTCAGTGCTATGACATCTTCGACATATACAAGACTTAGCTTGCTTATCCAATAACTGAAAGGACAGCACAATGACAAGAAAATCATACTTTGTCTTGGACAAAACATTGCTCTAAACATTGCTCTCTTATTTCCATAAAAGACCTACATAATAGGAGAGGTATTTTTTGGTCATTTCAATGTCAAAGCTATCAAAAATTGCTGTGTCTTGAAAATGAAACAAGACAAGCACAGTATTTAGCAGAATGCATCGGTATATACAGCTTGCTTTCATGTACTGGTTATCCAACAGTTTTGAAATAAATCCCCAAGGATATGATAAAGACTTGTTTTAATAAGTAGAGCTATGGGTCCCCTCAGAGACTTCTGTGAGAGTAATGTAGTTGGAAGAACAAGAAATTTGGAAATATCTAGAAAACAATTGCATGCATTATTCTTGAATGTTCAAATTCCAGTCTGGAGTATTATTTCTTCTTAATTTGTAGTCTTGGAATCAAAGAATACCTCAAGTTGGAGGGGACCCATAAGGATCAGAGTCCAACTCCCTGCTCCTCAAAAGACTACCTAAAACTAAACCATATGACTATGAGCGTTGTCCACAGGCTCCTTGAACTCTGACAGGCTTTGTGCCATGACCACCTCCCTGTTCCAAGTGTCCAACTGCCTTCTCAATAAAGAACCTTTTCCTAATGTCCCATCTGAACTGCCCCTGACTCAGCTTCATTCCATTTCCTCGTGTCCCATTGCTGGTCACCAGAGAGAGGAGATCAGCATCTCCCCCTTCACTGCTCCCCTTGAGGAAGGTGTAGACTGCAATGAGTTCTATTCTCAGACTTCTCTAAGCTAAACAAACCAAGTGACCTCAGTGACCCCTCATAATACCATACATAATGTTGATGTAATTTTTCACATGCAAAATAACTGCACATCCAGATTTCTGTTTGTGTGCTGATGTAAAGTTCCCTGAAATGATCTATTTGTGCCATTTGTATCGCTCTGTGGAATTCATGGTTTATCAAAAACATTTTTGGCCGCTTTTTAATGTTTCATTTGTATTATTTTAATTATTTTGAAGAGGACAAGTAGCCAAGGTTAGAGTCTATTTACACATTTATGGTTGGCATCAGCTAAATCATGTGTTGGGAAAACTACATCTGCTTTTGTACATTCCCTAAAGTCCTTGGATCAGTTTATTCTTGGATACTGCAGTGTAATATTGGGATTACTTCACTGAGGCCAACTGATCTGCCTCTCTTTACTGAGAAATACAGTGTAACTCAAGGTTAGAAAGAACACATTTTGATCAAAGAGATAAGTGAACTTACTGCAAAAATCACACCCGGGCAACTTAGCATTTAGCCATCTGGGAATTGACAGACTCACAGCCAACCACAGAAGTGAAACACATGATCCAATTAATAATGTTCAGGTAGACATTAAAGTGAACCCACAGTTTTACTGACAGCTCTTGTGACCAAGGACACATTACTGAAAGCAGGACAGAACACTCATTTCTGAATTTGCTTCAGGGTCTTATATCTGATCTTTCTTAGACTCACCTTGTCTAAAGATAATACTAAAGTATTATCTCAGATTCACAAGAATGAAAAGGGCATGAAAATGCTTCTGAAATGACACTCATGCTCTTACTGTTATCTTTTAAACAAAGGGTATTGACTATTCATAGTTATGATGCATATATGCATATGCATCTTTTAGTTTTAACAGCATATTTTAATAGCTGCTGGAAGGTTTGAAATACACTCCCCATCTTTGATTCAGTTAGAGAAAACAGTGCATGTTCCTTCTTCTGATGGAAGAAAGAATTGTGTGGCTAGAACAGCGTCAAAACATCTGTCAAAGCACAGGCAGCATAGGTTGTTTCATCCAAAATAGAAGTACCTTTTTCAACTTTGCTGCTCCAGCACCAGAGCGAATGGCCTCTAGCAGGGCTTGCCTTGCCTCTTCAGTGTTACCTGTAGCAGTGGCAGAGGATTTAGGAGCTGCTGCTGATAGTTGAGGGGCAGATGGTGGTGGTGGCTGGGCAGGGGCAGCTGGGGTACAAAGATGCTCTTCCTGAGGGTCTTCTGCCTTCTGCAAGGACAGTTCTGCATTCCTAAAACTCTGCAGCTCTTCGGACGCCAACGAGGAGATCTAGTCATGATGCAGTTGAAAGGAGGTGATTAATATCATGCATGACTGAATTGTAATTATTTGACATTTGATGCACTTTCACTACTGCAATTTCACTTTGCTTGAATGATGTAAAAGACATAGAACTTTTGTTTGCTCACGGGGTTGAACATCTGTTACTACTCACTCATATCACTCAACTGGGCTGATTACCAGCATCAAGGATTTGTCATTGACTCTGTCTCAGAAACTCAATCTTTATTTACTGTTAGCTCCAGCATCCTGTAACTCTTCTTGGCATGTAAGGTAAGGAAAAGAGCTGGACTTGATATTCATTTGGAAACAACCACAAGGGGTTTGGAATCAGGAAGATATATTAAGGCTGCAGTAGCCACCCAGGAACCTCATTATGGTTTGCAGTCTGGGCTGCACAGAAACAATCTCAGATGACAAGGAGGCTCTTCTAGATCTGAGCTCTGACATGGCCTCATTGAAAAAAAATGCTATTGAACCTGAAGTTTCCAGCCACATTAAATAAAACAAAATAAAATATAAGAGGACCGGAAAGAACAACATGAAGGCACTGATAACAAAATCAATTGATTGCTCTTCCAAGTGTGTTTCTGTGGAATTTTTGAAACAAAAACTTCTGCACAAATTACCAGCTTGGAAATTCATCCTACTTCAAATGAGTGCAGGGGGAGAAGGCAATCTTTCAGACAAAGCCAGCTTTTCCATCAACTGTCTCAATAAATATTTTTGTCATTAGCAACATTACTACTACTAATCATGACAAATTGATAATTTATGTAATTAATCACAACGACTGGAAATTATTAGGAAATTCAGTATTGTGTGATAAACGGGAGGTTTTCAAGCAGTGTCATTAACATTCCTTTCTCAGAGAAACTGAGGCATGAAACTTCTCTAGTGAAAAATGAAAATATGCATCTCCCATCAAATAATCCCCATTCAGAGAGCTCCAGTATTCTATTCACTGCACACATCCAATATTTATAGGAATAATGTCATGTCAGGTAGAACATTTGAGATAACATGAACGGGGCAGCCCTTTCACTATAGCACATCTGTATCTCGCCTTGTTTGTATCTCATACAAACATGGTGCTTAAACTAGCACAGGTAAAAAAAGGCGTCTATGGTTTCTAGGCAACTTCCTTTAAAGTGATGGTAAAAGTTTCTCTGTTGGAGGGAAATATCCAAAAAGTCTCTGTGATAATACACCACCACTCATTGTCAAAGCCTCTTTTACACAAATTTACATTTATTCCCAATGAATGCAGAATGCAGTTAAGTACGTGTGAAGATGGCTGCTGCCTAGCATGTCCTGCTCTCAGGCTCAGGGAAAGTTGATACTCTTTCTGCAGCAAGAGAAGTCATAAATTTGAGGAACAATGTTAATTCCCCTGTGCAGGAAAGAGATTCTTTCTACCTAGTGCCAGCTCTCTGGATAACGTGCTAATGACCTGAGTCATTGCATGAGGGAAATGGGAACCTCCTTGCCAAATACTCAGTCTTGGCTGGATTACTGAGTTGAGTGAAACTAAGGCTGGAACAATGCAGATTTGGGCTATGAGGAATAAGAGATGCTTTAGTGATTAGGTAAATCTTTCAGACAGGAGAGATCATCTTGCTATGGTGAAAGTGGATCAACAATTACTTGCGTACAACTTGGACGCACCAGCTCATGTCAACGAACATGCATGAGTTTCCAGGTAAGTGGGATTGGATGCACATGTAATGTAACGATATCCATTTACTTGACATAGATAATGCATATTTCTAACGTACAAAAACCTTCACCAAAAAGTGAAAATGATGAACATCTGAAGTTTTCTATGGACGCTCCTTGTAATTTGTTTGGATTTTTATGTGCTGCTTTCTCAGCTAAAAGCACATCATTTGAAAGAGTGTGAAGTTTTACAGCAGAAGATAGGAATTGTTATGCTACCTGCATAAGTCACATCTGGTCTTCTGTCATGTTATTTCCCCCTCAACTTTTCTCTTTGCAGAACATCGTTTAGTCTATGGCATATCTAAGTTTATTCAAAACACCCAGTAGGAGCAGATTTCAGTTAGAAGATCATCTATTATCTTGATTTCTTACCTTTTTCAGCTTTGAGGTTCCACTGTGGCCTCTAATTGCTGCTAAGAGGGCTGAGCGCTGATTCTCTGGCTCAGCATATGAGAGTTTCTTGTGATTGCCATTTAGTGCGCTATCTGAAACCTAGAATATGAAAAGAAAATCTCACAGTTATTGGATATTTATTTAGAGAGAGAGTTTGTAAACACCATTAAAAATATTTTTGGCACTTCTACCCGAATACAAGCTATGGAGATTAATCAGCCTGTCTTCTTTCAGGCCTGCTTTTTACAACCCTTATTCACACTCAATGGTGAGGATATATGTAGGTTGTAATGCTGTACTTACACATGAAGTCTTATAATCCCTGAGCAAGAAGTCAGTGGAAAACTAGTATCAGCTAATAATAGAAAAGGCAGTTTTTCTTTAATTGCAGGTATTTACAAGTTTCCTCTGTGCTCTGTGTCACTGTTTTTACACAACACACTGAAATGCAGGTTCGGCTTGCAGGCTAACCACAACTACCTCTCCTTTATGCTGTAGCTCTGCATCCTCCATCTCTTCTAGCTAGCGCAGCAGCAATGGTCTTGCATAATATACAGGATGTGCAGAATATGCAGTGGCTTGGTCTGTGTTTTGCCATCATAAATCTTTCAAATGCCTTGTGTACTTCAGTTCGTGAGCACTGTACCAACCTTCAGTGTCTGATAGGGTGAAAACAGGGCTCTGCAGTCTAAATAGGCAGAAAAAAGTCTTCACTTTACCTTTCTGAGTTTCTCCTTTCCCCCTCCTGTTTGAATGGCTTCCATTAGGGCACTGTGCAGTGATGTGTCTTTTGGAACTGGTTTTTGGATGACAGGTTTGAACTTCTTCTTTGGTCCAAAGATATTGGTCTGTACATTAACATCCAGTTCACTGACAGCATTAATATCTGAATCATCACGTTTCTCCTCCTGCTCTGACTCTACATTTGCTGCTGCACCATTTAGCTCGGGTAAAGCTTTAAGTGAACTAACTTGTCCACTGTTAGCAGGAGGCCATTTAGTGATTCGCAAAGATGAGCTGAAAGAGGATGGGACTCCTTGGAGATCAGGAGACTTGAGAGATGAAGCTGAATTAGCATGAGACAAAGTCTCACATTTCTGGTCAAACAAAAGACGTGTCTTTTTCTCTGCTATACTTTGTTTGCTGTTTAAACTGTGATCATCTTCTGCACCATCATCCTTTGAAGCAGGTTTACTAAGTGGGACACTGGCATTCTTTTTACTGAAACTGAGAGGAGTTGCTTGATTTGGTGTCCTGATGTTAACTACTTTGTTTTCCACACCAGAATTATCACCAAGTGTAAACCTGCGGGATGGTTTTTGACTGTAAGGAAAAATACTTGAAAGTGTTTCTCTTGTTTCTGCTGATTCTGCTTCCACAGGGCTATGTTTGGCCACATTAATGCATCTTTTTGGTGAAATTTCTGCTTCAGTTTTAAACTCTCCTCCTCCTTGCTTAATTTCATCTTTCTCATGGTATTCCATAGAGTCAGACTTAAAGGTAGTTACGTTGATGTGTCGTGCAATAGCAGAGGCAACGTACTGACTTGAAGTTCTTCTCTGTGGCTTTAGAAATGGAAGCTCCAGCTTGTCCTTATTAATGGTTGGGGCCACTAATGGCATTACCTGAGACTGTGTAATTAGAAGAGGTGGTTTGGTCCTTTCATTCTCAGGCTGTCTTTCAGCTACCTGGGTAGTAGCAGTTTGTGGAGCTACAGGTTTTGGAGCTGCAAGACAGACAGTTTTGTGTTCATGTTTTATAGTAAAGGACTTAGAGTTCATGGTAACTGCTAACTTTTTAGGAAGATGCTCAGTACAGTCTTCGCTTTGCCTCTCCATAGAACTTGACCTCCAAAATGCCTTCACTTTCCCAAGCTGAATTTCCTCACTTTCATCAGCAGAGGTATCTGGTATGCGCCTACTGACACTAGTGGTTGGGCCTATAAGGTTGCCCAGTTCATCTATCTTAATGGCACCAGTGGAGAGTGAAACACCTCTATCGAAATGCTTTACTTCAGGTTTGGGAGGGACAATTTTAAAGGTCGTCAAACCCATTTTAGGTTCATAGCTTGTTCCTGAATTCTGGGCACGATGACACCATGTGGGTGTTGACGGGCCTTCTTCTACTTCATTTTTTTTTGCTGGTGGCCATTTGATTTCTAATTCTGATTTACTTTTTTTCAGAGATCTTTCCCTGTTACTACAGTCATTAAATGGATTTGTCTTCTCTTTTGCTGAACTGATTTCAGCTGTGGCCTTGGAGTGGGATGGAGTTAGTTTAGATTTACATTCCTCAGACTTCATGCTATGTTTGGGGAGCTGTTCCAGTCTTAAGTTCTTTTCACTTCTTTTTTCAAAGGAGGATGTAAGAGATTCAAACATATCTCTCCTCTGTTCAACAGGCAAGTGACTGAATTCATTTTCAGATGGCTGCTGATGTATTAGGTCCTTGGACATGAATTCAGCTGCACCATCTGTGTGTCCCTTATCAATGGAACCCGCATTGTTGTTTTTATTTGTAAAGTTTCCTGTATTAACAGAGTCAGCTAGGATATTTTTTGAAACCCTTGTCTCTGTATCTTGATTTCCAGCTGAGTTAGAAGCGCTAGCTTCTGGAGCATCATCTATGACTGTTACTGGAACCAAAATGGAAACATCTTGGGCAGCCTCAACTTTTCTTAAATGTAGTCTTGACAGTTCATTGGTGTACTCAGGGTCACAGTTACTTATATCATCCAGTGCTGCAAAATATATCAACAATGTTACATATAGGCTGTATTTAGGCAATATGACTTTAAATTACAAAAAGAGCCAGTACAAACAGATCAGATATTTTAGTTACGCTAAAACCAACAGGAATATATTTATGCCTGTATTAAAAAAAAAAGAGAGATCTGGGTCTTTTTTATTGTCTCGTTGCTGATTAGGATCAGCCAAATATTCTTGGAGTCCTCTTGCTTCAGTCAGTGGGAAACATACAAATACAGTTGAAAGCAGAATTTAATCTATTGGTCATACCTTATCTTTGACTAACTTCTCTCAGTGATAAACATTTCAACACACGACTCCAAAGAAGAAACATCTCTGAGAAACAGTAAGCAACTTCAAATTATGTTTCCCAGACCTGGTTACTAATAACAGTCCAGCTGAAGGATTTTTTTGAGCAAACAAACAAAGAACCAGTACATGTAATTTTTTCTGCATTCTTCTCACCCTTCATTACCAGAAGCCTCATTGTGCAAGAAGATAAACTCTCCTCTCAAACTTGCTGCTGTAGATCAAGGGTCACAGCACAGAAGCTAAGAAACTGCAGTGTTAGAAAAACTGTCAGAAATTAAATCACTGTTGAGTCCACTGCAGAATTACTGAAATAAAGATGGTAAGTTTTAAAAAAGTATTCAACGTGATTTGGTGACAAACCAAATAAATATTTTTTTTCGCAGTGGGAAAAGGAGGAGAACAATATGACATTTTATCTCTTTCCACTGTTTCTTTTAATGTTTTTGATTTTTAAAATGTCTGCTAATGCAGAGGAGGCACAAATGTGGATACAGAAATGTGCCCCCCTTCATTTCATTATGTAAAATACAAAGCACAGAGGCATTGTTCATTAAACACATCATTCACAACTGATTTAGTCAATGAAATTATAACAAATTTTACCCATCAAATTTGTCCATAAACTGCTGTTCTCTTTTTGGTAGCAGGCACTGAGACCCAATGACAATCTGCTAAGCAGCTTGAAAAATACTCAGGTGCAAGTATGTGAAGAGAGGCTGCCCTAGAAGCAAAGGGACAACAGACACTTTGGGTGGCTCACACTTTGCCTCAGACTGGTGACTTCCTCCCAGTAATCTTAGTGAGAAATGTACAGATGTCTCAGAGCACAGTTTGCATCTACTGGCTACGCCTCTCTCTTTCATACTTCAGAAGCAACACACTTCCTTACCTTCTAGATCTTCATGTAGGCCAGCCAAAGTCTGCTGGAGTTGTGAAGCAATGAATGAATCCTCGTTTTCAAGCCTAGTTAAAGCAATTTTTTCATCTTTCCTGCCAAATAAAAGAGGAGAAAAAGGCTGGGTCTCCCTTTTTTTTTACTTTGCACTCTCTCTCAATACACTGTCATATCAGCCACTTTGGTCCCACTGGGGTACTGAAACTCATTCCCCAACATTTGGAAAATATTCAGCCTTAGAGACACATATCACTGTATTGACATATCCACATCTAGAAAGGAACTCTGCGGTGCCTGAGCATACTCAGTGTACTAATGATCAAAAGGTTAGGATTAATAAAGCCTGCTGCAAAGAAGTAGTCTGGTTTCGCTGTGAAATATGCATTTCAGCTGGGCTGCAGAAAAGCAGCATATGCCAAGGCAAAGGCTTCACATATCCATACAATTTTAAAGTGGATCAGTAGCCATCCTGTGTATCCATTGTGCCAACATATCTGCACCTAATTAAATAAAAATTATATAGTAATGAAAAATAAATACAGTTAAGTACTGTTAGATAATCACTTTGCATCCTGAGGAGAGGGAGGGGAGGAGGAAAGAGGAACTAATCCCTTGAGAGCTGTTTCTAATGAAACATATCAAAGGACCTGATTTTGCCAGAAAGTAACTCCATGGCTTTTGATAATGTTGTACAATGACCTAAAATAAGTCTAAAACCAGAGTGAGTACCAACTGTTGTCTTGGCTTATAGACAGAGAAGAGAAGAGAAGAGAAGAGAAGAGAAGAGAAGAAAAGAAAAGAAAAGAAAAGAAAAGAAAAGAAAAGAAAAGAAAAGAAAAGAAAAGAAAAGAAAAGAAAAGAAAAGAAAAGAAAAATAAGATGAAATCAAGAAAAGTCCGAACAAAAATCAACTAAAATAAAAAAAAAATATGTAAGGCAAACTGTTACACAACAGATCTTCTGTTTCTCAGGAAGAAAAATCTTGACCTATAGAGCTTTTCTATCTAAATCACTGAAGTTAGGATTTTTTATTGGGCAATTCACTTTTTCCAGCTACATGTTCCTCACCTGAATTTAAGACAGTGTGACACTATATCTAAGTCTTGACCTTGTGATTTGCCTACTTAAAAAAAAAAAAAAAAAAAAAGATTTTCCATTCTAGCCACACTTAAACAAACTTTGGTCAGGTGAAGCAGATTTGCCCTTTTCAAGATCAAATCCTTAACAGCACAGATAGAGTAACAGATGACATTCTTTTAATAGCTTACCGAACGCTACCTGAAAAATGTGATTTTTCTCTTGGCCTTTAAAGATCATAATCTGACTGAAAACTCAGAGATGTTTCCTGGAATTGCTTTAAATTATATCTAACAATGTAGCTTCCTATTTTGCTACTTTATTGTTTGATTTTTTTTTTCCCCTTGCTCGTATCAGAAACAATCAAAAGCACATGTTGAAGCACCAGGTATTTTATTTTATTTTACTTTAGTATTTATGTATTTATTTAGCATTCACCTCTCCTTTTATACGATTTTTGTAGTAGTCCTGGAGCCTAATTTTTCTACTCACACCTAAACTGCATGACACTTAAAAAGCTGAGTTAATTTATGCAGGATCAATGAAAACAGCAAATAACACCTTCAAGAAAGCCTTCCAAAACTTTTTTCACATACACATCCTTGCGTATTTGAACACACAGATGGGATGAATGCAAGATGGTAAGGTCATATATGTGCCTAAGTGGTTTTCTAAACTGGAATCTCAGACAGAAATCTGTATTGGTTGCTTAAATATAGAAGAGGAAACACAGTGTTGGAATGCAGTTTCTTCCAACATTTGTCATTGACCTCAGGTTTGACAGGCACAGAAATCCATGTGAACTGATGGTGCTCAGGCTCAGCATCCACACTGTAAACACACAGTAAAGTGACTTTTCCCCCTGATGGATTAATAGAAAGGTGTCACAAGTCCATCACAGTGTCCAGTGGAGGCAACTGGTACTGTAAGGCTGCAGTCCTACTGTACCCTGATGCACACACACACACACATACACAAACTAACAAGATTATTCAGCTGAACAATCTGACAAAAAGATTGAAACTTTGTGCGGCATATGGATTGAGAGAGAAGACTGGCAAACAAAACTCTATTTGAAGGTGGCAGAAAGAATGAGCTAACTGAATTTCATAGTTTTTGCAGTAGAAAGTTTCATAAAATTAACACAAAAATACTTGCCCTCCTCCGAGTGCACTTTAAGACAATTTATTTCAAACTCAGCATTTTTGAAGGGAAAATCGTTAAAACTGTGCACCAGTCAAGCAACAGGTCTATCCAGCACAGAAGGCAAACACTGCTTTATTCTTTACAAAGCTGGTCTTGTAGCATAGTTGTACACAGCTGAAAGCAAATTGAGGCTCTGACACATATTGAGGCTCTTTCTCTAAGCTACTGTGAGGAAGATATTTCAAAGAGCTTTGAAGAAAAATATGTAAGTTTGTGTCTATCAGTGAGCATGATCTAATTTTATGAAGGCCATGTTAGCTCACCACCTGTCTACTGCCTGACTGTCCTAAGATACAGTCAAAATCTGTACTACTAACGTTGGTGTGCTGGGCTTTATTCAGGAAATTACAGGAGGTACTGGCTTGAAAATTTTACAGGCAATTGATCTAGGAAAACATTTTGAGACTGGATCAGAGATTCCTGAGCTCCAAACATGCAGTATAGGTCCACTGCACTGACCAGTTCTTGTCTTATGACAATCAGTGGGAATCTTTCAATGACTCTTCATAGCATAATTATCTTCTTTATGGGCACAACAGTCAGCAAAGGTCTCTGTCACTATCCTCAGTGCACTTATGCAGTGACTATATATAATTTGTGTCCCAATCTCTGCTTCAATCTTCTCATGTAGACAACTGACATAATAATATCCAGTTCACAGAATTTCTCTGAAGGAAAGAGAACAAATGCAGTGAAAATGAAAGGATTCTTATTAGCTCTCAAAGAGGAAGCTTTAGAAAAAGCATATATTTTCTGTCACATTTCCAAATTCCTAAAAGAGTTATTGTTCAATTAATCTCCAAACTCACCTACAAAGTGAGCCAAAATGTATAGATTAATCATAGGGCTTTTCTCAAAATTCTTAGCATCAGGAATTAAAATGTCATACGTGTTTTGTGAGGTGAAGGTCTGGTAGTTTCCAGCAGCTTCTATGATTTACAAATATGTTGAAGAAGACTCTCTCTCACAACAGTATTTGGGAAAGGAAAACAAAAGGGCCTCTAATTTTGTTTTTCATAGCCTTCACTTCTAACTCTATACATGTCTCTTGTTGACAGCTCTGTTTTGGCTAGCATCCAAGTAAAATATTACTTATTCTGATACTATGTTTTACATTCTGGATAAACACTACCAGTGGTATTTTCTCATACACTTTTTTTTTACTTGGGGAAGAACTTGATAACCTTTACACTGCCTTTCTGGTAAAACGTGAGGTGCTAAAAATACAGCACTGGTAGGCACTAAGCCCAAGTTCAAAATGGCAAACTTGCACAGTTCCTGGAAGCCTATGCACTTATTACTTATATAGATTTGTGCAAAAGCACAGAACAGAGAAAAGCAACTACTAAATTATATCTATTAGTGTTCCACCGATCTCAGGCTATAATGCATAATTACTTCTTGTCAGTCATTTGCACAGTTGGAGACAAAAGGAAACTTACAGTGGCATTTCATGAAATTAGTGCCATGGGAGACCCATGTTTATGAGAAAGTTTATGTTCTAAGAGAGAGAGAGAGAGAAAATTCTCCGATAAATCTTGCTGGAAAGGCTACATTAAAGAGAAATCCAAACCAGTGGTAAGACAATGCTTGTGCATTGAAAGAAGCTGCTGGTTTGTTATAGTCAGAGCAGCTTTCCCTGGGGGTCTGCAAATGGTCTCTTTGAGCACTTCTCAGGAGTTCTGGTGAGCCTCATGTATGGTACCAGTGGCAGAGAACACAACTCCCACCATGTTTAAATACAACACAGATCTACATAAACTGCAGAGAAGGGACCAAAGAAGAGATTCAGTTACCTAAACTTGGGCCATTTGAAATACTGTAGGATATTCAAGACACCTGTCAGGGGCTGGTAGACATAAAATGGAAGAGAGGGAAACCCATGTCCTGCTGGAGTGGCAGAAGGTAAGAAGGAATGGCAGTAGACATCTCTCAGATTAATGAAATGTGACTGGAACATCTCACTCATTTTTTACTGTTTGCTACACCAAAAGACTTGATAATATGACTCTTGTGAATCTTGTTACTAGCTGGGGATGGAAGATGGAGCCATTGCAAGTAACAGTCAAATCCAGACAAGCACACTGCACAGTAGCACATGCAGAGATGTAGTGACTGCTATGAGGCAGTTCAATGGACATTGAGAGCATCCAGCTTCCCACATGTCTTACTCAAGGCTGGGCTTTGCAGCATCTGGGCTCCTTTCCCAGATTTGACACTCTTCTCAATTTGATACAGGCAAATTTCTTTAATCCCTCTGTATCTATCCAAATTTGTCCTCTACAAAATGAATTCATAATATTTAGAAATGCTGAGACTGATGCTGAATGACTTTAAGCTGTAGAAATTATGGCTGAAGCTTTTTGAATATAATTTTCTATTCAACTAGGCCAGAAAGGTGGCATTAAGTAACCTCAGGATGTTCATATATTTGGTCTTGTGAGTGATGAAGCGATGTACTCTTCAAAACCAGAGGTTAACTAATTTCCAGAATAACCAATAGTTTACAAAAATCTTAGAGACCATTTCCCAAATGTTTCTTACGCTAAATGTCTTTTTATTATTTCACTCCAGCTAGTGTTAAGTGGTGGATTTTCTGGTCACCTAAGCTATGACCTGACCATTTCTGCTGCCTTTGAGCATCAAGTTTTAATGTTTGAATGCATAAAGCCTGTTAAAATGTAAAATTCGTAGACTGTGTAAACAATCAGCTTGGCACTGGTCAGACAGCAAAGTCATCACTTATCTTTGACGTGAGATTTCCAAAACTGTCAGGTAATTATGAAAAGGAAAAGGCACACGGTCATGTGCTGTTGAATGCCAGATAACCTTGCTTATTAGGTTCTTCAATGGGTGATTAAAAAAAGGCTGCACATACTATTTTGAGAGCAAGGTATGGGTATCATTTCAAGTTTTTTAGTTTGTGTTAAGTATTGTGGGACTGCATCAAACTTACAAAGGTCTTTAGAGTGCATTTATATCTGTGTTGAATAAAAATCATCAGAGATTGAATTAAAAGATTTTCCAATCCTAGAACACATAGGTCCAGTAGTGCCCTCAGATATAACACCACCCAATTATAAACATGGACTTCCAAATACAGGTGAGGAGGAAAATGAAGTAATTTTTCAGAAGCAGCTGGGTTTATTGTCCTCCTCCATGGTTACTGGTCAAAAACCTAGACAGAAAGCAAATGAAAATACTTTTGCCTAGTATCATTTGTATTTTACTGCTAGAAATCTCTAAGCTTGTTACATACCAAGGTGACTTAAGCTTCCAGAGTCTCCTGACATACATCAGTTCCAGGGTCCTATTCCATAAGCAGCAGCTTGTAGTTGCTGTATAGCTGGAAGCATGCCGCTGCTCTTCCTGCCTCACATGGGCCTCTCTCAACAGCTTCTCAACAGGAAAGCCCACAGGCAGACAGCATTGCCAGAAAGAGTCAGGAAAGTGGAATTGCATGACTTATATCTTAAATACAGCCACATCACCTGTGCAATACAATACTGCAAGTTAAAAGATGGCACAGTGAGGTTTAATAACTTCTCTTGGTTTATACAGAAAAATAAGAAACAGAGCAAGGACCAGAGCCTTGCTGTCCTGGAAGCCAGCACTGCACTTTTAGCAACCCAAGCTGCTTTCCAACATGTAAAATATTTTACATCTAAAGTACATGGTGTTTTTACAGTGGATGAGTTTAACAGAAAGGATAATGTGAATTCTTGCTCTACAATGACTGTACTTATTATAATATTGTTAGTGTCTCACCTCCATGAAGATTTGACAGCAAAAAAAGTGCACCGGAGTATCCAAATTTAAAGAGCTTTTGGGAACAAGGGGAAAGGGAAAGCCAGAGATAAGGAAGGAAATTAGCAAAACTATGTAAGAAGCAGAGGCTTGCAAATCTGTCAGACATCTGGGTCTTAATTAAGTAATTCTTTATCCCTGCAGTTCCCTTAGTCGCTTTAACCCTTTCTCTACCTTCCTCCCCCTTAAAACTTCATTTCTCTTTTCCAAAAAAGTAAACCACGTGCCTACCTAGCTAAAACCAAACCTATCCTACAGAGAAATAACAGAATAAACTTTCCTGTACTTCTCAGAAGTAGTTACATGACATGCAATTATACAGAAAGTTTTTGTTCACAAACAGTTATATATATATGATACATATACATATCATGCTACTTTTCATTACAGTTTTCCTCTTTTCTTCGTGCCTGACTTCTGCTACTCACTGTATTATTTTCTTTTTCCTCTGATCAGCATCATCACTGAATTTTCTCCAGCTACAGACCTCTCTTTCCCTTTCATCCTTCCCAAGTGGAACATAAAAGCTTGTAACATTTGAATCTGAACTAGGCAGAACAAGTTCACCCACCCCTATCCTTTCAACCTTTTGTTTTAAACTAACTCATTAAAACCCTAACAGTTTTGTAGCAAACAGCAAGTATTTCTCAGGTTGGTAAGAAAGAGGACTCTTCTCCTTTCCGTAGCTTTAACTACCCCAACCACAGTCAAAGGTAATAAATTCATTCAAGAGAAAGGTAGGAAATCTCTGTGCAGACCCACAGCACAAAATGATCTCAGGAGGATTCCCTCATCCCCACCCTATGCCACTAGCTGTATGTGAAAAAATATTATTCTCTCATGGCTACTGAAATAGAAACTCAAGGGACAGGAAAATCCCTTTCAGACCTTTGGAAGGTCTTTTTTCTTTTTGTCTGAGATAAGTTTGTATTTACTTACCTTTACATCTGCCAAGTTCCCTTTACATTTTAAAATACTTTTATTCTTTAAATACATTACTACATTTAAAATGTTTTCAAAATTAAAAAAAAAGAAAAATGTTTTGTATTTTAAAGTGGTTTTCCTGCTGAAAGAGAGGCCCGTGGAACTCTTAAGAACCCTTTTAAACCCCTGATTTCGATTGCTTGTAACTTTGAGAAACTACTCATCTTTGCCAGGTGGCAGTCCAAATGTGACAATTTATATCATGCCCGTGATCACTCTATTATTTTATTTCAGCCAAAATGGTTAAATGTCTTCGAAGAAGACAGTTTGGAGGAAAAGGAGAGCTAAATTCTGAGATGTGAAATGCTATTTAATGCTCACTCCTCTGAAAATAAAAGGGATCCTGCGTGGTATAACTGGCCACTAGTCTGCCTTGACTCTCTGCTTATCAGCTTTCTTTCTCTAAAACAGGCTGATGCCAACTTTTCATCTCACATGAGCACTGTGCAGAGAAATGCATTAAAGTCTGCATGGCCCATGGATACTAGTGTGATAAGCAAGATAAAAAGAGCAAAAGGAAATTAAATAGTCTAGTCTCCAGAAGAGAATTTGAACTGAGAGTGAATGGTAGTAACCCTGCTTTATTCATTGAGTTCTGAAACTTAGAAGGAGAATACAGCAAAACAGAGTATATTTTGAACTCGAGACTTTATGTTACTGCACAAAA
Source organism: Colius striatus (assembly GCF_028858725.1). Classification (NCBI taxonomy): domain Eukaryota; kingdom Metazoa; phylum Chordata; class Aves; order Coliiformes; family Coliidae; genus Colius; species Colius striatus. The sequence goes on from NC_084762.1 coordinate 24,430,613, forward strand.
CGGGGGGAAAATTAAGGTTAAAGGGAGGAATCTAAGGTTACAGCCTTAATACTAACATTACTCAACTAAGAGCGTGTGACCTAGTATCCATAATAATATAATTTTAACATAATTTTTCAATGTGCAATTATTTATAAAGCTCCAGACAGTAGGTGTGCATGGTGCTTTATAGGCATACAAAATTGTCTCGATCCCTGCCCCTAGGAGCTTGCGTGATGACACCACACAAGGGATGGGAAAGAAGGGGGTATGGGAGGACAGAGTTGCAACACTGTGAGATCATGAGATGTACTTACTGCTACATAAGCAACATTTCAGCTTCTCTGTGGTTTTCTTGTTACTCATTTAATACTATATATTAAAATTTGGTGAACAGATACATAGCACAAAGAAATCAACCGTAAGGAAGGATATGAAGAAAGAGAACTACGTAGTACAGTGTTCAGAGTCAGCAGTTAATATTAAAACATTCACAGCCAAACACTGCATGCAGTCAATTACTTATATGGGGTTAGTCCTTGGCACCTCCAGCTGAGGTCTGGAATCTGCTTCACCAGGCACTGTACAAACATTGTGAGATATGATAGCTGCATTATGTTTTTTACCATAAAAAAAGGTCAGTGGCTGAAGGGAATATCAGAGGCAGAGAGACAGAGATGCTTTAACAGGTCAGAGGGAGAGCCAAGGGTAGAATTAGTGTTTTGATACTTGATTTGACATTCTACATGCTATTTATTATGTGTATTTGGATAAAGAATGTTTGAATAAGAATCTCATGACAGAACAGAGCACACTTGCAAGTTTCTCCCGCATACAGGAAACTGAAACCACGCAGGAGAGATCCCAGCTTGGAAACCCTGGAATCCAAGGACCTTCTTTTAGAAATTTCTGTTTCTGAGATCTGGGAACTGAATGAGATTTGAGTTCTGCCGTGGCTATAATTTCTCTGCATGCAAAACTCGTGATATGTGCCACTTCTGACCCAGCCATACTCACTATGCTGCTACGTGCAGACAAGCCTATTGCATGTTGAAGACTGCGCCTTTAAGTTCTCACAGCTTTCCATGACTTCAGCACCAGATGAGGTGCAGATCCTGCTGTGATATTCTAATACTATCAGGCATTTCAGATACACAGAGACCACCCAGGCCACCCAGTAAATAATTCTGGAAACACTAAGAAAAATGAATTTAAAACTAAACACATGGTTAACCAAAGTAAACAACATGGCAAAATACTCTCAATCTCTTGAAGCACAGGCTACAAGCCTCTGGACCACACCTAGGTAAGAACTGTGGACTTGACTCTGCTCATCACTGCAGTTCTTCACAAAAAACGTGCAAAATACCACTTGGACTTTCTTTATAGCGCTTCACACTCCAAATATAATTTTCTTCCACTTTAAGGGTACTTTTCACAGCCCACAGAACACAATGTAATTTTTAGTACACAGCATTATAAATTCTTAGGAATTGGTTATTTCTCTGGCTGAAAAGCCAAAGTTTTAGTGAGTTTGACAACTTAAAATGACAAGATAAATATTCCTGTTACTCTTATAACCTTTTTGTCCCCAGTCTCAGCCAAATTAGTCACTAAATAAAATTTGTGGCTTCAGTAGAGCTCAGACTCAAGGAGGACTCCAATTCACTGCTGCTAACCACCACTACTTTACAGTACTGACATGTTCTCCCAATTTCTTTGTTCTTATCTTCCTTTTAGAATTAAATTAGATCTTGGTACATGGACTAGAAGAGGCTAGAAAGGAATGAATAAACTCCATACAAAACTTTCCTTTAAGTTTTGCAGCTTATGAAACATATTTAGAGCTCTGTATAGCTTGGTACCAACTACTCACATAGTACTTTGACTTGTTTGGGAATTCAGGTGGCTGGTTTCTTCCTGAACATAGCCTGCTCAACACAAGAACCACATACAATCTCAGAGCTCCTTACAGATTTATTATTATTGGGGTGGTATCTGTGCTGACAGTGCAAGTTGAAAATTATGTTCTCTAAGTCTGTCTGTAGTGAAAACTGTATCCAGATTTGCTTTATATCCTCACTAAAACATGAATTTCATACAAACAGGTTTAAAAAAACCTCCATATTTTCTTCCTTCCCTCTACATTTAGGAAGTGGCTTTTGAAAACTTAGCAAGTTAACCTCAGAAGGATTTAGATGAGCACAATTTTCACAGCTGGTTTGTTTACAAACATAGGTTAAGAGTGGAGTTGGATTTCCCTTCAAATATTACTGGCACATTCAGAGCACAGAAGTTTAAAATATACTACCATCAGTATCACTGCTGTGTCAGTCTAAGAGGTTGCTGACATAAGATTAAAATAAATCACAAATGTTAAGTTTCTGCTATACCCTAAGGCTGATCTGAATGAATTCTGCTGTTCTAGAGCCTAAAAAATAAAAGAATTTATGAAAAATAACTGCATTCTGCAAACAACAACTGTATCCTATTTCAGTCTAAACCCGTAGAGATTCCTGGATCTCTCTGGGCAACTTCTTCCACTGCTCTACCACTCCTGTTCTGAGGAATTTCCTCCTTATTAAATTTTTATGCCCTTTACAGCAGCTGGTTATGGTTGTCTCTGGTCCTTAAACTGTGGATCCCTGAGAAGCCTCATAATATTTTTGTCTAGGGAAAGACTGCAATCTCTCCTTACCCACCTGGGTTCTACAAGGTAAACAATCGAGTTGCCTTCTCTCCTCCTCATAAATCGTGTGCTCCAGCTCTCTCAGTGGCTCTCCTCTGAACCCTTTCCAGTTTGTCAATCTGTCTCTTGAATTGAGTGCCCAAGACTGGACACAGCACTGGCCTCCCAGCAGTTGAGTGGGGGCAGTAATCACCATCCTGGCTGCGATGGGGAGTACATTAAAAAATTCTTCCAGCTTCCACTCCTTTGGCTCAGCAAGACCCCTAAGCAGCAGTCCTGCCACACGGCTGATGAAATATCCCCTTGTCTCTTCTATGTCCACTCCTTCCAAATATTAAAAATTTAGTGTGTTTGTGTGGTATATCTTTTGCTCAAGTGAAAGATGGAGAGAATAGTGACTTCCAAGAGGGAATATGTCACTTAACAAACAAGGTCAATCTTTTCTTTGTCTAAAAAAACAGAGAACATCCAAAACTTTATCTGCTGATCAGTATTGTTCTTATACAGCTTTGCTTTGATATCTTTGCTCAACATTAAGGTAACTTCATCAATTACCTGGATGAGGGGATAGAGTGTATCCTCAGCAAGTTTGCTGATGACACCAAACTGGGAGGACTGGCTCATTCACCAGAAGGCTGTGCTGCCATTCAGTGGGATCTTGACTGGCTTGAAAAGTGGGAATAGAAGAACCTCATGAGGTTCAACAACTGGAGAGTCCTGCAACTGGGAAGCAACAACCCCAGCCACTAGTACAGGATAGGGGTTGATCTGCTGGAGAGCAGCTCTGCAGAGAGAGACCTGCGAGTCCTGATTGATAAGAAACTAACCATGAGCCAGCAATGTGCCCTCATGGCCAAGAAGGCCAATGACATCCTGGGATGCATCAAGAAGAGTGTGGCCAACAGGTCAAGGGAGGTTCTTCTCCCCCTTTACTCTGCCCTGGTGAGGCCTCATCTGGAGTCCTGTGTCCAGTTCTGGGCTCCTCAGCTCAAGAGGGACAGAGAACTTCTAAAGAGAGTCCAGCACAGGGCCACCAAGATGATCAGGGGAATGGAACATCTTTCATATGAGGAAAAGCTGCGGGAACTGGGGCTGTTTAGTCTAGAAAAGAGGAGACTAAGGGGGGCTCTCATTAATATTTACAAATATCTAAATGGTGGGTGTCAGGAGGTTGGGACATCCCTTTTTTCTACAGTAGCTAGCAACAGGACAAGAGGTAATGGGATGAAGCTGGAATACAAAAGGTTGCATTTAAATATAAAAAAAAAATATTTTACTGTGAGGGTGATGGAGCCCTGGCACAGGCTGCCCAGAGGAGTTGTGGAGTCTCCTTCCTTGGAGGTCTTCAAGAACCACCTGGATGCACTCCTATATGACCTGATCTAGGTGGACCTTCTTCTTCAGGAGGGTTGGACTAGATGATCTCTAAAGGTCCTAATCAGGACCTAATCCTAATCTCTAAAGGATGATCTCTCCAACCCATAGCATTCTATGATTCTATGTTTCTTCCTTCCCTATGCAATATGCATGTGTATTTTCCTAATCAGTTTAGATCCTGCATTTTGAGGAAAGCTGGGATTGCTTAGTTATCTTACAAGGCTCAATTTAAATCTATTGAAATTAATTGGTTGCTTTTTTGGATAGGGTCTGTAATGTTAACCGCAGTTACTGTGCTAGTCTATCTAATCCTCCAAACAGAGACTGTATCAGGACCTAAGAAACTGTAAAAGGACAAATGACGAGAAAAATGTATTGCTGAGTATCTAAACATCTAAATGAGGCTTGACCTTGTCCTCATTGATATTGATGAGTAAAGAAGAGCCCCGAGAACATTCCAATAGGTTAAATACTGACTTTGGCCTAATTTATCTCTAATTTATCACCCATTGCATGATCCAAGATGAAGTTCTCCCTCAGAAATGTGTGGAAGGAAATAACTAGGTCATTATACATGCTCTTATGAAGGGACTACAGATTAGCAGCTGAATGGAGAGAGATCAGAAAGCACAGACTTTGTGTCAACTGAGAATTCAGAGGAATTTCTGGCCTCTGTCCCATGACTCTGTAGCATCACACAGAGTGGATCCCTGTTAGTATTACCAGGCCACCCTCATTGCTGGAGGCACAGTTTCCTATTTGACCAGTTTGTATTTGCAAAATCCTATAAATTTTGGGTTCCTTTTTCAGCCCTGCCACCAACTATGTGAGTTTTGGCTAACAAACAGTGTCAAAGTCACTTGTGCTTGAAGGCAGTTACTAGTTGAATTCCAGGTCCTCATATTTTCTTGCAAAAACTGCAGGAAAGTGTTTGTTTATGGAAAATAAAGAAAAAAGAGAAGCGAAAATGCTGACACGTTCCCCCACAGCCCCCAAGGTACAACGCCAGTGGAAGTTGCCAGTAGGCGAACAAATGTATGCACACACCCACAAACCGATCCCTACAGTTCACTAAATACAATCCTTTTCCACCTGGCTTTTGGTGACTTGATTTTTTCCATTTTATGAGTCTTCGGTTTTATGATCTGCATGTAATTATTTTAGATCAATATACAGTAACATTTTAGGCACTTCATATGCTGTCAAAACTACAAAATAAACAAATCTGTAACATTTCAGATTTTTTTGAGAAATCAACTCCGGAGGGCAGCAGTCTTTTGCAAGAAATGTAACTACAAGTTCAAACAGAAAAGTGACCTTTGCTTGTTGCTACAAGTATGACACTGGAGGGGATTTGGCAGTGAGCTTTTTCACTGGGAGGAGTCACTTGGCATTGGTACTAGTTTATGAAAGAGCAGAAGAAAGTACAAGTTGGTTTTCTTAAATGATTCGCTACAAGGAAGACATACAAGATATTTTCCAAGAGCTGCCTGCAAATAAATTTTTACCTCTGTGGAGCACTATCACTGTAGGTGTTCTTTACAGGGCACATCCCTGTGCCATATGTTGCATCTGCCTCAGCTGAGTCCACATAGCCATTGACCAACTTGATGTCTTTCAACTTCATACTGTCATTTTGTGAATCCAAAGATACAATGTCAGATGGGGAACTCACAACACCCGAGTCTTCTGTGGTGTCTTCAGATGCAAAACAGCTGCTTTCTGATGCTGTTTCTTCCACCTCTGATAGCTCCATAACTGTGTCATCCACTGCATAAACATTATCATGTATAGGCAGCAGGCTCTCTAAATGAAAGATAGCAAGGAAAGTTAGCTGAAAGTCATCAGTACATAAATCAAAGAGAGCTACTCCTTTGTAATTGGAAGAAAAAACATGAAATACATTATAAACAGTGGGACAGAGCTCACTATTTGTATACCGGATAAAAACGATTTGAGAAATGCCAAAAATTTTGTCCTTCTTCACTTTTAGAAAAGTGATTTTAAAGGTGCTTTTAGGTGGTTTGCTCTGCCTGTCCTGTGAAGTTTCAGTTTTATGATTTTTACAGCAAATCAGTTTCCTTACTTCTGAGAAGAAACAACTTCTCAGGGACGACGTTTTTTGGGAGGAATAAGACTAAAGTTTAAATTATTTGATGCAAGAAATCACACCTGTTACTGTTTCTGACAGCATAAGCTCATCACTCCTCTTTCATGTTGCCAAATATCATGACATTTCCAACAAAAAGTCTACACACAGGCAAAGATGAGCAGTGTTTCCCACTCAGAACAATGAATCAATAAACTGGATCTATTGCTGGACCACTGGGTGTCACTTGATTTTACCACCCTTCCATTTCCTATGCATTAAGTGGGAGAATAACCATTGTCTCTTCTTCACAGCATACAAAATCTGCTAATAAGTGTACAGAAAAGTAGGCACTACCATCCTAAAAGCAGAACCTTTTCCAACATTTAGTCATTTATAAAGAAGACCAAGGGATATGCCCTTTGCATGCTTAACTCTATTTAAAGTTGCAAATTTTGAGACATTAGACACAGTACATTTTTCATACTCTGTCTTAGTTTGATTCCTGTGACCCAGTTGTGTTTTTGGTTAGTTGATTGGTTGGGGTTTTTTTTGGGTGAAAAGTAAAATTTTATTGTTTCCCTTAGAAATGTACAACTCTAGACTCCATCCTGCAATTAATCAATTAAAGGGGACCTCCCAACAAGGTCAATAATTTCAAAGACTGAAATTGTTGACTAAAGAGAGAATCAAGCCTGAACACCCTTTTTTTTTGGTCAAAAGAAATCAATAAAGACTAATCTAAATGTTTAACTTGGAAGCATGCTCCATTCTCTTCTTCAACTTCAGTAAGCAAAAGGATTAAACAATAGTTTATGGTCTGATTCTGCAGACATTTGTGGTATGTTACTTATATAGGACTAGGGTTAATGGAGAAAAGCTGGAACACAAAAAATTCCACTTAAACTTAAGGAAAGATTTCTTTACTGAAAAAGGTGAAATCCCTAGCACAGGCTGCCCAGGGGGAATGTGGAGTCTGTCTCTGGAGGTTTTAAAAACCTGCTTGGACACGTTCCTGAGTGACCTGACCTAGGTGAACCATGCTTTAGCAGGGGGTTGGACTAGATGATCTTTACAGGTCCCTTCCAATGCCTATCATTCTGTGATTCTGTGTCCCAGGTCTACAAGTGTGACTAAGATGAAACATACACTCCATTGTTTTTTAGGGTCAGAATGTGCAAGTTTTTAAAGCATACATGCAGGTACAGCTGAATAAAAATCATCTATGAAGAGAAAGACTTTTGTATTATGTTGCATCACAGAAGTTTTTAAGTTAGAGAACTTTGTCCAAAAATGTCATAGAAATAATTTCATAAGGATGTAGCTTAGTGGTGAAGCTTTGAGTACAACTAAAACAAAAATCACACCAACATTCTCCTTGACTGAGGTTACAAGATGCCATTAAGTACTGAAATTGATTTCTGACAGCAGAAGCTATAAAATTTGGAGGGTCACAAATCATGATTAAAGTTGTGAGTGCTGTCAGGCATCGATAGTAATGATAGAAGAGGACCCCAAGACTCTATTGTGACTTTGGAAACAATGTTACTTGATTTCTTTGACCTTATTTTCTATAACATTAGCTCTAGTTTCAGATTTAATTGAAGAGATCATTCTATCTAAAAATGGCAATTACAGAAATTAAGTATGTGTCATTGAATGGATTAGAGTACACTCATGACACAATTACAATTTGGAAAACAACATCAAGGAGAAATATGATTAATTTGTCACTAAACAACAAGTAATAAAATTTCACAAAAACAGACAGTAAATGAACAGGCAAGAGTATATGGAGTGTTTGGCTTTCAAATAAACAACAAACCCAGTAACAACTCACCATCAAAGCAACAGTAAAAGCTAAAATATGTTAAAAGCAGAACAAAGTAGGGCAGCAAAGAAATCAATTTAAAAACTGGAAATTGAAGCGTGTAAGTACACAGGAAGATTTTGAAGTAATGCACAATGCAGTGCACCTTGATGCAAAGCGACCTCTCTATAACACAGGCCACATCTGTTGTGACCAAGGTGCCACAAATGACCTCCACCCTACAGCTGGCATAGAAATTTGTAACAAAGTACCTACTGCCAGTTCCTGACAAGAGGTTGGCAGGCTTTTCCTTCCCAGCTGACCCTCTCATTTCCTCATCCTCCTGCTGGCCTGCAACTATTATTTCCTGCATCATTCTGCATAAAGATTTAGATCCTTTCAGTCACACAGCCTTATTTGCCTACAACACTCAAGTATCTCACTCAGTGTGATTCACCAAGCTGCTCTATGGCAGAGTCTCCATCCTCCAGCCCATTCTTCTTACAAAATGACAAACAAAAAGAAAAACAATTATCTTATTATCAGAGTCCATATGCAAATAAATCCCTATCTGTAATATCTGGATCTCAGCAGCTGACTCATCCAGTCCAGTCAAAGAACCTCCTTATTCAACAGTAGTTTTATCCTGAAGCACTGAACTACAAAAAGACATTTTTCTATTCCATAATTAAATTCCCTGTGCTCTAGCAAAACCAAAATATTCCCCCCTTCTTCAAGCCTATCAATTTGTCAAAGCACTTCCCCAGTCTTTTATCTTCACCAAGAATATCTGTTACATTTTAACACAGTTAACACATGGCACTGAACAGAGCTGCTGGCTGAGGCAAACTGTTTTCATTGCCATTACTGCTCCTCTGAACATGAAAGCACACACACAAAACACAACTGCTAGAGTTTTTTGTGTCATGTTAACAACCTTGTTTTGGTTAAGAGCAGCACTAAAACATTCCTGTTTTAAAGCTGAACCATCCTTGGATGGCTTAAGTAAGAATCTAGTCTTCCTTCTATATGCTTGATTAAGTCTCCATTGGTGCAAATCGAAGCTGGATGGGCATTCCTGAGTAATGATACATGACATGAAAAAGCCTACCTCAACTCTACTGAGCGGTCTTCACTCCAGAAGCCAGGAAATACCTTTTAAAACTCTGATTCTACACAGAGAACTGGGTAATACACAGCAGTAGACGTCATTCTGCCTTGTGATTTGTGCATATTTTTTCTCAGAGGGACTGCATGTGCAGAAAACCACCACACATTAACCACAGTGTGATCACAATGGCAGTCTACTGAGGCTATTTGTTGCTTGAATAATCTCAACATTTGTTTACCTCCTCTCTGTCATGAGACTAAGAAGAATTCACTATGGGCTCTGATTTTCAAAACCTTATGCAGACACATCCAGATTAAGACAGAGTACTCAGCAAGTACTTCAGGATTGGACATACCAATAACTGCTACCAATAATATATTAATGAAGCACTGCTGTATCTCAGAAGATCGCATTTCCAAATATCCAATAATGTCAAGATTTTTTTTCAGTGACAAGTGCCTCTGTTAACTGGCTTCAGCTGAGGTGTGATACTGAAAGAGGTGTAGAACCTGGCCCACAGTTTCCAAGTCACACTGAAATCTCTGTGAGACACCCCAAGCACAAGTGAAATCAGAAAGTGTTCCTCAGTGCCCCACATTGCTGCTTACCTAACTCCTGCTCCAGGCTGCAGACCATGCAAAGCCCAAGTGACTGCCATACCAGGGATCTCCCCTGCTTAGCAGCAGCAGAACTGTCACTGTATAATTAGGTCAACCACAAGTTACAAAGGCTTTCTTGAGAGAGGGACAACAGGGAGGAGAAGGAAGGGGATGTCTATTTGTCTATGTTGCCCATGATCATCAAGAGGGAAAGAGAGGAGAGTAGCTCATCAGTAAAGAATGTGAACTTCTTGTTTAACACAAAAGAGATCTTTTATCTGTAATCTCGATAGGCTGTAAGTAATTAGGAAAACAGTGAACTCGGAGTTTAGAGAAGTTGTATCTTCACTTGTGTGGTTTGATATTGCATATATGTGCACATTAGTCACACACAATGCCAATGATGGGGAGATAGATAAACCTCACCTGATTTAAACACTCATCGGCACATTCAGAAATGAAGGTTTAATTCAATAGTTCAAGACTACTATGGGTAAAGTACTCACTTTGATTACTACTATGAAAATAACCACCACTGACTTTGAATGAGACAAGAATCGGTCCTAAACATTCAGAAGACTTTAGTCCCATCCACACTTAGAAAATCGGTGACCAAAGCCCAAGTCATCACTCCAACGGGTACAGGGTGTTAAGTCTGGTCAGTCTACAACTGTGACCTTCTAGTTTTACAGCACTGATAGTGGTTTACTGTCACATTCAATAATCACAAAAACTGTACACCTAAAAGCATTTTTGAAGATAAAACAGTTGATTTAACCCCTACATGGTGAAAAATATGAACTTCATAATAGTTTTAGAGATGCAGAGTTCCTTTAATTCCTCTTCTTGCTAAGAGGTTGGTAATTATTTTCCAATTTCTTTCAACAGTTGTTCCAATGCCAAAAAACTTTCTTTTCATGGACTAAAATTGCTTTTCTGTAGTTCAAATGGTCTATTACAATGAGGTTGTTCTTATAATGATCCTCAAATTACAACATAATTACTTCACTGCCAGTACTTAAAACTTCTAGCAAGAGAAATACTGCTCTAATTATTTGTACTGTCAGTAAAAAGTTAGACCATCACAAAAGAGCAATATTAAAAAAAGTGTACATTTTTTCATACACTTGGAAGAAGGCTGGTGGAAGGAATAGGAAAATAAAAACATTTATTATGGCAATCATTAACCGAGATTATGAAAATGGCTGCACCAGATTAGTTTAAGACTTTTCACACAGGTACAATGTGTTCTGGTTATATTTTCCTCATTTTTGTCTTTGATAAAAAACTTGTACACAGAGATAGGTGTCAAAAAAACATTCAGTGAGCAGTTAAAGCATGAGACAGAAAGAATAGTCTTCTATTTATTGCAGTTGAGACTGTTTTAATCCAGTATGCTTCTTAGCATATTTGAGCCAATATGCATACTTTTGTTTCTTTAAAACTAAAAGCAAAAAAGAGAAAATAGATGACCACTGTTATACATTAAAAATAGCACTGGAGGACTGGGAGAAAGGATCAAGCTCTGAGACACTCCTCTCCCAGTTCTTATAACTGCCTTGCACAAACTGAAGGCCAGGAAACACTGAAGTGAGAAACCACACTCTGCAGCTCCAGTCTTCTACCAAAATGAGGTGGTAGAGCACCTTAATGTTGTCTCAGCTCATTTGTGTCATAGAATCACAGAACAATTTAATCTGGTGTCATGGTTTGACATGACAGCCTTTTCTAGTAAGGGGGAAGGGGCTGCAAAGATGGCTCCTGTAAGAAGTTGCTTGAAATTCTCTGAGCCAGACCCACTTCTAGGGCTGAACCAATTAGATGCCTCTACGATCACTTTTTAAGAAGAAGCCAGAAGAGGAGGCTTCTTCCTCCTTCTTCTTCTTCCTGTTTCTTCCTTCTTCTGTTCCTTCTTCTTCTTTGGCTGGTGGAGATGCAAGGAGTAGGAACAGTGAGAGAAACAACCATGCGGACTCCAAGATCAGTGAGGAAAGAGAGGAGGAGGTGTGCTGGAGCAGAGACTCCCCTGCATTCTACGGAGAGAACTGGTGAAGCAGTAATTTGTTTGCATTGCTTCAAAGACCTCGAATCAGCAATAGAGACTCATTTTGATAATGACCCTGCATCAGGGGCAGAGACTCATTTTGCTAAGAACCTCGAGCCAGGGACTGTAACTATCGACAGAGGAGGCCAGGTCCCATGGGAGGGACGCAATCACTTCACTACAGACCCCAAGCCAGGGGCAATGATTCTCTTCATTAAAACTATGCCCAGAAGAGGCCATCTCCTGAGGGAGGGATCCTGTATCTGCAGAAACTGCAACCAAGGCAAAGAACCCATGCCAGAGATATTCACTAAGGACTGTGTCCCGTGTGAGGAACCCTGTATTGGCAGAAGCCGCAGCTGCTGGGTAGAACCCACACCTGAGGGGTTCATTAAGGACTGTGTCTTGGGGGAGGGACCTCATATCAGAGCAGGGGAAGAATACAAGTAGTGATCCTCATCTGAGAAAAGAGAAGTGGCAGAGCCCATCTGTGAGAGACTGACCACATCCCCCATTCCCTGCCCCCCTGTGCCGTTGAAGGGGAAGGAGGTAGAGATATCCGGAGCAGTGAGCTGGGCCCAGGAAGAAAGGAGGGATAGGGGAGGGAGATCTTAAAGTGCTGGTTGTAATTTTCTCATCATCCTACTCCCTTTTTGCTTTTATTCTGTTCTGTTTCTTGTAGAATAAACTTTCCTACTTTCCTCTCTAAGTTGAGTACTGGAGTCTGTTTTGCCCAAAACCATAATTGGCAGCGAGCCCTCCCTGCACTTGTCTTAATCCACAACAACCTTGCTTATCTTTTTACTCCCAATTTGCTGGGGCCTCTGCCATCCTAAGGAGGGTGGGGGTGAATGGGGGCACCAAGCAAGAGACTGTCGTGGTGCTTCTGTGCTAGCTGAGCCAAATCACAACATTTGGAAAGAACCTCTGGAGGTCACCTAGTTCAATGTCCTCCTCAAAGCAAGGCTAATTTCCAGCTTAGATGAGGTTGCTCAGGACCTTTAGCAAAAGAGTTTTGAAAACTTCCAAGCATGGAGACTCTACAGCCTCTCTGGGAATTCACAAATTATTCCCTGGGCAATGTTTGGTGCATCTCTCCATAAAGAACATTTTTTAATGCCAAACTGAAAATTTGCTAGCTGCAATTTGTTGCTGTTGCAGTCCTCTGCAGTCTTCACTTTTGCAGTGAATCTCAGACAAGAGTCTGGCTCACTATTCTTTTCCCTCCAGATGTATGACAGCATTCAAATTCCCCTTACTCTTTCCTTCCTCAGGCTGAACAAGCCCTATTGCCTCAGTACCTTCATGTACATCTTTGATGCTTCTACAAGACTCTGCTGCCTCTGCTCTGGTTTGCCAATGTCTTGCTCCACAGAACTCAAAACTGAACCTGTTTTGGGACAATGGACACAGATGTGGCTTCACTGCAGCCAAGTAAAGGGAAGCAATCATTTGCTTGATTTGCTGGCTGTGTTCTTGCTAGTGCAACCCAGTCTGTGGTTACCGCTTCATCACCGTAAGGGTATGTTGCTGACTCCCAGTCCTCCATGTGACTCCCAGTTCTCACATAATCAGTCTCCTTCCTAGCCTCATGTCTCACACTCATATTTTCCAACAGGTTCTTTAACTGTAATCATTCTTACTGCACAAAACTGCAAACAGAAGTAAATCCATTCCCTTACATGCTGGCCAAGAACAAGAATTAAAAGACTCGCAAAGAACATGTCTCACCAGACATATCATCAGAAAGATACACATGGAGTATTATTAAATACACCCTGTGAATCTTCAGCATTTCCTCAGTCAATCTCAAGCTAACTTAGCTACTTAGATTTGTTCTCCTAGAGTTGAAAAATAAAAGCAATGTGGATTCCTTTAACCTGCCTTATGAATTAGAGGTAGATAAACACTTCCATTGCAGTTAAACCTGTCTGCTGTTAGTTTACAGAGTACCACAAAAGCATTTAAGTTTTACAAAAGATTTTTTGTTAGCAGTGTTTCCTATACCAAATGCAATACAAGATATGGGATCTAGGCAGAGAGTGGGAAATGAAGAGTTTTGCAGTCCCTCCATTGATTTTCCCATGTACAAACGACTGTGAAGGTTTGTGTACTAATGTCCAATTTTCCTTTCAAACCTATGCTGAAAATTATTGTGAAGTCTCTCTCAAAACAACAGTAAGAAAGACTGCTGGATCTTTGAACACTCAGAGGAAACTACAACTTCAAGTAAATGTCTCCTACCCTCTCCCATTCCAGATCTGTTTGTTGGGTTTTTTTTACCACCTGCCAAACAAGCAAAGAAAAATTTCTGAATTAATGTAATACAGATTTTTAGACAGGGGAAAACTAACATATTCTACATTATTCTATATTCTACACTATTATGCCCATTTCTTTCCCACAATTCTTTCTTCAATGACTGAAAAGGCCTCTCTGAACTCTGCAAAGCCCATTTGACCTAGAATGCTGCTTTTATTGCTAAACTGCTTTTTATCCTCTCCTGTTTGGCATTTTCTTGAACCTTCTAGTTCCTTGCTTTTATGAAAGCTTGCTTGGATACTCTGACAATTCCACATCACAGCCAGACACCAGTCGTCCATATTTGAAGGGATCCGATGGCTCAAAAGTGACATAAAGAGAAAAATGCTCTTTGACAGGACAAGGATCCTGCGCCAAAGCACATCTTTCCTTGATTAACTAGACAACATGGCCACTTGATTTAGAGAAGGATAGGTTTTAAAAAATAAGTCAGTAATGAGAGTTTTTTGTTCCTGCTATCCACTATCTGAAGTTAATAGCAAGCTAGAACAACTCACAAGGTGCTTTCCTGCCTCTAGTTGGTCCTTTGAGATATGAGAAGAGGGTTAATGTGCCTAATCAATGCACTTCAAAAAAACAACAAATAAGGAGACAACATAGGTTAGAGGAATACGATAACATGGAAATATACTTGAGAGCATGTAACAGATAGCATCAGACTTGCACTTCATAAATCACCACGAGTAACACTGGTAACACGCCATGATCAATAACAGGGCTCTTTGGAGGCCACTGTGGGAAAGGAAAACCTAGATCTAAAACCAGAGACTGCCCAGTATAATAAACCTGATGAAGAAATAAACCACTCTCCACATTTTGCTGGGAATTATGAGTCTTAAGTGATAGATTTTGGCAATCCACATCCTTTAGAGGTGGTCAGCTTCCATTCAAGCCCACTTCAGAATCTAAACAAATGGGCTGTGAAGGTGATTTTCATGAGCTGCCTCAGAGAACACAAGCTATAAAATTGGCTGAAAAGTGTATGTGGTGTAATGATTAAAACCATAAACGATTAGTGCACATATGCAATAAACCAATGTTTTATTAGGTGATTTTCAAGCTCACACAAAAAAGGCCATTTGCTCAACTTTCTAAACCTCACCATCTTTCCCCCAATGCACTCCATTCTATCAATTTATTATCTTCCTTAGTTCTCCTGTTAACAATTTCATAAAAATTCTACTAGAGTTTCATATTTCTAGCATAATCCAGAGGAGAAAAAGATAAAACCACTTTCACAGTGTAATTATACTTTTCTTCCTCAGAGACTAGCTGCCATTAAACTCAGTAAAGAAGAGAGAGAGAATCCCAATGCTAAACCAAATACAATTACATGCACACACACACACACACTTGTGGGATTTAAAGAGCTCTTTCCATAGTACAGACACACTATTCTACTCAGTTGTGTACTTAGTCCTGATTAAAAGTGACTTAAAAATTAGGAAGTGTGAAAGAGAATCAAGTGAATCTGTAATAACCTATTTATCACTGAAACTGCCAGGTATCACACGCATATACAGAAAAAATTTGAACAGTTGCTTTATATTTATAGGAACAAAGTATGAGCTTTGAGCATATAAGCATGTCTATTGAGAACTGCTGCACAAGTAAGGAAAAATAGTTTTAGTACCTTCCTAACAACGCAGACTTATTGGGCAGTAGTGGCAACAAACACTGGTTTTGCTTACTGTCAAAAGCTAAGGGTGAACTCTAAGCTGGAGTGGTGGTTAAGAAAATGGGATTTCATCACTCTTACAGATTTTTTTCTTATCCATCTTCACAGTCCCCCATCAATCCAATCATCATTTTCCCCTAAATTACCTTTTGTATAGGATAGTATCTATAGTATCATCTGAAGTCAGACAGAGCCCTGAGAAAATTAAATGTTTCATGCACAAATCACCTGTCTAACTTACAATTAGGACGGCATAAAATAACTCAATTTAATTGGCCAAACCATGCTTCATCCAAACCACCAATAACGTAAACACTTTCATGGAAGATTTTCAACAGCTGGCTTACAACTTAGACATGAAAACATTTTCATACATCTCTGTTCTATAAAGACACAAAGCTCTACTCTGACCTCTTTGATGTACATTAACTGACTTCTCTTGGACCCTCTGATCAGTGGAATAACTGCTTCCCTTTCTGAAGTTGAAGCAACAACAGGCTTTTCAATATACTTTGGCTGGTGGTTTACTTCAGCAATTACATTTTGAGAAATATTTAACCTAGAAGAGGATGTTTCTTTTCTGAGTTTAGTTATTAAATATTTTACTGCACATTCACAGTCAATTACTCTGCTGTCTTATTTCTCATAGCTGTAAGATGTTCAATGATATCAATAAAAGTACATACCTGGAGAGATACTGCTTGGAGTACCTGAACACTTCTTATTGCTAAGACATTTTGCCTTCTGAAACTGCAGAGAACAAAACTGAGGACCACAGTATGCTACATATCTCCCCTGAAGATCTTGTGTGATACTCTCCACAGGGGCATTGTATAATTTTTAAAGGACATTTCCAAGGCACTGTGAAGTCCAGACTCTCATGCTGGGATGAAGGCAAATCCAGGGCAGTGAGGCTGGGACAGTGCATGCCAAGCACACTCACAGTCTAAAACACTGCCAGGCACCCTTGGGCTACACTAGCAGCAAAGAGCCACAGACACACTGCAGAAGCCTGTAAGGGCAATTGGTTGTACTGAACGATGGCAAGAGACAGACTTTTTTTCCCCAGTAACATAGACATAGCCAGGAAATCATTGCATGGGGCAAGAACCAAATGCAGAGTATCCCTGGGAGCCTAGTAAGGAGGGGAATACTGAACAGGTGGAGAACAAAGTGCTCACAGAAGAGCTCTGCTGTTATTCCACCACTTGTCTTTGACAGTAGATGGACTAGATCAGATTATTTCAGACATAAGCAGAGATGGGAATACTTAAGTCAGAGCTGAATTTGGCCCATTCTTTCATAGTTCTCTTGTGAAGTCAATTATCTCACCAATCATGCTTTGCTCTTGGGCTCTCTTTCCCTACTAACTTGAAATACTGGGAGAAAGAAATGCAAACATGCAGGAGTGGTAACTGAATGTTATATTCTGTACTGATTGGCAGACTGTAAAATTTTAATGGCAACGTCATCTCTGGTGCTACAGTGAACTGTAAGCTGATACAAGAAATGGGTCATTATCTGAACAGTCACTTGAAAGAATTTTCCCCTTTCCTATTTTGCAATGTTAGTATCAGACCCCGCTTCCAGTCCAGTAGTTGGG
This sequence comes from Colius striatus, assembly GCF_028858725.1. Taxonomy (NCBI): domain Eukaryota; kingdom Metazoa; phylum Chordata; class Aves; order Coliiformes; family Coliidae; genus Colius; species Colius striatus. The sequence goes on from NC_084762.1 coordinate 24,447,914, forward strand.
TTTTGCCTATGACTTCAACTGGAGCAGGATTGGATCTCTCACTTATTAACATGCAAAGCTGTAAATATCTCCTGCATGGGATGAATCCCTATGGGGAAAATTTGTCTGCATTTTTATTCACGTGAAGCATTTTAAGGCTTTCATTTATTCAGTTCATTCAAAAATAATGTGCACACTGTATAATGGGTACCTGATTAAGCATGCTTAAGTGCTTTGCTGGAGCAGAGCCATTTCTAGAATGTGAAGGTTCACTATGATCATATCGTCAAAACAGACAAGCTAGTTTGTGGAATTTTTCACCTGAGTTAATGGGCATAATTAGGATCAGGATAAGAGGTCATTTTTCCTATAAGAAATTTGGAAATGTCTGTAAGCTTCTTTCTTTTTAGCCTCAGTTCTTACAGAAATGAATTTGAGAAGGTGATGTTGTTGTAGGTTTGTAAGTCTATGAAACCCTCCAGTAACTTTTAAGCTGGCTGACAACTTCTGAATTAGTCAGGAAGGATAGCAGTCTGAAGTTCAGTTCCAAAAGTTTCATAAAGAGGTGGAGGACAGAGCAAGGAGACTTTCTTTATATATGTGCTGACATAAAAGCTCATTCGCTATTTTCTACCAGGGATACCTGAGGGAAGGATATTATGAACAACAGCAAAGCTTCAATCCAGAGTGTGGTGAAGTTTAAATACCAGAGAACTGAGTCATCAATGTAGCAGTCCAAAAGAATGCTTAAGAATTACTTGATGAGGTCTAGGGTAGGAGATGAAAAAAACAAACGAAAAAAAGGAAAAAAAAATCCCAAATCCTAACATTCATTTTAGTTTAGAGAAGCTAGAAGGTGAAGCTGGTGGGATTTTCTCCTCCATCTATTTTTTTTTTCCTTTTTTATTCATTATTATCCCTTTATGAGCCTCTTTCTTTCCTCTTCCTATCCTTAACTAAAAAAAGTAAAGACACTCCCTGCCCCCGGTACCTCCTCTTTTAAACTCCAAAGAACTACTATGCATGATTGTGTTCAAAAATTTTTTTAGCAGGTGTGACTGGCCACTGCTCTAGTTTGTACAGTAAAGTTTATTTACTAATGCTCAAACATTATCTTCATTCTCCCAACTGGTCATAATTTCAGCATGAGATTCTAGGACTCTCTTCTCACTAGAGTGATCACTAACAGATCAGCACAGAAACAAGCTGCTAGTTTATTATTACTCTTCACATCTTCACTTCTGCCTCCATTGGTCTCAGTCTGCTAATTTTCTCATAGGCACTGATTTAACCCTGTGGAAAAAAAGCAAGGAATTTCCCTGTGCAAGGACTTTTTTTTGTGTAAAAAACCGCAACTGATATATTGCCAAAGCTGTGTATTATGAACAGTGGCAGGTACTTAATGCATCCGAAAAGTGAAGAAATGTCTTTTTAATACAATACGCATCCTTCGTAAGAGCAGACTGAAGACAAATGATATTATTTCAATTCCCATTGATTAGCTTGATGAATACAGGAAAGCTGCCAAGTAGAGTGGAAGCTGAGCATGTCCACAAGGGAGTGAAGCAAACAAGAAAATTACAGTATATGTATGCTTTTCATTTTTCTAACTAAATGTTTTCATTTGGAAAACTTAGACACTTAAAGCTTCTTTAACTGATCGTTCAGTTAATCAGCATACTGTTCTCATTTTCTGAAGGCAAGCAGAGAAGGGTTTTAAAAGTAAAAAAAAAAGATTTTAAAATTATAAATACACATATGTTCTCATATGCTGTGTTTAATTGAAATGAGTTGATTTTTTTCTGGGGAAAAAAAAATCTTTCTTCCTTTTGGGAGAAAGTAGGATAGGTCTTACCTGGTAAAAAGGAGTCATGTCACTTCTAAGAACTGATTTAACATGTTTGAGAGACTGGTAGTACCTAAAAAGAGTTTCAGAATAAAACCAAAACACCAGTGCACTTGTATAACAGTCCCCAAAGTAGCATCTACTTCAAAATAATCTCAGAAAGTGATACAGGCTGGCCTTAGCAGCCCAATGAGGCTTTCTATAGAGTAAGTCAAGTGTAAAAGTCTGTTTAGCTTCCAAAATGCTCCATCTCTTACAAGTAAAAGTCAAGTAAACAATGTTTTTAAAACTTCTTAAACTTAAAGCCAGTAGATTATTTTTTTCTTACAGTCTTTATAATTCTTATCTAATTCTGCTTTTAAAAGTATAAGAAATCTTACATTTCAGTCTTGACTGTTACACCTATAGATATATCTTCTAAATAGAGCTGTTCTGTGTTTTCATTTAAGAAAAAAAATGTTGAAAATATTTCTCCATTAATTTTCTTTTTTAAAAAATGTTCGTGTGTGCCCCTCCCCGCCCAGTTTTCCCCTTTAGCTGTTAACTTAGCAATTGGAAAAACTGAGGAAAGAAACAATCATAGTAAAAAACTGAAGAAACGTGCTAACCTACGTGTCTTAAAAATAATTTAATGACACTAATTGGCATCAGATGCTTGAAGTGAAAAAATGAGTTGTTTTGCTTGTTTCCCCTAACAAGTAAGTAGATACTCCCCTACCAGTCCTCCACTGTTTATGAGAGGTGACCATATATTTAGCAACTTTACTTTCACCTTTAATCACAACAGTCTTACAAGAAAAATAAAAAAAATCCCATTTGCCTGTCATAGTCCTCATTTCTCATTCTTTCCTTGATCATCTTTTGTTTTAGGTCTTTCTCCTCCATTATACCCCACCTTTGCTTATGGTACAGTAGGTTGGAAAGTAATTCTTTTATTCATGCCAGGAACCAATTATGGAATCCACAAAAGGAGCTGACAAAAGAGACTCTGTCTCTGCTCTCAGCCTTTTGCTCCCTCAGGCCCTAAAACTCAGAAGTGAATGTGCATGGCCAGAATTCTCAATTTCTTAGAAGAAAGTAGGCAGGTATTTTAGTCAGTGTTTACTGACTTAGAAGTGGTAATAGGAAAAGCTGAGTATGAGCATCTCTAAAGATGGACAAAGCACTTTGGTATGGGTATTATCACCTACCTGGAACTGAGAATATAAAATTTTCAACAGCTTGCTTTTTGTAGCTCCCTGTACATTGCCTGCGTTTGAATGAGTAGGATCTTGCACTGCTACTTTCAACATCACTTCAAATACTGACTGTCCAGTTTGATTTAGCCCATACTTAATGTGTATGTCCAGAGTAACTTTAAATCCATACCCAGGATTCGAGCTCTCACATAAGCACACTCATACTACGTGCATGTATTTGCCTGGACACAGATGTTTAGTCTGGCTTGTTAAGTCTCTATTTGTATGGGTGTGATGATTTTTTTCATATTCTATTGTTCAAGTACAATGGAGTTTGCTTAAGATGCCACTCAGTTACAAAAGGTACAACTCACATGGTTAAACTGCTCTTATTTTGATTAAGGAAGAGGAAAACAAGGAATTTGGCTTCATTTAGAATAAATATTCACAGTTTGTCCACAGACAACTTGGACTGCATAGGTAGGCTGCAAGGGAATTAGGAATGTCTTTATATCAAGTCAGGATGGGAAATGTGAAGCTAAGGTTTATTCCACATTCTACCAAATAGGTAAATGACCAATCAAAACCCTAAATATCAGGAAATGAGGCTAGAAACACTATTCGATTAATTGGATTCCAGTCTCATACTTAATGCAACCAGAAATTACTTCGTTATATTTAAAGGAATTGTGATTCCTTGCAGCAAGACTGACTTCTGTCTCAAAGTCTGCAAAATCACAGGTAATATTTCCAATATATGCAAGCACCAGAGTGAACATGTAAGGGAATACAAAATACTCCCTTTTTCCAGCTGGTGATACCTTTACCTGGATGAGGGGACAGAGTGTACCCTCAGCAAGTTGGCTGATGACACCAAACTGTGAGGACTGGCTGATTCCCCAGAAGGCTGTGCTGCCATTCAGCAGGATCTCAACTGGCTTGAGAGTTGGGCAGAGAGGAACCTCATGAGGTTCAACAAGGACAAGTACACAGTCCTGCATCTGGGAAGGAACAACCTCAGCCACCAGTACAGGCTGGGGGTCGACCTGTTGGAGAGCAGCTCTCCATGAACATGAGCCAGCAATGTGCCCTCGTGGCCAAGAAGGCCAATGGCGTCCTGGGATGCATGAAGAAGAGTGTGGCCAGCAGGTCAAGGGAGGTTCTCCTCCCCCTTTACTCTGCCCTGGTGAGGCCTCATCTGGAGTCCTGTGTCCAGTTCTGGGCTCCTCAGCTCAAGAGGGACAGAGAACTTCTAGAGAGAGTCCAGCGCAGGGCCACAAAGATGATCAGGGGAATGGAACATCTTCCTTACAAGGAAAGGCTGTGGGAACTGGGGCTGTTTAGTCTAGAAAAGAGGAGACTGAGGGGAGAGCTCATTAATATTTACAAATATCTAAATGGTGGGTGTCAGGAGGCTGGGACATCCCTTTTTTCGATGGTAGCTAGCAACAGGACAAGGGGTAATGGGATGAAGCTGGAACACAAAAGGTTCCATTTAAACATAAGAAAAAACTATTTCACTGTGAGGATGACGGAGCCCTGGCACAGGCTGCCCAGAGGGGTTGTGGAGTCTCCTTCCTTGGAGGTCTTCAAGACCCACCTGGACATGTTCCTCTGCAACCTGATCTAGGTGAACCTGCTTCTGCAGAGGGGTTGTACCAGATCTGTAAAAGTCCTTTCCAACCCCTACCATTCTATGATTCTATGATTGAATCTCCTCCTTCATAACTTTCTCATAGCATGAGAAAATGAATCAGATCTTGTGACCAGAATTTACAGTTTTCATATTAGAACAAGAAAAAAAAAATCTTTCATGTTCAATGAACATTTAAGGGATATAAAGGATTAAGTAGTTGACACGTATTCAGTATGTTACCAACTTCTAAAGTAGTTCATTCTTGGTACTGGGCTTGATTTTTCAATAGTCATTTACCACTTGAGGAATTCCTCACAGGAATATGCAATAATCACAGAATAAAGCACCTGGTTCTCATATAGAAAAACACAATGTCATTTTCCCCCTTCTACACCTCAGCAAAAATCAGCATTATTTCCTGTAAGCTCTACTGGATAAACAAAGAATTATGTCACTTTTTGTTCTGCCAACTTCTTACACATTTTAACTTCTCTAGCCATACAGGTGCTATAGAGAAGCTTATCTGCATGCTACATATGAAATATCTGAATAAGAAGCGTGTAAACAGTGACAGGAAGTTTGCCTCACTGTACTTGAGTACATGTCTCTAATTGTCGAAGGATGGAATAAATTGCATTCTGTCTTCTAAAATAACATGTATTTTAGCATGGAAAGTTAAATGTTGCCTACTGCATGTACTAAATATATATTGGGAGTCATGATAGTGACTGGAAGCCAAGTATGGAAGACAGAATTGCTGTCTTATATACACACAACAGCTCGTCTCTCACAAAGAGTCACTTTTGTACTACGATGGAACAATAAAGAGGGCTTAAAGTAGCTCCAAACATAAATGACAAGTATGACAATCATGACTATAGAGTTTACTTTACAAATACTGGATACAGGGACAGATGACAGGCATATGATAGATTGCATGGCTGCATGTTTAATAAATAAATGCATCGTAGGCCTTTGCAATTCATCACACAATTCTGACCAGATGATTTCTCTCTCAATCCCTCTCTCTTAGCAGTTGAGTGCTCTAGATGCCTTGGACAGCTTTAAGTAGTTCCAGTTAAAAATGAACAAAAAGAGAAATATTTGCTTTTTTCTATTCATACATTTAGAATATTCTCTCCATATTTTACCTTCCCAGAATAGGTTTCAGTTCTGGACCCAGTAGCACATTTTCTAAAGATAAAAATGGAATGAGTTCAAAGTTTAGTATTCTACAGCCCTGTCACTGAAAAAGAAAAAAATCCAGCTGCTCAATGAAAAAGACAAAATTCATTTCAGTCCTCAAAGGTTTCAGTTCTAAGGAAAAAAAAAGAAAGCATAACACATAGAAAAGACATTTAAGGATGTTTGGAGAGTGCATGAACCCTAGATTTTAGACTATGAATGACTGAATTGCTAGTAACAAAGAAATTTGCCTGTGAATACTGTGAGAAAGGACACTAAATCAATCTGCTCATGCTTTTAGAATGCGAAAACTCAGGCTGACAAACCTTTCTATAAGAACACATCTTTCTATATTGGCCTTAAACCTGACCTATTCCTATGCACTTGTTCTTAAGCACATATACCAGCCTTGGACGCAATTGCCATAAATATACAGGCAATATATAGGCAATATAATAGCCAATCTAAATGGGGTTTTTTTTACCCTTTGCAAGAATTTCTAGAGTAAAATTTTGATCTTATGTCTGGAAGACACCATCACAGTAGCATCACCTGCAGACAGGATTTAATCTTCATTTTCCTTTTTGTGATGAAATCGATTAAAAAAAAAATCTAGAAAAAAATTTTATTTTCAGTCGCTGAACAAACCAACTCAGCAAACTAAGTTTAATTTTATGGCATTCTTAAAGAACTGAAAATCTCTGTGTAACTGCGGTATCTATTGGCTTAAAATTTCCCTTCAGCGTTACTCTTACTTGCTACCTCCTGCAGATACATGACAACATTGGCTCCCTCTGGTGGTCAACGGAAAAAAGTTTTATACGGCGAGTCAGTAGAATCTGTGCACCAGGAAGCTTCAACTGTTTCTAATTCACTGGATTTCGTCGGGGTTGAGCACATCCATCAGTTATTAGAACGGGTTTAATCATAAATGATACATCTGTCGTTATTTCTAAAGAGCACTGAATGTCACTAACATTGGAGTCTTAATGCTGGACTTTGTTTTGATTTGTAAGTTATCTATACATTTACTAGTCCTCTGAAAGAGAAAAATAATATTTTCCAGTTTGCTTGGCTTGAGTTTTTTGTTTCTCACCTCAGATGTCTTACCATGAAGGACAGTGTTTGAGCAATGCTGTTTGGTAGTGCAGATAAATCCTGAATATAGGTGTTTCTTACTAACTCTGGTAAGAGAACTTCAGTGACAAAGTGTTGTACAGTACTCAATTTGTTATTAACCTCTCTATGCCGTTCTCTTAACTCTTCTAATGTCTCTTTGGTTAAAACAAAAGGAGTAAACCCAAGCAAATATCTTTTTGTATTCCTGCTAATCCAAGATGCCATCAAACTCACCTAAACTGACATTTCTTCTTCTGATTGAAAATGACAGAAAAAGAAAAAGTATTCTCCTCCAGAAGACAAATCAAGGGAAAGTTAGAAATCCTGGGTTGAAGCCTGGAACAAGCAGGGATTCCCCAACTGTATCTCAGTGCTGAGCTGGTGCTGAGGAACCAAACTTCCAATGAGTTCCCATTCCCATAATCACACTTTGCTTAAACACTTTATCCTCTTGCACGCACACTATTACTGAATTAACAGTTGTGAAACAGAAGATCTATGAAGTTCCACTGATTAGATTTGGATTTAATGACTGTCACTGGAAGCTCTTTCCCACACTGTGTATAGTAATGGGAGGTTTTAAACATTCTAATATTATAGTTTAATTTCTTAAGATGATTTCTTGTAAAGATGCAGCAAGTTTTATTCTTTTTTTAAAGTTCTGTTTAATACTATATATGTACATCGCACTTATGAAATGGTAAGAGACAAAGGATATGAGCTAGCATAAGCAAGCGTGTTTTAAAAGATTCCAAAAGGCAGAGCTGGCTAGCTTAAACAAGCCATAAAAATATTTGACATAGGAATATCACAGAAAATGTTAGTTCTCACAAACAGATTTTCAGAAGTAAATTCTACATCTTGATTTTTTTTAAAAAAGTAAATTGTGGGTAAAGATGAGTAATTAACTTTTTGAATTTCCACCTAGAGCTTTTAAGAGTCTGAGCAGACCAGCTTAAAAGAGACAATTTTTCCACAACAAATTTGTCAGCTGTGTCAGAAGGGGTCACAGCTGTATTCCTTCAAAGCAGGGAAATTTTTTCATCTAAAATGTAATTTTGTAGAAAACTCAAGCCTCTTAAGTTAAATCGATGTCAATGCAATGAACTGCTTATACAATACTCTGTACTTCGAAATCATACTCAATATAAAAAACTTTGTTTCACCACTTTGTTGTTGCATTTTTATGCTAGCCTGAACTCCACAGTGCATGTAACTTTATGGAGTTACAAATAGGAAGTAAATAGAGTAATGAGAATGGGTAAATTAAGTTCCTAATCTTCACATTGTGAACTCCTACCAGTTTAGATTTTTTTAAGTGAAGACTTACAATTAAACTATTGTCCTGTCTTAAGAAGCTTTTACAAAGTACCTGGCAGCACAGAGAGTTCAATTTTATTCCACTTCTATTAGAAGACCCTTAGGGTATTGAGTGTACCTTCTGTAGCATCACTTAAAGCTTATTAAGTACGTCATACTTGTATTAAAAAACGTCAAACCCCTTTTCAGTCGTGTTTCATATTATCTGTAGGAATGCTTTGCTTTCTTATTTTCCATTTTGCCTCCCTGGAAAGGATTCAAGATGAACGTGATTAATTGCTTGAGGGTAAACCAATAATTTTTCATCATTTGAATTAGAGTTCTGTATCATAACTCATTTAAATAACATAAATGTCTTAAGTCACAGTACGTGTGAAGTCAGAATAGTTCTGGGTGTGTGTGCTGTTGCAAGTCATAAAACTTATGTCTCTGCTTCAGAATGATTAAAAATACATGTCTTATGGGCCTTTCACATGAAAGACTTTTTTCAGCACATAGAAGTTTTTGATAAGTACAATCCTATAGCTGATATTTTAATTATAGCTCACTGAGTATTCCTAGTACAACTGTAAAAAAAGAGACTTGTGGAACAAGATTTATCTTGAGCAAACAGTGTTTGTATCTTTTGTTACAGAAATAGAACACACACCTTGATTTCCATGGGATGTCTCCAGCATCAAGATGAAATTACTCCTATTAAGCATCAGGATGAAAGAAGTAAAGCCTATGAATCAGTGCATTTGGTACTGGTTCTTAGCATTCCTTTTAAGCCCCTTACAGATCTTACAGATCTTTCTGTTCCTATTTTTCTCGTCAGCTTGATTGATAACCAAGATATAGAAAGAATCTTGTACGTCAGCTTGTCTAGGCCACACCTAGTTATAGTTTTCTTCCAAAGGAACAGAACATACGCAATGAAGGAAAAATCAAATATATGAATGTAAAATGTTATAACTACGTTAACAGAAAAAACAAACCAAACCAAACCAAAATACTTTTTTTTGACATTTTCATTAAATCTGTAGACAGTACTGAAAGTAAGACATCCTGTTCCAAAACCACATTCTTTGAAACACCAAATCAAATGAAACCATGGTTCAAAATAAAGAGATTATTTTGAAAAAGAACAGACAAATGCACAGATAACCTTTCCGAGGCTGATATATAGATTTAGATAACACAGCATTCAGTTCTGGAGCATATATTTCACAAATGAGTATGAACCACAGCCAAAAATAATCAATAGTAATTAAAAGAGAATGTGCAAGTTCAAAAAGAAAGGAAGCCAAAATCTCAGTCAGAAAAAAAGGTTCTCTTTCAGCAGGGGAGGAAGGAAGGCAACAGAAGAATCAGGGTAGTAGAGGCAACTGGAGATTCAGAGGTATGAAGGTCATAGGAAGAGGCAAGGTCTGTCAGACGCGCTTGGAATATGAAGGAAATGATGCACAACAGTAAACTGTTGGGGAAAAGAGTTAAAAGATAAAATTATCAACACTGTGTAGGTCAGACAGCAGAATGGCTAGCATGCTCAGTAAGGTTAAAGGAGGTGTAGCTGCATGGGCACACATATTAATATTTGGAATCTCACAGATGCTTTGAGACTGACTCCCTGCACTCATGTACAAGTGAACTCAATCCCAACAGCATAACACTTACTGATACACAGTATGTCTACAAATTCTTGGCTTGAATTTTAATTCTCCAGAAGGTAAAAGATGCATGATGTTGGAGACTCAACTATATTCTTTAGCCTCAGAACAGGCTGGATGAGTAAAAGCAGTGATGGCAGTATAAGCTTCCCAGGTCACATTTTCAAGTTTTCTTGCTTTAAAGAACATGTCTAAGAAAGAAGAGTCTAGGTCACTTAGATAGATGCCTTCTGAGGCCTTACACTATGACAGACCGGCAAAATTCCCTACTCAGCAGCCCGCAGTTCTCAATTTAGAACCATATGTAAAAAAATGCAGTTTCCTCTCCATGAGTTTTTATACCTATTTTTGCTTCAAGTTAACTAAGTCCAACTCTCAGAGACTATCCCTAATGACTGTGAAAGACTAGATCATTTTCAAGGTGATGGTGACCAAATTGCTTGTGAAACTGTCACAGTTTTTGTCAAGTGGCTTGTATGACCGGTTAACATGTAAAGAATATAATCAAAACCATTAAAAAATAGAGATGAGGACAAGGCTCCTTTTTGTTCTTGTTCCTTAAAACTAATCTTGTACTATCTGTCAACTAATATTACACACCATCCATACAAAATAACTGGAAAATGCTTATACCCAATCCTGCATCCTTTCAAACTCTCTGATTAAATGATGACTGATTATTTTGATCTATAGTTAAAAACAAATACGCATTCAAATAATGATCTGACATCTTTAGAGGCAGAATATTTTCTGAAATTAAAAATTTAATCACTTGTCAAGCCCTTGTGCCCTTACTAGTGAATCCTGGGTTCACTAGTACTTTGTCCAGTATCAGATTGAAGAATTTAACTCCAGGATCTCATTCTATGAAAAGGCAAATTATTTATTCTTTTTCAAACAGCTTTTAATTTCTTGCTGCATTTCTTAATGATAGCCAAACAAAGGGCTAATCAGGGAGGTTCATGGGAATATGGCATTTATTCTAATGAGCTAGTTGGAAACCTTTCAAGGCAGCATGTTTTAGTTGTTCATCTAGGTGCAACAATCTTTCAGTGTATGCATTCTTTACCAAGGGTAAGTAGCACAGAGCTTACTACCGACTCATTTACTTGGCATTCACAAGCTAAGTGACATAGCCAAATGTCACGCAACAGAGGTGACAGTCTCCATTTCTGCATTCCCAAAGCACAGTCAGCTGTAGAGTATGTAAATGTAGAGTAATGTAGGCCATGAACAATCTGATCAAGTAAGATAAACGAGGAAGGATCTTTTAAATATATCATTTTACACACACGTACAACTTGCAGTTAAGGGTCTACCAGACTATAAGTTAAGAGGAAAGGCCATGTAATGAGAATACAAAGATTAAAGAGCAAAAACTGTGAGGAATAATTATACTCGTTTGTTGAACGGGTTCTTACCATTAGTCAGAAAAGGCCAAGTATCTTACTGAAAGCCCTATTCATGAATGATTTGCACTCCACAAAAGTTTGGAAAACTCCAGAAAGAGTGATTACCACCATCCTCTATGAAATGAAAACTCCCCAACACAGGTTTCCCATAGCAAAATGGCATAATTGTGTGTTTCCTGGGAAGGAGTGAGGAGTGAGGCATGGTGCCTCACAGACAGTGGCAGATAATAGGGAACAAGAATTTAAATTTCACATGATCACAGAACTTTAATTTCTGAATGGGAATCTAATCTTGTGAAAGACAAACTGCTGCTGATAGTCAGCAAAGGAAGACGACAATCCTTATCAGAGAAAGCTGTTTTGAGAATGATTTCAGAACAAATATGCCTTTCATCAGTACCTGGCATCAGTACCTTATCCTCCTTCCCACCTTGTACTATGAGAAAACACATTTACTGAGGTTAGAAAGATTGAATTTTTTTGTTCTGTGAATCAACCGTCAAAGTCCTATTTACACTGCTTGAGGCATTCTCAGGCAATAAAAACAATCATTGCAAAACTCTGTTCTTAAACTGCTCAATCGCTACAGTACCTAAGCACCTTTCAGAATGGCATTAGGCAATATAATTAGCATCTGTCATATGTGCTACTTTCTCTCATGGATACAACTACACACATTTCCCTTGTGTAAATCTATCTATATATCTTTACCTAGGTAGGGCATTGTATAATTATAAAGCTAAACTTGCTCTTCTCCAACACCTGCTTTACATCTAAAATAAGTACCCACTAAGTACTATTCTTTTGCTCTCAGTAAATTGAGGATAATAAAAGCTCATGTTATGTTTCCACGTACAAGCTTAATCAAATCCTTTTGGCTGGCATATTGTATTTGTTTAAGAGCAAATGATCAAGCTGATAAAATCAGAGCTTCATTGATTAAAGAGTATTTGATCACTAATGTAGATCAGGAAAGTATTGCAAAACAACAGTGGTAGAAACTCAAATGAAGCAGAAATATTAATGCAAAGAAGGCCACAATGGATTTTTAATAATGAAAACATTGTAGGCAAGCTGATGGTATCTAGAAAAAAAAAAAAGTATTAGATGACTTCTGTGCATTAACTGGTAAAAATGAATTAGGGTTAATCCTCAATTAGATTCAAGGTTTTTGTTACTATGGATTGCCTTAGCTTCCTTCTCTCCTCCCAGTCAAACTCAACCATCTGTAGTTCCTCAGCACAGATTTTAAAAACAATGCTTTTGATTTAGCTAGTATCCAACAGCAAACACACTAACATTAATCTATCAGAGTAACTGCTACTTGCAAAATAATTTTGGAAAAGAAAAGTCCTGGAAAAAGATCTTTTGTCAAATTAGTAGCTAGTAGAGACTTTTTTTTATCCCATGCTTAGCAGACATGCTCCTAACCTTCAAAGGAAGTGTGTCCATGAGATGCCATAATGAGCAGAGCTTTGCTGCCTTTACAGGATCTACATGGGTGTGCAGGGCAAGCCCCCAGGGAACATAATATGAGATCAAAGACTTGAATTGTGTACAAAGATTTAAAGACAGTCAATGGATAAGCACAAAAAAGTAGCATGAAAACATGCTTTTCAAAAATACACAAGGATGTGGAAAATATTGTATTTCTTTGCCTGCTGTTTTACCACAAGAAGGAGAGCACACAAAGGACTATCAAGAGCTGGCAAGGAAGATGTAGCCATTAGGACAAGAAGGTTTTTTAACAATGTACAGCTCCTGGAAATGGTTGAATTTTCCTAAGAGGGATACCTTATAGATTTTAACCTAGACTGATAGATTTATGGGCTCTCAAAGTATCTCATCTCTGGAGAGACAGAAAAAACATGTTAGTAGAGAAAAACAAACACGGAAAATTAACACAAGACGACAGATTTTTGCTTCTAGCTGCACAAAGTCACAAGGTGTGATGGTTGTTTTGAAATGTTTCCATACAAGTATCATCCACACAACTCTTTCCAAGCAATTGTTTTGTTTACTTTATATTAATTAGTTGCACTGCATTGGGCATTTTAAAAGACAACAGGCTGGAAAAAAAGGGAAAAAAAGAGACATGTATATCTAGAGAGCAGAGAGGAAAGTCTGGAAAAGCTATCCCTGAGAGTAACCATCAAAAGAATGGAAATGCAAATACATGTATTTTCAAACATACGTTTAGGTACCAGCTCTGTTGGTGCTGTAACATCTGCTTCTCTGTAACAGACTGCTGGATCCACAATGTTTCTGTCAGAAGGAGGGTAAGGTGGGGGTGGGGGCAGCATTAACTGGGGTGGACCACGAGTGGTACCTCTAGGAGGCTTTTGTGGCACCTGCCGTCCATCACCTACAGGAGGATCAATTGACTAGTCACTTCATTGCAAGATAATAATTGCTTTGTTTATTGTTATTTTTAAAACACACATTGATTTTCCCTTACCTGCATCCAAAGACTCTCTGGAGTTCTGCTCTCACTTACTCGCAAATAATTATGGGAGAAGGAAATGCTAGGTCTGTTTTAAGCCAATAGCAATGGGATAAGAATTGAGCCCAGCACATACATGTACATCATAAGCAACAGCTAAAATTACCAGTTTTGGTAGACAGAAGAAAGGAGGAAAAAAAAAGTTCAATAAAAAAAAATTGAAAAAAACTATGTAAGGAAATGTGAAAAATCTGTTTTATTTTATCTTCTTAAGTGCCAAACTGCCTGCATTTGTTGACCTCTAGGATACTTTATGTGACTATTTTCCTGACTTTTTGAGTAAAAGAGGAAGATGCCTCGGGTCAGTATTTTGAAGTAGGCATCTTGACAGGTTTTCTTTTATTTTTCTGAGTAGGTTTTTCGTTATTTTGACACTGTGGAGAGGCAGATGATTAAGTCATTTTTGGTTTTGTGGAGTTTTTTTTTTGGTAAAATAGTGTTTCAAGCTATCAAAGGAAATGCTACTAACTTTGGCTGGGGGCTTATTTCAATGCTGTTTGTAATAACTATATATATGCATCTTTGCACTGTATTAACTATCTGCAATGTTAAAAAGCTGCTGCCAGTTTGTAATGTACAGATCTAGAGCTATTACATTTTGGAAAGTCCTTAAAAGCTGAAAATGCACTCAGGAACCATTACTACTTGCTTATTCTGCTCTCATACCCTGCCTTAAGCATCTGCTATGGTCACTGTTGAAGATGGATGCTGGTAGACACAGACCTCTGGTCTCAACCATTGTGATCATTCTTATACTCTCAAGCTCATGCTGTGGTGCTGCTAAGAAGGGGAGTAAAACATACCTTTATGATTTTCTCCTTTGGAGTCACTAGCTTCCAGAGATTCGAGACAAAATTGTGCAGATCCTTTTTTACCATTTTGAGAAAACTGTACACAACACTTTGGGTCAGAATAAGTGATTCTGCATTGAATATTGAAGTGACTTTGACAGTTTAAGAATATTTTTATAGGATATTTTGCTTTGATTCATGTGTCTAACTTGGGAGATACATAGATAGCTTTAATCCTTTTTCCATCACGTGGCTGTCTATTTCTTGCAGCACATTTTCTCCCTCACTACAGTCTTGCTTTTTTCACAGCTTTTCTCTCTTGCTTTCAGAGCCATCTGTGCTTTCTCATCGTTTTCTTGCAAAGGCCCTGAAGAAAGGCTGTTTTACCAACCTTCCCTTGCTGTAAGATTTTTTCTTGTTAATGAATGCATTCATTCAAGAAAGTATCATAAAATGAAAAGAACTGAAGACAGGGCTACTGTGGGACTATTTCTTTGTCAGAATAAAATAATAAGGCTCTATTTAGGTAAATGATACTACAGAATCTTGCATCAGCAGAGCCTGGCCAGCAAGCACTTGTGTACACAGTACAGAAAGGACCAAAAGTGGCTCTGCTCCGGTTTATTTCATCAGTAACATTTCCAGCATTAATACAAAGTAAAATGAACACTATAAAAAAGTTAAGGCACCAAATGTTGTCTATTAGTGACCAGTAGCAGGGCAAAGCATGAGACTGTGACATCTGCGGTGGTTAAAAGTAAGCCAATTTGTTGAAAACTCCTGTGTTACACGGCACAGCGATAACGTTCCCCTTACAGGGTTTAAATAAGAGATGTCAATGAAGTTGAACATGTCACAAGATAATGGTCTCCTGCTGCTACATAAATGCTGAGGCATTAAATGTGAAGCATTTACTGAAAATAAATGTTGGATCAAAGCCAAGAGGTTTCTTTCTAAACTGTGAGGCATTTGTAATGTAAGCAATTATGTATGACAGGATGTCATATCTGAATGTCTTAGGCACTTTATGAAACATGAGGTCAAAGGCACGAACTGAAGTGCATTGAGAGCATTACGGCACTTGAAGAATGACTCTCTTAACATATTGAAAAATGAGTTCCAATATGTGGGGTTATTATTATGTCATAGCTTTTACCCATCATAAAATCACTTTGTTTGCTAAAAGCATAATCTTGGGGTCCTCACTTGGGCAAAGCTCCCACCAGTTAATAAGCCAGCAGTCAGATAATGACAGAGGTCTGGGAGAATGTTTTTCAGTCTTCCTGGATGAGAGCAAATGTTGGTGTCAGATACAGTTAAAGGCTAGAGTTTCTTTTGTTGTCTCCAACAGTCCTTGGAGAGCAACAGTTCTTATTAGCTAAAGACTCATCAGAGATTGATTTGTAATAAAACTGGGGGCTAAATACAAAAGAAAAGCTTCACTGAATATGGTTAATTGATGTCAAACTGTTGCAGGACTACAGGAAAAGAAAAATGTCTTGAGGCTTTAAGAAAATGAAGAAATACTCAACCAGTTTGATCGGCTTCAGATGCATTTAGAGTTGCCTGTCTTATCTCCATGTACTAGCATTTCCATTTACTGTTTTTTTCCCTATTTCCATTTACTAGCAAAACCACCATGACCTTAAAGGCACACAAGCAGGCTCAGGCATAGTGCTGTTGGATATCCAGTTTGTACCAAACACTCCAATCATCTGATGAACATTATCTTTTTTTACTACCCTATGGTTCTCTGAATGGTGACATTTAAAAAAAAAGAAGGAGGTAATAAATAAAGACTTATTTCCAGACTTCCATTCTGCAGAGAAATGCATTTTTTTCCCTCAAGTAAAAAAAGTTGTCAAATTCACAGCACAACAGAATTAAGCAAACTTTGAATAGTATGCATTGAAAGCACATGCACATGATTACGTAGAAGAAAAGAACACCTCTCACCCATTGTGCTCTTCCTCTTGTCTTCCATGTCTTCCATCCTGTTTGGCATGGCAGGAGTTGGTGGAGCAGATGCAGTTGGTGGAAGAGGGGCACGTCTCTTTTTTTTCTGTAAATCGTTTAAGGATGCTCCTTGAGAAATCTAGCAAAATTGAAAAACGGGCACGGTAAAGGATATGTTTTGTTGATGTTGTCAGTTGTTGGCAAAAAACCCAAAGTGATTGTCATATGACTTAATTTCTCTGCACAGTATATTCATAATGAGCATTTATAGTGACAACAGGACACTAAATAAGATGGATCAGAAGAGGTATAGTATACTATTTCACTCAGAAGGAAAGGGACAAGAACTGCAGATGAATGTTACAGCACAAATATTACTCTGGAAGACACTTGACATTTCTGATAAAAGAGAACTAGATAGTCCAACACTCAGCAACACACAGTATGAAACTATGTATGCTGTTATGCTTGAGCCATAACCTTGTTGTTTCATTGGTTTCTTCAGATGTTAAATTATGGTTAAATACTCCAGTCGTTATGTGTAGGCAATAAACTCTCCATTTATTTTATTTTCCTCTCAAATTCTTTTTTAAGGGCTTCTGAGAGAAGAATCAAAATTGAAAGTCTGCTTACACGATGATATGAGATCATACCGTACTCTATTTATGTCTACTGGACTTCGCAGACATAGTTTTGAAGATCTGTAACACCTCAGCTTCCAATAATTGCAACATGCTGGCTGGCAAGCCAAGACTTCATTACTGTTTGTGTTGCTTTTAAAAACACAAAAAGTTTTAGTACGAGTGACTTGGGTTTCACTGGGTTGCATAATATTTTCTGTAGCTTTTTGGAACTTTTTCTGGAAAAATAAAAATAATAATCATAAAATAAAAAACAAGTAGGAAAACCTGTTGAATTTTTTTATTTGTAAGGTACTGACAACACTAGACAGAGCCAGGCTCAGCTGAGGGAGAGGGTAATGGGAGCTGCCCACACATAGCATGCTGTTAGCATTCCTCATCATGACTTCACTGCTCTATCCACCCTGATACTCCCCAGACCTGAAGATATGTAATATACAGAACTGCCCAGCAGTTTTCTAGTATTTAAAAGGCCCAAACAATAATACTACTACTACTACTACTAATAATAATTCCTTTAATCCAGAGGATCAACAAACCATTAAAATATATTTTCATGTAGGAGATTTCATTAAACAAATGGTAGCTTCACATTGCTGAAAGCTATTTCAGAGTTCAGAGGAAAGTCACTCATTTATACATCTTTTCCTACACTGAGTGAACACTCTGAGAATAAATGAATTTTACAAGGAGTAGGACATGAATAGAGCCTCCCTCACCTAGCCTTCCTTTTCACAATTGGGAAGGTCTTAGGTTATAAACCACAAATATTTTGTTCCCATCTTTCAGGGTTAATGCACCTTTCAGGGTAATGATTTAACCACCATGCCACATGACAACTGGATGCTCTCGACAACCTGCCTCCTGCACATGGAGAAACTTGGTAGTAATTGCATTGGATACAAAGCAGGTTAACCAGGATGAGATGCAGCTATGTAGCAAATAGGCTGTAAAAGGTGGAGGGGATGGAGGGTGGGAAATAAAAATGTCTTGGTCTTATCTCCTCCTACCATAGACTATTTCTGCATTTTACATTGAATGTCCACTGGATACAGCATATGGCTAAAGCCAGTGAGACCAATCTAGATAAAGTTAGGCATAGTAAATGGGCAAGGATGTTAATAGTAACTAGTGATTTAGCAGAGTTCAATTTTAGTCACCAAACTTCACGGAATTTGAAAAATTAGGCAAACCTATAAAAGAGCACTAGGCCAAACTTTATGGAATGAATACAACAAATTTTCAGGGCTCCTCTGAAAAACTTTTGCCCAAAATTACGGTACTGCTCTATATTAAGATGGGAGACCTCTCTTGATGAAGAAACTGCCTGCCAGTGATTGGGAATTGACTGAAGTTGACTGAAGTTGAATCCTACTCCCCCATCCCATTCAATTCTAATAGCATCAGAATGCTCAAGATTGAGCTAAACATGGGAAATTGTTCAGTGAAACAAATACATGAGGCTTTGGTTTACAGAGGAGGAATTACAAAGAGGATAGCTACCTACTTCTGGATTCTCCATGTCTATTTGAGGCAGTTTGCAAGTAGGCACTTGGAAAAAAAATCACATTCTTCTGCACTGTATTTTAAACAACTAAGGACATGTGAACATTTAACACTGTGTCTTGATTCTTCAAGATACTACCTTACAAAAAAAAAGTGATTTAAAAGATAAGTCTATAAAATTTTGAGTATCAAGGCTGGAAGTAAGGAAAAGTGTGTTTCTACCTGAAATGAGAAAGGTCACTAATTACCCTTCCCCAAAGTACAAGATGAGTAAAGGCTGTTAGTTTGGTATGGTCAAATTCCTGAAAGATATATTACTGCTTTACGAACAAGAAAAGATCCTTGCTAGAAGAAGATCCTTGTTAGAAGCCAGTTTATCTTTTAACTTCTACGAATTCTTATTTAGTTGAATCTTCTGAGGAACATTTAGATAGCTTAGATGGTTGACCACCTTCTAAAGCCAAAGAAAAGGCTAGAAAATTGCTAGTACACAATTGCAATAATGCAAGTTTGGTCAAATACACACACAAAAATACTTTATTATACTGTCAACTACATGCAGTATACTTTGCAAACACTAATAAGAAGACAAGAAGCTTGTTTAAAGTCAGACACACTTCAAGCTATTGAAGTGTCTAGTTGAAGAACAGGTCATAAAAGCCGTTAAAGTACTTTTTTAATGCCAACCTCTCTAAACCAATTAGGCTAAACATAAATGGAAAAAACACAAAGAACATTCTGTTTCTCTTTTTTTTGCAATTGCATATAACAAAACAACAGAACTTTAAAAAAATTGTTATGGCTGGCTGCTTCTTTTATAAAGAAATCAAGCCTTAACAACATTAGCTGGAGTAATTTCCCATTGAAAGTTAGTTACAGGAGTTCCCCTCTGAGCGTAAGAAACTATTTCCTCATCTCAGCACTTGTGCTTCACCTATGTAGTATTTTTAAATAGAAGAAATTATTAGGTCAGCTTCTGTTACGTAACAAATACGCAATTTTTAAAGATGTTAATAAGTGTTCTCTAACTACAATTAACGCTATCAACTGAGCTAGAGATTAATAAAGTGGGCCAAAAGGACTTCAGTCTGGCAAATAGTGTCACTTCTGTTTCCATATTGATGAGACTACTTATAATGCAAAACCATTAAATCATGTCATGGCTCATATGTTGTTTGAAAAATACCTCCAATATTGCAGACAAAATAGCTCAGGAACACGCTGAATGTGTTTTCTTTCTGTCAAAGCTCAACATCTTTATTAAAAGCTAAGGACTTTAGATAAAATTTTAGAACATTTAGAGCACAAGAACAATGTTATGGGAAGATCACACGTCAAAATTATGTGGAAAAAATCCTTCAAAGCTAATGCATTTGACAGTCACAGTTTACTTGTGAAAGATCCATGGCTTCTGTAAGAGTGGTTGTATAAACTGAATTTGAGTATCCTCATCCATAAGGGTCCAGTATTTTCTTTGGGTTAGGTTGCACTGAATATCAGTTCATGAAAAATATTAAAGGAGGCTGAAGGAAACAAAACCCACCACCACCACCAAAACTTCACAAAACGTTCAAAGACAAGAAGGTTTTCAGATAGAGTTGCAATGTGAGTGCTGTGTGCTTTGCCTGTCTTCTACTTAGAGGTCAGATATTGATTTTGTCTCTATCAACCCTTTCCTATTAATCTTCCTAACTGAAATGTTTATCTAACTACTTTCCAAGTCATCTGGCAAAAGCCACCTTTTAATTCACAGACCAAATCAGGCCTAAATTTACTGCAGGTTTACTGCTCCCAAAACTAAGCCTCTCTCTGTAAGCCAGAAACTACTATCATTAATCTGTACTCCTCTGTCCCTCCACTACTTACCAACATTTGCAGTCCACTTGATAACATAGACTACTTATCTGTCATCTAAATCATTACTTTGACCAGAAACAAATCTGACTCCACTATCTCCAAAGACAGATTAAAAATACCACAATAGGACA
Source organism: Colius striatus (assembly GCF_028858725.1). Classification (NCBI taxonomy): domain Eukaryota; kingdom Metazoa; phylum Chordata; class Aves; order Coliiformes; family Coliidae; genus Colius; species Colius striatus. The sequence goes on from NC_084762.1 coordinate 24,468,623, forward strand.
CTCAGAGAGCCCCACATATGTAAGTCTGTTCTGTTAAAGAAGCTTGCACACTCTTGCAGTAGGTGGTCAAGAAAAAGGGACTAGGCTTTCTAACCTTAGAAAGTGCACATAGGGCATCCTTGTTAGATAACAATGTACTGTAATGTTGCAATTACTGCAGTTATATCTCGACTAGTAAAGAAACTAGCAACTACCAAGGTGCTCCAAAATTATGGTATAGCCAGGTAAAAACCCTTAACCTAACACTAGAAGTTCATCTATATGTTGTAGGCCTGAGGGAAAAATACCACGTTAACTTCATAAATGGATGCTGAAGGCTGTGTTGGTGCCTTCTGGAACTACTGCCTTTCAAGTAACACATTTTGTCCATTATCGAGCAGCTGAGGAGGACTTGATACTCTTCAAGGACTACTGTGTTGGGACCAGGAGACTGACCCACATTTTCTTCATTCTCCTGAGGCTGATGTTTAGTGAGAAGTATGGACATACAAGAGATACCCAATTTCTGAAGAACCAAGAAAGAGCTTGGAAAAAGAGCTGAGTGATCTCAGCCCTGAAGCACAACCAAGAACACAAACAAGGAAGAACAACTTAAAAAGTGCCATAGAAAAGCTTTCTTGGACTTGTACAATAAAAGCAAATGGCACCTTTTGAGGTAGCTGGAATTGGTCTTCCCTGAACAACTGCAGGTATCTGTGTTGTAGTTGATGTTTACACTTACTAGAGCAAGCCTGAAGAGATCTAAACAGTTCTAACTATGCCTTAACAGAAAATCCCTCAGTGGGCCTAGTGAATATGTCATTGAGATGTAAAACTAAAAAAAACATGCATAGTTTGTGTTTCAAAAAACAAATCACGCTTCCCAATGTTTGCATAAACATGACAAGAAACTTTGGTCCTATGGTAACAAGTTTTCTTTTTACTCTTGTTGCTATCATTTTGCCAATGAAAAGGAAAAATGCAAACTTGAAAACCTAACAGATTTCCCAGTTTGCTATTGAATGAAGTCTGCCTTAAAGTAATTCTCTTCCTGCTCAAATATTGTAGGTGTGAGTGACGCACATAGTCTATCAGTAATAGAATTACGTCTAGAATAAGGATTGTTTTTAAGGGTTGTCCCATAGTGGTTTGGCATGTGCAAATAAAACATTGCATAGTGTAGAATACAAACTGTGTAAAGAAAGCTTATATACTCTCTTGCTTCCTTCTCCCTTTCATGCAGCATTACAAATCAGGATCTTTTATTGTTTTATAGAATGCTTGCACTGTTGCAACTTCTGCCGAATTTGTATACAAAATGTCTTGTTCAGAGATACCAAGTGACCATTTGTACTAATTATTTTTCTGAGTAAATAAAAACCTCATAACATATGGATTCAATCACTGGCATGCCCTGACTACAAACTGGCTTCCATCATCCAACACTGACTTAACACACACTCTGATTTAAGCAAGCCAGACTCTGATGCACGTGCTGCTGCTGATATCATATGAGGTCAGAATACTTGTGGAATTAAGAGTATTTAAGACTGATCTGCAGAAAAATTCCGACTAAATTGTAACTGAACAAACAATAGTATCACTGCAAAGTCTGTGTGAGACCATCTGAACCCTCTTCCCTTCACAAAGAACTTTAAGAACTCTTGAAATCATTAAGAGCTCTAGAAACAAAAAAAAGACACATTTTATTAATAATTTTTAAACTCCTGATGGAACCACAACTGTGCCAATCCTTTATAGCACTGTATGAAAGACAAGTGGTAGGTTGGTATTTAAATAAGATTTATGGTCTAAGCATTTTTAAAAAATATTTTTCTATAATTTTGTACATAATTTAAAGCAGTTGAGAAGAAAATATTTTGATCCAAGAGGAGATGTTCTAGGAAAATCAGAGAGATAAATTTTCCATCTGCAGATCAGAGACATAAATCTGTCCAGTAAACTTGATGATATAGAAGCTACTCTATCCAGTGATTCTGCATTTTCACAGGGCAACAGATGCTTCAACACGTCTAGCTCTAGGAACGATGAGAAGTCTGTATTGAACATTAATATATCTCATAAAATACTTATTCATGCATCTAATATTCCCTGCAGAGGTCATACACTATTAGGTTTTTCACTGGCATAAAGCAAAAAGAAGAATTCTGGGAGCTCTCAAAGAAATTGGACAAATGAGCAATTCATGAGGATGACCACTATGTAACTTACATTGTGTTAAACTGTCTATTCAGCACTGGACTTCTCTACGTTATTTTCTTGTGGGTAGTACCCCATTTAATTTAATTGAAAGTAGAATGCTTAATCCACAACCACATTACTAAAAACACATCCTTACGTTGAAAAATGCATTACATGCGTTATCTGAAATGCTTAGTAGGATCCTTACTAGGATGCTTATTAGGATCGGCACAGGATCAAGTCGGAGGCCTGTGGCCAGTGGAGTTCCACAGGGATCGGTTCTAGGGCCAGTCTTGTTCAACGTTTTCATCAACGACCTGGATGAGGGGACAGAGTGTACCCTCAGCAAGTTTGCTGATGACACCAAACTGTGAGGACTGGCTGATTCCCCAGAAGGCTGTGCTGCCATTCAGCGGGATCTCAACTGGCTTGAGAATTGGGCAGAGAGGAACCTCATGAGGTTCAACAAGGACAAGTGCAGAGTCCTGCATCTGGCAAGGAACAACCCCATGCACCAGTACAGGCTGGGGATTGACCTGCTGGAGAGCAGCTCTGCAGAGAGAGACCTGCGAGTCCTGAGCTAAATATGAGCCAGCATTGTGTCCTCATGGCCAAAAAGGCCAATGGCATTCTGGAATGCATCAAGAATAGTGTGGCCAGCAGGTCAAGGGAGGTTCTTCTACGCCTCTACTCTGCCCTGGTGAGGCCTCATCTGAAGTCCTGTGTCCAGTTCTGGGCTCCCCAGCTCAAGAGGGACAGAGAACTTCTACAGAGAGTCCAGTGCAGGGCCACCAAGAGGATCAGGGGACTGGAACATCGTTCATATGAGGAAAGGCTTCAGGAACTGGGTCTGTTTAGTTTAGAGAAGAGGGGATTGATAGGTGATCTTAGTAACATTTATAAATATTTAAAGGATGGGAGTCAGGAGTTTGGGCCATCCCTTTTTTCTACAGTAGCTAGCAACAGGACAAGGGGTAATGGGATGAAGCTGGAACACAAAAAGTTCCACTTAAATATAAGAAAAAACTATTTCACTGTGAGGGTGATGGAGCAGTGGAACAGGCTGCCCAGAGGGGTTGTGAAGTCTCCTTCCTTGGAGGTTTTCAAGACCCACCTGGACATGTTCCTCTGCGACCTGATCTAGGTGAATCTGCTTCTGCAGGAGGATTGGACTAGATGATCTCTAAAGGTCCCTTCCAACCCCTACCATTCTATGATTCTATGATCCTATGCAATGCAACAGCACATTGTAAGACCAACAGACACAGAGGCACTAGAAATTTCTGGCACATAGAAACAGTTTTAAATAAGATACTACTTGAAAAACTTGTCATTTTGATAAAGTGCATAGATATAACAACACTGAAGAAATTAGCAAGCAGTTTCTCTGGATCAGTCATTAAGTACTGTACCTCTTGATTTTTCAGTGCTGCGTCTCACAAACCTGACAATAAAACAAATAATAGTAAACTGGAAGGGAGACTTTTAAGTAGGCCATAGGAATAAGTATTCTAGGACAGCACAACTGACATTTGGACTGACTAGGCCCTACAGCTCGTGTTACTCTGGATACACTACTGTCACATTGAACAAGTTCAGATGGGAGATTATGAGGCTACTGCATGCGTAAGTTCAAGTCCAGAATATAACACCAACTCCCTCTTAAAGCAGGACAAAATGTCCTGAGGCACCACTGGTCTATATCAGGGTGTTTTCCTTCTGGCTTTGAGGCAACTTGCCATGCTTCCTTGTACTGTAAAGTGTGTGGCCCATGTGCTGGCTGCACCCTGGCCATACTTGTGGCCTCAGCTTCTGAGCTGCTTTGCTGTTGGAAGTGCTTAGGTGCTATGTTAAGAGGGAAGTCTGGCTTATAAATAGAATGCAAACTGCCTTGACCTCCGAAAATACCCTTGCCATTAATATTTCAATCAGATGCCATAAAATATTGTATCATTTGGCCTACTTTTACTCTGCTTAATTTCAAACTGGTTTTTTTCTTATGATATAACTGGTATTAAACAAGCTTTAGTAATGAAATTTGGTATCTGTTATTAAAAAAACAGGTTGTGACTGCAAAAACATCTCAGTCTTAGTAATAGACAAAAAGTTCAGCATTACGGGACTTTACAGAAATGTCTACGCTCTTGTGCTATTTTATTCACAAAATGAAGAAGACGAAAGCCAAGGATGTCCTTGAATGCTCAGCTGATTGTTGACAGAAAGCTAAATCAGTTGACACAAGAAAGCCACTACAAGGTGAAGGGGCAAGCTCATTTTTCCATCTGTTTTTATTGCACACACCCTTTGTGAAATGTCATGGTCAAGGGCAGTTAAAAATTAATGTCATTCTAATCTTCTTTAAACACTTTACTTGTTCGGTTAAATGTGTCAGACAGGAAACTATCCATAAACAAATTTGAGCTGTTAAATTACAAAGATAGTTGTGATTTCCTTCTTTTGCAAAATCTCATTACTAGCTGCAATATTATTTCCACTCAAGGAAGTCACTCTACAATACCAAATATTTTCACATGCATTGAAACATGTAGAATACTCAAGTCTGCGGATGTTTGGTTTGGCAAAGAATTTAACTTCCTCTGTTTTTCTGAATACAATATAATACCCCTCATTTATGTCTGAACTTAGGGGAAAAAAAAAAAGAACAACAGAAAAAAGCCCAAAACTTAAAAATCACATTTTAAAACCACCACAAACCGGTCTGCTACTAAAATTAATGCCTTCTCTACAGAAATTAACAAAACAGGCAAAAGTCACTTCCAAATTTTCATTTAATATTTGTGCTTATCTTTCTAGTTAGAGCAATACAATTATCAGCACAAATGAACATTAATAAGAGTTTAAAATAGGACTGCAGCTCATTTCTTCTGATAACTTTTTCAATGGGTTTTACATGATTGACGTCATCTGCTTGAGGCATTGTCTTTTGGAAAGACACTGGCTTTGGGATTTTATACAGTTTCTTTTCTTCCTCACATCTTACAGGATGGCTTGACTGATTGGTTCATCCGTTTCCCTGTCCATGACAATCTGAGAGATGTTATGAGACAACTGAAGACTTGCAAAATTTCTTTCGCATCTTTGTCCAATTTTTGGCCAAAAGGATGGGCTGTAGCCTAAAATCTGTCAGGGCTAAAAAGTGGGAGGCAACACACCTTCTGATCAGCACAAGGAGAACCATACCCCTTCTACTACAACTGAGTGACATACCTCCTTGGAGCTTAAAGTTTTCCTATACACTTAAAATCTCTTTTGTAGAGATGGCCAAGTTGAATTGCTTAGTGCTTAGCACTGAGTCACACAGAATCACAGAATCTTAAGGGCTGGAAGAAGTCCTAGGCAATCACCTCAGATGTTTTCTCAATTAAGAGGTAAAGATACCTGACTTATTTCCAGTGTTCATCCACTTATCAGGCTTCTTCAACTGCAGGCACACAGAATGTCTGAGACACCTGGTTGTGGTGAAAAGTCAACTGATAGTTTTCAATTCCTTTCCAATTTCATAGAACCACAGAACGGTTTGGGTTAGGCGGGACCTTTATATATCATCTAGTCCATGCCATCCTTCCCATTGCCCACTGCAAATTTCCACTCAATTCAAGTTCCTTCCAGTACAAACAGAGGTAGCCAGAAGCCCATACTCTCCCAGTCTTCATATACCAAGTGCAGCAGGGAAGAGCATAGTGCTACCACAGTGCCAGTTAGATGTGTTACTAGGGACTGTATCATAACATGGTTCTACATCAACCTGCACCCCACAAGTATAAGATTCTTATCATCTGAAATGACAAATAGTCTCTGTTGCAAAGATTTGTTAGAGAAGTCTATTACAGCACTCTGCTATCCATGCCTGGAAGTGTCAGCAGCATAGAGCTGAGCAGGACTCTGGGGCCATCTGTTGAGCTATGATACTTTTATTAGATTAGCACACTGCAAACAAACTGAGATGTCTATTTCTCTCAGTGACCTGCACCATCTGTTCTCTTACAGAAGATGAACTAAAAAGGGGAAAATCTGAAGTGGTATGAAGTCAGAAGAACAGGATTTCCATTCGTTTCTCTCCATTTCTATTACTTTTGGGATATGATGAATGAAAAATAGCTTGAAGTAGCAGAGAACAGTTTTTACTAGATCATACTTGTGATGTTTTTCCTTGCTTTCTTATTTGGCTAAACAATGATCAGAATGCAATGCCATTAAGCCATTACAGAGTACATATTTACTTAGTTAATTTTCCCATTATTTTTTTTTAACCTTTTTAATTTAGGATCTAAGAAAGGTGGAGTTTCAAACAAAATCTGAAAAGCAACACAAACATAGTTTCTAAATTAATCATGGTATTAAGGTCATTTATTTTGCTTACTGAATGCCAGTTCTTCAGAAGCTTTGCTGCTTAAAATGATTTTTGTCCATTAAGTTCCTCTAAATATCTTGCCCAACAAAGTCTAATAATTACTTGACACATACTTTCTCTTTAATGAGAGTTAAAGCCTGTGATGACATCAGTCTGTCCTATTTGTCTGTGACTTACAAGCCAGATGAAGTTTACTTACTAAATGTTGCAACCCTGCCAAAATTCAGAGCTGCATAGAACAGTATGTTCGGGCCCTGATGTCTTGCCAGTTCTCAATGAAGTGCCTGACAGAGACCATATGTGGAGGTCAAGCGATACTATCATGATCTCACCAGATGGTAAGTTGTGGTATTATTCCCAAGGCAGGTAGTTTTGTCTGTTCAGACACAGTTGGCAGGTGATCCATGAACTCTTGCTGGCAAAAAGAGTATTCCAATATTTCTTGCTTAGAATTCAAGGATTCAACTCTCAAGATATAGTTGCAAAAATTTTCAAGATTTTCTTGCAAAATATTAAAAGGATCCTGCCAAACAAATCTTGAGTTCATGTATGATTATTATGCAATATACATTAAATAGTAAGACAGCACAAGCTCACCTTCCTTGGGTTCTTGTATACATATTAAGGACCACCAGGTCACTTTGACGTCAGTGTCAATTCAGAGGTTTTACCTACACAGGTTTGAGTGCAGGATTGGATTATTTTGCAGACAACAACAGGAAAGCAAGCCATGGAGCAATCTTACAGCATTTTGTAATTACATTCTCCCATCCCTGTACAGTAACAGTTTATCCAAGTCAGTGTGAAACACTTCACATAGTCCAGTCTTCAGTTAAAGTAGGTAAGCAATTTAAATCACTACTGAACTGACATTGCTACTACTGTCATTCAATGGGATCTCAACTGGCTTGAGAGTTGGACAGAGAGGAACCTCATGAGGTTCAAGAAAGGTAAGTGCAGAGTCCTGCACCTGGGAAGGAACAACCTCAGGCACCGGTACAGGCTGGGGATTGACCTCCAGGAGCAGGTCTGCAGAGAGAGACTTGGTAGTCCTGTCTGATAATAAACTGAACATGAGCCAGCAATGTGCCCTTGTGGCCAAGAAGGCCATTGGCATCCTGGGATGCATCAAGAAGAGTGTAGGCAGCAGGTTGAGGGAGGTTCTGCTCCCCCTCTACTCTGCCCTGGTGAGGCCTCATCTGGAGTCTTGTGTCCAGTTCTGGGCTCCCAGCTCAAGAGGGACAGAGAACTTCTAGAGAGAGTCCAATGCAGGGCTACCAAGATGACCAGGGGACTGAAGCATCTTCCTCGTGAGGAAAGGCTGTGGGAACTGGAGCTGTTTAGTCTAGAGAAGAGGAGACTGAGGGGGGATCTCATTAATATTTACAAATATCTAAATGGTGGGTGTCAGGAGGTTGAGGAATCCCTTTTTTTTTCTGTGGTATCTCACAACAGGACAAGGGATGAAGCTGGAACACAAAAAGTTCCATTTAAACATAAGGAAAAACTATTTCACTGTTCAGGTGATGGAGCACTGGAACAGGCTGCCCAAGGAGGGTGTGGAGTCTCCTTCCTTGGAGGTCTTCAAGACCTACCTGGACATGTTGCTGTGTGACCTGATCTAGGTGGACCTGCTTCTGCAGAGGGGTTGGACCAGATGATCTCTAAAAGTCCCTTCCAACCCTACCGTTCTATGATTCTATGATTTCCTGGGCAAAGTTGTAAAAATCCATTCTCAAAATGCAATAAAGTCACACAGTGGACTCCTCTTAAGAAGCAGCAGCCTTTTTTCCCCAAGCTAAAGAAGAAAAAGACATGCTTTCACCTTTTCAGAAAGATATAATTTTAAAGCTCCTTTGGTGCAAAACCTATTAACTGTCCATGAACTTTATTCTCCAAGGGCCAGTGTAAAAGCGGCCTTTCGTCCCCTTGCATGTAGGGGAGGCTGCACCTTCTGGCTATCATGAAAATCTTCACCGAAATCTTGTACTAGCATCCTCATTCATAATGTCTAAACTTCAAAAAAAAAAAAAAAAAAAAATCAACTGCACTTTATCACTTTGAGACTGAGAAAGCTAAGATTCCTTTTAATTCATCAGACTGGGACACCTTGCTCTATTAAAAATTCATGGACAAAAGAGTCAAAAAATAAGTACAGATATATATATATATATATTTTTTTTTTAAGGAGGGGACACAAAATCTTCTGGAAAAGCTAAAAAATAGTTGTCTAAAGTCATTAAAATGCTTTCTGAAAATTTGAATGGGACACATTTTGATAGTAAATAAATGTGTAACTACACAAAGTTGACTATTAGGAGCTGTGAAGAGGATGGGTGGCAATTTAGACTGAAAGTATGTAATTTCTTTAGACCTACAGAGAGGAAAATTTTGTACTCTAGTACCAAAATGTAACACATCCTTAACTGATACACTTTGAAGACATTGAGAAAGTACTGATCTAGCTGTAGCCTTTGACAGCTACTTGAAAAGAATTAAGGTATTTGATTAAGTGTGCCTCTAACCAGAATTAATGTTTAGAGCTATTTTTCTAATATGAAGTAAAAATTATTCCCTTTCACTAGCAGCTTTTTGTGAGCATCCCTAAATTGGATGCTTTATATGACAGCAAGACAAGCCCTCAGCTACCACTGCACTTTTCTCGCTTTCAATTTGGGCCTGAGTCATTTATCCATACTAGAGTGTACTTGTCCAGCTAAATTAAGCAACCCAACTGCATAGCAAACGTTATCTGACGTTCTGTCGGCTGGTTTCATTCTTTCACATCTGAGCATTGTTTTCTCAGACATGAAAACAAGTCTGAATACTTCTCATGCAGCTAACTGAATGTCATATTTAAAGCTCTTCAGTGAAAAATGAACAAATAACCTTCAAACTGGAAATGAGTTGTTCTGTGTTCTAATTTCTTGGTCATTCACTGTGGTGTAGGACATTTTAAGGACCACAGATCTCCCTTAAAACTCAGTCTTGTTTCTACTAATTGTTTCCAGTAAATTTTGATAACAGACTCTGCAGTAAATAGAAGTAGCCAGGTTCAGCTCCAGTGGAAATATTAACCAAACCTTTCAGATTCATGACTGGTTACAAAGACAACTATTTCTAGAAAACTTTATGCATGTTGTCACAGAATTTCATGTCTGTGAAAGGCATCAGTTTGTACATGGCTTTTTCAACACAGGGCAATTAACTAAAAGTCATTAAGAAAAGTTCCAACCTTATACAATATTCTTAAAGAAATATTGCCCTATCCTTTAGGCAAAAGTGGATAGATCCAGGAAATAATAAATTTGACTTGCTATCTCCTGAAAGGTAGAAATATCACAATTTTCTAAGAAAAACATTATCTCCATCACTGCATAAGATAGAAGTGTTCCAACAGTTCCTTCCTCAGAGGACTTGCAATCAGAGAATATCTGGCATGCACATGGATCTGACATTGATTTTAAATGGAATGGGACCAAGTTTTTCATGTTGATTTTATTTTATCAGTGAAAGGCACATGTCCTGTAGAGTGCACTGGACAGTACCTATAGAGCTCATAGCTACCTAGAATTTTAGCTGCATACCTGCATTTTGATATTTTGACTGCAAATATGACCCTGAGAGTCCTGTAGGGTTCTTTGATACTGCATTTGCAGTACTAAGTTGTTTACTAGCATGTAAACCAGGCAAGTTGCTTAAGATTTCACACAGGGAAGATATGTTCAGTACTACCTTTTTCCTAATATTTCTGCAACCACCAACTATTTTCATGTCAGGGACTTCCTGGAATGGTTTTTTTGTAAAAATTCTCTATGCATTTATCATTCTTGCAGTAATTGGTGTCTCCTGTTTAGACCATAGAAACTTTTAGCACCCACTTCAATCCCTGCTTGCATGGAGAACGACACTTTGATTTTGTGCGGTTTACCTGTTTCCTTCTAGCTTCAAATGGTCTTGTAATAGTTGGTTGAACAGTTGAATGCCTATCTATAGTCTTCATGCCACTTTTTCAAGATGATGATTCATGGTTTACTCAAGTGGTACAGTTGCCCCTGTATAAAGCTACTCCGCACCTCTGATCACCCTTGATGCCCTTCCATGAGTCACTTTCCATTCTGTAATACCCTTCTGAAACAAGTGGAAGATTATTATCCATGAGCTGGATCAGGGTGCAGAGTGTACCCTCAGCAAGTTCACTGATGACACCAAACTGGGAGGACTGGCTGATTCACCAGAAGGCTGTGCTGCCATTCAGAAGGATCTCATCTAGCTTGAGAGTTGGGTGGAGAGGAATCTCATGAGGTTCAAGGACAAGTGCAGAGTCCTGCACCTGGGGAGGGACAACCCCATGCACCAGTACAGGCTGGGGATTGACCTGCTGGGGAGCAGCTCTGCAGAGAGAGACCTGTGAGTCCTGGATGATTGTCATGGTTTGACACGAAGCTGTTTCTGGTAAGGGGGAAGGGGCTGCAAAGATGGCTCCTGTAAGAAGTTGCTTGAAACTCTCCCCAGCTTTGAGCCAGACCCACTTCTGATGCTGAGCCAGTTAAAGCCTCCACAATCACTTTTTAAGAAGAAGCTGGAAAAGGAGGCTTCTTCCTCCTTCTTCTTTCTGTTTCTTCCTTCTTCTGTTCCTCCTTCTTCTTCTTTGGCTGGTGGAGATGCAAGGAGTAGGAGCAGTGAGAGAAAAAACCATGCGGACTCCAAGTTCAGTGAGGAAAGAGAGGAGGAGGTGTGCTGGAGCAGAGACTCCCCTGCACTCTACAGAGAGGATTGGTGAAGCAGTAATTTGTTTGCATTGCTTTAAAGACGCCTCATCAGCAGTAGAGACACATTTTGATAATGACCCTGCATCAGGGGCAGAGACTCATTTTGCTAAGAACCCTGAGTCAGGGACTGTAACCATGGACAGAGGAGGCCGTATCCCATGGAAGGAACCCAATCACTTCACTACAGACCCCAAGCCAGGGGCAATGATTCTCTTCATTAAAACTATGGCCAGAAGAGGCCAGGTCCCATGGAATGGACCCAATATTCACAGAAGCTGTAACTGTGGGGAGGAACCCACGACAAAGCAGCTCATTAAACTTAAGCCCAGAAGAGGCCATCTCCTGAGGGAGGGACCCTGTATCTGCAGAAACTGCAACTGAGGCGAAGAACTCATGCCAGAGATATTCACTAAGGACTGTGTCCCATGTGAGGGACCCTGTATTGGCAGAAGCCACAACTGCCGGGTAGAATCCACACCAGAGAAGTTCATTAAGGACTGTGTCCTGGGGGAGGGACCCTGTATTGGTGCAGGGGAAGAATGCCAGGAGTCGTCCTCATCTGAGAAGAGAGAAATGGCAGAGCCCATCTGTGAGAGACTGACCACATCCCCCATTCCCGACGCCCTGAGCTGTTGAGATGTAGGGAGGTAGAGATATTGCGAGCAGTGAGTTGGGCCCTGGAAGAAAGGAGGGATGGAGGAGGGAGATCTTAAAGTGCTGGCTGTAATATTCTCATCATCCTACTCCCTTTTTGCTTTATGTTGTGTTCCGTTTCTTGTAGGTAGTAGAATAAACCTTCCTACTTTCCTAAGTCGAGTACTGGAGTCTGTTTTGCCCGGAACTGTAATTGGCAGTGAGCCCTCCCTGCCCTTGTCTCAATTGGTTATCTTTTTCCCTCCCATGTTGCTGAGGCCTCTGTCATCCTAACGATGGTGGGGGTGAATTGGGGGCACCAAGCAAGAGAATGTTGTGGTGCTTCATTGCTAGATGGGCAAAACCACAACAGTGATAATAAACTGAACATGAGCCAGCAATGTGCCCTCGTAGCCAAGAAGGCCAACGTCATCCTGGGATGCATCAAGAAGAGTGTGGCCAGAGGTTCTGCTCCCCCTCTACTCTGCCCTGGTGAGGCCTCATCTGGAATCCTATGTCCAGTTCTGGGCTCCCCAGCTCACGAAGGATAGGGAACTTCTAGAGAGAGTCCAGCACAGGGCGATCAACATGATCATGGGATTGGAGAATCTTCCTTCTGAGGAAAGGCTGTGGGAATTGGGGCTGTTTAGTCTAGAGAAGAGGACACTCAGGGTGGATCTCATTAATATTTACAAGTACCTAAATGGTGGATGTCAGGAGGTTGGGGTATCACTTTTTTTCTGTGGTATCCAGTGACAGGACAAGGGGTAATGGGATGAAGCTGGAACACAAAAAAGTTTCACTTAAACATAAGGAAAAACTATTTTACTGTGAGGGTGAGGAAACCGTGGCACAGGCTGCCCAAGGAGGTTGTGGAGTCTCCTTCTCTAGAGGTCTTCAAAACCCACCTGGATGCATTCCAGCTGTGTGACCTGATCTAGGTGGATCTTGTTTAGCAGGGGGAATGGACTAGATGATCTCTAAAGGTCCCTTCCAACCCTTACCATTCTACAATTCTATGATTCTATTGTAGTATTTAGGACGGCATAATAAAGCTCATAGTACAGTGGAGTAATAAAGTTCTCTTTTTACCCTTTTTTCCCCCTCCTAAAATGCTCTGCATCTGATTTGCCTTTTTGATTGCTGTTGATCTTTCAGTCAACTTTTTCAAAGAGGTATGTCTTATGATTCTAAGATTTTTTCCTCACTGGTTACTTCCAGCTGAGACAACCAATATTTCACAAGGTATTAGAGAAAATTCAGAGTGGTCTTTTCTCATCTTTATCACTTCACAATGATCTACACAGAATTTTACTGGATTTCACCTGCAAGTGCTGCCAGCAATCTCGTAAGCTCTTTCAACAGTTCTTCATACTCAGCCTTTGTCCTTACTATGTGGCTAAATCAAGTACAAGTAACCGACTTTAGTGAGTTTTTTTCCAGGTTACTTCTTAATATGATGAATATGGATCATCAAATCACAGAATCAAAAAATGGCAGAAGTTGGATGGAACCTCTAGAAATATGTAGTCCAATCATCCTGCTCAAGCAGGTCCACCTAGATCAAGTCAACTCAAGAATGCATCCAGGCATGTTTTGAAAACCTCCAGAGATGGAGACTCCACAACCTCCCTGGGCAGTCTGTGCCAGGGCTCCTTCATCTTTACAGTAAAGAAGATTTTGCTTAAGTGGAGTTGTTCCAATACTGTACTACTAGATGACTGGATCATTCACTTCTAACCTGTGATTCTCCCTTCCCTTCCCTTCCCTTCCCTTCCCTTCCCTTCCCTTCCCTTCCCTTCCCTTCCCTTCCCTTCCCTTCCCTTCCCTTCCCTTCCCTTCCCTTCCCTTCCCTTCCCTTCCCTTCCCTTCCCTTCCCTTCCCTTCCCTTCCCTTCCCTTCCCTTCCCTTCCCTTCCCTTTCCCAAACTCTAATACAAAAATCTAAGAAAGGGGTACAACTTAATACTACCCCTCTATGGTCTCAAGAACTCTTGGAATTACTATTAGGTTTATTCTTAAACCATGAAAGCACGTCATACATTTTGACTACTTGCTGACTTCTTAAAAGAAAAAAAATATTCCTTAAGGCTTAAATAACTTAGGCACCTGAAGAATACATTGTAGAAAAAGCATCTTTTATAAAGATTCAATACCCCTTCCCTCATCACAAAATTGCTGTTGAGCAACCACATATTGGCTGAGAATTCTACAAAGTTTGCCACCAAAATTGGAGATCATAGCTAACAGTCATGATATCTTCGGTTCACAAACAAAGACAAACTTGTAAAAATAACATACATCATGCTATGAAGAGAAGACTAAGGAGAGGATCTCATTAACACAAGTATTTAAAAGGTGTATGTCAAGAGGGTGGGGTGCCACTTTTTTCTGTTGTGTCCAGTGACAGGACTAGGAGTAATGGACAAAACATAAGGAAACTTTTTAAACTTAAACTTAAGGAAGCACACAGAAAGAAAATCTACTGTAAGGACAAGGGAGTCCTGGCACAGGCTGCCCAGGGAGGCTGTGGAGTCTCCTTCTCTGGAAGTTTTCAAAGTCTGCCTGGACGTGTTCCTGTGTGACCTGATCTAGGTGGACCTGCTTTAGCAGGAGTTTTGGACTAGATGATCTCTATAAGTCCCTTCCAATCCCTACCATTCTATGATTCACATTTCAGGCCTTCTTGTGAACAAAAAAAATAGAAAAAACCTAAAATGGTGTACAAACCTAGTCATTAAATTCCTTTTAATCAACATTTAAAAAAACTAAAAAGTCAGTTTAGTGTTCTCTCTCCTCCTTTGGAACAAATCTTACTTTCTTATCCTCAGGGAACTTATAAAAACCTGAGAAGCGACCTAGAAGATGCACTATTTTCTACAAGTAAAAAGAGACATTTTGAAAACCACCTTTTTTCCTACAGCACAAACTGATTCATTGCATCCTTCCTCAGAATGTGAAAAAAGTGTCTGTTATTCCCAAAGGAGACTTCTGGATGCTCCAAAGGAAAAAAAAACCACCAAAATGAAGGAAAACAAAAATACATTCACAGAACACTTAAGAGAGAAAGGAAATGTGTCGTAAGAGAAAGGTTGAGAAGACCTCACCCAGAAGACCTCTGAGTCAAAAGAAACCTCCCTTCCTTTCTGAAAGATGATAAAAAAAACATGCACTCATATCTTGTTGACTTCTGGTAGACATTTCTGGCTTAGGTGTAACTTATGAAATGGAGATAACTAATCTATGAAAGAGAGATGACTTACATCCACCCTTTTGCTGTATTCTGGACTCCTAATTCAAACAGAATACAACTGTCAGATGGTCTCCACTATAAACTGCTCATTACCTTTTCATGTTATGCAGAAGTACAGAAAAAAGTCTACGTTAAAAGGGAAAAAAATTCCTACAGCATAAGGCTTTCCTGCTGCAGTACAAAAAAACAAGCAACCCTTTCCTAAGTACGACCACAATAATTTATACAAAACTAGGATCAACTAACTAGTTAAATCTAAAGCAATTTGAAACTTTTCCTCTTGGGACACAGGACTCTTACCAAAGCAGAGCTTTCAAAATGAACTACAGCAGATGCACAAAGGAAGAGGCAAAAGACTGGTAAAAGCTTGTAAAAGTGTATTGCTTATAGAAGTGATCACAGCAGATGTTAACTGAGCGGATTCTAGACATCTGCCTACGACAAATCTCAGTTCTGTAGGCAACTGTGGTAGTTTTTCTCATCCAGCTGTGATTCTCCTGTCCCTCAGCCTCCCTACAATGGCAGTGTCTGCTGGTATCATGCCTCTCCCATAAAATGATTCTTCAGGTAGTCCAATAAAGTTTTTGAGGACAGAGACCATCATCCACACAAACATAGGCTCCTTCTGAGCACTCAGCTGCTTCTCAGAAAGAAAGTCAACTTCTGGAGTTGACTTATTTGAAATACCAGATTTATCTGAAATACCCAGGGGCAAAGTATATTAAAGAAAGTTTACCTTACAAGGTGTGATGGAGAGCTCTAATGACAGTATCCTTACTGACATAGCTGCACATACCTCACCATCCCACAGGATCTGTTTTCATCACTTTAGGGCTTAATTTGCAGCCACAGGGAAACATCTCATTTTGAAAACTTGAGGAGAACAGCAGCAACAAGACTATCCCTGAAGTCAGCTAACCACAAATCTGTGGCATTAGATTATGAGAAGAGTGCTATCACTTTATGCAAATATGCAAGAAAGATACCTGTGTAAAAAAAAATGGTGTGCTGAGGTGATATTAGGGGAAGAAATGCTTGCTTTGCTCAATTTTTTTACATCAACAATCTCAGTTTAAACTCCTTTTGCAAGAGAACATGGCAACAGTGAAAAATAATATTATATTAAAATCACAGTGGCCAGATACTGAGTTGCTGAGCAACCAGACATAGCTTCTGTCATCTTAAAAGTTCAGAAAACATCAAGATACAAACTCAGTTTCCTAATTATGAACTGTTGAGCTAACCATTTCTAAAAATCTTGGCCACTGTTTTAAAATACATTTTACTTCTGAGGAAGATAATGAATCACATTTCCAAGTGTCTTCCAAGTCTATGAATATAGCACACACATGGAAAAGTTGAGAACTGCAAATTCAGGGATTGATTCTGGAAATTTGGGTGAATCTATGGTTTAATAAGGCTTTGAACAAGATTAATATGTGAATTACAATTTCAACATAATTCTACTAATATATTTCCAACACTGCCTGTCGTTTACTTTTACTACTTTGAACATTACTGTGTGGTTCTTGCTGACAGAATAAGTTCCAGGTATGTTTTCACTATATGCTGTGCAATATCACTTGAAGTATTTCAAGTTTGACAGAAGATTTCCCATGTTCATATGGCTTTCAGCTGGATATTTCACTGGTGTATTCCCTCCTTTTGACACATTCTTAATATGCTCAATCAACCAGAAGCAATATAAGCTTTCCACAACTGGTACATTCCATTTATATCAGTTTACAAATAAAACAACAGGGCAGAAATTCTGCTATGAGAAAGGCATCCCTACAAAATGCATGAAAATGCCACTAAACGGTTAGCAGGCCTAACCCAGTGTCCTGCCAGCTCTGTGGCACTCCTATCAGAGTCTTGCCAGCAGAACCACAATTCTTTCAAGTGCAATAGGAGAACATACATTGCAGGGAGCCACTATCTTCAACAGGAGTATAGAAACACTTAAAAAGAAAGAAGAGAAATCCTATATGGTGGTCAGTACTAGAAATCATCGACTAAGATGGCAAAAATAACATTTCCTCTGCATTTCCCCAATTTTAATTTCCTTCCATTTAATAAGATGTACAGCAAATACTGCAACTATTTTCTCTATACAAAGAATAAATTTGTCACATTTTTAGTGTGAATACCTGATTTTGTTCAGGAAAGATATGAAAGTCTCATTTATATTTGTTCATTTAAAAATAATTATCTTAAAGCTACTTTCTCATTTAGGCATAACTTTAGTCAAAAATAAACTGGAGGTAGGCAGAAAAAAACCTGCCAGCGATGACCTGAGTAAGCCTGTGACTCTCTTTGGCTCCAATACTCCTTTTTATTCATGTGAGTAACCCTCCTTAATGAATAAGATATTCTTAGTGAGAAAATATCAGCCTTGATAAAGCACTGGGGGCAAGTAGTTTGCTCTAAAGGCACAGACTTGACCCAGGATGGTGAGTCAGCAACTGTCCTCAGCAACTCAAGTTTGAGATCCAAATGGAGAGCAGTTGAACTTAAGAAGCAGGGCACACCCCACAGTGTCATACACATTACTTTGTCTACAGCAACCTCCAGGAAACTATATGAACATGGAAATATATCTGAGAATTGTGTTAGTTTACAATAGAAACTTCTGAAAATCTGAGACTAGTTCCTTACCTGTAATAAAAGCAATGATAAGATTTTTATTTAAATCCACTGGGTTGTCATACGACCACTAAGATTAAAATCTATGAAACAAATGTTAGAATATTGTATCTATATATATATGGCTATTCTTCCATTAGTGCAAGAATTTGACTGGCTAGTCAGATGCCAGAGGCCTCCTGTTACATCTACATATTATTTGAAAGTGCTTCTGTTCTGCAAATTGCAGCAGCTGAAATAGCATATGACTCTTTTATCACCGTCCACAAGTTGCATTTCTGGCTTTTGGGGTTGACATCAGAGCTGTTATGTAGATGAAGGCACTGAAGAGCCCTCTTCTAGTTCTGATTCTGTCTCCAAAAAGTCTCATGATTCTATTCTGAATAAACTACTCCATATCATAGGAAATCTCTTACAGAAAGTCCCTGAGGTCTTCTTTATCATTCCCTTTCACTCCAATTTCTGTATTTCCCCATACAAGCTGAAAAAGAAAAAGTTCCCATAAACCGATTTGCCAGTGCACAATGCTCTTGATCTCCAAAAGACTCGGATACATAGTTCAACAGCTCTTTCAAGGAAAAACCCAAACATACTTTTAATGACACGTCACTGAAAAACTCTGTGAGGAGATGCATTTAATTCTGTCAAACTTCACATATGGCTTTTCTCTGCGTGCTCTATATACAGTTGCATGCTCATACAGGTTTTCTCATATATTTCACCTATATGGTACATGCTTTTTGGGGTGGGGACTCGGTTGACTGCCTACCATAAGGTCACCCAAAATTCTGATAACACATGATTGAAAGTGCTGTGACAGAGAACACAGATTGTTAAAAAATTGTTTTGCATACTCTCTACACTGTTATGCTCTACTCTCTGGGTTGTGTGGTTTCCATGATGCAACTTAAGAAAGGAAGGGAACTCCTTGCTTCAAACATCCAACCTCCTATATTTCAGACTGGAAATACTACCATGCCCTGGTCTTTTGAAATGACTTCTCAATATTCTAAATAGTATCATTTGGAAGACGATAAAAAATCAGAGGGTAAGTCTCCAGGGAAGAAATCTGTAGATTCCTTTGACTCTGCATTTCTTTGCAAACTGCTTCATGTATGCTGAGCACACTCTGAAACATTGCTCAATTGTGCTCTGAACAGAAATGAGTTTTCTAGAGAAGATTTAAAACAGTTACAGAGGGAACACTATGTTGAAATAGACATGAAAAACTAATGATGCTTCACCAAAATGTAATTAAAGTTATTGCAGGGTCCTTTCTTGCAAGGTGGTAAATTACCAAAAGTCCCACAGAAACAAAAGCTGCAATATAGCAAAATTATATTGCAGTAACTCACCTATCCAGAAAAGTGAATGGAGAAAATCTAAATCGTAAATTAAAACACCTCAGCCTTTATACACATGGAAATTTATGATTGCAACCACTAGGCAAGGAGATGAGATATATATTCCTAAAGAATTATCTCTGCTGCAAAGAAAATTGAATGCCCTGAAGCTTAACAATGAGTTTAAAATAATAGGCTTATTGGGTTGGAAAGTCAAACCACAGGTATTCCTAAGAACTACAGTGTTCACTTTTCTACACAACTTTATAGAACCAGATACTTAAAAAAGAAAAAACTTTCTCAAAGTTCAGAATACCACCTTTTTCATTTTCTATTAATGTGCTAGCTTCACTGGAAATAAACATGTTCCCCTTTTGCAGGGACCTTCCTGTTAGTAACAGTTGCACATAAATAAAGTTTTCTAAACAAACATCTTATCTTTTTATGGAAGGAAGTCCATTAATAAGGAATTGACGTTCTTCCCTAAAAAAAAAGATCAGTGCTAAGTCTTTCCCATAAACTAAAGAAATAAACTTACACCAAGATTTTTTACTCTGTTTTCACAGCAAACTAGAGAGTCTGCACGTAGATAAAATAGAACTGTTTGGGTTTTCTTATAAACAATATCTCTGTTGCTACCTTGCCACACAATATTGAATAATTAAGCTGTTCCTTTGTTTTTTGATTGCTTCTGCTTCACTTCAACTGTGTTCCATACACCCTTGTTACAACTATAGGGCAGCCTGGGAGCAACTTTCAACCTGTGGGCTTCAGAAGCACACCATAACTGTTTAATATTTTGTCCTATGCAACTATTTTCAGAAATATGTTCTTTATCCAACAAATGCAGCAAAACAGTCTCTTCTAGCAACTGTGCTCATAATGTGTTGAGTTCTTCATCAGCTTTGTCAGCTACACGTGACATTTCTACTGTCCAAGATTAACTTTATGAAGGAAAATCTTCTGATGCAACCTTCATCTGTTTCCCGTCATCAAAAGAGCTTTCCCTTTAGACTAAGAGAATCTGAAGTTGACACTGTACTGTAAGCACCTTGCAATAATTTTTTTTTTCCTTCCAAAGGCTTCAGCAAGCCAGTACTTTCAGCAATTTGCAACAACATTGAAAATAGAATTGTTAACATGTTTGAAGAGAGTTTATATTTTCAATGCTTTTGAGCAACACAATTTAAAATCTCAATGCCACACTCCAGGGAGATAAATCTAAAAGAACAGCAGAGTAATATGGTCTTTGATTGCTCTACTTGTATAAACCTAAGAGTTATAATTTTGGTGTTTGGTTGGTTTTTTTTTTTTTTTAAATGCAAAGATCTATTTATCTTAAAAACTTTAAATGTTTAACTCTGGGGGACACAAGAAACCTCATAAAAACATTTACAGTAGGAATTTCAAAAGGAAATTTTAAAAAAAGGAAGTGC
The DNA here is from genome assembly GCF_028858725.1 of Colius striatus. Taxonomy (NCBI): domain Eukaryota; kingdom Metazoa; phylum Chordata; class Aves; order Coliiformes; family Coliidae; genus Colius; species Colius striatus. Next base: position 24,489,258 of record NC_084762.1, read on the forward strand.
ATAAAATGTTGCAAGAAACTCTTCATCTCTGTTTAGAAATGTACCTATTTCAAAAGTACCTATTCCAATACTGATGAAACATTGCTATTGTTCAGTAGTCACACTTTTAGATATAATAAGAATGGGAAAATATGATTCCATAATCCTTTACCAAAAGTGTGCATCAACTGCTTACACAATGCTTCATTGGAAAAGGCACTTTAAGTATGTCTTAGCAGAGGTAAGTAGAAGTGTGACACAGAGTGAGACTGAGCACTGTACTCCAACGCCTCCATTATACTGAACTCAAAGATTCCTTCCTGACTCCACTTGGCACTAATACAGTTTGCTTTCCAAAGGTCAGTCTGTTGTAGAGGTGACAAACCTTAAGCAGATCAAGTTAGTCCACATTACACAACTGTGAAGGTACTGGCATTCTTATTTGGCATTCATATATAGCTTTACACACTGAATTTTACAGCTTACATTTAGAATGTAATACTTTTTGTTGATGGTGGAAACAGAGGTCTTTATGTACTTGTGCATGTTCAGTAACATACACAAACCTGCATATCACTATAAAAACAAGAAGAGTTTCCTTTACCCTTAGCTCTTCAGAAAGGGTTCCCCCCATTTCTGTTTAATTCTCCATAACTGTACGTGGAAGTGACCTTTTTTAAAAAGCAAAAATAGAGCACTGCTTTAAAAGGTCACATGGCACAACTCAGAAAGCAGAGCAGATTATCTGGTATCCTATGGAAACACTGGAAATAGGAACGTAGGTAACAGACTGACAAGTATGTGGGCAAAACAGCATGCTGAAATTTTTCATCAATCATTAGAACTGTCACCCATGTTCCAATACTGCCCTGGCCAATTAGGATACCTAGTGTCCCTATACAATTTCCAGTTTTTCTGCCCTACTTCTTCTGCACCTTTCTTTTAGGGTCCCTCACAAGCCTTTTCTGATTTAGAAAGTTTCTTTATATGGGAGAGAGCTTTGTGCAGTCTCAAGAAAGCTCAGCAAACATGTACAAAACCCCAAGACTTCTTATGATTTTGTTTTCTAAGATCAAGACTTCTGGTGAGCTGTAGTTAATGGCTAGCCAAAATATCTACGAATGCCTTTAGCTTTGATGAATGAACTGATAGTAGCCAGCACATCAAGGAAAGGAGCCCATTCTGTGGTGTCAGTTACCTGTGCTGCTGTCTTTTCTTGTCCACTTATCTCGAACTTCTGCAATGCAGGTGTCACAACTGGTGGAGGAGGTGCTCTGCGCTTTTTCACTTCTGGGTTTGCTGGCATTCCTGAGATGTTACCAAGAGACAGTGATGGGGCCAGGCTACTGGAACGAGAATTCACCGAAGGGGAATTTGGTGCTGTGGAAAAACCCTGTAAATGGATTAATATTTTGGATTAACATCACTTTTTAAAAACAATAGGAAAGAGAGAAGAAAAACACGACACATCTGGTTACCGTTTAAACAATGATATGAATAATCATGTATGCTCCTCTGCCAAACTTGCTGAATTGCAAATTGTAACTGAGAAACTTCTAAAGGTCAACTAGAACAGAGCTTATGAGCAACATTACTAAGTCAGGAGGCAAAATGAACACCTACTACCATTTAACAGCACTATTGATGGGATCATTACTGCTGCTTGGTACTTAAAATATAAGCTTCACCAAGACACGTAATTGTGATTATCCAAATGCATTTGGAGTTATATTTCAATTACAAGTTATACACGTTCCTGAAAGTAAGATTTACTCTTAAATAAAAACACTGCATTAATCACATGCTGTCTGTGTCCCAGGCCTGTCTATCTTAATATCAATCTGCCTAATCTACCTGTGTCTTGTCTGCAGATTTTCATAAGAGAAACTGCTACCATCCAGCTCTTTCCAGTTTACCTGCACAATCAGGTACAATCATTTGCAACCTACTGAAAACAACCATTTAACCTGGTCAAAAGAAGTCCTACTGACAGGCACCACTCTGGATTTTAACAGGCACAAATGAAAGAAGTAGAAACTATTTTAGTCATTCCTTAATGTTAAAAATTTATTTAGTTTATTTCTCATTGAAAACTTAATAAAATCAATGGAAATAGTTTCACTGATTTCAGATCAAAGCCTTAATATATTATTATATTAATACACAAATAGAAATATATGCAGTCATGTAGTAGTAAATCTACAAATAGGAAAGAGTAGGAAACATAATTCCTTGAAAATGTGCATTTTAAATTTAGTTTTGACACTTAAATTCAATGTAATTAATTGTTTTAATCTGCTAATAAAGATCTCACAAAAACTTCCCTCTCAGAATCTGAGTAATGTTTTGCTATTTTTAATTAAGAGAAGCTTTCCTATTAAATAAAAAAAAAATCTTACTTTTTAATTAAGTTATGAGACAGTCACTTCCCAGAAATGGCTTCTGTGAAGTCACCACTGATACCAATCCACTGTGAGCTGTAGCAGAATATCAATTCTGGAAGCACAGGCTGGTGACTGTGATTGACAATAATGTTCTTATCACAACAGAGTATGCTACTGCACTGGCAAAACTCACCCACTGAGGACACAATGCCTTAACTGGAATTTTGTACAAAACCAGAGAATACCTACTGGCAGAAAACTAAAGGACACCACAAATATCTTCATTTTCCAAACAAAAGAGGTAGTTCTTTGAACATAAGTTCTCCAGTCTATAAAGTGCTGGAAAATACTGTTCCTCAATAGTACAGTTGTCTCATCATTGTGGCGGATATCTGGATTTGCAAAGGAGTGTAACTTACAGTGAATTTGACTTGTGACATAGCATGACAATTCCTTTCCACTATAAATAGTTTCTAATAAAAGGACTTTAATGAAAGAAAAGAATAAAAACCCTGGGAATTCATCTGTTTTCTTTTCCAAGTCCAACATTTATATGAAGCCCATTATTTATGAGTGAGCACTTCCAGAATGCTCATGTTAAGACTCTTCCCCTAAGATAAGAACTCACTACAGCACCTAGGGGAACAGAATGAAGACAAGTTCAAAACAGTTTTGGAAGCCCCATCATCCAGTAATGAGAGCTTTGTCTAACTGGAGGCAGACCTTCAAGCTCTTCCACGTTCATAGTCCTTTTCACTAGCTTTAAGAGAAAGAAAAAAAAAAGTTAAACACAAACCACTGACACAAGTGTGTTTTGGCACGTCTTGTTTTATGATGTAAACATAATCCACAGAGACAACAGGTCACCCAGATTTTATATTTTATGTTGCAGTAAGGCTTCTTTACAAAACATTGGATTTTGGAGGTTTGGTTTTAAGGTGGATTAGCAAGGTGACTATTAAGAGCATCCAAGATTAATAAGCAAATCTGAAGGGACCTGATATGTACACGCCATTTACCCACACCATCTGTCATGTAATGCTTTAATTTTTTTATCAATGGATCAGTTTCAGTGGAATTAGTGAAATTATAATCCATATGTTTTGTAACTGCATTGACAAAAAGAAAAAAATAATCCAAAAAGGGGAAAAAAAGAGAAAAACGTCACAAAAAGAAAATTCATTGCAATGAATTATATAAAGAGCTTTAAAAATTGTCTCACTTCATGTTAAATCCTAGTTTTTGGTGTTAGAACACAACAATTAAGAAACATAAACTAGTAAGAAAAAATAACTTTTCCACTTTATTTTTTTCCCACCTGACTTAAGTCAAAGCAAAGCCAGTTACAAACACAGATACAGCTGCATACAGGTCAGCAATGAATGGTCTGACTGAAGTCTGTTTCAGTTCCATGAAGCAGAAGTTGGAAGGAGGCGAGAAACAACTGCAGTACCTATGGACAGTGCCATCAGGTTTCTTGGATCCATTGTTTCAGCTAGCTTTTCCCTTTCATGAAACTTGGGAAATCTAAGAAACTTTCTTTTTTTCTAATGTACAAGAGGCTTTTTTGCAGTTAAGTAGTTTCATTCTAGGATTTTTTCCTACTTGTTCTTCTAGTTGAAATTTAGCTTTAAAAAAGTTTTTGAAAACGCAAAGAGGGCTGTTAAAAACATGGAAGCATGAAGGCTCAAAGTAACTTGGTGACTCAGGCATATCAGTCCAATTTTCAGAAGACAGACACTGAGAAGTCCACTTTCTACAAGACTACCAAAGTCCATAGTCAGTCAGACTCAACATAAGTCAGATTAAAAGCATAAAAGCAGAGGCTAGTCTGTGTTCCAAAGCCATGAACCTAAAATGAAATTATGAAATGTATTTAGAAACATATTCTCTTTTCAATGATGAACATAAGCTCTGGCATCTTATGGCTACTTCTGAAAATTTTACTGGTAATATTAACAAAATTACATCAGGTTGGTCTATTAAAAATAAAACTGAACTGCTGCAAGAATTCCATTTTACAAAAACAGATGCGCATAAAAATGGAAGTCAGCTCATGTTTGTTTTCAAAAGATATTCCTCATATATAACTCTCTTACCCAAAGCCCTGTTATTAGCATTTCCTTGATTTTCTGAAGATACTAAGTGGCATTTAAAGGTCAGCAAGGAAGACACTGCAGCTTGCCTATGAGAGTGATCTGGCTTCCCGTTCCCTGTCCACACAGGTCAATAAAAATTTTTCAAAATGTCAAGTTCTTTTCTTGTGAGGTTCCTATGGCCAGGCCTTGCTTCCGCAGCTCTTTGCCAAAACTCACATATTTTAGCTCCCAGACTTGTTATGCAATTTCCTTCTGCAAAGTTTTTAAATCAAAAGTAATCAATTGAGCTGTTTTTAAGCACTCCAAGTACCAGATGTATCAGCAAAAAAGGGTTTTATTTTTTCCAAAACAGGGGAAAAAATAAAAGTATTATAAAAGCAATTATTTTTTTGCAAGTATACCATGGGTAAATACAAAAAGTAAGATTTAGAGCAGGCAGACAAATTCATCTGCTCAGTGGCAGGAAGAATATTTATGGGTGGTGGACATTTAAACTTCATTAATGCAAACTTTTATTGATTTGCTCAATGATACCACAACTGAATACAACTAACCATTTAAAATACTAGACAGGTTATATCAAATTTACTGTACAATGTTTGGCATGATACCGAAATCCCTTATACTAGCACTAAATTTGACAATACTGAAGCTGAATTAGCCCAAGCTCCTGCTTCAAAACCAAAGCATAATACTGCCGTCATGAGATTGCTTGGACATATAGTTTAAAAAAATCCCAAAACTGTGACTACTCAGATTTTCTTTTCTAAGCAGTCACCCTGAATACAACTTAGTTTTTTGTACTCTCTAAAGAACTTGTGATTCTGGTACTTGCATACAGTTTACAGTCAGAAAGAAAACAAAAATTAACCTTTCCCTCCTCTGAACTAAAAAAAAATAAAACAAAATAAAACCAAAACCCCAAAAAGCAGTATTTTAATGGCATTTACTTTATGTTCCTTTTTTATCTTTATCTTGAATTTTGCCATTGGTAGGAAAAGATCTGGTCAATCAACATAACACTAAAAGAGAAGGAACTATTTAGTTTCTACAACAGTAACTCATACAGGTAGTACGAGATTGATTCTACACATCTATGAGTAGGCTTTCAAGGTTTTACTCTACAAGTTTTGAGCTACAATTTGAAGTTTGCACAACTACTGTTCTATCTTAAAGTTCTATAAGTCTATGACAGTATCCAGCTGGAAATTCCAGATCTTGTGGTCAGGGCTCATTTGGTTGACACCAGAATTTACACAGCCTAAATTAGAAATGCCAGAGAATGTTCTTTCTCCTGTGTCCCTGCCAGTTCTCTTGCACCATGGCCAACTACATTCTTCTTGTTTTAGTGCAAACTTTTTGATCACAAATCCTAGCTGTTCCAAGTGCAATGTCACCTCCTTTATAGCCATCTACTTTATTTCCCAGCATTTAAGTAGCAGGATCAATCTGCCCCTGCAGAGGTTACTTAAACTCTGCTATGACACATGTGCACAGCATTCACAATTATGCTGTTTTATTGCTTAAGTATCCTTATCATTTTTTTCATTGTACCTTAATTACAATTTCCCTTCCTGGAAGATTATCTTCTTGTCCTCACTTAGATATGGTCATGTGACCTAGAGTGTCTCTACAGCTACGAGCACAATCACGGATTCCAGTTCCAAATGATTTATGTTCACTTTGTACCTCCTGTGGTGTCCAACATATTCTCCAGTAGAAAAGCTGAAAGAATAACCACCTAAGGAAGAGAATTAGAAAAGTGGAAGCCTCCAGGAGAAACCTTTCTGAAACAGACTAAGGGGTGTAGATTCACAGTGAATTTCTTAAGCAAGGAACAAGTATGGGTATTAACTCAAGCCCTGTGCACTACACTGAGAACAGAGGGTATTCAACCAGAGATGGTTTCCAAGAATCTTCTTTAGTTTTTGTTAAGACTTGTGTGAAGCAATATTCAAAACTCTTTTTTCCATTTGAAAATCAGATGGATATTAAATGAATATGGCAAAAATCACAAATAAGTTGGTTATTTTTTTAATGAAAAATCAAATACTTTGATGTTTAGGAATATAAACTTTTAACTTAAATCATTAGTAGACTGGAAAATATGGATCTGGAATACATGCATTCCAGCTAAACATGAACATGTCTGTAAGTTCCTGCAAATACAAGGAATCACATTAGTTAAACCAAGCCTAAATTGTACTACCACCTCCTTCAGTATTCAGCCAGTCTGAGATCACAAATTAAATCCGAATTCTCCAAAAGTCAATAAACTACCATGGCACACACAATGGTATATAGATCTATGAAAATTCAATAATGTAGATACAATATTCAAGCAACTCAGAGATTGTTAAATCATTTATATTTTTTCAAGATTTTATGATAGATAGGATTCCTTAATGCTTTGAGAATATAAGCTTTTGAATCATCTCTGCTGATTAAAAATTCAATGTATTTCCTTCAAATAATTTCTCCTGTTTCCATGTTTCACTCGTCAGATTTTCCCAAGTTACACCACTCTTCACACTTAACTAAACCTTTGCCTATTACTGCTACCAAATATCACTCTTGTCAACCTGAAGAAGCTTCCCTGGTAGAATAAAGAAGACAGTCATGGTTTCAAGGGGAATGAATGCAATGATTTTTATTATTTTTTTCATCAGAGTAATACATGAAGAAAAGGGAAGACAAGATGACTTGATTTAGATTTGTATTCTAGCGTTCTTGTATCACCTGTTTATGTGACAGTGCGTTTTAAATAAATTCAGTGTTTTAAAAAAAAAAAAAAGTAGTATCCCAATACAATCAGCAAAAATAACCTTTCTTGAGAGGGTGGACATTACCCTTTCTGAATGGTGAGCAGAGGGCAAGAAGGCAGAGTCATGTGTCAACGTCTCAGAAGGTGGAGGCAGGTAGCATGCTGCCTGGTACCAATGTTTCAAAGGCACACAGAAACCATTTGTGTCCTCTCCTCTATAAACTGACACTGAAGTCATTGCAGTAACCAGCAAGCATGTATCTTGTGGATCTCATGAATCAGAGCTGAGGACCTTGCCAAAAAGAAGAGAAACATACCTTCTTTGATTCAGAGATGTTAGCTTTGAAAAGTCAGCTTTAATTCAATGTAGTGAAAATACACTTGCTACAGATCTTTCTAATGCCTAATTTGTTCAGATTTCTGTCACTATGTGTTTTATGAAGGACAAAAAAATGTTGTACTGAAATCTGAAGCTATTTAGCTACAAATGAAAGAAACTTAGGTTGCTAAACATTCTTTTCTGAACAAATGTGATTGAGAAAAGTGAGTAGAAGTGTTCAAAAAGGCAAATTTCACCTCATAACCACAAAACACAATGTATTTTTCACTTAATATTCCTCTTCCCACCAGATTCTCAATTTCCAGAAATACAGATAAAAAGCTGTGAAACAGAAAACTGTTGGAGGATATTTCAACATTGGTATAAATCTAATGACATAAAAGAGTGACAAACTTCAGCATGTGTGTATTACAGGTATCTTTATACCACCACGTTTTTAAAAAGCACATGTATATCCAGTCCCTTAAAATGCCACGTTAAGGTGCCAGATACATCACAAATAACACACATATATGCACAAGCCTCCCAAACATGCCAACTTCCTTCATGCCCTTCTTGTGCTATGTACCTTGATACCATTAGCCTAAATGACAGCACATGAAGCATGGGTTTTGCTTTTTTTTACTTTCTGGATGACAGATCCATTTTCAATACTCCTGAAACATAATATTCTTGGTTTTGTTCTGCATATGTAAACCCCAGCAAGATAAATCCCTCTTTAAGATAGCGCAGAAAACATTTCTGCATTGGCTATTTTCTATGTGATTTGGTAGCTTAACGGAACCTTTGCTGTCCGTCTCTTAGGCAGGAGGTAGAAGTGCAGGCTGTAGGCACAATCTGAAGTGGATTCCAAAGTGAAGCTAAACAGCAGGTGACAGTCTGGGAAGACAGCAGATGCTTACTGTAAGGTTTGTATGCATTTCACGCAAGTGTAAAATTACTTTTTTTACCTTGATTTTGAGAAGCGTGTGGACAACTTTGTGTCTGTTTGCCAGAATGCTGTCTTTTTTTTTTTTTTTCTTTTTCTCTCCATTTTTTGAAAAGTATTGTTTTGGGAAAATGCCAGAGTCAATTTATATATAAAATGCACCCTCTCAGGGCTGATTTATATCTTTCTGCTTAGACAGCTAAAAACTGATCTTGTACAAGTCCAACTCTTTTTGCCACAGTGCACTGTCAAAATGTGTCAGCCTATAAAAAAAAGACTGTATTTTGAAAACAGATTTTTCTTAACTGTCAAAAATACAAATATGTAAAGGCAACATGGAGAGAAAGATTAAATTCAAAATATTCCCAAAAGGGAAAGGCTAAATAAAAACCAGGCAGTCAACACATTTGCTTACTCTTATAACTTTTTTGATAGCTATATGCAAAGTAAGCACATAATTGTCTAAGAGTGCAATAGATAGATGACAAGAAAATTTTTTGGTACATACAATGCCAGAAAAAAAAAAAGTCCAGAAGAGTTAATCTGTAAAGTAAAGGAAGGATTATCCATTCAAGATACAGTATCTCATAAAATGGGGACAGAAGATGGGCTTGTAGTGAGAGACGTGCAGGGAGTTTGGTCAATTATAAAAGGAAGTAGGAAAAAATTCCATGGAAAACATGTCTCTTCTGAATATTTATCCAAGGTGTACAAAAGCAAATGAGGAACAAGTAGGAAAAAGCACAGGAAGAACTGAGAAAAGAAACAAAACCAGAGTCATTATCACAAAAAATGAAGTATGTCCACTAGATTTGACTACAGAGAAAGTCCTTGCAGAAATTCAAAGGCAAAAGTATGGAAAAGGAGAGGAGTAAAGCAAAAATCAGAATACTCCAGTGACTGATGATAGACTACTGGAAGGAGCAACGACTGAGAAGACCGTGCAGGACAGAAACCACACTCTGCAAGAAAACTCAATGATTGCTCATGTTAGCCTAGAAAGATGGCAATGTTAGTGCTCACTTGTTGACATTAAGACAGTAATGGAGAAATCTCACAAACAGAACTCAAACTGATTAAGATTCAGTACTGAAAGAAAAAGGGATAAATATATAGATTTGTGAATGTGTAACAAATATTTGTGTGGTAGGGATTCATGCATACTAAGACATTGAATGAGGCAGAATGGAAGAAAATAACTTTTAGAGAAACCTGAAGAAGAGAGAATTATAGTGGAAAATTGACATTGACTCCAAAATTCAGTTCAAATCCAGCACAGAGAGAAGAGAGAAAAATAATAAGCCAGAAGGAAAATAAGAAAATTTGAAAAGAGGATATTTACACTTGGCCTTGGAAGGCCATTAGCAGACCTAGTAAGAGCAATCTTGGAAGAGCAAGGATGGAAAAACTCTAATTTTTACAAGACTGAAAAGGCTAGTTTCTCCTTTCACTTAATCTGTTTTCACATATGCAAAAGTGCCTCAATCAAATAGTGTTGAACAACCAAGCTGAAAATCAAAATCTGTCTTTATTAATGGTCTGGCAACAGACTTTAGGAGAGTTCAAAAGTTCAAAGACCAACAACAGCAAAAAGACATTTTTGTAATTTCCACTGGTGTTAACTGATCATAAATAACCACAAAAAGGATCGGAGATCTTCGGCAAAATGAACTCATCAATGCAGTAAGAATTTATTTTCTCTAGACTTACTAATTCTTTTAAAGTTAGCAATGTGTTTGGTTTACAGAAGAAAGAAATTGTTATATTTGCAATATATGCCCTTCTGAATTCCAAAATATTTGTGGAGAAACTACCAAGAGGAACTTCTGCAATAAATTCTTTTAACGTACAGGAACTATCATTCACTGGAGTTGATCATCTTCAATATATTTTCATTGTAGATATGCCAATTTATACTGGAGAAGGAGATGGAAACTTGCATAAAACATACAATTTAAAAAATGTCTGTTCTAATGTCTGTGTAGCCAACTTTTATGGGGACTAGAATTATGAGTGCAATAGTTCCTGGCATGAGTTTTTTGGGTGTGTATTTGTTTAGTTTTGTAGAAATAATTTCTGTGTTTTACTGAAAGTATTTTTATTCCAGTTAAAGCATTTTCCCCCCATTTTAATGACAGTGGTGTTATCCAGGTTTTCCACAGACAAGAAACATAGTCAATTCTCATCACCTTTCAGTGTCTGCTGAAATTCTGACACAGAAGACCTTTGGCCTCTGAAAATCTCTACTTATTATAGCTGTTGATGAATGCAGAAAATCTGTACTTAAATTCAAAGGCAAAATCTCACCAAAATCTGCAAAAACTCTCTAAAGCCTAAGGAGTTGCTCTAATTTACTCAAGCTCAAGGAACTTGACTTCTAGCTCCAGTTCCTATAATCCAATTTTGACGCAAACACATTGTTAATTTAAAAGTTGTGCAACTAGTTTTCCCTTTGAAGTCTATAGTAACTGTAGGTGTTTAGCTTGAGAGAGACAAACAAAATCATCCAACTATCAAAGCAAATTTTTAAAGAGGAAGCTTTAAAATTTTTTTGTGATAAAATATTGTCAAAAATACTACTGAAAAACAATGCAACCTCTGGAGATTTAAAAACTTAAAACTAAAAGAACAAATGAGCTTTTGAACTCTGAAATTAATGGAATCTTAAGACAAATCCTAATTACAGAGTCACTCTGAGGATTCCAGTGACGTGAATCAGAAGTCAACAGCCAGGAGTTTTACTGTTTCAATTAGCTCTCCCAGGTGTCTGGATGCACAGATGCACATGTGTATGTACATAACCTGTGGCTGTACATACATGTACTACATACAAGCACAGGTATGCACACACACACAAAATTGATTACTTCTGTTAGTTCTTTCAGATATCTATAGGCACTTTTGTGCACCTATGTACCCATACTTCCATGCACTAAGCACAACAGGCTGAAATCCTAAGCAAGCCCCCAGATCATATTTTCAGCTTTCATGCTGAGAATTTCTGGCCATAAATAAAAGTACTGAAGCAGACCAACCTTTTAATATGACAGCTTGCTGTAGTAGAAAAAAGCAAAACTCATGGACAACATGCTCATAGCTTCATGCTCAGGTATTGATGACAATGAATCTTTCTGAATTATAATATCTGAACGTCAGCAGTACAGAAGTGAAGAGAAGGAGTCAGGAGGACAGGGTGTCTTAAGAGTACAGAGGTGAAGAAAAGGTTTCAACACTCTCCTGATGGACAATGGATAGAGAACATTCAGGTGTCACACAAATCTGTGCTTTGTTTTATAATGCCTACAGATCAATATCTATAGAAATTAAGCTTGTACCATTAAAGGATATGAGTAACTTGGATAGAAAAAACATATGCTTATGTTCTGAAGAAGTCACAAGCAAATTAATTTCAGGATCTGAATCCTTCAAGAGCATGAAATTCAGATCCAAGCTTCCTCCCCATCCTAGAGGATTCTCCAAAGTCTGTTCTCTTTGGAGAATAATCAATGTCTTGAACATGCTGGTAAAAATCACACAAATTCAATAATTAGGCAGAGAACAACAGGTTAAAAATAAACAAGCAGACATCACTTTTGAATTTTTTTAGAATTATATTAAAATCCTCTTTCAAATATCCTTGGAATTTTTTTTTCTATTGTGACCACTAATTATTAACCTCAACTTCTAAATAAAGGTGAAGCACAAATATAGGATACTGCAAAGTGACTGGAAGTACAGCTGTGCTGGAGCCCAAGCTACTTCATTCTTTCCCACTTCATGCGTGTGTGTCTGTGTATATATATATGTACATATATATAAATGTAACTGAAGTTACATTCAAGTAAAAATAGAAGTAAAAAACTGTGGAAGTAGATACAAAGTATACCTACACTTGGACTTTAACTGGCACAATTATAACTTAAACAGAGCAAGTCCTGATGAGAACTCTGCTTACTTCTCTGGGTATGCACTGCTTCAGATAACAAAGAAAAATCTTCTTTTGCAACAAATTATTGGTTGGTGAAAGCCACTCCCTTTCTTTGCCACTGTTTGCAATTAATCTTCTACAAGACTTAGCATGTTTACTTTGGGGCTTTCTCCTTCCCCAGTGAGAAAATGCTCTATAAATTAAGTAATTTCAAGGGGTTTATCATTGTCAACTGCCTATCAAAAAAAAGAACGAAGTTCTTAAGTTTTCAGAAATTACAGTCAAAATGTTAGAAGATCTTTGTCCATGCAAAGGAGAAACTGAAGTAGCACGAGAAAGAACAATTTTTAAATGCCCTAGTGCAGATAATGGCTAACAACTTGTAAAAGACTTGTAAAACTTGTCCAAAGTCAGTTGAAACCAGCGGGAATTTTTCCACTGGCTCTAGTGAGTTCTATATCAGGTCTCCAATGGTCACTTTAACTTTACGATGCAAACTTTACACTCAAAATGCTCTAAATTATGCTGCTGCTGTCATTTCTCCAGATCTTTTCTTCAGTATACTTTCAAACTAAATTACAATTATAACAACGTCAGCACAGAAAGCATAGCTCTGACCTTCTTAAACATAAAAATTGGCTCCAGATACTCATACTTTAGTCTCTACTGCTAAAGAAATGAAGCACCTCCAACAAACCACATGGCAAGGAGCTGCTTTAAAAGCATGATCAAAACCCAAGTTAAAAACTAAAATTCATAAAACTCAATGCATGATCAGACACCCTGATGTACAGTCTATCTATATAACCATTTGGCAAGGGTTTAAAAAACCAAAATGCAACCCCCCTTCCAGATGACGTTAAACAGCATACTAACATATGTCTACAAAGCTAGAAGGCCCTACAGCACCTTCACCCTCAGTATGATGCTTTCGTTTGATAGAATATTTAGCCACAGGAAATTAAAAGTAGAATAACATACCAAAACAGTTCACAATCCAAAGCAAAAACATTGAGAAGTCTCAAACTGCTCCATCTCTTACCTCAGAAAGAGGATAAAGGTTTTGGATTTTTTTTCTTAATTCAAATAGGATGCAAAGAATATTTTTTTTCTCTCCATCCCCTACCTTTTTTTTCCTTTTCTTTTGTGGGGGAAGGAAGGTATCCCAAGTTTGGAAAGGCAAGTTGCACTTAATTAAATACTAGTTAATGACTTTGACTGACTTGTACAATTGCCAATATTTTTAGTTGATATTGTCTTTCTGACCTGTAACCCTTAAAGTAGAACAAGGACCTGTTTAACGTTTGTTAAATTTAGAGAGCACCACTATGCACTATTACTCCCCTCCCACCACTGCTGCACTAATCTCCCATGCCAGCTGCTCAAATGTTTACATTTGAAGGGCATTCTCTGTTTGTGCAGAAATAGTCTCTGTGCAGTATTTCTCATCTGTACATTTGCCAGAATCAAGGCAAAAAAGCCTCACTGCTGGAATTCTTGATTAATAAATAGTCTTAAGTGCTTCTTCTTCCCTTCCCCCTTCTGTCAAATCCACTGACATTAGGTTTTTACAAGACAAATCTCCACAATGCACTTTACTATCCCGACTCTTGTCCTATGCAAACAACTGTAAATCAGAACAAGGTCCATTTGCAGTCAACAAAATCACACCATCTCTGTACTGAAACTGGGAGAGATTAAAATCAAGATGAGCACCTGAGCATTTGCTCTGATGGAAAGTAAAAAATGTTAGAGGAGGGGGGTATGGGGGAGCCAAACACTAACAATCATAACTCTACTGCTAATCTCTCCATCTTGTTATGTCAGTATACTTCAGAGAGTCCATACAGAGCTCAACACTGCGGTTGCAACAGGTCACTCAGGTACTGAACCAGCAAAGCACTTAAACAGGTTCTTAGTAAGACACTGAAAAGTCAGTGGGTCCAATGTCTACAGCCCCTCACCTACTTAAGAACTCTGCAGGGCTACAATCTGCTATTTGCCTCTATCTGCTTTCTCTCCCAGCTGAGCATTTATAAAACCAAAAACACTTCCTTTATTTTCCCTGAATATTCTGAGATCTGCTTAAAAATGTAAATGATATATATATAAACAAAAAATAATTCAAGAAAGTGGATCTCACTGAAGGTTTACTGTTTCATGCTCTTGTAGAGGTCAATAAAACACTCACTATTTGCCACACTCTTTCAGCTCTTCAGCTTGTGTCCCAGAATGCTGTTGAGAATTAAAATGAAACATTAAATGCTGGAATACAAGAGAAAGAGCCATGTCTAAAATAATTTGTAACAATTTCTGTTAAGCTCAAAGGGGAAGCTCAGTATTGAAGTTGCATGTAAAAGACCAATAAACACCTAATTTAACAGTTGTTTCTTTAAAAGAAGAAAAAATGTGAAACAGCTACAGAGACTACAAGCATCAGGAGGTCTGTTTTTGTAATGATGAAGGACTGAGCAGCACACACAGTACTTAGTGCTATACGGTCTTTGCTTCACACATGTAATTTCTCTTTGAGTTAAAGTGAGACCTGTAAGGCCCACTAAGCCTCATGTAGGTTTGACTTTACATGAGAGAACTAAGCCATAAAGTTCACTTAGAAAAACTTCCCCATCAAAGTAAAATGCATTGTGTCCTGTCAGCAAATGCTGTTTTGCAAATCCTCATCTGCCATAAGATGTTATTGAGACATATGGTTTCACACGCTACCAAGCAGCTCAGTTTTGCCAGCAAACAATAATGTACTACGTGTGGAAATCATGAGATCATCTAATTAAAAGAAATGTTATTGTTTGCCACTACTTTTAATGAAATCGAGTCTTCACTGTCCACAGACCAGGCTGGAAAAGAACCAAATCCTATTAGTGCTCAGGTCTTAGAATTTGTTTGCAAAAGAAAAGAAATTTTACCTTAACTGGTGTTGAAAATGTTCACTGTATCTAAAATCTACATACGCTAAAAGGATATTTAAAACTAATATAATAAACCTGTGGTTACATGTGATTCAGATTATACCACTACAAAAACAGGTGTTACTGTTTGAAAGAAAACTTCTATTGTATATTAGAAATATGGAGTCGATGACTTAAAATTAGCCATTTCTGATTTCATCTAATGAAGGGCATTGTCATAAATACACACTAATTCTTTCACTATTGTAGCTACATTTGGAAAGCTTTACAAGAAATATTTTGGATATCCATCATTAAATTAAGCAAAAATGGGCTTTGAAGTGAAATTAATATTCCCTTGACTCATTCACTTAAAACATAAAAAGCATTTTATGTACATGGAAATATATGACAGACTTTTTTAAGAACCACATCTCTGCTTATCCAACTACAGAAAAGCCCGATACTGGGATAAACTTTTCTTTAAAGGTGGTATTTTCCACACTACTGCATGCTTGCCAGTTACAGTAAATACAATATGCTGAATGAGTTATGACTGAATATGAATTACAAGGTTATTACACACTATTAAGGGGCTATGGTAATATGAAATACCAAGGAAGTAAAGCTTGAGTGGTTGAGATGTCACTAGAAAAATTTGAAATGGAATATAAGTTTGTCTCTGGGTCTTTTTAAGGTCTTTTATTAATGCAAATTAAAAGCCATTGGTCTTATTAGTTGCTGCTTTATTCTAATTTTTCCAGTGATTTAACTTCAGAACTTTTCAGTGAAATCAGTAACAAAAGATGAATCAGACATAAAAGGATTTGGGTGGTTAAGGGTGTGTCACCAGGTCTTAATTAAACATCCGAGGGAGATATCTGAGCCAACTTAAGCCCGACTGACTGGGTACATCCACAGTGCAGAGAACAATGCCATGCAGCCCAGGTCTGGAAGCCGAATTGCTTCACACTAGCCTAGTTTAACATGCTCCTGTTAGGTTCACCTCCCAAACTCATACCACTCTGTGTCTTCCCTTCCAAAAGCCTGACACATACCCTTCTGAAGTGCTTACGCCTATTTTGGTAGCTGAATTCTGCTCTTGGACATGTCGAGTATGAAAACTGCTGGGAATCTATGCTTCTAATCTCCTGCCTAAACTCCATCAGGATTCATAAAACTGGCATATCCCTCCATCTTCGTCAGCCAAAGGGCTTGATCCAATATGTACACTTGCTCCAAACTGCTAGAAGAGACAGCTATTGTGTTTCTATCCTGTCTTGTCCTCCTCCCTGCCCCAAGATCAATGATTCAGTAAGAATATGGTCCAGGTTCAAAACCTTCTACTAGCTGAGAAAAAAACTTGCCCCTCTCATGAGAAGAGTGAGATTATTCTCTGCTCAAGGACATGAGTGTGAGTTTAGCTACAAAGAGACTAAGATTAGGGCACTCATCTGGGCAGAGAGCAACAGACATTTCGCTCCACCAGTTCTAGTTTCATTGACTGCTTATTTGCTGGATCTAACATCTGCTTAGCATAAAACACAGAAAAACAACTCTGGCGCTGGCACTGGAACCCAGAGCTGCCACCCCAATACTGGTAGTGGTACTTGTTACTGGTCTGAATGGCTAAGCTTGCTATAGCTCTCTCTTTCTGAGTCACTGAATACTTGAGTATTTTTACAAAAGGGTGCTACCCACATCAAGAATACCTCACAGCTTTGTTCCAGGCAGTCTCCAGCCTAGCAAGTATTTTGGTTTTCTGCAAAGGAGGAAATAATTCTCATTAATGGTTCCAAGAGAGATATTAGATTGGCTGGTATCTCTAAAGGCAGAGAAGAGGACCGAAGCTGGCATTTTCACATTTTTGGCTAACAGTGGCAGGTGGTAAGCTTTAAACATCTAACTTAGCAGTTGACTCAAGGTTTCGATCTTGAGCAGAGACAGGTAGCAGATACAGAGGATAGGCAGAGTTTAACACGCAACTCCCGTTGTGCAGATTTCGGTGCTTTCAGATCTTGGGAAATCTGACACTGGGATGCTTAGGTTCAGTGTCCAACAGAAACCTGAATTGCTTAGTATTTAAAATGCACTGCCAGGCTTTATTGTGCCCAGTTCCTTTTGTAGATACAGCCTTACTCAAGTCTTTTCTATTTGACTTGATCCATATCTCTCTGTTCATGTCAGAACATTTATTGAGAATATGTCCTTCAAATGGCCTGCAAAAATCACTGCAGGAACTGAAATTTGCAAGTTGTCTTTTTAAAAACAACAACTTGAATTCAATGCATTTTACTCTGAAACACGTAGCTTTATATAGAGATGCAAGTTCTGGCAACCAATGACTACATGATAATCCTTTATTTTTAATAAAACCTTCATGATCTCAAAAAAATTTTAAGAAATGTGTCCTCTACAAAACTAATGGTCAGAAGCCAAATGGAGGGAAGTCCACCCCAAATGATTTGTTTTCAAATCTCATGATCTTAAGCTACTTTTGTGTGGTGAGGGCAAGAGCTGACAAGTGATTTTTGAATCCATGAAGTTGGCAATCCTGTAGTAATACAAGTGAAGAAGTACAGACAGAACAGTGGTCAGCTGATATGTCTCTTCACCAGATACTGTTTTAATAGCTTGTAACTTTACCATGCTTTAACCATAGATGCTGAGACTTTCCATTCCAGGTGTCTGCCTCAGGCTATTTTTTTGGTTTTTATTTATTTAGCCAGAGTAGTTCAGCTGGTTCTGAGATTTTTTTTTTTTTTACACTAGCTCTAAGGACCTTTTCCATGCTAGAGCAAAGTCTGGTGGCAAGCAGCCACTGTTTTGAGCTCTTGCCTTATGCTATTACACACTGTAAGAAAAATCTAAAGACATTACATTATGCAAAAGTATCTATGATTTACATTAAAGAAGACAGTTAATAACTGTGTGTTAATAACATCACAAAAGGAGGTGGCTCCAGTTGCATCTCTTCAGCAGCCATAATTTGCCTGAAAGGCACCTCCACAGTCCATCTAATCTACCCCTCTACTTGAAGACAGAATCAGGTATGTGTAACTCATGCTCTAGACGTTTTTGAAAGTTTTACAGATTAGGTGATAAGGATTTCACATTCTCTTTAATAACTCACTCCTATCTCAAATCTCCATGCTGTCAGACATTTTTTCCCTCCAAATTAAATTTTCATTCCTATACATAAGCTCATTACTTTTTGTCCTGCTCTCAGCAGACAAGGAGAAAGAAAGTTGAACATGGTCATCTTTGCTACCTATTAGAATTCTCAGAATGCCAGTCACGAGCCAGTTGTGACTGGCAAATATTTTTTTTTACCAAGGAAAGTTAACAATGGTATTTTTTTTCCAAAATGTATCACAGAATATAAAAATAAAACTAACCATATCATGATGGTGAACCTTATCCCGAGATAGCTAGCATTTAATAAATCTGCTGTTCTTCTAATCATGCAAACAGTTGCACAAATGAAGACTGTATCTCCACTAGCATCTAACTACTGGCTTACAGACACTGTAACAGAAGACTAGGAGGAACAGATTAGTCTGCTGTACATCAGGACAACTCTCCATACTCACGCTTGTTACATTTTGCAAACCAAGGGCACTAGTACTATCCCAGGATTTGATCCTGCTAGTACAAATAAAACCAACAACATCCTAAGCGTTGCTAGAAGACCAAGATGCAAGACTATAAAAACAAGAAATTAAATGGAATGTGATTGTCAGACACAAGGAAATATTAACAGTAGATGGCTGTGAACTTCCATTTAGGTGACACCAGCAGTATTCTCATTCCTACTGCCCCAAACAGTACCTGGTCAAGGTGAAATCCTTGACAGCAGATGGTACTAACTGATCACGTGGGACCTGAATATGGCTGAAGAGAAATCCCATTTCCAGCCACCTTTACATAACTGTACTTGAGCCTTCTTTCCAACCACTTCTGAACTGGGAAAACGTACCATGAACGATACAACTCCTGCTATCAGCAAGGATATAAAAGTTAGAGTGCATCAAAAGCAAACAAGGCTCTGAAAAGGTAAATAATATATATTTTTAAAAAGCTTTAC
Source organism: Colius striatus (assembly GCF_028858725.1). Taxonomy (NCBI): domain Eukaryota; kingdom Metazoa; phylum Chordata; class Aves; order Coliiformes; family Coliidae; genus Colius; species Colius striatus. Next base: position 24,508,673 of record NC_084762.1, read on the forward strand.
AGGGAAAATATCTGTTTCCATCATTTAAGGAAGTGACTACCAAGGTTACTAATGCACCACAAGTCCTGATGAGTTTTTTCAAACAGCAGTTTTTTCTTCTACAACATGACCTTGCAGTTATACAGGTATTAAGAAATAAAAACAAAACAAAACATACACTTATTCTAAACATGTCTAATAACTGGTTCAAATTTAAAACGTTTTTTCCCCTGATAGTTTTTTTCATGAATATATATAATAATAGCCACAACAGATTCTTTCAGCAGGGAACTACTGGACTATTTGCTCCATCTAGGTTCCTTGATTCTGTTATGAGTAACACCTATATTCAGATATTCAATGAAGAGTAGATTTTGTAAAATCAGTCTTGAAGGAAATCCTCTAATATTACTCTGTTGATTAGAGAAACTTTGTGTGATAAGAGTTTGCACTGAAGTTTCAAATCCTCTGATAAGTGTCCCAGGCTGTACTTCCAAATACTTTTTTCCCAAGCTGATTTCTTACATAAACAAATTCCATATCAGAGTTACACTTTGTTCAGCATTTCATATGTTTTTTTTCAGTTTTGATTTATGAAAACACACAAAGGCCCCAAAAATAAAACCATCTAATTTTAGTACTGCATTCCAAACACCAGATTTCATCTTGATCAACAGTTTATTTGAGGACAGTGACACCAAGCGGTAGAGATTATTTAAATTCCTTTTTTTCTCCAGCTGCTCGAAATTGCAGCTCTGACTGCTGCTGGCACACAAAGAGCAGAATACTGTGGGCCAACTTCCAACTGCTTTGTTTGTATGCTGTATTTACATGCCAGTGTATTTCAATAGCATTGGATTTGTGAAAAGTTAACCTGAGGTAAAGCTCACCTGCACAGCACAAAACTGCAAAAGATTAAGGGAAAAGATTTCTGCTTCATTTATAATGCATCCTTACATTTCAAATCCTTTACTGTTGTGTGGCATAATGCATGGCTGCACTCTGAGGACTGTCATGGAGAATTCTTTTCTTGACTTTTTACAACAAATTCTTTTTTCACTTATACTTTTGCTGATACCATGAACAAATGTCCTCTCACCTCAAATGTCAACTTTCCCATCTTGACTTTGAAAATCTGCTTCCTCACCAACAATCCGAATTAATTTTGAGGCATTAATAATTTCAATAATAATTACACGAATATGACACTGAGAATGGGGTTTGATGGTTAAAAAGTAAATATAACTTGTGCTTGAACTAATACTATAGATCTATTTCTTATACCATGATTTCATTCATATTGCTCAATTTTCAAAAAAAAACCAAAACCCAATGAATACCCAACATATAATCATTACTTCTACAATTCAATGCACATAACCATCATGTAATAGTGAGGAACGGACTTAAACTAAGCATACCTAGTTGCTCATGCCCTTAGCTCCGTAGTACTTCATAAATTGCCTGTTTCCTTATAGGCAAGAAAAAATGTTCCTGATCCAGACAGTGTGCCTCATGGCACTATGTTGCAGGCAGTGGCAAACTCTTTTCCTTTCAGAAACAAATCTGAAACTGTGGCTTTGATTCCCACACAGCAAATACAAAATACTTTCAGATGACACAAACCAGAAAGCAGATTTGAGGAATTTGAAAAAGAAGAAGACTCTATAGGACGATGTTTTGCCAAAAGTCCTATCTCATCTTAATTAAACTTCTATATAATGAACTCTAAATGTGTACTTCACGTATACAGCCACATAAGACACCACTTAGTTTGAATAAGGATCCTCAGTAGTCCTCAGTAAATAAGTGAGGGTATCCTTTGAGCAAATGAAACAAAAATTACTCAGAACCATCAATGGTCTCAAAGTCTTGCCCATATAAGGAACTGCTAAGCTGAACTTCAATGTTACCTTAATTCAAACTATTTATACCAATTTTAGAGTATTTTAGAATTTTTATCTAAGACATCATAATTATTGATGTTTTTCTCAAAAGCCATCTAGCTGGTTCAATGGATGGACCTGTGTCCATCTGTGCCACGGAGTTGGACTGTTAGACTGACTTCTTCTGCAAGCTTAACAGAGTAGTACCAAACTGAATGGAACTATGTCAATGCTTTTATTTAAGTATGTACTTAAAACATTTTTTACCTCTTCAAGATCCCTTTCCTCCCAATCTGCCTTTAGAAGACAATTACACGTCCAAGAAAGTTTTAAACATTTTTTTCATCAATGTCAGAAGGAAAAAGCCCCTTAATTTATTATTTGTCCTACATGTTCCCTTACAAAGATGCCTCTTTTTTGGGAAAGATGCCACAAATTAGTGTAAAAGACCATGCAGAGCATCTGAACTACCTTTGTATCCTTATTTGGAATCCCTCTCTTTTTCCTCTTCTTCTTGTACTTGAGTATCAAGAGACTGAGATTAATTTATAATAGCAATGAATGTAAATCACAAGTTTATTTTATTTTGGCAGAGCTTGTGACATTTTTTCTATACGTTCACCTAGTATATTTCAACTACCTACATCACCCTCTACTACAACTATATTGTTAGAGGTCTCCCACTAAAACTTTCATCTTTATAGTGTTAGTCAAATTTTTAGTGTTAGTATGCTTTCATTATTAATTCTTTATAGATTTGCAGAGCTAGGCATTTTTTTATCTCATAGTCAATCACTTATATGTCTCTTTCTTTTATATTTTTCTTTTTATTTGGGACTTGTTCTCTCACTCCTCCATTTTTTCAACAATTTTCTGACAAACTCTGTGATTATTGAGGTGTACATTTTGTGTATCTGTATTCCTTTTCCAAACATCTGTTTGTGAAAGGAAGACTCAGAGCTGAATCTCACCTTTCAGGCGTCTATGATGTAATTTAGAGTCTTCTCCAGGTTTTGAAAATATGATAACAAAAAGTCAAGTAGCTAAAAAAGGCAACAAAAAAGATATAGCATTTATTGTGATTACTAATCCACCAGAACAGCATTACAAAAATATTTACGATTCATATTTTCTAATTAGTTACCTAAATCTTCATAATTTAATAGTCTATCAGACACTTAAAAGATGTTCTAAATGTGGTTCAGAGGATTTCTGCACCTCAAAGCCTAATGATGTACTTAATAAAAATCCTTTCCGTTATTTCCAGTGTTTAAAAAAAAAAAAGTACTCTGCACCTCTAAGCTACTTATAAGCTACTTATGAAACAAATGGAACACTGCCAGACTGCAGAAGACAAGTAAAGTGCTAAAAATGAGTGGTGTCGTTTTATTAACGAAAAAAACAAAAAGACACCGGTAAGGCAAACAAATTTGCATCATGCAGTACAGTCACAGTCTTACAGTCAAACCACCTATGTCCTGCTCACAAGTGCTGAATTTAACTATGAAAGAAACGTTATTTATAGTGAAGCTAGGGAGTTTTATTTGAAGATAGTGCATTCTATTTTAACTTCAAGATATCTGAACTGTGCACATGCAAAACTAAACCTGCTAAAAAGCAAGCCATTTCTAATTCTACTTGGCTAAGCATCAGGAATAGCAGTGTTTTCTGGTTATTCAAACTGCAGGATCTAATAGGAATGCAATAGCGTCTATAAGCTGAGTTAGTACTTACATCCAAGCTTCCTTCACTTGTAGACGAAGAACTAAAAACATCCTCCTCCCCACAATCTCTGTTCATCATCAAGTGTTCCTCTGTCTGCAACACAAACAAGTATCCTACACACCAGCATCAAAGGAAATAAAATGGCAAAAAGATGCCAGAATAAGGCATCAAACCTCATCACAGAAGCAAGACAAATTGCATCTGTAGTGCTGGACCTGATTGCTGAGAAACTGAATTTAGTCTGCAAAATTTCTCTGATGTGTGCAATGTCCTAAGAAAAGACTGATGAGCAACGATACAAATAATCAGAACAATTCTTGGGCAAAGACAAAAACAGGTAGTAAGCAATTCATGCAGCAGTAGAGACTAGATTTCAAGTCCCTCCTGTATCCACAGGCACAGAGGAACAAGCAGAGAAATTCTTCCCTGCCATTTGTCAATGGGCAGGACTGTTTCTGTATGCTAGTATATATCCTACATAAGCCTAGATGCCATGATTGTTTGCAGAATATCTCTGGTATACTGGATTGCTTCACAGAGCCAGTTTTATCTGGATTTAGCCTCAGGCGCATGACTGCATTTCACATCAAAAAGATATGAAGTTCATGCCACCTTTATGGTTTTTATGCCAGCTGCAGGAGAACAGAGGGCAACTGATCCAGCATAAAATTAGAATGGAAAGAAGAAGATGATACCTGATCTGGCAGTAAGCCTGCCAGTACAAAGTTAACTAAAAACACTTTTAACAAATTTGTACTAACCATGAGAATAGGGCTCTGCTTTCATTCTATGACATGTTGTTTTTAAGGTAGTGGATTTTTTTTTTCCCAAAAGTTAGATCTAGTGTCTTGTCATACCATGACTATTGCTTTCAGTGAGCTAGATAGAAAAGCAAGCATATGTAGAGGCATGGAAATCTGAGTGGAGGCCTGTAGTGTGCGCTGACATCTAATCCAGGACAGTGTGCGACACAGGCTAACACTCTTCTTCTCTTGCAAAAGAAATTCCCTTACGTGTGTAAAGGCCTGCAACTCTGCGGCACTACTACTCTGCAAGACTTTGGACGATTCTTGCGATCAACTAGTTCTGAAATACAGACTACGCATGACCATACACATACACATTTCATCATTGCAAATCGTAATGGAAACAAATAAAAAAGCAGAACCGACTTAAGTCTTGCAAAGGAGTAAAAGTGTAAAAAAAATTGTAAAGAGCACAGTCTGTGCCTTGGATTTGAATGCCCTGAAAACCCAGGGCATCCCATTATATAATCCCTTCATAAACCTACTAAATACTTTGTTAAAAGAATTTAATTTGCCCTCACTCTGCTAAGTCTGTTCAGTCACTTCACTGCTGTTTTGGCTAGAAGTCTTCCACAATACCAAGACAGATGTATTATATCTGCTTGCCCCTGTGTGTTGCAGTCTTCTTCAGTTTTCAGCAATTCTCCCATCTATTTGGGTTCAAACTCTTAAAGGTTTGTATTGAAAAGGCAATGACTTCCTTGCTAGACTAAACAAGATAAACAAGTACAGAGTATGTGTCACATGAAAGTAAGAAATGCCCAAGAAAAGTCAATTAACTTTTCAGAACTAGCAGCAAGAAAGACTTATTACAACTTTACTTCAGATTTAGAAGCTGTTTCTCCTACTTGTTTGCATAGTTCCTACTTTTTCTCAGGTGAAATACTACTTGTAACTTGTAAATTGATTCTCAACATCCTTAGTATCTATTAAGATTTGTATTTTAAAAACTTCCAAAGTATCACCTCCTTTGTCTCTGATTAACAAGCGTAACGAAGAGAATAGAAAAAAAAAAGACAGGAGTTTGCTACCTTGGGACACTCATCCCAAACTCAGCTGTGAAAAACCCACTGCAGTAACCACAGAATTGGGATGCTTCATAGCAACTTCTTCTAAGGTTGAAAGCATTAATATTTTACAAGCTAAATCTGTGCTGCTTCAGGAACTAAAACTCCAAGAGCAAACACTGCATACTGAAGTTTAGGAAAACAAATTCAGAGGACACACTGTAATGCAGAAATTGCACTGTGATATATTTGGTTCTTTCAGAGAAATTGCAGCCCTGCAGCGTACTCTAGAGGCTCAAGCTGGGCTCCTCGTTTACTTGATTTGTCCAGGAAAACACAGCATTATTGCTCCAGTTTTTGTACCCTTCTAAATGGGAAATATTTTCTTACAAAGGATAAACACTCTGAAAGTGACTGACTTCCTATCTGGTAAAATACACTTCCCACGTGTCCTTTATAAGAAGTCAAGAATAGCTCAGCATCCAGATTTTCCAGAACAGATTTTCACCACAGTAATTCCCAGTGCCCTAAAGGAAGCTATTACACAGCAGAAGCACTTCAAATCTGATCATAATCAAAAGGGGAGAGAACCAGTACACATTTTGGAAAGCTTTCACAGTTTTAAAAACATGATTCAGAAGACTGAAAGGGTGAGACACCAGGCCATTAAAAACCATGTGTTTCTCAGTACCAGTTAATGAGACATATGTTTTATGATTTCACTGTAAAAGCCTTGGAGGGCTTTTTAAATTAGACAAAACAAAATTCCGTTTTTTACTCTGACATCCTAGAGTATGAAATAATTTTCAATCAAAACCAGTTCACAGTGATATTTGTAGTGAAGGATGCTGTCACGGTTTGACATGACAGACTTTTCTGGTAAGGGGGAAGGGACTGTAAAGATGCAAAGAGTATAAATTTAAAAGCCGAGTATTCTTCTATGACCTTGAGCTAAAAAACTTTTCTGTATTTAATTTCTGTGATAAATGATATTTTTTTCATAAAGGCATCTCAACAAAGGACATTTCTTTCATATAAAATTTGGTTTTACATTTTCCAACTCAAATTAAAAACAAAGTTAAAAATGTCTAACACATATCCCAGCAAAAACTGATCCTTCAGTTTAGTACTGCAAGTTACTTCTCCTACACCTAATTCATTGGTTTTACAGACTTGGCAATAGCATGATGCCACCAACTTTCCTAAAGATCTAAAAGCTTTAAAATAGATTATCAGCTGTGCACAGAAGAGTTAATGAGATATTTCTACTTGATATCTTAATTGTTCTATATTTTATCCATTCTTTCATAAATATCTTTTGTAATCTGAGCACTACTAACAAGTGGACATAAGCTGCTTGAAACTACTACCCTGTGTTGACACCTGCTGAGCCTATAGCATTAAAAAAAAAGTAAATGCTGAACATGCCTGAGTCTTTTAATAAGCAGCTGATATCTCCATCAGGCTGCAATGACTAAACATAGTTTATCCACCTGCTAACAGATTACTCCTTGGGAGAAAAACAAAAAAGAAAGGAAAAAAAGAATCCAAAACCTTAAACAAATGCCACCATCCACAGATGTAATACATCTGGAAAGAAAATAATTATCTTTAGTGAGGTAGTACACTGCTGAACACTTACCTTGCTGCTTCTTCTATCAGCTTGAAACAATCCCAGAAGCCTGGTCTTTTCCCTTTCTATTGCATCATTGCTTACTGAAGCATTTTGACTTGGCTCTGAAACAATTACAATGGAATATTTTTTACATTTCTGAAATAAAGATTCAAAAGAGTGGTATTTTAAAATACCTCATCTAAACGCTGTACTTATTTTAGCTGGAGACGTTACAGACTGAATTATTTAAGTCACTGCTAGATCCTGCACTTTCTTTTTCATCAAATTTTTATTTGTTCTGAGTTTGTTCGAAAATCTAATGGAGACAAATTCAAAAATTTAAAAAACTGAATAAGTTTTCAATCACAATTTAGTAATCCTTAATCAGAGGCAAAACATGATCAAGGTTCTTAGTACTCATGGGAGTCCTATACTAAAAAACCCAAAACAACAAACTTCAAAAAAAATATTGTGATGAATATCTTTTAACAATTCACAGGCCTGACTTAACATCCTGAAGTTAAGAGAGAGACTCTCAACGCAGATTTGGATAAAGCTACATGAAAAGGAGAGAGACCTTTCCCTTGGAAAAAAGACTCTCCTTACAATTGAAACCAGTTGGTTGTGCTCATCTTTTCTCATCTTGGTGTTTTTACTTCAGGTGGTAAAAGGGGTGAGTTTACATGCACCTTGGGCTGTAAGAGCTTAAACATGCATGACCTCAAACCAGCTAAGGAACTGCATAAATTCTCAGATTGGTTCAGTGTCCTTTCAATTTTCCCCCACATCACCCAAGATTGATAAGCAAAATGATAAGGTTATGCATTACAGGGAATAGCCATTGGTTTGCCATTCAATATAGAGACTATAAAGCTCTCCCACTTTTTTTTTTTTTTAATGTACACTGCATAACACCATAAAGATTTCTCCCTGTTTCCAAGCACACCACAGTAGATCGCTAGCACACAGAAAATTTCAGGTATGGAGGAAAATTTCCTACTCTTTGAAGTATTTGCGTCATTTGTTAAATAAAAATTAGGAAGCAAATGCCAAATGACTTGTTTGTCTACATAAAATGAAGTTTCACTTCACAAAAACACCCTCAAGGAAGAAGCTTGTAAACTGATTTGCATTTCACACACAGCGCACACAGATCACTTTTGCATGTCAACAACATCAGGTGTTAGAAAGTGCAAAGCACACACTGTAGTTCAAAGAATTCACATGAAGAGTAAAGATGATGAACACAGAGGTAAAAGTGGTGAAACTATCTTTATGAAAGGCAACTGTACTGCAAAAAATACAGTAATAAATTAATACTTCCCTTCAAATAATAAGTGCTAGGCTGCCTATGGTCATTCACCAGAAACTGCTCTTTTTCTGTTTGGGGCTGGGCTGCAACTATATGTGGATCATAATTCCCTTACTCATGTGGTCTTCAACTATGAACAATAATGATGAAAGATTAGCATAAGCTGTGCCAGTACCAGCCGGTCATCAACACTAACACTAAGCATTGTATAATCCAAATAAATTGGGATTTTAAACACAACATATCATCTATCAATTTTTCTTAAATAAATACAGTAGATCTTTTCACTAGTATTATGCTCCACAAAAGAGGAAGCCACAGCAAGTAACAACAGAGGGTTAGAGGGAAAAGTACTGGTATTTGTGAAACCAAGAGGCAAGAAGCCATAGCCAAGATTCGCTTGACGGCTCTCACGTGCCAGAGGTGGACTCCTTCCTTCCTGAAAATGTAAAGAAGTTATCCACAGTTTTATTTTGGTGTGTTTACTAGTAATGCAAAGAAGTAAAGCTAGTTAGAAACTAACCATACCTTTCTTGAAGATAATTAAGCAAAGTGTTACAACAGATTCAATGGAGCAAAAGCATATACACATTTTCTGTTTAACTAGAAACAGAAGCATTAATATAATCCAGTCAAACCTCACCTACCATAGCAATTCAGCAATTCTTTGCTATTAAATAAATTTTGAAACCAACAGACCTCTTAAATGTTAGTATTTCTGAAATCTAACTAGTCATGCTTTAGGTAACCTGAAAAGACTTGGAAACTGTATAAAAACATATCATACCACAGAAGAGTTAAATGACAGAATTTATTAATTGCTGGCATTTTAATGGCAATTACTGAAGCAGCAGTATGCACAGAAATATGTTTGTTCTGACCAACAGCACAGACATGTAAACAATACTTTGCAAAAGACAACACAGATTGAAAATAGCTTGTTATTTTCAAAAATGTGTAAAATGTTACAGCATTTTACATGACATTCTTAAAGCTCCATCTACCAAAACCACATTGAACAGGGTGTGAAGGGAAAGAGAGTTTTCCCTCAGCACCGTTGTACAGTACCTCTATAGTTCAGGGAAGGTTCAGATTGAGTTTTTGATGGAGGAACTGGAAAGGTAGGCAATGAAATGACAAGAGAAGACATATTAAAGTTCTAATATTGCCTTGTAAACCACAATATTAATGAATTACTCCTAGTACTTGTTTTCCTGAGCATTACAGGAAAAATGTTGGCTGGCAACAGACATGTAGAGCAGCTACTAGAAGCTGTTGAGCTGCATTTGTGTTAATTCCCAATTCATTCTTGAAGCTGCTTCAACTGCTAAATCAAATTAAGTAAGCAGGTGGCAGCAGAGCTTGACTTGTAATAATCGGTCAGCACTTGATATTTCTGTTTTCGGGAAAGGACAGAACAATTAACACAAAGTTTTTCTAGAACCTGCGCTTATAAGCACAGTCTATGCTTTCAGCACCTCTGAAGGCTTACTCATTTGTGGGAATATGTTTTAAAAATCTGTATTCTGATAACAGTCTGGACATCTACTCAATGTACCAACTGCTACTGAAACCAATGGGATTATTCCTCTTGGGAGATTACAAATGAGAATATGGGAAGAAGGAATTTACTGTAATAAAGGAAATATTTTGTAAATTTTATGTCTGTTTACTGTTTTTCTCATTTGACACCATGGTGCAGTGTAAGAAGGCAGCAGAAAAGGCTGAAATACAATCAGGATCGGGGGAACCTTATGATAATGAAAGGTATACTGAAAGGTTAAAAAAGAACAAACCACAAAAATTCTGAGGCAGAGAGTAGCATGCTATGAACTGTTACATAATTTGCTGCTATAAACTCAGCCATGAAGTGAAGTCTTGGTTTTGACTGTACAGGCCACAAACAGATTCAAGGACCAATATTAATACCAGTATATACATCATTGCTATGATTTTAAAGAAAAAGACTTTAAGAAAGGCTCAGGCTAATTATATGTTGTCCCTAAAGTATATTGAATTAATCCCTATTGAATACTCTGCATGTTCAATATGTTGCTTCAACACTGTTAGCTTAATCACAGTAAACAGGTCTTAAAAAACCAAACAAATATGCAGTAGAGTTATGACAGTTGTCAGCTACTTTTTTGAGCATCTTAATAATCCAGAGGAAAAGGGGACATTTACTTTACTTAAAAGTCTAAACTCACTGTAATTTGACTCACACAAAGGTAGAACTGTCACCAAAGGAGTTTGAAAGAAGAGCTGGAATGCCAACATAAATAAATAACTATATAAATAAAAAATAAGCCTGCTGCTCAGCACCTACGAGACTGATTATTATCTAAACAATAAATAAGGACATTTACTGTGCTGGAAGTGATACCGATTGAGACAAACTGCAGAAGGCAATTTTAATAAATATCACTTTCTGATCTCAAAGGAAGTTACTCTTGTCAACCTGTATTTTTGAAGCACGTATATTTTAAAGTAATTGCATAATTATGCTATTTGAATACACAATCAGGCTGATAAAGCTCAAGTCCAAAAAGTTGCTGTTACAACACCATCTACAAGAATGAAAAGTGAGAGTGAATAATGAAGAAAAAATTTTCGATACAAATACCTCTTAGCTGTTCCTCTTCACTAAGTCGTCAATAGCTTCGCTCTTTGGAGGAAATGTCTCTGAATCTATCCAGTCTGTTTCTCACAAGCCCTGGTCTGTTGCCTCTGCCTCTCAGCTTTCGCACCTGCCATGACTATGGCACGTTTCTTCTTTCTTTCTCTCCAACCCCCAACACAGATAGGTACCAGGCTTTGCCTGGATGGAGCCACTATGCTATGCACACCTGTACTCAGAGCAGCTCCAGGAGGTAGCAAAGCTCCTCCTTTTGCCCTGCCTCAAGCCAATCTGCGCCTTGCCAGAGGCCAGCCCTGCCTGGCGCAGGGCCCAAGAGCAGGCAGGGATGGCTGGGCATGCTGCTGTCCTGGCTGGGCACAGTTCACTGAACAAACTCACTCCTCTCCGAACTGAGATGTCACTCTGCTATTTCAGACAGACCCCAAAGGAACAAGTGCACAAATGCTTTTAAGTTGATCGTAATACTTCTGGCACATCTTCTAACCCTATGGCAACTGCTTTCAGTCTCAGCTCACCTCTTTTTCTGTCCCAGGCATACAGCTCCTTTATGCCCAGCTCCTCCAAGGATTTGGTAAGCTCCAGTTCTTCCCCAGTGATACCATCCCGCAGAAGAACAACATGCTCTTGACTGACTTCACACTTCTCACAAATAGCTGGGATGATGTTGTGGAGAGGCACCTCTGGACTAACTCGAACCACAGTCTTCTGTGTCTTTAGGTAGTTCACTACCAGCCTCACAGATTTCTGCAGACACAAATACAAACTCTCAGCCCTCCCCTGTGATGGCTAAGCTCTCTTAAAATGCTAAAGGCATTTGGGACTTCCAGATAGTCTTGGCTCCTCCTAGGCAAACATATCACACATGCGTTCTACTGCAAAAATATTTCTTTTAAATCTTAGAACTCCCCTGTCACTAAGGAGACATTCACAAGAACAGGAGAATGAGCAAAAGTAATCAGAGGCAGATGCAACTTGTGAATGTTTACAAGTACCACTCTGAAAGACATGACAGGGTCATTTTGATACAGGAGAATAAAAATTTCATCAAACATATTTGGAAAATTGCTTCTTCTGAATTTTCATAACATTGTGAAATACATTTATTAACAATCAGTCTTTTCCCATATCTTTAATAAAGATGGCAAGTGAAATACCATCAAAACCCTACTTAACTTCACACAATCCCACCACCCTCATTTCAGCCACTACTGCAAATTTCTATCACTCTGGTCTTCAGTCAAGTATCTTTCAAAGAACCAACTTCTGTCTATCCAACCACATGTAACAAAGCATTTTATCTAAACGCTGGAGTACAGAGTGGCATCTGCCAGCCTTCATGCAAATCGGTTAAGCTAGTAACATGGGTTACAATCAATCTCAAGTCTTTCCCATCTTGGTTGAAGATGCAAAGACTGGAAGAACTGCTTCAAATCATCAGAATGAAAAGATGTTTCATGGTACTGTTTTAGCTATACAGAGTACTGACCTCAGGAACCCTCGGCAGAGTTCGCCTTGTCTTCTCTTCAGGAACCTTCTCTTTCAGAAGTACTGTCTGGACATCCAGTGATCCTATCAAAGTGTTTGGCTTGTAATTCAGAGGTTGTTGAGTTCCTGAAGACTTCAGTTCAAGACTATGTTGGGATGGATTTAAGTGATATTGACTGCATAAATCAACCAGAAGATCCATCACAGCTTTACTGCAGAGAAGATGACATTCACCGTTAGGCATGAGAAAAGAACAGTTGCTAAAAAATTTACCTCACTTTTAATATGGGAGAAAAAAAAGACAATACATCCACCAAATCCAAACTGTAGGAGAATCCACCTACACTGAAATTTATGCAAATATTCATTAAGCTGTGTAGCACTGAACATTTTTAAAAGTGTCAGTCCATCTGATACAAATCTCAGCTGTCTGTTTACAGATATATTTCTTTTAAAATAAAGAGCGGGTTGCAGTGAAGACCCGGTAAAGAGTTTGCGGACTCTCCCCCGGGGCTCCTGGGTTCACACCCACCTCCGGTCCGGCTGGGCCAATCTGGTGCCTCTGCGATCACTATTTAGGGGACGGGAATTTGAAATGCGAGGCAGGGGGGTATGTTTTAGTTGATGTTGCATTAAATTATTTTCCGTTTTCTTCCCCAAACCGAGTGGCCTGGTCTGTTTTGTCCTGAACCTTAAGCAGCAATTAAGCTCTCCCTGCCCTTGGGCAATTCTCAGCCTCTTCAGTACTCGAGGCTAATCATGGTCTTTGTTCCCTGATGGGCCTAAACCACGACAAGCCTCAATACTGTTACTTCAGAGAAAAGCAAACAACCTGGTAGAAAAACAATACATGGTGTCCTAACTACTAGATGTTTCTATTTAAAGTGGAACACTAATATATTTTTGTAGCACATAATATTTTGATAATTTATTCAAATTTGGACAATTATCTTGCCTCATGTAAACCATTTGATTAAAAACCCTTTAAAAAAAAAGAATAGCAGTTGAAAGAGGATTTTTCTTAAAATTCAGTTAATCTTAATTAAAAGAATAGTTTATCATTCCATATAACTCCCACTGAAATGATGAAATATGTTCAGCAGCAACAGTACCACAATTACAACAAGATTAGGACCCACATCAGCCATCTGAGAAAAAAAGTTGCAGACAATCATGCATGTTGAACAAATTTGTACAGATGACAAATAATTTTTAAAAAAACAGCCAAACTTGAGGTTTCATCTTAATGTTGACTACAAAGCAGGTGTGTGTTAAATATAACACTTCATGAAGCCTTTAACATCCCATTCTGAGCCACTCAGAATATATAACTGTTCCATGAAAAGTATCCCCAGGCTTCACACGTACAATTTACGAGAACAAATTAAGCAGTATCTCTGAAGTTTTGAAACAGCTTCCAAGTTTATGCTCTTCTCAAAATATAACTTTGGAAAAAATAATTGTCACAAAACTTCAAAAGGACAAAAGAAATAAAAAAGAAAATAAAAGAGAGAAATTTTACAAACAAAATTCAAAATTTATGTTTTTTCCAGAGAAGTAAGAGAGCTGGGAAGTCCATGCAATGAAGTTACATGTATCAGATTTTAAATTAACAAACTTGAAACATTTTCCTTCTAAATCGTAACACTGTTCACCCTGATTTTTAATGGGAGTTTTTTTCCAAGTTAACTCAATGTACATGCCACATACAGAAGAGAGACAGTAAACACAGCAAGAGAATGGTACTGAGACATCTACTAATAGATCAACTTTTCTTTCTAACTTTGGGCTGAATATGACTTTTGGAAGATGCAGAGTCAGCTCTTCTTTCGCTTCCATCTCATTCCAGCCATATCTGAACTTTATTTCAGGTACATCTAACCATAAAAGATCACATCTAAAGCTGAAACAAAGAAGTGAAAAATCATCTTTTCAACTGTTTAGCTAGGAAACACATAGCTTTCTTATTTTAATTAGATGTTGCTAAAATTTTAGGTGAAGAGACTAAATGCTATGTGACAGACATCAAATATTAATGACTGATAAGAAAATACTAGAGCACAGAAATAAAACTGGAGAGTGAATCCAATTTAAGATTCAGACAAGATTGGCCAGACAACTATTCTTAGCAAAGAGTACTGTATTTTGGCCCTGTCCTGATACTCTTACCAAGCTGTTTGACATTTCACATAAATTCTGGACAGTAAAGAATAACTACTTTGTCAGCAGTATTTATCGGTCTGAGCCCTGATAAAGTTTGTGTCAGACCACTTGTGTCCTGTTGTTCACCAGTAAAACGCAGCAAAGTATCTACAGTTTAAGAGGTAGAAAACAAAATAGTTGGTTTGGGTTTGGCTTGGTCTAATTTCCTTGGATCTGACAGAGGAAACCATTTTAAAATGCAGCCTTTAACAGCTAGGAAATAAATGTGTAATTTATCAGATTACATTGACTTTCCTATTACTTCTACTTTCATGCTACAAATGGTCATAAACAAAAATTTCAAATTGAATGAAATGATCTTATTTATTAAAGTCAACATCAAATAGACATTAGGAACTTGAAACGATAATTGATTGGAAAAGTAATTGGAAAAGAAAATCGGTAGTGTAAAGGGGATAACCTGAAGTCTCTGACACTTTCACTATGTGCCTTTAAAACAAAAAAACCCCAGTGTTAGTCATCACGATTTTCTAATGCTCCAAAGCACAGCTGTCACTTCATGAAAAGATTAGAAGTTCTCCTACACAACCAGAAATGTATATACTAAATAGCCAGCTGTATCAAAAGAAGTACAGGAAGAACGACAGATAATCATAAATGCTTTCTTTTCTTACTTTGCTCATATGTATATTTCTCTTATTTTCAATAATTGAACAAATTCACAGAAGGAATAACAGAAGGATAAGACAAAGAAACAGGCAGAAGACTAGGTTTGTTGAGCCTGAAGATGAGAAGGGTGAAAGGTAGCTGTGTCTAGCAACTAGTAGGGTCTCAGAGCCAGACTCTTCCCAGTGGTGAACAGCAAGAAGACAAGAGGCAAGAGCCAATATAGGAAACCTCATTTAGGTACAAGGAAACATTTTTTCTTTTTTTCACCAGAAGGCTGGTCAAGCCCTGGAACACGGATATAGAGAGATTCAGATACCTCCTCTATGGAGGTATTCAAACTTGCTTGAAGGCAGCCCTGAGCAACCTGCTCTTGTGAGACTTACATTGAGAAGGGAGATAGAGCAGGGAAGTTCCAGTGGCTCCTTTCAACATATATTATTCTACTAAGATTTGTTTTAAAAAAGCCTACATCAAACTACTATAGTTTAGACCTGACCCAAGTCTTGAACATGTACAGGAATGAGGCATTCACAGCTTCTCTGGGGCAATCTGTTCCAGTGCCTCACCTCCCTCACAGTGAAGAAATTCCTAAAATCTAATCTTAATCTCCCCTCTTTCAGTTTAGAGTCATTATCATTTATCACTACATGCCCTTGAGAAAAGTTCCTCTTCAGCTTTCTTGTAGGCCCCTTTTAGGTACTGGTACAAGTGGCCAATGCTCTGCCTATCCTTTCAGCACATCAGGTAGTGCTCACACAACAGTACATATAGAAATTAGCTGCAGGAATATGTTATAATCCTTTTCAAGGGGGAGAAGAATAACACTTTTTCATGAATACTTTTACATGTCCTTACAGTAGAGTTCACTGAACAGAAAAATGGGCTCTGCAAGCCGTGGCGAAAACGCAGGCTGTACCCCTGCAACCCATGCAGGGCCATGGAAGGACTGAGAGCCACCAGCAGCTCTGTGTGAGTGCACCTGGACGGGCGAGAGACTGTGTGAGGAGGCTGCCATGGTGCAGGCCATGCTGAAGAGCCTGCATGCCACAGAGCAGACCCACATGAGAGGCAGAGAGGAGCTGCAGCCTTTGGGATAAATGCATGTCAGAGCCCTCTGTGCAGGGCTGCCATGTGTGAGTGAGGTACCCTGCAGGGAGGACTGGTGTGAAGCCCACCTGCCCTGAGGAGAGACAAAAAGCAGAACCTATCAAGAATAGACTGACTGAAACCCCCACTCCCTGCCCCCTGGGCCCTTCAAGGGGGGGAGGAGGTAAAAACACCATGATCAGGACTCTGAGCCCGGGAAGAGGGGAGAAGTGGGGAGAAGGTGGTCTTAAAGAGCTGGTTGCATCATTGTACCACTCTGTGTTGTGTTATGTTTGTTATGTTTTGGGGTTTTATGGTTATACTTTAGTTGGTGTTGCATGAAATTATTTTCTGTTTCCTTCCCCAAGATAAGTAGTCTGGTCTGTTTTGTCTTGGACCTTAAGTGGTAATTAAGCTCTCCCTGCCCTTTGGCAATCCTCAGGTCTTTGGTACTTGAAGCTAATCGTGGTCTTTTGTTCCCTGATGGGCCTAAACCATGACAATACTGCTGCATTGCTGCACACACATCTTAAGTACTCAACTGTATCCTAAAAGCTGCACTACATATTTCCAAAATTTGGAATAAATTTTGTGTTAAAAGATGATAATAAGCTGTTAAAGTGAGACTGACAGCTTGAATTAACTTTTATAAACAAATCTATTTAAAAATTCCAGATTCAAAAAAAAATCTTTAAATAGCAGATGGTTTTCCTTGAACTATCACTAAAGAAAATGTAATGAGAATTTTTGCCCTTTTGCTGATATTTATAGAAACTTTATATATAGAGAACAAAGTAAAATTTAAAACATGCTGCTTTGCTTACAAACAATGAACAAACTGAAGAAGATATTTGAACTTTAAACTTGGTTCATTTGCAATAACCTTAAGTGATAACAATTAACTACATTAGTTCTGTTTTCAAATATCATCTGGTGTACTTCATTGTTCTGTGAACAGCTTTTCGGAAATTACAGAATCATTTTTCACTATGAAGCTGCCTAGGGCAATATTTTGTAAATTTTTCAGCAACAGAAAAGCTATCTTCCCAGGATACCCAAAAGCAGATTTTGCAGAATGCAGTTTTAATGATGGCAATGAAAATACTGAAGATTTATACAATATGAACAACAGCAGAATTTATCTGAAATGTCCTTCACCACAGATAAAAAGAGTCAATAGGGAAATAAATTTATCACCTGCACTGGTTCTCATGCTTGCTTCAAACTAAACAAACTAAACTTTTTTTTTTTTTTTTTAATCTAGTATCTTCATCATTAAATGTTTACCTATGAGTATCACTGTACTACATAACTGTCCAGTTTGCAATGTCAAAATAATTCAGAGATGATGAAATCTAGTCTTTGACCCAAACCTGGAGACTTAAGACAGTTCATCCCCTGAAAATTTCACATGATCTTTTTCTGTGGTGTTGTTTGTTTGGGTGGTTTTTTTTTTTTTATTCTACATCCCTAAAAATGTAACCAGTGCTAATACATATAAAATTTAATAATCCTGTGGTTAGAAAGAACAGCAGCATACAAGGGGTCATTTCAAAGATTGATGCCACTGTAATACAAGGCTCATTATAAGGTATTTTCTTCTCATTTCATAACTTGTTAGGATGTTTTACTTCACTCTTCAGCTTCCATGATCTTCCACTTCCACACAGCTGAATATTAGTGCCTAACATTTTTCATTAATTCACCACTCCAAATGCTCAAGACTGAATTGAGGAAGAACCAGTACCTAGGCTAGGCACTGGTGAAACTCAGGTTAATAGATTAAGACAGGCAAGAATTTAACTGCTGCCTAAATCAGGGGCCTAGACCTGTCATGTGGACAATGGAGAGGAGTACCTGCACAGAATAGCAAAGAGGATATTTTTGTTGCTTAGACTGCTTAACACAGAGAATGTAAATAATCCCACATAAACATCTAAGGTTTAATTTTTGACATTTCTTTCAGGTAAGAGTCCACCAACTGAAGACCCTAACAATTAAAATACTCAGTCTCAACGTATGTGATAGCAATGGTAGCAATAATAACCACCTGTGCAAGAGACAGAATGTTTATTGTACAGGGACTTTCCACTTGTTCTCTGCTTCTGTAGCTTGTACATTCTTCAAAAGGTCACATTGAAACACCATTCTTGTAGTGCTCTTGTAGTTTTGAGGTTTGATTTTTTGAGGGAAAATATTTTCTAGCCATATGGCAATTATGTATCTCTCTATACAAAACACTGCATGAAGCAGCATTCTACTTTTCAGGCCTGTTTTCTTCTTTCTCTTATTAAGACCAAACCTTCTCATAAAAACTCTACCACTAAACATGTAATTTCAGAGTTCTGATAAGCACTGCTTTCCTTAAAAAACTTTTAACAACATTCTGCACTAGTCTGCTGAGAGTGGCTAGACACACTGATTTCTTTAAGAAAAGTAGAGGTAAGAATGAAGTACCAGAAACTATACACTGCTGTATGCAGCCTCTTCGGTCACCAAAGTACACTAATAGACAGTCAAATAGACTAATATATCAGACAAGGAAGAGCAGTTTTACAGGAATGCAGACAACTGTAAACCCCAAGTATAAAATAAGCACATACTCTGATCTATCAACAGGCACCTACCTATCCTCATCTGGTATTACCACTTTCTACAGTTTCTTGACCACTGCTGACCACACCATTGTTAGCTAGTTTCATCACTTTATTGAATAAATTTTTTGCAACTCTTATAAATTCTTTCCTAAATCAGTAAGTTTTCCTCTTTCAAGACACTTCTCACAGAGATGATGAGGAAAAGAAGGAGCTCCCATAGTGAAGCAAATTATCTGAAAACTGCCTTTCCAATACAATTTGCTCTTTCTAGTACCCAGTGACAAGAACCTCTCTTTTTTCCTGTGGACAAAACAAATACACTTTTATACAGAAAAGGCTTTCTAAATACCAGCAGATGTTCTGCTGTCTACACAATCACAATGCATTTGGGAAGGCAGAATCTCTGAAAGTGATGAATCATTCATCTTCTGAGCTTGCTTCTTGGCACGAATCCAGACAGGCGTACTGTCAGGATTGCTGTTTGCCATCAGCACTTGCTTCCACTGCACCAAACTCCCTCTGTATTATGAGATGCAATACAACCTAACACTAGCCCGGTGGCACTACACAGAAGAGAAGGAGCCATACACATGTTAAAGGTGATATGTGAGGTAAACAGTGACACAACGTGCTAGATATTTCCGGTTCCTGAGAGGATCCTTTAGACATGCCTCTCAGGACTTTCTGGTAGAACAGCTGCCTGAAATGCAGAGAGAAGCATGGCAGAGAAGTCTCATCAACTCAGAAACAGAGACAATAATATCAGCAAGTATCCCACTGGGAACGGAGTGCTCCAGAAGGTGGGAACTAATCAAAGCCTTACCTTCCTTGTACTGTGCTCTTCTGCTCCACCCCGCTAGGTAAAATGACCTTGAAGTCCACTGATCTGTTTATCATGTTCTCCTTCATGCTCGCAAGGTTCTGATCAGGAATTACAGCTGACTCTGTAGGTGACTTGTATTCACTGTGAATTCTGTTTGCTGCAGAAGGTTGATTTGGTGGAGGAGGAGCGCGAGCTTTCATTCTTCTCCTTGAGAAATAAAGGCAAGAACAAAAGTAATAATTTCTCACAAGTATAAACACATTAGTAAGAAAATATGTTCTTTCAGCCATAATCTGATTGTTTTAAAAAATCGTTCTAATGCAAGCCATTTTCTTTTATCATGAAACTTTTCAACAGAGTTGCATTTTATTTTTACATGTTCTCTAAAAATACTATAATTTTTTAATTATACACTCACTTCTACCGTTTGTCTTCCACACCCCACAGGATGAAACAGTTCTATAATTAGGGTATGAAATAATCATTATTTTGTCAAGTATGAAGCATGTTTCTATGAAGAGAGAAACAGAAATACTGGGTTCAGTCCAGACCTGACTCAAGGAAGAGTTGTATTTACATAAATGAATGTTTCATCCAAGTCAGAATGGCAGGAGTGGAGGCAGGGTGAGGTTTCATTCAGCTATATTTGGGTTCCACAGCATTACTCTACTTGAAATATTGTCTCTTCCTCTGATCTGAGTAAGTAGTATTAAATTTGGCTCATCGTACTTCACAGGGAAGCACCGTGAAAAGGTCAACCATGAATGATATCACTTCTTACCACACAACACTAAGAGGCTATAGCTCATTGAAAGCACCCTAAAGAGAACTCATTCTTCTGTAGCAGGCTATGCGCTACATGCAACATACAAAAAAGCTGCATCAACTTGCACCAAACAAGCAGTGTACTTTGCAGAGATGGAAAACCACTACAGACTCAAAGTTTACTTCATTGGCAAGCTTCCACAAAGATAAGCAACATATGTACCATGTTAAAACTTCTGAATAGCTGGCCTCATACCAAGTGCATGTCTAAGAGGATTAATTCTGATGATTAATATCCCAGTGACCTCTTCTGGCTAGATTTATGCCAAGTTTAAGTCAGACTTTAGTGTAACAGATGGAAAAAGCAGTAAATTCTTTACTGAGAAATTATTACCCAGGCTTACTGCCTGCATTTTTTAATCTGCTTGTTTTTAGGGTGCAGGAAAACACTACAATTCTGCACATTATTATTGCCTTGCAAACAATAGAAACAGAGGTCCAGAAAAGTATGGAAAAATCTCTCTAACCCTTAAAAGCCTGCAAAGCTTTGAATCAGCCAAGGGTAAAACAGTGCTCAGAGAAAAAAAAAAAAAAAAAAAGAAAGGATTAATACCAAACCAATCTCTTATTTAATTAGAGACAACCTGTATTGTCACAGATAAAATGATGAAACATACAGTTTGGATTACCAATATAAACTCCTGGCAGAGGAAAAAATAAAAAGTTAGAACTATGTCATATCATCAAAAACAAGAGTTCAGAAACAATCCAAATTCTCTACACTTTTTAATCAATATTTGCATTTGATCAACAATTTTTGACATGTTTCAACTTGCAAAAAAAATCACTACAGTTTTTTTTTTTAAATGTTCATTGCCTTCATCTTCTGCTCTGATCCCCTTACATTTGACTAAAGTTATTTGTAAGCAGGTGGTGAGAGACATGGAAAATTTGTCTAAATCCGGGCAAATGTATAAAGCCAAAGTAGCTTTATTGCTACATTGAAAGACTTCAGATCAATTTACAAATTATATAGTTCTTGCCTTCCATTAACATCAACTGCATCAACACAAGTAGGTACAGAGATTCACATCAACTTCTTTCTTAAAAAAAACAGTTTTCTTTTAAAATATTAGGGGGACAGTTCTGACACAACGGTCCTGACAAACTACTAAGGAGATGGGAAGAAAAGAAGCAGGTGAGCATAATGAGCCTGGCAGAACTATTTTTTTCTTTTTTTTTGTAATTACAATTTATCTGAACTTGTAAATTCCAGATCTTACAGTGAACAGAGAAAATAAAGCAATGGTAATAAAATAAACATGAAACTGAAACCAGTTGAAACTGAAGAGACTTGAAAATTCAGGGAAGAAGGAATGAGTTTTGGAGTTGATGCTGTACACGTCTTTCTTCCCTAGCAATAACACAAAGTTGCATCTTGTTTTCTGAAGGAACTAACAAACAAGGTCAGGCATCTTATTACCAATTTACAGGTCTGAAATCAGAGTGTAATTTTTATTTGGCCACTTTTTAAGAAGTCTTTACAGCCATTTCTGCCAGTTATATACCTTGTAAACATTGCTTAGGGCTGGTAGGCAGGGTGGGAGTGGTGGTGTGTCATGAAATCAGGCATGATATCAAAAGCACCTGTTACATATTGACCAGTGATATAAAATACGAGTATTCTTTTTGGCATTACATGGTCAGGCCCTTTTAGATACTACAAGCATTTTGGTTGTACAGAAAGGACAGCACAGGTCTGTTTCATTCAGAGACACTGGAGAAAGAAACAAAAACATTGCCACCACAGACTCTAACTTAGCAACAGTTCAGGTGACCTCATATGAACTCTTCCACAATAACAACTACATATTTTCTTGAAACAGTCAGACTGCTTTAAAGGCCTGGTTTTCAACATATTCCAAATGAAAGACCTCAAACTATTTCAGTGGAAGCAGATCCCTTCAAAGTTCACATTTGTAGAGCAATATATGACACATTTGCATTTCCTAGCCAAGTTTCTGAAACATCTGAGAAGTATAAACCATGAACTGCAGACTGAAATCCACAGATTTAGGTCTACCTTGGATCTGCACGAGCAGCTGCTTTCTGACAGCAACTGCAGTCAGAAGGTGCTGAAAAGCCTCTAATATTATTGAATGCAAGTCAGAAAAAGAATTGAACTTTCTCTGTCAGAGCTACAATGTTATGAGGGACAATAC
The DNA here is from genome assembly GCF_028858725.1 of Colius striatus. NCBI lineage: Eukaryota > Metazoa > Chordata > Aves > Coliiformes > Coliidae > Colius > Colius striatus. The sequence continues at coordinate 24,531,451 of NC_084762.1, forward strand.
AATGGTGCTCCTTAATAAAAGCCTTTTTGTTCTCCCATAAAAACAATGCACATTGAAAGCATGTCATTTAAAAAGCCTGTTTTAAGCATGGGTACTTTCTATGCTATGAACACAACATACTATTAAAAAGTTGCATATCATTCCTCACTGTGACCTAAATTCCAATTAAGTTTAGCCCAATGTCTTTTTTTCTCCACAAACACATTTCACTGTGCTCAGTACTGAGATACTTGTTAAGCCCCCCTACCTGCTACCAGTCTGTGGATTAAATTACAAGCAGGAAAACTTCAAGCCCTATTTACTCACACAAATGCTTCAATCCAGTCCTTGATGAGGAGACAGAGTAAAAACAAGCAGCTGATTCTACTACACAAATGTACCGTGCATTTTACTGAGGCTTGAAATAGTTAATTGCATTTTACCACAAACTGAAAAAAAAGCATGTCTTTATGAAATAATTAGGTGGAATACATAAGTAACATACCGTCACTATTGTCAGTAACAGCATCAAGTCTTCTCAAAGTGGAAAAACAACAAGCAAACTGACCAACAAGACCAGTGTTTACATAGTACAGCACACAGAAGAAATGCAACAGAAATGAAGAAAAGTTTCACTGGATTAAGAACTTCAAGACAAGGTAACAGAAGCACTTTGGACCTATATTTTATTAATATATAACTACAAAGCAATAGGATGCAACATGGACTTTACAATCCCATGCTGAAAAAACATGACCTGTGTTTCAAACAGATGCATTCCTGGGACTTCCAACCTCACTAGAGATTGTGTTTCTTCAGACAAAATCTAACACAAATAAATAAACAAAAACTGAAGTGATCCTACACATTGCCACCATGATAAAAAAAAAAAAAAAAATGAAATCCTCTCTGCCCTGTAAGGTAAAGACAACTTAGGAGGTTCAGAGCAGACTTCATCCCACGGATGTCAGCAGGAGTTCGCCAAGAGCTCCATACTACACCTATCTGTAGAATCTGGGGTTTTTTCTGTGCCAATTCCTTCTCTAACCATTCAAGTTTAAAAAAATCCCAAATAAAAACAAAACAAAAAAACCAACCAGGCTACAACATAGCAGAATTAAGGGAAACATTCATTTTTTATAAAGTGAACAACTAGCACAGGACCTCCAACTCAGTTAAGTCAATTTGCACTCTTGTCAATGCACAAGGCTGGAACAATTGCAGAGGGCTTCTCTGTGACATCTGTGTGCATCCCATCTCATAACTAGGAGGAATAAATCAACACAAGAGTGCTCAGTGATGAGCCCAAGTACACAAATGCAGTGTCTCTGGGGTGGAAAAAAGGAAACACTGAAGTAAACTCTTCTGACTTTCAGGTGACTGCACTCTGACAGTCTTTTGAGTGGAAGCCTATGCACATTGATGTTTGAGAAAAAAAAAACAAACAAAACAACTCAAACCAAATGAGTCCTTTCTCTCTCTTTCTCTCTGGCAACTTGCATAGCAAAGAGAGAAACCCAGCCCCTGAGGCACACCTCACACTCCAAATCATAAGGACACAGACAGCATGGCAGAAGTCACTCTTGCCTAGGGATCTAGTTTGTGAAGCAGATAACCTTTAGAGAACATTTCTTTTTCACTCTTTGTTGCTCATGGAAAAGAAATGAAAACATAGATCACAGACTGGGAAAAAGACACTCACAGCATTGGAAGTAATAGCAAGCAAGTTCCCTCTTTGTAATTAAAATCCCTCCAGCTTCTAGATGCAGCAGCTCAGAAAAAATATAACACAACAGAAATGTAAAGGCAATCCAGACATATTATCACCAATATAAAGCTACTTCAAGAATTTTGAAAATGGAAACCAAAAGTTAAACAAATCACACAGAGACAGAGAACAAAAACCAGGACAGCATTCATCCAGCTCGCCCTATATCATAAACTAGAGCTCCATTCCGCTTTACCATCTCTAACACTTAAATTAACCCATTAATCAAAGTTTTGGGGTTCTTTTTATTGGGGCGGAAGGTCGGGAGAATAATAATTAAAAATAAAAAATCCAAGAACGTACTCAACATTCTTTTAGACTATCACAGGCAAAATAAACTGACGCATTACAAGCATGTCCAACACAGGTAACTTTAAATCTCACACATCACAAATCACAATTGCCAGTATTGTTATCGAAACATTACAAAAATATGACACTTTCTAAACAGCTCAAGTATTCATCAGAACCTAAGATTCAAAGAACTGTAGATCCCTATGTTACTTTAATTTTTCAAATAAAATATGTTTTTAAAATTGTCTTTACTCTGAATTTCCTGGCTATTATGGTATATAATTATTTTGCGCTTTTCTCTTTTGAAACATTTATTTGACCTCAATATTACTTTTAAAAGATCATTTCATTTCTAAGTCAGGATCACACTGACAGATATGATGAAAATTATTCCCTTGTGGGTCTGATAAAGTCACCCAAAATAGAAAAGAATAAATAATTTGTTTTTGGCAAAGAAATGAAAGTTATTTAATTATATTTTTTATCTTCTATTTAATTTTAATGATGAGAAACCCTACAGCTTTACATATTTTAAAAATAAAGTTTTAATGCCAGGAAAAAAAAAATAGACCAGAAGCAAAATGAATGAGAACATTTGTAGAAAAGGAAGCAAGGATGGAAGTACACAACTGTGCCTGCCAAAGGTTGAAAATCAAGAAAAATAAACAAAAGTCAAGGTGAGATTATACCGTCTAATATATATATTATAATTATAATAAATAATATAGAAGTAGTTCCTAACACTCTGTCTCTGATTTCCAACTTTTCACAAACTTAAACAATTGATCATTTGAAAGCATTGTGCTGCACTCTCCCAGTCTTAAAAGTACAAGTGAACAAACTTGTTATAAATTGCTACCAGAGACATCTCCCCAGATGTTGACTCATTTCATAAGGCTGAGGTGTATGCCAACACATGGCAGAGATCTGGCCACTCTGATGCTTGTGAAGCATAGCACAGCTGCCAAACAGGAGAAAATGGCTTCCAAGTGAGATTGAGACCCCTGCACTGATACTACACAGTTGAACTATTAAGAGCTCATCATCTGCCCGGAATTCCAAACCATCTGTTAGCCTATGGCTGGTATCCTCAAATACACTGAGTCATTCTCCTAAGATCCAGTATAAAACAGTTCACTTATCAGTTTCATGATATGGGAAGAAGCCAGAAGTACATTCACCTGATTTTCTGTAGTGCACAGGCTGTGCAATTCACCCCACTGCTACCTTAGAGAGCCCTCATTTAAGAGTGAAAGGAATGATGGAGCTCTACATGAGATGGAATTCAACTGCTCAAGGATTAAAATTTCAGCCCACAAATGCTTTTACACCTATTAAACAATCACACCATTGAGCCTAACAGATCTACCTGTATCAGTTCCCAAAACAAAACACAAGCCCTAGAGAAAACCTTTTAAAAAGCAGCCAAATCCTGGGTCTTGGCTACATGCCCACTGCCTGAGTATGTATTGCAAGGTCTAGCTGTCTCACAGGACTTTTGAGATACCACCCACTCGTTCGGTGTGTGGCAAAGACCACACTACGAGCTGGTGCCATCATGTGCAACTCCATCAGGCTGCATATCAGTAAAGAGGAATGAAATGGGAGAGCACCTAATAGTATGTAATTATTTGCCTCATCTGCTGAAACACACACTGAAGAAAAAAAAACACATCTTCTGTGGTTAAAGGCAAGAAACCATACATGAGTTATTATATTTTGGAATAGTAAACTGCTGTGATCTAAACCACGGTAGTATCACATCTCTGAGTCATACATACACAAATAGTTTTAACTGTTTAGCTTGGAAGATGTGATCAAAACAAAACTCCACTAACAATTCATATTGGAGGCTCGGTTAACAGGCTTCATCATAAAAAAAAAATTGGTCTAGAAAAGTAAAAATAAAAAAATAGCACACTAGGTAGGGATGGTGGAACCTTACTCTTTCCATGACAACATCTGCCAGAGAAGATTCAGATGAATCAAAACACTGATAAAGGCAATCCATATTTAGACTTTTGGATGCAAATGTTCAGCCACCAGCTAAAACTAACTGCCAATTTCACAGTGACCAAAATAAAAAGATTGCCAAGCAATAACTGTTAAAATTACTTGCATCAGAACCATCAATGGGTTAGTGCAAAGTATTTTGTGGCCTGCCATGCAATCCTGTTCCTATCAGTGTTTTTTACTTCTTCCTCCGTTATTCACACACCCACACTGTTTTTTCCCCACTCATCAAGTACCGAGCTATTAGCTTCGTTCCATTCCAAGCAAATGTAATAATAATACCACCACTAAAGGAAATATCACACTGCTCATGCTCATATTAAATGCTATGCAGTTCCATCACCTGTGACTAAATCAGGTGGTTTTGCATGGTATGCTGAAAGAGAAAAAGAGAACTACACTATTTTAATATTAATTATGCTTATACACAATGGTTAGTGGTTAGCTAAAAATAAGTGTCCATGCTAACATCCCAAATATACTTAGAACGATATCCAGAATACTGTGACTTATACTGTAACATGCCCAGCTCCCACTGCCAGGACACCCTGTCCTCAGTGCTCCCAAATCTTTACTGAGCTTTTAAGAATGCTCAGTTTAGCAGACAGGAAGATGCAACCATGCAGATAGCCACTGCACATCGAGTTCCCTGAAGATGGCAAATCCTGTGGCTGAGCTGTGAAAACCACAAGGTTAAAATACCATTAACTACTGAGACAGTGAGATTTCTCAACATTATTCATGAAAGTATCATCAGGTTCATGCCAGCTAACTGGATCCTTACTAACTGCTTACCTGTGGATGCTTACCTGTGGGAAAACACTAGCATGAAAAGAAAGCCAAGGGTATTTCCAAGCAGGCTGGAATCACTGTTGGCATTGTGTTCTCTGCATGTTGTAGGCAAATAGATATCCTTCAGCTTCATCAGCTGTGGTTATGCAAGGATGCTCTTACCTCACTGTTTTTAAGCTTCATGCTGAGCTCTCTAGTAACACACTTATGTCTGGACAGATAACTTATTAGTTGGAATAGGTTTTAATAACTGCAAATAGTTACATTAGTCTTCATCATCTTTATTAATAGCAAGCCAAGGAAAGTAGTGAGAAGGTAATTTGTTTCTATAGGGGTCAATAACTAAAGATATTACTACACAAGCCTGAGGTTAGTTCAGAAATACTCACACTCTGTGATACCTCCCCTGAAGTTATAGGTGCTGTACAGATTTCAGTGTGGTTATCCTTTCCTAATATCTTATTAACAATTGCTTTCAATAAGGCTATTTAAATAAACAAATATAGAAGATTATTACTGAGCAGCATTGATGTATAAACTCTCCTGTGGTGACTTGTATGTGAATCAAGATGCAACTTCCAGGTGCACTTGCACTGCATTTCTAAGCAAATATAACCCAGACTGTGTTCTATTTCTGCACTTGCAGACTTTTTAACTTCACTACCACCTACTGAGAATCACGTTCTAGAGGCTTGAAGACTGCTTATTAGGGCCCTATTGCTGAAAAGTGCTTCCTTTATTGTTTGTTTACAAGGAACACAGAAGAAGATGGAAGAGTTTTGAAAGAATTGAAGAAAAACAACGCACATGGTGAAATTCTGATGTAATTTACTGTTCTGGCTAATTCCTGGTTTTATACAAAATCACTGATATTACTATAGAATAATACTCCTACCTATATCCATTTCAACTAGAAAGAGCCCTAAACTAGGGTCCATCTGAGGTGTAGATAGGGGAGATTTATGTTTAGAGTGATTACTTGCTTAAATAAAGTACATCTAGGGTAAACATGAACACACGTAACTTTGAGCTAGCAGATTGCTTCTCATTTAGTGAGAATGCCCCAGGAGTATGCTACCAAAGTTCACTTGACCCATTCACCCTTACACACACAGATTCTAAAAAACAGGGAGGCAATGGTATCTGAGGGACTTTAGCTCTTTGCAGAATTAAACTGAGAAGAGGCGAAACTGAGAAGAGGCGAAACAAACAAAATGGAGTACGGCCTGCACACTATGAGAACAACAACCGCCTCAGCGAAAGTGCAGTCTCATTGAGACCGCTTCATTTCCAAGAAGCAGAAGTTAAAGACATTTCCTAAAAAAGGCTGCGGCCTGTGGTTATCAGGAGAGGCCAGACCGAGGGTCAAGAGCTTGTAACTATTGTTCGAACCCTATATCTGTTGTGTGGCGTGTAAACCCTATAAAAACCCTTTCCTACTGAGCACCAGGGTCGCCTCCTCTGACTCCTGCGTGAGTTACGAGACGACCCGGAGCTCCGAAATAAACCTCACCTCGTGCGTTTGCATCAAGTCGGCTCCTCGTTTTCCTCTGAGGTGCGCGTCAGCCTGGGTAGAGGAAAGCTTCGCCTTTCATTTGGGGGCTCGTCCGGGATCAACGACGAACACCTCAGGAAACGATGACCCCTTGGAGGTGAGCTTTTTGTGTGAATGTTTGTGGCGCCACATGAGAGCTTGTGAGCTTGTGTAGATTGAGATTAAGAGTTTGTGGTTTGTGTAACTGAGCAGGCTTTGTTGGGATAATATTGTTTTTAACGTTATTTCTTTCCTTTATCTCTGTTTCTTTTGTGTCTCTAAGAGTTTGTGGTTTGTGTAACTGAGAGCTTTGTTGGGATAATATTGTTTTTAACGTTATTTGTTTCCTTTATCTCTGTTTCTTTTGCGTCTCTCGAAATTTAAATTAGTGCCCATCCCTCTATGTCATAGGCTGCATACCGTTGACCAAGTCTGAGACTAGGTCTGGATCTAGCCGCACCTAAGCCCCTTTTTAGGGTGCCTTAGAAAGCAAGGGGGTCCAGACTGAACCTCGTGACTCAACGGCAGGGTCTCCTTAAATAAGCCTACTGTTGACCAGGTCTGGGACTAAGGATTTTTTCCTGAACCTCGTGACCCAACAGTCCATAATCCCCAACTTCAGTAAGAAAAACACTTAGGGATACACGGATAAGGTTCTCATTCTCTCACTCTCTTTCTCTCTCTCTCTCTCCATTAACCTCTGAAAATGTTTTAAGTGTGTGAGATTGGGAGCTCACTGTTGCATAGATATCTTAAGCATCAGAGACCAAGTGAATGTTACTTTTGTGGGTGATTGGGTGAGAACATACCTCGGTACCCTTGTAAGTTCAGGGAATGCTTTTTGTGCCGCCTCTGTGTCCATAAGTGTATTTGTTGTTTTTTTTTTTTTTCACCTCGTGCATTTGCAAAAAAAAAAAAAAAAAAAAAAAAAAATTTTTAGATGTGCCTGATTAATTGTATTGATTTTTTATGTTCTACCTGTGTAAGGATAGGAGTCATAATTGTCAGGGTTGTGTTATGTTGTTTTGGAAGTAAGGGTCAGGGAAAAACTGAAGCTGCTGGGTCAGTAAAGGTCTGACAGACTTTAAAGAGGTTTCTGAGTAGCACGTGTGGGGGACAGACGTGTCCGGCACCACAGGCTACGGCCCTGGGGGACGCCTCACGGGTGAAAATAGGCAACCTTTGCCTACAAGTGAAACCTAGCTGGTCCTTGTGGAGTGAATGAGGGGACGAAGTCTCCGCCCTTCTGAAATTTTGATAAGATCTCTTCCGTGGTGTAAGAGCCGTGGAGAGCGAGAAACCGTTTCTGTGTGTGTGTGTCTTATTATAATCTTTTTTGTATTACTGATAACCATGGGGCAGTCCCGATCCACCCCTCTGTCATTAACATTGGCACATTGGCCAAAAGTAAAAGCACGAGGGCAAAACCTGTCTCTTATTATCAAGAAGGGGGATTGGCAAAATTATTGCGAAAGTGAATGGCCAACTTTTAAAGTAGGATGGCCACGGTCAGGTACCTTTGACATCCATACCATACGGGCAGTCCGAATGTCTATTTTCTCCTCAATAGGAGGCCATCCTGACCAAGAACCATATATCACAGTATGGGAAGACTTGGTGATATATCCACCGGACTGGGTCCGACCATTTCTTCCAAGTGATAAAATAAGAGTCCTAGCCCCATCCTACTCATACTTTAGCCGGGGCGTACCTGTGACAACCAGGACTCTGGCTCTCACAGGAGTAGAAGAGGGGGTGACCAATAATGGGGGAGATTATGAAAAATTGAAAGAACCAAGCCCTAAGACCAAGGTATATCCAGAGGTCGAGGGACCCCCTGAATGGACTCCACCTGTATCCACATCTATACCCACCGCCCCCCCAACTGGACCCCAGTCCCCAGACGAGGGAGTACCTGTGCCGTATAACCCGGGGGGTTGGGAAGAAGGACCCTATACCGGTACCAGGAGTAAACGGGGGATAACACCTGAGGGACCAGACTCCACTGTAGCCTTACCACTCCGGGCGGTGGGGCCAGCCCCCACAGAGCCAGATGAGTTACAACCATTACAGTACTGGCCCTTTTCGTCCTCCGATTTGTACAACTGGAAAGCAAATAACCCTTCTTTTTCTGAGAACTCTGCTGCCCTCATAGGACTAGTCGAATCCCTGATGTACTCCCATCAGCCCACATGGGACGACTGTCAGCAGTTACTTCAAACACTTTTCACCACAGAGGAGCGAGAACGAATCTTCTCGGAGGCACGGAAAACCCTACAGGAAGGCCAACCAGGCCAACCCCCTCGAACAGGAATGGAAGTGGAAGCGTTGTTCCCAGCAGCGCGACCGCAATGGGACTATAATACAGCAGCAGGTAGGGAACGACTGTCCATATACCGCCGGGCTCTGGTAGCAGGACTAAGAGGGGCAGCCAGGAAACCTACCAATCTGGCAAAGGTGAGAGAAATTATGCAGGGGCCTAATGAACCACCCTCGGTGTTCCTAGAACGTATCATGGAGGCCTATCGTATTTATACCCCGTTTGATCCCGAATCTAGGGGACAGCGGGCCTCCGTTATCATGTCCTTTATTGGACAAGCTGCACCAGACATAAAACGAAAACTGCAGCATATCGAGGGATTGCAGGATTACACCCTGCAAGATATTGTTAAAGAGGCTGAAAAAGTGTTCCATAAAAGGGAAACTGAGGAAGAAAAGTGGGAGAGGGAAAAGAATGAGAGAGAGAAGGAAGAAATACGGAGACAAAAGAGACAGGATAAGAATTTAACAAGAATACTTACTACAGTAATGGCCGAGGGGAAACGCCAAGGGGAAAGACAGGAGAGAGGAGGAAGGGACCTGGGCGACAATGACAGGAATAAGGGACCCAGAAGACTGGGAAAAGATCAATGTGCCTTCTGCAAGGAACATGGGCATTGGGCCCGTGAATGCCCCAAGAAAAAGGGAAAGAGAGTGCTAACCCTGGAGGAAGATGAAGATTAATGGGGTCAGGGCCCGGAACCCCTCCCCGAGCCTAGGATAACGTTAAATGTGGAGGGGACCCCAGTAAATTTTTTGATTGATACTGGGGCAGAATATTCCGTACTGAAAACCTCATTAGGGACTGTAACTAACAAACAGACCATGGTAATTGGAGCAACAGGTCGAAAAGAATACCCCTGGACAACTAATCGAACTATTGACTTGGGAACTAACCAAGTATCCCATTCTTTTTTGTTAATACCCGAGTGCCCTACCCCCCTCCTCGGGCGAGACCTGTTAACAAAAATGAAGGCTCAGATAAGCTTTACTTCTGCTGGCCCTGAGATCGCCCTTGCAGGCGGAAAGCCAAAAACATGCATATTGTCCCTGCACTTGGGGGAGGAATATAGACTATACCAAAACCCCAAGGAGAACCTGGATAACCTTGAAAAATGGCTCAAGCAGTATCCGAAGGCATGGGCCGAAACTGGGGGCATGGGGGAAGCGGTGAACATCCCTCCCATAGTGATCGAGCTGCAATCAAGTGCCACCCCAATAAGCGTAAAACAATACCCATTGTCAAAAGAGGCAGTAGCAGGGATACGACCTCACATCGACAAGCTTGTACAACAAGGGATTCTTGTGCCTTGTAAATCTCCCTGGAACACACCACTCCTGCCGGTAAAGAAACCTGGGACTGGGGATTATCGGCCAGTACAGGACTTGCGGGAAGTCAACAAAAGAGTCCTTACCTTACATCCTACGGTACCCAACCCATATAATCTCTTAAGCTCTCTTCCCCCAGATCGTACCTGGTATACAGTCCTTGACCTAAAGGATGCATTTTTCTGCTTGCGACTGCATCCAGTGAGCCAGTTGATTTTCGCTTTCGAGTGGAGAGATCCTGAAAGTGGGAGAGTGGGTCAACTCACGTGGACAAGATTACCACAAGGATTTAAGAATTCTCCTACCTTGTTTGATGAAGCCCTCCACAAGGACCTGGCAACTTTCCGGGCACAAAACCCACAGGTAACTTTACTCCAATATGTAGATGACCTCCTACTCGCGGCGTCCACCAAAGAGAACTGCCTGATGGGAACTCGCAGACTACTGGTTGAACTTGGAAGGTTGGGGTACCGTGTCTCAGCGAAGAAGGCACAAATCTGCCGGAAAGAGGTAACCTATCTGGGATATGCTCTAAAGGATGGAAAAAGGTGGCTGACGGAAGCCCGAAAGAAGGCCATCTTGCAGATCCCCACCCCGTCAACCTCTCGACAGGTGCGTGAGTTCCTGGGAACAGCGGGGTTCTGTCGTCTGTGGATACTTGGGTTTGCTAGCTTGGCTGAACCACTATATCCACTCACAAAAAACAAGGGAGAATTCGTATGGGGCAAAGAGCAGGAGGAGGCCTTCACCAACATAAAGAAGGCGCTGTTAAGTTCCCCTGCTCTGGCGTTACCTGACCTCACCAAACCATTTACTCTGTTCGTGGATGAGCGAAAGGGAGTGGCCCGGGGTGTGTTAACACAGAGACTTGGACCCTGGAAACGGCCAGTGGCATACTTGTCAAAGAAATTAGACCCCGTGGCCAGTGGATGGCCTGCCTGCCTTAAAATAGTGGCTGCCACAGCAGTCTTGGTAAAAGACTCTGATAAACTTACTTTTGGACAACCAATTACAATCATTGCAGCCCACTCCCTGGAAAGCATTATTCGGCAACCTCCTGACCGATGGTTAACAAATGCCAGGATGACTTACTATCAGAGTCTGTTACTAACTGAACGTATTAAGTTTGCCCCTCCAGCCATCCTGAACCCAGCCACACTGATGCCTGAAGCAAGAGAGAGTGACCAGCCTCTCCATGAATGCCAAGAGGTTCTAGCCGAAGAAGTGGGCATTCGCGCAGACCTGACTGACCAGCCTATGGAAGGAACCCCCTCGTGGTTCACCGATGGGAGCAGCTACCTGCTGGAAGGAAAGCGTAAGGCTGGCGCAGCCGTAGTGGACGGGAAACGGGTCGTGTGGGCTAGCTCGTTGCCAGAGGGGACCTCTGCCCAGAAAGCCGAACTAGTAGCCCTCATACAGGCCCTGAGGCTGGCTGAAGGAAAAGTGATTAACATATTTACCGATAGCAGATATGCCTTCGCAACTGCTCACGTCCATGGGGCAATATACAGACAGAGGGGGCTCTTGACATCAGCGGGGAAGGAAATTAAGAACAAAGAGGAAATTTTAAATCTCCTAGAAGCCGTACACCTCCCCAAAAAGGTGGCCATCATACATTGCCCAGGGCATCAAAAAGGAGATGACTGGGTTGCAAGAGGGAATCGAATGGCAGACACAACTGCCAAAGAGGCCGCACTAGAGGCCATGATACTCTCAGTAAAACTTGACGACAAACAGGCAGTGGAAGGAAAGGAAGAAACAAACCTATCCGCTGAGGAAGGGAAAGCTTACATCGATAAAATGCACCGACTTACGCATTTGGGAACTGAAAAACTTATCACACTAGCAAAAAAATCACGCTACAAGGTCCAGGACCTACGGAAAACTGTGGAACGTATCGTACAAAATTGCGAGGCATGTGCCTTTACAAATGCAGGACATACTAAAGGAATCCAAGGAAAGAGACTGAGAGGAGATCGACCAGGAGCATATTGGGAAGTAGACTTTACGGAAGTAAAGCCTGCCCGGTACGGTAACAAATATTTGTTAGTGTTTGTAGATACCTTCTCTGGATGGGTCGAAGCATACCCTACAAGGAACGAAACAGCACTAGTAGTGGCAAAAAAGATCCTGGAAGAGATTTTTCCCCGGTTCGGTATTCCCAAGGTAATCGGGTCAGATAATGGACCTGCCTTTGTCGCCCAGGTAAGTCAGGGAGTAGCCAGACAATTGGGGATTAACTGGAAGCTCCATTGTGCATATCACCCTCAAAGTTCAGGACAGGTAGAAAGGATGAATAGGACCTTGAAAGAAACTTTAACTAAATTAGTAGCGGAGACCGGCAGGAGGGATTGGACAGTCTTTCTCTCCCTCGCTCTGTTTAGGGTTCGAAACACCCCAGGACCTACGGGGCTCACCCCTTATGAAATCTTGTATGGGAGTCCCCCTCCTCTGACAGAAATAGTGGGGACTGATGAACCTGTTGTGCCCTCTCTTACTCTTGCAGCACGCCTAAAAGCGTTGGAAGTAGTTAGAAAAGAAGTTTGGGAACAGTTGAAGAACCTCTACGACCCAGGCGAGGTGTCGATGCCCCATTCGTTCCAGGTCGGAGACAAAGTTCTGATTAGACGACACCGATCAGAGACGCTCGAACCTCGGTGGAAGGGACCGTATGTGGTATTGTTAACAACTCCCACCGCTGTAAAAGTCGATGGGATTACTGCGTGGGTACATTCAGCGCATGTAAAAAGGGCACCTAGAGATATACAAAAGGATGATTGGGTGGTGGAAAAGACTGATAATCCTCTTAAGCTTCGTGTGTTTCGGAAACCAAACCGAAACACCTAGGGAAAATCTGTTGGTGGGACTAATCCGAGATTTCGGGAAGGCCCAAAATGCAACCAGTATCACTGCTTGTTTACCATTACCACAAGCAGCTGGGGAGCCTATTCCGTGGGGTATAATCCCGGCGGGACCACTACCAAAATATAAAAATAATGTATCCCAATTTTGTAAGAGTGTGCCCCGAACTAGGACTGGGGTAGGTCGGCGATTTATCAGGACACGAAAATCACAGTGGAAAATCAGGAAGGAAGACTGCAAACGAAAACTTAATTCTGTATATAAAAAGGGAGGGATCCATTCTGTGGGGACGTGTTATTTTGATGAGGAAAAACAAGTTACAGTAACTACCACTGAAACTTACTCTGAAGTGGTATGTCAGAATATCACACAATTAGACCCCAAGGTCTGGCAATCTATCTGGGGACCCGCTATTGCAGAAACTTTTAGCTACATAGGACCAGTAAACTGGTGTGTGCAGTTTCAAGGAAAGCAGGATCAACACTATACACACACTTTTCATGAGATGACTTCTAAAAAAACGATTGTGGAACACACACATGGGTGGAACTGTACCAAAGTCCTCAACTGTGACACCCCGGAGAGGGAAATAGGGATTTTCCCCGTCCGTTATCTGCTTAAGTGGGGATGTGAATGTCGAGGATACAAACATACCCTGCCACCACATACTAAAGGTGGGTCAGATGGGGAAATGCTTGACTGCAAATATACTACAATCCAGAGTCCTGGAAATTTAGTATGGGTCACTAACGAACGGAAATGGACCACACATATTTCCATTGATGGGCCTATTAATCAAATTACCCTAGGGGTGCCCACACTGTGTCCCTACTGGAAAAAGTCTGGAGAAAAAGAACTTATACCTCGAAAGAGGAGGGATGTAAGTAAAGAAGGCGAGGAAGCCCCCAGTGATGAATGGCAGGAACCAAAAACTGCGATAAAAATAGGGTGGGCAATTGAATCCATATTTCCCCAAATCGCAGCATATAGAAATAGGGAGATGCTTGATAAATTGTTGGCACAAACCGCGCGATTAGCGGCTGTTACTAAAAAGGGATTTAAAGATATGAATTTCCAACTCCAGGCAACTAGCAAAATGGCTCTGCAAAATCGGATGGCCCTTGATATGTTACTATTAAAGGAACATGGGGTTTGTGGGTATCTAAAAAATAAAATAAGCGACTGTTGTATACATATCCCAAATGTTACGGAAGCTGTAGAAAACGATATTAACAAATTACATCAGATAGAGGAAAAAACAAAAGGAATTGAAGAGGAAGCCCGAAGAAATTGGGTAGGGGAAGTATTCAATTCCCTAGGAATACATATTGCTGAGTGGTTATCTTCATTAATCCAAACTGTGATAATTACTATTATTCTTATTGGTATAATCTTTATTTCTTATAAGTGTGTTTTAGGACTGTGCCTAAAGGGGTGGAAGAAGACTCCAAAATGACATCCATAATGTTATAAGCATAGAATAGAAATATAATGTTAGTAAGTGTTAGTCCTGACCACTGGCCTGGCCTCTCCAGAAATTCTAAGATTAGAAATGTACAAAAGAAAAAGAGGGGAATGAGAAGAGGCGAAACTGAGAAGAGGCGAAACAAACAAAATGGAGTACGGCCTGCACACTATGAGAACAACAACCGCCTCAGCGAAAGTGCAGTCTCATTGAGACCGCTTCATTTCCAAGAAGCAGAAGTTAAAGACATTTCCTAAAAAAGGCTGCGGCCTGTGGTTATCAGGAGAGGCCAGACCGAGGGTCAAGAGCTTGTAACTATTGTTCGAACCCTATATCTGTTGTGTGGCGTGTAAACCCTATAAAAACCCTTTCCTACTGAGCACCAGGGTCGCCTCCTCTGACTCCTGCGTGAGTTACGAGACGACCCGGAGCTCCGAAATAAACCTCACCTCGTGCGTTTGCATCAAGTCGGCTCCTCGTTTTCCTCTGAGGTGCGCGTCAGCCTGGGTAGAGGAAAGCTTCGCCTTTCAAAACCTACATTATTCCACCTACCTCCATGACAAAGGTTTTAAATCACCTGCCTACAAATAGTGGTAAGATCACAGTAATTGCGAAAAGCCTACAAAATCTAATGTACCAAAGAAAAGGGGACAGACAAAAAGGATGTGGACAAGAGGGATCTTGGCTCAGTTCCAGAGGCTTAGACCTAAAAGGGCTTCCCAAAACATTAGAAATACATATTTCTAGGAGAAAATTAATTTAATCAATAGCAACTAGCTCTGTGTTTTTACAGGCTGCAGGCCAGAAAGTATCTGTGCTTCTTCTGAAACCTAATCTTTTAAACTGGAAGGTCCCAGGCAGGAGAGAGACAAGTCATTTTCCAGCAGCACTGACCATTGCTAAAAAGGAGAAGGCCTCTGAGTTTCCTCTGAAGTTCATCTTCCCTTGGAAAAGCACTCATGACGTTGTCATGGTTAATATTACACAAAATTTCTTGGGGCGGGGAGTGGACAACTGCATCCAAGTCCAATGCCCTCTGTTCCTATGTATTCAAAGTCTAGCTCTGTCATCAGGGTGGAGGATAAACAAGGAGATACAATTTACTTCCTTTGAATTGCCCCATCTAGAACACCAAAGGCAAAAATCTCTCTCTTTTTTCATATATATCTATTTTGTAAATTCAAATTTTGTAGGAAACTACATGTCACAGAAGCAGCCAGCACAACTACAGTGCTTACAATCTTCTCCTTAGAGCTAGAAAAAAAAAAATCCCCTAAAAGATCTAACAATGTATTTTTGTGAGATACAGTTTATATTGCCTTGTAGAGAAACAGTTCAGAGATGCCAGGACATTCCTTACTCTTTTAATCATCTTTTTAATTAGCATTTATAATTCAGTTTTAATTCATATTCCATCACATAGTAAAAAATTGCATAGATCAGTATATTAAAAGAAGTTAACAAAGCAAATGTCTCAGGTCAATGAGATAAAGAAATACTCAACTTCAATACTACAGTATTAAATGTTGTCCCACTCCATACTTATAGGATGCCACTGGTGTTTCTGTCAGGAAATCCCACTGCTTCAAGACGATATGCTTAACAAAACTTCTCATGAGAACCACGCATATTTTTCTTTCACTTTTGGATACTCTCTTATTTTTAAATGACACAGGAATCAAGTACTTCTAAGTTTAGATTGAAGTTTGTGCATTTTGATTAATGAAAAACAAATCATAAACTTAATTGTGAAGTAATAAACCCTGCTGTAATTCTACACTGGAGTTCTACATTAATATAAAAGCAGAAAGTCTGATGAAAGAGAAAATTGCAAATGTTAAAACAGATAAATATACTTAAAACATCAAACAACTGATAAGTTGGCCTCTCAAGTCTGATCTTGATTTATCAAGTAAGAATAGGAATGATTTAATGATTTTAAAATGTCAGCAGAACCCATTTGTTTAGTCAGTTTCCATTTAAAAATATTTAATGTATCCTGTAGGCACACATGGTACTCAATGGATTTTAAATCTCACAAAACAAAAAATGATGTAGTATCAACTGAGTACTTAACAGCCTCATGCAGTGCAAACTTGAATGCATAATAAAGAAAAGTTTGATAAATCAGGCATGTCAACACACCCAGACAGTATCAAATGAGAGAGGAAGCAGCCAAAGACTTTATCACAGACAATCAAACCAGGGATGATTGTTCTGGGCATTTTACTAATGTGTGGGTGGCACTGGCTCGGGACACGTAAGACAGACAAGAGTCTGAGCCACTATGGACTTTACAGAGTAAAACCAAGACCTTGCATCATCGATCAGTAGACTGAAAGATGCAGGAATGCTGTTACATGTTATAAATGAGAAAACACTACTAACAGAGAAAAGCTAGTTACTACTTCAGAATTTTAAACGCTATTCAGAGATACTCACTGCAAACATGCTTGAGGCTGCTCTCTAAGTACTGATTGGGCATCACAGCAGTGACAGATTGCACAGACATGCCTGAGCTAGCTGCAAACTCAGCAGAGGCTACAAAACCCACACAAGAAGTAGGGTATATTGGACTACCTTACAACATGAACTGCTATAGTTACACTAGAAATGGCAGAAGGCACACATACCTCAAATGTATGTACCAAAAAAACACGATAATTTAGAACTGGTCTGTTAACAAAGAGAAAGGATTTCCTTCTCCTTGTCAAAACCAAAGAAACAGCAATGTTAATGACATCTGACATCCTTTAGCTTCCTTGTCTTGTCAGGACTGATTTTGATATTAAAAAAATGTCTCATGGAAGCTTTTCTCAGTTCCAGAGCTGACTGTTTTCAACTGTGGACCTTATCCTGTAGCTATCATCTGAGAGCCACCAACTTCAAAGACTTATAAAAAGCTTAACTTTCTCTATGTCAATTAAACTGAAATCAAACTAATGACTGAAAAAGCTAACAAACTAATACTTTTCAAGAAGATATGGGTAAAGAACATAATCAAATAAACTTCACCTCATATGAAAACGACACTAAAATCTGGCATTTAATGCCTATGCAAGCTGTTGGCAGACTACACTAAAACAAGGCTGTCTGTCCCATCTGAAAGCAGCCACCAGGGAACACCAAATTAAATCAGAATTGTTTGGAAGGGATTAACTGCAGGGTTTCCTCCTCACAACCGATAGAAACCAAAACAAAGAAATTCTGGACTCAGTGAAGGCAATAGATTTGCCACTGACCTTGCAGAAAGCCAAGTTTTCAGCCTGGCAGAACTCCAACAGAGCTCAGTTTCATCTCTGTGTTGACAGCCTCGCTTGTTGCCTCTTCCAGCTTGAACACAACTTTCAAGTACCAGGACAAAGCCAAGCACCAGCAGCATGACACCTAGCAAAGCTTTGGGATGCATAGTACTACCCTGGCTATCCACTCAGCTGCCTTCTAGATCTGCAAAGGCACAGTTCTGTTATTAAAAAAAAAAAAAAAAGTTATCAATTAATGTAAAAGAAAAAAGGGAGTAGAAAATTTCTGTTGTATCTAGTGACAGGACAAGGGATAATGGAAAGAAGCTGGAATACAAACAATTCCATTTAAATATACGGAAAAACTATGTCACTGTGAGGGTGAGGGAGCCCTAGCATAGGCTGCCCAGGGAGGTTGTGGAGTCTCCTTCTGTGGAGGTCTTCAAAACCCACCTGGATGTGTTCCTGTGTGACCTGATCTAGGTGGACCTGCTTCTGCAGCGGGGTTGGACTAGTTGATCTCTAAAGGTCACTTTCAACCCCTACCATTCTATGATTCTATGAAAATATGCATATTTTTGTCCATTTCCTGAAGCAAAAGTAATAACCTTCAGTATAAGATTCTGTTTATACTGATGTGTAAGTGCAGTGCTTGAAATACAGGCCATAGCAAAACCAACGCAATGCTTGTATGCATTACAAGCTACCTCCCTTCTCACAGCCTGTTTTATAGTATTTTTTTTCCTGCAGTTTGTACTGGTTTGTATGAATAAAACCTATTTTTCCACCAAATTTTTCCTTCAAAAGTTAGTTAAAAGCCATGCCATTAGAAGAGCTTTATTTCAAGATTTTGGCAACCCTCTTATCTTAAGACGAGAGGCCATGTCAAATCTTAAACTCAGTGAGCTATCCCAGGCTCATGACATATCCAAAACAGCACTGCCGTGTGAATCGGATATTGGCAGAACTAAAGAGAAACATTAGCAGCATTCATTACACAAACTTAAATTTTGTTTTTGGTTTCTTACCAGCACCAAAACCCAAAACTTCCTTCTCTCCATCTACACAGTTACCTGAGGTATGCCAGAGTACATGTGCCTAATTGCAAGAAGATCTGCCTACAAGGAATCCTTAAACCCAATCCTGAAGTAAGAAGGTAAGCAGCAACTGGCCTTAGCCCCATGGATGACTCATTGGTCTGAGCTACTAAATTAATGCTGAACCCAACGGAAAAGCAGTCAGTAACCAAAACTAGATTGGGGTGGAGGAGTCAAGAGGAATTTTGACTAATACAGGAACTAGAACCACCAGGCTTCTTCCCACAGGCCACCACCCACCATTGCACCTTGTGTCCTAAGTCTAATTCTAGGCTTGAAGAAATGACAGCAATGCCATCTGAGTTACTCCTGTCAGCTCACCCACCCCCTGCCCTTCAGGAAAAATGTCACTGAATAAGCATGGGCTACTCACATCAGTGTGGGAAGGGCTGCATGTTTTGTGGCATTCTCAGGGAAACAAAAGCACCTCACACCAGTAGCTGCTGCATACTGTTATTGAGAAGAGCACAGGCATGCTTCTTATCTATTAGTAGGCCAAAAATATTACCATGTAATAATGGAAGACAGGAAAGATCCGTAACCATCTGTATATTGCAGCTGAGGCACAAGCAAAGATGGCAGAACAGTGAGGTCTAATTCATTTCTCTGCTGCAGGCAGGCAGATCCTTGTTATAACCCACGCTGATCCCTCCATCTCTTCAAGCTCCTTCAATTTCTCCTTCTTGGTCAATACACATATTATAGCAAAGTGCTCAGATACTCTGAAAGGGGAGAGGTTTCTTGATGAGTGATCTATAACAGGTCAACAGCACCTGGGCTGCCCTAGACCCACAAGAGGTTTAATTGTCAGACTGTGTGCAGGACACCTTGTGCAAGACAATCTCCAGCTATAGAGGAACACAAAACCAAACAGGAGCATTTGAAGTCAACATCAGCAGATCTCACTAAAACCTAGGTTCATGACAAGCCCAAGATGGCTACGTAGTAAAAGCAATGCACTCTGAGGGCCAGTTCATCCTCTACCTGATTAGAATGCAGTATACACATTATGAAACTACACAAGAAAACTACACAGGCCAAACTGCAGTGGAGGGATGGCTGACTTCCTCATTTTAAGGCCACCACTGCAGAAACACATATTGCCTCCAGATTTTGGCAAGAGGACTTCAACCTTACCTATGTCTTGCAGCTTTGGCTGGCAGTACACCTACAGAGGCACTATCAACATTGAATTTCCAATTATTTTAAGAATTATTTCAAGAACCTAGCCCAAGTTAAGTTGAAGACCTGTAACCTGTGAGGTTCCTTGGGGGTCAGTTCTGGGGCCAGTCTTGTTCAACATCTTCATCAACAACCTGGATGGGGGGATGGAATGTAACCTCAACAAGCTCAGTGATGAAACCAAACTGGAAGGACTGGCTGATTCCCCAGAAGGCTGTGCTGCCATTCAGCGGGATCTCAACTGGCTTGAGAGTTGGGCAGAGAGGAATCTCATGAGGACAAGTGCAGAGTCCTGCACCTGGGGAAGAACAACCCCATGCACCAGTACAGGCTGGGGGTTGAACTGCTGGAGAACAACTCCACAGAGAGAGACCTGGGAGTCCTAGTAGATGGAAAACTAAATACGACCCAGCAATGTGCCCTCATGGCCAAGAAGGCCAATGTCATCCTGGGGTATATCAAGAACAATGTGGCCAGTCCTCCCCCTCTCCTCTGCCATATCATCTGGAGTATTGTGTCCAGTTCTGGGCTTCCCAGCTCAAGAGAGACAGGGAACTTCTGGAGAGAGCCCAATGGAGGGTTATGAAGATGATCAGGGGACTGGAATCTATGAGGAAAAGCTGTGGGACCTGGTGCTATATAGCCTGAAGAAGAGAAGACCTCATCAACACTAAGAAGCAGATATCCAGAGGATGAGGTAGCATTTTTTTCTGTAGTGTTCAGTGAAAGGAAGCATCTTTCTTATGAGGAAAGCCTGCAGGACCTGCAACTGTTCAGCCTGGAGGAGACTGAGGGGGGATCTCATTAATACTTACAAGTATTTGAAAGATGTCTGTCAAGAGAATGGGGCAACACTTTTTTTTGTAGTGTCCAGTGATAGGACTAGGGGTAACAGACAAAAGTCGGACCACAAAAACTTCCACTTAATGAAAAAGTTCTTTACTGTAAGGCTTTACTTTACAGGCTGCCCAGAAAACCTTCTCTGGAGGTCTTCAAAACCCACTTGGACACGTTCCTGAGTGACCTGATCTAGGTGGACCTGCTTTAGGAGAGGGGTTGGACTAGATGATCTGTAGAGGTCTCTTCCAACCCCTACCAGTCTATGATTCTATGAAAAATAAAGTTACATTTGATTTTTGCCCCCTTTTTGACCCCCATTCATTCGCACAGAACACATAGAAATGTGTTATTCCTAGGTGATCAGTTCAAATACATTTAGACAAATGTATCAAAATTTGAGAGTCTACCGTTTAAACAAGCTAGATCCCTTCTTCAATAAAAATGAACTTACAAGCCTTTTGTGAATACAGAGATAAAATAAACCACCCAAGCATCAAATAAAATCCAACAGATAAAGAAGTGTACAACTAGCATTTTCTTAAAGCCAACTCAGGAAATGCTATTTCAATGCCAAATGCTGAAGCAAGACAACTGCAGCTTCCTCTTACAGTAACATGGCACTGAAATGCAGCAACGCATCTGGATGACAGTAGACAGGCTCTGTATACTGTCCAAACTATAATACCTCATCCTTGCATTTTTACTTCAGGTTTACAATTTCCTTGTTACTGAATATCTATCAGTAAATCAAGGATTGCAAGCATTAAAATATTTGCTTTCACATACATTAAGTCAGCAGCAATGGTCTTAAAAACAAAGAGCCAAATTCTGATACTCCTATTAAACTCAGGATTTTCAAAAAATATGACACTTTAAAAGAAGCAACTCTTGACACAGAGGTAGCTGTCACTGTTAGTAACACACTCGTACTCCTGTAGACATCCTGCTGTTCACACCCTTTTTCAGAGTAAAAGGAGATCTACAGTGGCTCAAACATAGCTTTCTGAGTTGACACTCATCAACTGATCATTTGCTGTAGCTACCTGTTGGTAAAATGAGCATGTAAAATGTCATCAAGGAGTATATATGTATCTAAATGGATCACATTTATAGCAATGCTTCTGTTTTCAGAGCATTAAAATCTGTTATGTTTCTCTTTTGAAAGAAGAAAAGGAGATGAAAACAAAAAGGTAATTCATATTGATACTGAACACTTGTTCCTCAATGCTGGCAAACAACAATTTGATCAGGTGTTTGACAGCAGTTTGCAGCACAGCCTCCCTCCACCTGAATTTAACCTAGGCCAGAGCAGACTGGCAGCAGATGCTCAACCCCACTCATCATTCCTGCCTTTCCAGGGGATGTTCCAATTGCTGTTCTCTAATGTAAAACAAACAGGAGCCAAAAGAGAAATCCCTTTTCTTTGGCAAAACTATGCTAATTAAACTATAGTTAAAGAATTAACTTAGTTGAATCACAAAAGGTAAACAGGCATCTAGGCTAAATATATTGGCCGAGGGAGTAATAAGAGTCTGGGTGATTTTGTAACAATCTTTAAATAAATATAATTGATAAATGTTTAGTTCCCTTGGTATGTGAATCAACATAGTCATTTACATGAATGGAATAACCCTAAATTCACCAATGAAATAACCTGCTCCTTTGATCTCTTTAACAGACGCATCCTATTACCAAACTTTATTTCTGAGCAAAATGTCTGTATGTCAAAGTAACAGTGAAATTAAAACCTTTGGGTTTTTTCATATTAAAAAAAATAATTATACAAAATCCATTAACAGAAATTATGCCCGACATGGAGATTTCAAACTGTTTCCATCTGTCATTACACCAACAGATCAAAAAATGTATATGGATGAAAAATTTAAGTGAATATGTAAGAATTGTATTTGTAGCATTTTAGCATTACCTTGAGAATGGGACACCGGTGGTTTTTTGTCATTTCCTGATAGTACAGCAAAGCCAAGATCCAATAGCTCAGTTATCCATTTAAATATAATGTTATCCTTCCAAAATCTAGCAATGTTACCTATCTCTAGGCTGAGACAGAATAGTAGCAGGTGAATCACATCTTTGGGATTGACTGCATCAGAAGAAAAAGAAAGAATATAAAAGCTGTACTTGTACAAACTGGAAAAAGAGGACAAAAAGTTGCAGGAACAAAGACAATAAAAATTAAAGAAAGACACAGACAGAAATAGAAAGAAGACACAGACATTTGGCATGATAGATCAATCCTCTCTTGTCTACCACTGGCAAGAAGGTATACTTAAAAAGAACAGTACTACAAAGTACTACAAAGCTGAAAAACTGATAAAAGCATAGAAAAGCCTAAATCCAGCTGGGAAACAATATGTCCCTTTTTCTTAAAATGTTCATTATTTTATATTATATGTTACTACCTAAACACTGACCCTCACCACACTTCCATTAATTATCCGTGTCCTAATATGGAGTAACATTTTATATTTTCAAAATCCCTTCTCTCCAGGAGTCAACAGCAGGCCTCCTGAAAGTATTTGATGGATGTATTTGCCACACAGAGAGATTGAGAGTTCAGGTTTTCTGAACCTAACCTCCAACAAATATTTTCATTAGCTAATAGTAAGAAATCTGTCACTCTGCAACTTGGCCCTCAGTTTAAAACAATGCACTTTTATGGTTTTAATTGTTCTTTAAGAATCAATACACATCTATACAGACTTAACCAAAGGCTGTTTAAAGTGCTGAGCTTTCCAGCTGAAAAGTCTGCAGAGAAACCTAGTACTGCCAAAAACCCAATGTATCTGGGGTTTCTTTCAGTAATCTGCTGAAAGCTAATCTTCAGTACCACAAGTGAGCCACTGTGTGCAAAAAAAAAAGACCACTGTCTCTACTCCTCTTGCATAAACAATAACTATCCTAGAGTACCCCATTTTGGAGCAAGAAAGAAAAGCGGAAGCAGTTTCTTTACGTCAATACAATGCGATTATGCATCATGAGGCACATCTATTTCATGTTGCTAAGAAATTTATGAATTAAAAACCATATTGGACTTCCTGATTGTTTATTAGTATTTCTGTGGAAAGTGCTTAACAACAGAAAAATGCTTAATATTGTATTAGTCATACTTACTCTATAATTAGCTCCTGAAGCACTGGGTGTTCATTCTCCTCACATCAATTTACTCTGGTTTAATTCTTGACTACTGTCATGGTATAGTGAGGAGCTGCTTTTGCTTGGTAACAGGGGGAAGGGGTTGAAGAGAAGACCAGGTAAAGAGTTCTCGGACTCTCCCCTGGCTCCTGGGTTCATACCCACCTCTGGCCCAGCTGGGACAATCTGGCGCCTCTGTGATCACTGTTTAGGGACAGAAATTTGAAGTGCTGGCAGACGGTATAAGAGTGATACAAGATGGCGACCACGTGGACTCCACAGTCAGAGAAGGAGGAAGGAAGAAGGAGCACCAGACCAGAGACCCCTCTGCAAGCCACGGTGAAAACGCAGGCTGTACCCCTGCAAACCATGCAGGGCAATGGCAGGACTAAGAGCCACCAGCAGCTCTGTGTGAGTGCATTCGGGCAGGCAAGAGACTGTGTGAGGAGATGGCCATGGCACAGACTATTAGTCAAAGAGGGAAAGGCTGTGGATGTGGTCTTCCTGGACTCTAGTAAGGTCTTTGACACAGTCTCCCACAGAATCTTCCTGGAGAAACTGGCTGCCCGTGTCTTGGATAGATGTAATCTGTGTTGGGTAGAAAACTGGCTGGATGGCCCTGGGCCCAGAGAGTGGTGGAGAATGGAGTTAAATCCAGCTGGGGACTGGTCACTAGTGGTGTTCCCCAGGGCTTGGTGCTGGGGCCTATTCTGGTTGGACTAGACGATCTCTAAAGGTCCCGTCCAACTCCTACCATTCTATGATTCTATGATTCTGTGACCTGGATGAGGGGATCAAGTGCACCCTCAGTAAATTTGCTCATGACACCAACCTGGGCAGGAGTGTAGACCTGCTTGAGGGCAGGAAGGCTTTTCAGAGTGCCTTGGGCAGACACAGGCTGGATCAATGGACTGAGATCAATCACATGAGGTTCAACAAGGCCAAGTGTCAGGTCCTGCACTTGGGTCACAACAACCCCCTGCAACACTACAGGCTTGGGGCAGAGAGGCTGGAGAGCTGCCTAGCAGGAAAGGACCTCAGGGTGTTAATTGACAGCCAGCTGAATATGAACCAGCAGTGCGCAGTGCGGTGCAGCCAAGAAGGCCAATGGCATCCTGGCCTGTATCAGAAACAGTGTGACCAACAGGGCCAAGGAAGTGATTGTCCCCCTGTTCTTGGGGCTGGTGAGGCTGCACTTCAAATACTGTGTCCAGTTCTGGGCCCTTCACTACAAGAAGAACACTGAGGTGCTGTAGTGTGTCCAGAGACAGGCAACAAAGCTGGTGAAGGGTCTGGAGAACAAGTCTAATGAGGAGCACCTTAGGAAGCTAGGGTTATTCAGCCTGGAGGAGGCTGAAAGGAGACATGATGACTCTCTACAACTACCTGAAAGGAGGTTGTAGCAAATTCAGTCTCTTCAGTAATGAATTACAGCACATAAGGAAACTAGCTCAAGTTGTGCCAAGGGAGGTTTAGATTGGACATTAGGAAGAACTTTTCCACCAAGAGGGTGTTAAACCTTGAAATGGGCTGCCCAGGGAGGTGGTGGAGACACCATCCTTAGAGATATTTAAAAGATGCATAGATGTGCTGAAGGACATGGTTTAGTGATGGGCTTGCCAGTGTAAGGTTAGTGGTTGGACTTAAGATTATTAAAGATCTTTTCCAATCGAAATGATTCTATGACTTTGCATGTAACAAAACTTTGTAAATTGCACTAGCAGAGGAATTGGAAGATGGACTAATAGGAGATCTTATATCTTAGAAACAATGCTCACCAGCTACAATAGCAGTGCAGATCAGTTTCCAATATACTCAATAGCAGAAAGAATTTTGTCTGAGTCAGACCTACAGCTTGAAAGCTGAAGAACTTTGCTGGCATGTTGTAGTACTGGTTCAAAAAGGGTTTTTTAAAATAGTAACAGACTGACTTAGCTATTAGATTGCAATTTCACCAAGAAAGCCTATAGCAGGTGAAGAACATGTAAGCCCTCAAGAACAACACATGCTAAAAGGATTCCCAGATCACAATGATGTAATGGATGAGCTATTACTGAAAGCCAAAAAGGAATTCCATTGAAGTATGTTTTTAACATATTTTATATCATTATAAATTTATTCTAGAAAAGTCACTGATATTTTACTACAGGAAAAGCAACCTTAGTCCTATTAGTCTGACCTAATTTCTGAAAGTGAGCCTCATATTCCCTCTCAGCACCAGTCTGATCTGACTAAATACAGAACACTATCACTTTAGAAAAGCTCACAAAGTTTCTGTCTATATAAATAAAGTTTACAGTCTCCAGCTGTCACAATATCCAAGATAGTCTCTACTACTTGTGTATTTTATGGTGTAAATCTGGCATTAAGAAATGACTGACAACTCACTATCACGCATTACTAAACAGCTGTTATACAAAAAACATGTATTTTGTTTTCTCAAACTGATAAACCCCATATCTAAATAAGTTAATGAAACTGTTCTTGTTTGTGTTGTCTCATGAGAAGATTCAAAGTAAAAAAACTAAATCCCTAACTTTTCATGGCGGTATCACCAAGAGACATTGGACAAAAATTATCCCCACTGTTTCACGATAGTAGATGGTTTCCTGAGATAATTCTCCATATGCTTTCACCCTTGGTCAAATTCAGACTGGCAAATGGCATTTTCTGTACAGTCGTTGCTTTCAACTACCTTTTCCAGTTACACTGAAATCCCACGTACTTTGAGTCTAAGACATACAAACCACATGAGTTATTATAAACAGCAGCCTGCTTTTGAGCCTTTTTAGTTTTTTGGTTTTGCGTCCTCACTAGTGTATTTCAGCACAGACCTCCAAGTCAGCATCTGTGCCTACCTGCCAGATAGGGGAACTCATACAAAAAGCAGTTATGTCATGGCTTTGTGTAGAGCAACTTTTTGCTTGCTAACAGTGGGAGGGAGCTGCAGTGCTGATCACAGTAAGCAGTTCTCAAAATATCTCCTGGCTCTGAGGTAGGCCCACCTCCAACCTGGCAGGGCCAGTCTGGCACCTCTTATTATTTAAGAAAGGAAATCAAATCAAACCTGTAAGAAGTGGAGAGGTGATACAAGATGGAGGCAGCCGTGCAGACCCCACAGTCAGAGGAGGAAGGTAAGAGGAGCACAGGACTGGAGACCCCCACTATAGCACATGATGAGAACGTAGGCTGTGCACCTGCAACCCGTTGAGAGCAATGGCAGGACTGAGAGCCACCAGCAGCTCTGGGTGAGTGCACCTGGATGGGCAGGAGACTGTGTGAGGAGGCAGTCGTGGCGCAGGCCATGCTGGAGTGCCTGCGGGCCACAGAGACACACACAGGAGGCAGAGAGGAGTTGCAGCCCTTTGGAGGAAGGCATGTCGAAGCAGCCCATACAGGGCTGCTGGATGTGTGAGGGACCCCACACTGGAGTAGGGAGGACTGGCAAGGAGCTCATCTGCCCTTAGGAGAGACAAGCAGCAGGAGCCATCACAAAAAGACTGACTGAAACCTCTATTCCTTGCCCCCATTAGCCATTCAGGGGGAGGAGGGATCAGGGCTCTGAGTCAGGGAAGAGAGGAGGGGTGGGGAGAAGGTGGTCTTAAAGGGCTAGTTGTGCTCTTCGTCGTTGTACCACTCTGTGTTGTTTTCTGTTCCTTATGTTTTGGGGTTTTATGTTTTCAGTTGGTGGTTGAGTTAAATAAATTTTTGTTTTCTTCCCTAGGTTGAGTAGTCTTGTCTGTTTTGCACAGGACCATAAGTTGCAACTGAGTTCTCCCTGTTCTTAGGGGGTTCCAAAAGCCCTTAGTACATATATGTCTGATTGCAGTCCTTTGTTCCTAGATGGGCCTAAAACAGTTTGAGCCTGAAAGCTGAAAATCATAGCTGAACTGTGAGTGACAGAGTAGAAGGACAGATTTCCTTCTCTTGTTGAGTGTATCACTGTACATATTTCTTTAAATTTAAAATCCAGACAGTTACACCATTCTTCTAAAATGACCCATAAGAGGTCACATATTTATGACATTTTCTCTATAATGATCTTTTTATTTTCAGATAGATTCACTACACCATGTGATCTACCTGCTTTTGCCTAAAATCACTCCCAACAGCAGCTTCCTTTGAACTGCAGAAGTGTCACCCCTTCTTCACTCATCCTCCTTGGGCAATGAAAGAGAAACCATTTCCATAGTGGCCCATTTTATTTTTCTTGAACTTGGATTTATATTCATAGCCGATCATCAATGAGTCTTTGGTAGCTAAATCACAACAGCTCTTCTGTCTGCAGTCAGCAAGGACATGAAAGGGAAATGAACTCTCCTCAAAAAGAAAAAATAAAAGGGAAAAAAAAAGGAAAAAAGGAAAGAAAAAAAAAGAAAAAAAGAAAGAAACAAAAATTTAAAAAAGAATTCTTTCCCAGTGCCAAACGTCAGTTTAAATAGCATGAAACAATTTCTCTACATGCTGGCCTCTCTTCTGGGCAGCTTTCATGGGATCACAGTGCCACACAAATGCACAGGATCTGCCTTGTTTATGCCCCACACCTTCCAAAGCCTGCTCACACCCTCCCCTCTGAAGTGGGTTCATATGTGGCAACACCTGTGTATCTTGGAAACACTTTGGCCAAGAATAATCCTGCACACAGGAGCCACCTCTTTTTACACTTGCCTGCTGAGCACAGAGGGGCACGTAACCTAGTCGAGTGGTTTGCAGTCTGCATCAACTGGCTTCCCTCTAAAGCAATGAAGTCAAAGCAGTGGCTTGGCAGAGCGTGATGTGTCATAAACTCACCTCAGTGAAAAAGCAGGATGGAGGCTACAAGGTAGGTGTAGCTGGCAGGAGAAACACAATGGACAAAGTAGACTTGAAAGGGTACAAAATGTGTTGGGGAGAGCAAGGAAGAGAAATGCTACATCATATTGGATCCCTGTTAAAACAAGCAGTGAAATGGGCATAGCACTCAAAATACCTTTAAGGAGGGAACATCTGCAGAGGCTCTGCCGAGGCTCCCATACCAATTAGTGAGCATCTCTTAATACCTTCCTTCTCGACAAGGCCCATCAGGCTTCCTTGCTCTTTGTCCTGTACTGAACAAACCTGAAGACAACTCGAAGAACTTAAGAATGATACAAGACATCTTGGTTTGTTGTGTTTTTTTTTTTTTTTACTTTAGTCTTCAAACACAAGTTAAAAAGCCATGAGGATTTCAGCTGTATGTCTAATCTGTACTTCCCAGCAGCTGGATCTGTGCGAAAACGCCATTGTGATTTCCAACAGGAAAAAACTCATGTTACTGATGCCTAATGCACAGTCAGGGTCTGGAACACTACTATAATGAAAGGAATAAATAAACCAAAAAGACACACAGTATGAGCAACTGTTCCTCCTTTCTGATGGCAGTAGCAGACTGGAGTGAATTTTACTGTAATTTAGTTTAGCCTTGCAGTCCTGGAAAATGTTAGGCCCTACACTAAAAGAAAACATTTCCCACTGCAAACCCAATGCCAAGAGCTTGCTAAAAAAAATGATTGGTATATATAACATTTGGATGTACAGACAAAGTTTTTCAAGGGCTGCTCTAACTTGTACCTATGTTATTTGTGCTTCTGCAGCAGCTCATAAACTAGAATAAAGAGAAAGAAGGCATCAAGCCACACATTCACTAAGATTTCTGCGGTGATCCTCTCATAGAAGGTGCAGCACTGAAGCATCCCCTGGGTCTTTAGAAAATAGTCCATTAAGAGACTTTACTTCAATCAGACACTTGCAAGGAGGAGTATGTTTTAACCAAAATTTCAAAGGATATAAAAATTAGACAAAATATGGATGCATACACCTGAGTAAACTGTTTAATCCCAAGTGCTCTTATTATGCACTTAAGATTATGCTTCCATAATCTTAAAAGGTCTGCTTTGCAGACTCCTTAACTGACCTCACTGGATCTTGTACACAACCCATGTTTAGGGCTAAAGACCCAAGCCTCAGATTGAAGAGACAGATCTTCCAGCTCCTACAATCCTCAGAGATGTTTAATTATGAAAACTTGTAAACATTTTCTCTGCTTTAGTAGTGCTTTTTAAAAATTACTTTAAAATGTATATGAAAATGCTGTAGTAAATGTTCACATCGCTTAAAAACAGTGACTACTTTTTCTCAGATCACCAATTTGTACTGAAATACTCGATTTACATTTACATCAATTAGCAGAGATTGAAGCTTATGGTTGGTTTCTTCCTTATAAATGCAATAGCCACAAAACTACACAGGGACGATCCAGAGCTTTACATTTCATTCCTAATGTTATCACACATGATCTATGAAATTAGGAAGCACTAGAAAGTGATGTACACTGGCACAAACAGCTTGAGGAGAATTTGACCCAACAGGTCCTGAATATCTAAGTCCTGTTTACAAAGAAAACGTGATTGTTTGAAAGTGTTAGAGTATATCGGAGATATACCTTACCTTAACTTACCTTAACTTCAGGAAAGTAAGCAGAATCATATGAATTTTTGGAATACAGAGTCTCACATGCAGAGACCATGCAGTGCATTCTCATATTTAGACCTGACACTAAACATGGGAAATGAAAAAAAACAGACACTACCCAAATGTTCAAAACTAGCATGATACAAGATAGCAAATACAAATCAATGCAGTATTTGAAAAACTACATGGTTCTGCAGACAGCCATGCAAAGACTAATTTTTGTTTTGTCTTACGGCATGGAAGTGCCTTGGAACTGCATGGAACTGTCATTTAGAAAAAGATTGAAAGATGGAAATACACAGAGTGAACTGGTTAATCTGCATAACTGTACACAGCCTGATAAGCATTAGTGTCACCCTGAAGAGTCTTCTTCGTTAGTGACAAAGGCTCATGGTAAACTGCTGTATGGGAGAGACAATCATTTCTTTAAAGAAAAGCATTATATTACATTTAAAAAAAAAACCAAAAAACCAAACAACACCCACCCCCCCAAATCACAAACCAAACTTGTAGCTGCTCTTGGCCTGGTGATCACAAAGAAGTGCCTCACTCTCTCCCTCCTCCACCCCACCTGCTTCACATCAGACAGCAGTCTCATCCAGCATATCAGCTATGCAGCAGAACATTCTGAATTCCCACTAGAATGGGGTGTATTGTCTGGAGCATTTACACCAAGCTACTCTGTTTTTCCATTAATGCTAAATTACAGTCATGTGTACAAAGACAGAAAGCACTTCCTTGCCAAAAGGCAACTAAAGAATCACACTCCTTAATTTGCCTGTAGAAAAGCTACCAGACAGTAATGATTTTTTCCCCTTCCCAAAATAAAACCACCCCCATGCACGTACTTGGAACTCAGTAACACTATACGGTCTTCACGCACATGCACTATTCTGCCATAGACAGTTAATGTCAATTAAAACTCAATAAAAGTTATAAATGTATGCACATACACACACAAAAAACAAGTAATGTCTCAGCTTTTTCTGGCAAGTTACATGAACTCAACATTTTTTCTGTATTTAGGCTAATATAAGTAGCCATTACACAATCCAAAACTGCTTATGTTGTTGTGGTTTTTTTTCCCCTTGGGCTTCTGTACTCACACAGAAACTCACTGACTGAAACTTGTTCCCTCTCTTTCACATAGATGCTTGATTCTTTGGGTGAAAGGAGAGAAAATCTAGTCTAGATGGTGGTTTGTTTAGCAGAAAAGGATTCTCAAATGCAAACAGTTGTTTGAAAGTTTCCTCTTCATCCTCTCCTGAATAGGGAAGTCTTGAACTAGAGATCCAGCTTGTCCATCCCTCTCTGAAATGGCCAAGAGGCCTGTGTCTAGCAGGGGGCTCCTGTCAGAACCATCTTTATGATCTGCAGAGCCCTTCCTAACATTTTAACCAAATACCTTGCACTGCTGGCCCCAAAGCCTTAACTTTCACTTAACCTTGAGTCAGCTCCTGGCACAGCAGGGGAAAAAAGTATAACTGAATATGTTAAATCACTGTTGTGTGGGTTTCCAGACATGAGTTCGGGTGGGTTCATTTGGGGGTTTTTTTTGTTTGTTTTTGTATCACAGTCACTGTCTCAGAACACAGCAAACTAACATTGAGTATAACCTGCCAATGACAAGGCTGGGGTTTTTTCCCCTCTACAACAAGGCTTTCTTCCTAATTAACATAGAAATCACAAAACCTAGTGAACACTAGAGCCATAGTATGCATATACCATTTTTCTATCTGTCTGTATAATTTTTGTACCTGTTTAATACTAAAAAATTGAATAATTTTCATCAAATTTTGGTGTTGGGAAATGGTGACTTTTCATTAAATCCATTAAATGATTTACACCATCATTGGCTTAAGGATTTAAGAAAAGCAATGCAAAGTAAGCCACATACATACAACTCTTCGTAGCTGAGTCCACAGTATTATAGAGTTAAGGATATGTTGAGGCTGGGGGACATGAAAGACCAGACTGCAGGCAAACTACACTATATACTTGGATAGATTGCAAAGCATGTATTAGCAAGAGACTTAGAGAAATTCAACTTCCATCTCCCAAACAAATGGCACTTTTCTGAAAGCTCTCATTTGTTTTCTTGATGATCTTTTATTTTCTCAGGTTCTCCGGCTTGGCTACTGCTTAACACAAATCACTTAGAAGTCATCACTACTCAGTCATGATGTAGAGTCTCAACTAGCCACAATCTCATCTATTTCTGATGGCAGTTAATGGTTGATAACTATGTTGAAGATGGAAATGAAACATAACCCTGGGATTATTAATGACATCCTTACGATGTTATTTGCCTTTCCACAAGTCTTCTAGTAGCTTTCTTACCTAACTCCTTAATTAAAATACTGCCGGCCACCTCCTTGCACTTTCCTTAATGAAAAATGCCACACAATAGCAGTAATTTGTAATTGCAGCCTGAACTTTCAATGAAAACAGGTTCCAGTCACTCCACAAATAAAAGTCCTCACGGCTCCATGACTTACTTTGGAGCCATGAGTAAAGAACGACTAGATGCTAGAAACTCTGAATAACCCACCCACCCACACCACATGCATCCAAAGAAGATCATTTCCCAGCAGACATTTCTGGACTCGTTACTAACGATCCAGCTGCTAATTTAGCATCTGTTCTTGTTCTCAGGTTACCAGCAGGTCCCTCCCTATCCCACAACCCTGCTCTGAATGGGCCATACTCACGCATGGCTTTGCTTCTTTAAAATACACTGGTATATTTAGCAACAGTAAGCAACTTTACACGATAAGGAGAAGGCATCGTTCAGATTAAGTAGGTAAATAAAACTCAATCAAATTAACCAAAAGCAGGATTCACAAAACTAAAAACTTTTTTATTTGATCTTTTCAGGAAAGACTAGAAAGAAGAAAAAAGCTTTGTACATTAAAATTTAATCTAGAAGGGGAAAAAGGCAACTTGTTGCAGTTTATTTAAACTAGAATTTCTTCACTATGAAACACACAAGCTATGCCATGTATTTTTGCACGGCAAAAATTTACATTTTTTAAATCAAATGCACTCAGACATTAAAGCATTACTTTTAGCTTTGCTAGAAAATTAACCTTCCAATGGTAAGGAAAAGTTCTGAATCTTCGCTCAAGACTAAGTCAGTTTTGTAGATGAAGAGGTCTCTGATCTTTGCATATTACATTTAATGTCATTACTAAAACTGAACTTCGTGGCTTATATAATGGTATCATAAAGTTACACAACATTCAGTTGTTTAGATTATTAAGAACCTGTGATATGGGGTGAAAAATGCATCGAAATTCTAAACCAATGTAACTCCATGTACTGAATATGTATATAAAAATTGAGCAATGTTGACAAAAATAACACAATGTTATAAAGTATTAAATGCTATTTTGAAAGTTAAAATTTTCACCGTAAAAGAAAATAAGCACATTATCACCTACTCAGTTTTCTCATTTAAATGTTCATTGAAATACTGTGCTATTAGATTACATTTATGCAAATCATAATAAAGGCATTATGAATAACAAACTGATTGCAGCATATACTCAGACATAACAAATTAATTGATGCCAATATTTAGCTCCGTAACCAGAGGTCATATGACTTGCTATCAATTTTATGTAGTTACAAAAGTATGTATCAAAATATACTCACATTGGGTAAGCTTGAAAAGAGCTGGAATCAAAGCCAGAAAAAAAGAATTCTATTCTTACCTAAAGTCTACCTCTAAGCCTGAATCTAAGTTTTTTAAGTTTTTCTTCTAATACTGTACATCTAGTTAAGTAAAACTTTATAATTATTACTATATCTACACAACTTCCCTCATTATTTTGTGAACACATTTTCTCCTCTTTTTTTCTTCAGCACAGGAAACTCTAGTGAGAGAAGACAGCAGACAGAACTGAAAGCTGTTAGAAAAAAAAAAAAAGACAAGCAGGTTGAGGAAAGCTATTTACATAGCTGTGTGCTTCTAAATCTTTCCTTTATCACATGCCCAACTGGGTTTTTACATGCACTCCCTGGATCTGCTGGGTTCTGGGCTTTCTGGCCAATGTCAGCAGCAGAGACACCTCTAGAGGTATTAAAACACTGCTGAAGCCTACCTGGAGAGTCACAGCTCTGCCAAGAACTAGGGGCCTGCAGACGAGACCTGGAAGGACAAAATAGCACGAGACCAACCAAAGCGTGGCGATTAGACTGCAAGCTATGTCAGAGGGAGCTCCTTCCAGTGCTTTTATAACACAGGCCCAGAGCAGTGATAACTTTACTCGATACAAATTCAAGTACATGATTCTCCTCTTCTGTCATGCCACGAAATTAGAAACTTGCAGGACAGAATTAAAAAAAAAAAAAAAGCAAGCCCCAGAGGAATAAACTTCATTAACAAGGCACAGTTTCATTTCTTCCAAATGTTTTCTCCAAGGGACATCAATTTACTCTGAGCTCCCAGGGACAGACAATTTGAAGTCTCGCACTCCACCACTTGTGAAATCAGTGGGCATGACTCCAAACCACAGAAACCAGGTTTCAAGCACCAAGGTATACAAGCCAATACAGAATTTCAGGCAATCTGGAGTCTGCATCAGATGCCAACACGGCTGCACCCTACTTGCAGCAATAAAAATGGATATCCCTCACTCTCACCATCCACATGTACTTTAAGGAACAAAAGCCACCTCCGGAATTTTGTTTCAACTCACAGTGCCACTCACCTAAATAAGGTGAGCTTCATCAGGGAACAGTTAATTTCGCCACATACAACAAAATTTCTAATCTATAAATTTGCATGTGGTCCATAAGATCACTACTCTCATAAATCCATCCATGACTGCAACATTTGCTCATGTAAATAGATTGCAGAACAATTCTGGAAGGAATGCCATGGCTGTACTACAGTGGACATGCTGGCTCAAGAAGGAAGATCCCATACGGTAGTATTTATTCCCAATATTACTCAACACACATTGCCCAAAGAACAGCTTTTGTCTTCCATCTGCAACTCTGAGTGAAATATGAACACATTAATTCAGAGATAGGGTGCAATTTTCAAAGAATCTTAACATAGTCACACATCTGCTTTTAAATGCTGAAAGAGTCTATCAAACTGCTAGGATGAGAGAATCTATTTCTTTCTACAAGCAGTAAAGTAGATCAATGACATGTGCTCACTCTCCTTTGTGCGTTAATGAGTGGTACAAGACTTGCTACAGGGACCACCTGTATGCAAGGACTACAGGTATGGGTAAAGTAGCTGTACCCTAATCCTACTTCACACTTCTCCCAAGCACTTGAATATGTACAACTCACCAACATCACACAAGGTAGACTCCAGAACAGGTCCTGTGGACCTCTCAACAGCTGTATAATTTAATTCTCAAGAACTGAGTTATTTTCTGTGATCAGCATTATGGAACCAATCACAGAAGGCACAGAAAGAACATAAGGTCTCCAATTCACTTAGTCCCATGAATTTAATAAGAAAATTTAACTGGTTGCTAGAAGATAAGGCAATATTATTTTTAGTATCTTAATTGCATCGCTATAATACAATTGAATGCCACCAAACTTAGTGTTGTTCTTTCTGTACACGGTGACTGTATCCCCAGTAACAGGAAAAAGCAGCACAGAAAATTGAAAAAAGCCTCTGTAGGGAGTTTTAAGGTTTTAACCTTAAATAATACTTGATGAAAGCAATTTAATACAGGAAAACCCCTGTTGCTGATCTGAGGTTTTGTGTTCAAATAAACAAGGCTTATGAAAGATTTATAAATATTTGAATGCTGTTGCACAGGTATAGCCAGGTGCTAAATGGGGCATGAGGAGTTTCCTTTCCATGTGAGCTTCCACATCACGTTTTCCCAAGTAACTCTGCCTACCCCCTTCCTGGTCAAGCTGCAATGCTAGTGGCATCTTTGTTATCTCTGTGCTAGTGGCATCTTTGTTATCATCTGCTCAGGAAAAAAAGAAACAGCATAGGTTGGATAATTTCTTCACAACTAACCAAAAGGCTGAAGTAAAAAATATAACCTATCAAAGAGAAGTAAAACAATGTATTTCCCTTTTCCACTATTTGGATAATTCACTTGAAGGGCTGATCTGTACCAGAGACTGATGTGCATATCCTCTTGAATGATGGCAGATCTCTGCCTCCAGTCATTGAATGTGGCCTTCTATTCAAACTTGGCACCTCAGTTTTGCACACAGAGACTACTTATGTGAAGACAGCTTAATATTTTATATACGGCACAGAGCTGTCTGTTGGTAACAGCAGGCTGTGGTAACAGCACAGGTAAATGGGAACTTACATTACAAAATAATGACTGAAAACTGTTCATACATACACTACCTTTTTTAAAAGGTTAATTCATTCTCTCGGTCTCCCCAAAAATTCAGCATTGCCAGTTTCTTTACAGGTAAATTTCAGCTAAACTATAAAATATGAAGTAGTTTAAGATCTTCTCTCCAACACACACTACAATACAGAACTGAATTTTAAAATATGAAATTATTCTCAGGTAGCAAATTAGTATATAAATGTCAATGCACCGCAAGCAATATTTCTTTCCAAGCAACTCCTTATGAAAATGAAGCAACACGGGGAATTTACGGTGCTTTTCATGGCAAGAAACCCACAATATCTGTATGAACAGGTTTTATTCTTCAGGCAGTTTTATATTCATAAAATATTTTCCAGTAAACCTGGATCTCATTTTTAATAGGAGAAAGTATGATATTTAACCACTTGAATGCAGAGAGATTTCATTCCAAAATAACTATGGCTAATTTGAGAATACACCATAATAAACAATAAACAATTATATAGATAAGCAGTATTCTTAAATACGGCTGGCATAATGGCACAAGTTGTGGGCTTTTCAAAAAATATTAGCCCTAACTGGTCTTGAAAAAACAATAAGTGAGAAGAGGAATAAGTAATCATTCATAACTGGTACAAACAATACACTTGTTGAGTGTTCAAGAGTTTTCCAAAATGTTCAAGTTTTCACTGTAAAATACCAGTGGAAAGATGGCACCTTGAACTTTTTCATCATGTAAATAAAGACGAGCAACCACAAGTGGAGAATATAGGCACTGAACTCACCTATCTTTACCTAAATAGACAAATCCAACCCTGTGGTTTTTAAAATTAGATACTCAATTTTTGTTA
Source organism: Colius striatus (assembly GCF_028858725.1). Classification (NCBI taxonomy): domain Eukaryota; kingdom Metazoa; phylum Chordata; class Aves; order Coliiformes; family Coliidae; genus Colius; species Colius striatus. Next base: position 24,568,980 of record NC_084762.1, read on the forward strand.
CCTCAACATAAAGTATAAACCAGAACTCCAGTAAAGAGACAAAAGCAGTGTCTACCTACATCTGCTTCACTGATCTGCCCAAGAGAGGCCTGTGTCAGTCCCTCTCCCATCTCTTTATGGAGGAGCAGACCCAGAGATTAACAGTCAAGTTGTGTGGGATTTGCATACCTCAGCCCAGCAAGTGAAGCAGAGCAAATCCAAAGTCCATAGGCCCTTTGGTGCAAAAGACGAATATTAAAGCAATGGGAGTGCAGCCATGCCCACTCTCCTCCATGGCGAATGGGTAACATAAACTCACATTGCTTCAGAGCAGCTGACCAAAGACCCATTTCCAATATTTCATTGAATAATTAACCAGTGTTTTTGCTGTTATTCATTCTCCAGCAAGTGCAAGCAAACGCTTTGTCTCTGTCCCAACAGAGTCCAATAAACCATAGGAACAAACTCGTGAGTCTCCCAGTCCCTATGAGTTCATTTTGTACAATACTACACTAATAGCCTTAAAAAAACCAACAAAACAGTAAAACAAACAAACAGAAGATTATTTTAAGGAAAAAAAATCCAGAGTTTGCCTATGTGAGGCAGGATAAAAAGAAATATTTTACAAAAATGGAAAGAAACAACACAGCTGATTTAAGAGAGGGATGACCCACCCTGTATTTTGATCCTGGCATCAAGCACTAAAACCCACTGAGACATTGCTTATTAACTGCAAAATAGAACTACCAAAAGCAAGGAAACAAAATAACAACTTGCATCCACTGATACTCAATTATTTACAAAATCCAGAATTTTTCTTCTTCAGAAGTTAGAATTCTTCTTCCAAAATTTAATCAGTTTTTCAAAAAAGTAACATTTCCTGATACCTGGCAGGCTGAAACTGGGTAAACAGAAGTTGCTCTTTCAAAAAGGTATTCTCTTGTTTCTTACAAATCCATGCAAGAGTTGGAAGAGGAATTTAATTAACTGTGTTTGCTTAGAAGTTTGGAAGAAAAGCAACTTTACTTTCATCATGAAATGGCTTAATTATCAACATACATTTTTAGGATTGTGTTTAGTCTTCTACTAGGTAGTTTTACAAAGTTGGTACAATCTACAAGACTTGAAATGAAGGGACAAAATAGGTCAAATAAATTTATTACTTAAAACTGCAGTATAGCTCTTTATCCTCCTCCTATACAAAAAGTAGTTTGGAAAATCCACAAATTTCTGAATTTCAGATAAAATACTGCTCTGTAATTACCCACTTTTAAAGTGGCAATTATTTTTTTAAGATACGGCAGAGCTGTTGCTTTTTTTCTTACTCATTTTTACATTTGATCCTGGACTCTCTAACCATCACAGATAGATACATCTGAGTATATCTCCCAACAGAAAAGCTAGGTTTGAAAAGAAGACAGTAATTTTGCATTACCACATTACATTCAGGAATTGATCTGAAGATAGCAATCCTCGACTCACAAATAAATATAAGCATGGGACTAAAAATATCTTCTAGTTTATAAAAGCCCTGATGGAGTTTGAGGACGATGTCCTGGCATTCTCTGGTTTCTCCCCAGCATCTCCATGCCAGGCTGATCTCATGCAATTCCACCATCATACACAGCCCATTGCTGGAGGATCTGCAGCTTCCCTGTGTATAGGAAGGGTTCACAACTCATTGAGGAGAGAAACAGGTCCCAGTTTGTTCCCCTCTGGACAAGACACTAGCCAGCAAAGAAAGCTGCACAACAGACCTTACGGAGCTGTAAAATAAGACAGTAAAAAGACCACGTCTCAAAAAGCAGGTTACGCACATCTGATGGCTGCTCTGTGTTTCTATGAGATGACCAAATGACTCTTCAGCACAGGCACAGAAACAGAGGTATTTAAAAGCAATCAAAATAAATAATTGTGTTAACTACAACACTGGTAGTTTAGCAACATGATCAGACCTATTTGTAGCTGTTTTTAATGAATTGGTTAAGTCAGTCTTAGTAGAACCTGAAGGTGTCACAGTACCAAGATTCTAATCACAGTACAAGCCAAAAGCTGGCCTCTTTCCCAAGGAGAAAGCCCTGTCCTAACAGAGACTGATGAGGGCTTTCATCAGAGCAAATGCAAGAAACATCAGAAGCCCCATTGGGCAGAGAAAGCTGTGCTGACACTGAAACATGAGCTGTACTCCCAGGGAACCCACAAGTAGTTTACTTAGTACCCATAAAAGTATAGGCTTGGTACCAAGCACTATGAGAAGCTACTCAAAAAAAAAAGCAAGAAAGAAACTGGATTTGCACCAAGATATTCCCTCATCAACAACCAGAACCACTGTTGTGCTGTTCGGCAGTGCCATAGGAGAAGTGATCGAAGAAAAGCACAAACAGGTTTTTCCTTCAATTAGGCTGAAACTACTCACTGATTTTCAAGACTCCCCTCTCAGCACACTTAGACAAAATTAGAAGGGAAAATAAATGTCCTGTGCACAGTAACATCAGATAGGCCATACTTGAGATATTTACCAAGGTGGTATTTTTGCTGCACATGCAAGATACCTCAAACAAAAAAGAAAAATGCTGAAAGAAAAGACATCTAAGAGTAGAAGTAAGAACCAAAAATTGAAATAATATGTTTTATTATAAAATAACTTGGAGGGGAAAAAACTAATATTTATTATACCTCAAAATAACTGCACCACAGAAATAAAAAAAAAATTACTGTTTTAAAGGATCTTGAACAGAACTCACAGCTTTATTTTATCTTACATTAGAATGACACTACCATAGCTCCCAAAGACCTCCAGTGTGAGCAAAGAAGAATGTCCACTGTGGGATGCATGGGGTGGGAAGGAAGAGACGGTCTTTTAACCAAAAGCCATTTAGGTAACCTAAATCAGAAGTCTTTGCAGCTTTCCTCTGTGTCCCTGGAGAAATCAGCTTTGACTGAGCTGATTCTGCATCTAGTGGATCTTACATATACCACAGCATGAGGGAACCTTCATACAGCCTTGGAGGACAAACTCCTGCTCACATCACCATCTCCTGACACCATGTAACCCAAGTACCAAGGAGAAATCCAGCAATTGCATCCCAATAGGCCGTACTGTCTTGTCAGAGGAAAGGGGACTGGCAGACTAACAGGAACAACCAGCAAACCTGGGAGATGACCACAACTGATCATCAACGGTGCATCCATATGCAGGGCTTTGAATTTTGTTCTCTGGTCTAACTAAAACAGCAAAAAATTATTAACAAAAATCAGTAATATAAAGAGATTTTATATCATCTCACTATGAACAGTAATAAATATATTTATTAAAACACTGTTTGAAAATTCAGAAATCGTCTCATTAACCATCAATGCTATCTGGCTTAGATTTCTATGTGTTTATGTAGTCTTAAAGAAAAAAGTAATTTATTCTCAATTACGAAAAAAACCAGAGTTCTCCGCTTTTGGCTCAACTTGGCAATAAAACATCTGTAACAGTTGATCAGATCAGCATGCAGTTATATAAATAAAGCCTGACACACAGCAAGGGAAATTAGGTATGGCAAACACAGATTCGTACTGCTTGTTAGTCACCCTTGGTGAAAATGTAAAGTAACACTTGCTTGATTAAGTACTTCTGGATTAGTACTTGCTGTTGAACCTTCTGCTATGGCCATAATTAGAACACAACATAAAATGTACTTTTCTTGCTCAAGCTCCATGCCAGTGGTATGACTAAGCACCTTATCTATTTATTTTGTTGAATAAAGGAAGTTTTCATTTTAGCACCACAAAACCAACATGGCTCATAAAGACCATATTTTCTCCCAGCCTTTGGGTCACTTTGCTATATGGAAACATCAATTTCAACACAGTAGCTTAAAAAATACATATGCTTAAGTCTGTCTTCTTTTTCAAAGAAGAAATGAAGACTCTAGGCTGTTGAGTGGTCCTGACAATTTGGTGTACTAAAAGTTACCGTAGGTTTATTTCCCAGTCCTTCCTGTGCCAAGCAGGTCCTTGAAAGCAGGTTTTCTGCTAGTGAGCTTCCTAATTACTTGGCTCATTATTACTTCAATTAAGGACTCTCCATTATACCTTACTGAGTTGTTCCAGTTTGCATAGGCCACAGTAGCACAGAGAGAGGCAGAGCTTCTCTCACAGACCAACCTCAAAACTTATGCACAGGTCCATCCCCTTTAATAAAAATATGACACTGGAGAATGTAGAACCAAAGCTGAAAATGCAGTCTATCTACTGCACCTCTGCAAGTACATTGGGCCCAGTCTACCCTAAGCTCTCACTCCATTTGCACCCTTCCCATCTGCTTTAATGATGTTCACCATCTTAAAAAGAACAAAAAAAGTATTCCAGAATTGTAGAGAAAGCCTTACAACTCCCATTTAATCACTGAAACCATTAACAGGAGACTACTAATTCTGTTTCATGTAACACATCCCAAAGAACACACCTTAACTTAATACAGCTTGATTTGCCAATATCAGGTTGAATTTAAAGGGCTAGCAGCAAGAAATGAAGGTTTTTGTCCCACAGATACTCCCAATTTGAAAGCCATAGTAAGAATAATGGAAAACACACAGAAAAAAACCACTCTCGATCCATTTGCTTTCCCATTTCTCTGAATAGGATGACTATTATCTGGACAAATGCACAGCACCTTAGCTTATGTGGAAGATTAACAAAATCAGAAAGGCAACATCTGTGGTGCAAGGGGATTGAAGTGGGTATGAGAAGCTGTGTGTCAGCGTCATGGCAGCACGGCCCTGCCACGCAATCTCTGTGACTCACTCTTTGGCGTAAGTTAAGTCCCTGGCTCATCACTGACACTCTCATGCTGACAACAATACACTATTCCCAGCATCACTTATTTAATGATAAGCAAGCTGGCTCACTAGACAATTAACAGCTCTGGAAACATTATATATTAAGAGGATTAATATGTTAATAAGGGTTGTAATTTCCATTAGCTGGGAATGTAGCTACTTTTAAAAGATCCTTAAATCACAATTTTATCTGGAAACAGAGCTTTTAAGCCTTTTCCCATTCCCAGCTTTTCATGCAGGAGCTGGCACAACCCACTATGGAAAAACAAATTTCCAAAGACCCCTCAATCTCTTAGATGCAGCATTAAAGTGTGAAAGCTGTCAGTTTTCACATAAACCACAATGCCAGAGCAACACAAAAAGCTACAGGTATAGAATGCTGTAGTTGCCAGAAAATCAAGTGTTTGCTGGTGCTAACAGAGTAACTAAAGGCCAAACACAGGGGAATACTTGTTGAGGCACTGAATTGCAATTCAGGAGAAGTGAGGTACTTCCCTATCTCTGCCACAAGCCTCCTGACTGCTTTTGGAGCAGTTCATGTGAATGTGTTCACATTTTTGCCTATATAAATAAAATGGAATCTCCTACATATATTTCTTTAACCTGAAAGAATATTGTTAGGAAGCCTTCATAACTGCTTCTAAGATAGTTCAAATTTGTGACCATGGGAGTCTTAAATATCTATAACACTCCAGATATTTAAGAAAAAATACACATATTCAAGAAAATTCTCCTTCCTTTGAAGGAAAAAACAATCCCTTAATTCACATCATATTTATGCAGTGTGTGAATTGCTCAGCAGAAAGCAATATACGACTTCTCTAGCAGGATTAACGACACACAAAGCAGTCATGTATTTACTGAAACAACTTAAAAAATGTTTAAGAAGTTCTTTTTCCTTAATGGTCAGCATCATCTACAAGTGCATCCATGAGAGTGCACTCAGTTGTATTTAACCCCGTCTCTCTCCAACTTTATCTAGTGCAGCATCCTGAAATTCACTATAATTGGTACAGCTTGCCCAGATGGGGTGGTAAGAAAAATCCATCCCATCAAAACACAGCTCTACCTCTCGTAGAGCAATAAAGCGCTTTCATAAAGACATGCAATTTGACTAAGATGGAAACTTACAGTGTGCAAAACCTACAAAAAGAAAAAATCTGGAATTACAAGGAAAAGACATGAGGAATGATTGAGACAGGAGACAGTAGGAAAGAAAAGGTTCAATTTCATCTATCAGTGGCTGGAGTGGCATAAAAGTCAAGATGAAAAGAATACAAAAGAAAACCATGGGAAAGAAAATAATGATGGAGCCTGGGAGACTGAAAACAAATCCTGAATATCCTGGTTGGCCCAGAAATGGAAGAGACTTTAATAAGTCATCTATTTCATCCTCTACTGTAGTACAAGCCTAACAGATTTCTGAAAGAAAGGAAATAGGAAAAAAAAAAGGGAGGAGGGGGGAGGAAAAGTAAGATAGGATAAATGGGAAAGCAGAATTCAGAAAAGACAGCTGTTAGGACTGGACTGCATTGCATTTATCTCACCATTTAGCTTACTCTTACAATTAGCTTGCTTATCTTCAGCAATCCTGAGATATTAGTCATGACTTAAAGTTCAAATATTTTCCATTATATAAGATCAAGAGTTATATTGACATAGAGGTTTGAAACACATACAAAATTGTCCTGTTTCATTTCATACAACAGCAAGCACAATTCTTCTGTCACACTTACCAAAGTCTTTTTTAATATGATGTATCTCCATTAACATAGAAAGAAATACTTTGGACCTAAACTGCTTGTGAGAGGAAGATAGGGTGACTGTGCTGCCATTCAGTGGGATCTCAATCGGCTTCAGAATTGGGCAGAGAGGAACCTCATGAGGTTCAATATAGACAAGTGCAGAGTCCTGCATCTGGGAAGGAACAACCCCATGCACCAGTACAGGCTGGGGATTGACCTGCTGGAGAGCAGCTCCACAGAGAGAGACCTAGGAGTCCTGGTTGATAATAAACTAACCATGAGCCAGCAACGTGCTCTTGCGGCCAAGAAGGCCAGTGACATCCTGGGATGCATCACGAAGAGTGTGACCAGAAGCTCGAGGGCAGTTCTGCTCCCTCTCTACTCTGCCCTGGTGAGACCTCATCTGGAGTCCTGTGTCCAGCTCCTCAGCTCGAGAGGGACACAGAACTTCTGGAGAGAGTCTAGCGCAGGGCCACCAAGATGATCAGGGGAATAGAACATCTTTCATATGAGGAAATGCTGTGGGAATTGGGGCTGTTAAGTCTAGAAAAGAGGAGACTGAGGGGGATCTCAATAATTACAAATATCTAAATTTTGGGTATCAGGAGGCTGGGGCATCCCTTTTTTCAATGATATTTAGCAACAGGACAAAGGGTAATGGGATAAAGCTGGAACACAAAAAGTTCCACTTAAACATAAGAAAAAACGATTTCACTGTGAGGGTTACAGAGCAGCGGAACAAGCTGCCCAGATGGGTTGTGGAGGTCTTGGAGGTCTTCAAGACCCACCTGAACACATTCCTATGAGACGTGATCTAGGTGAACCTGCTTCTGCAGCGGGGTTGGACTGGATGATCTCTAAAGGTCCCTTCCAATCCCCATCATTCTAAAAAAAAAAGACTGTTGTCTCTGGTGCCAGAAAAATGCCTCATCAATGGTCCATCTCAGTTGTACACATAAGAAGTGCTGTTTGAGTTCTGTGAGACTTGTATATGTACAAACAGTGACAAAACATGAAGGATAATGCCAAAAGCACAGGTGTCATCCATGCAAGTGGCCAAGCCAGTAATCTTGAATGCCAGTACCACACTGCTACTTTACATTTCTAACTGCAGTCACTGCACTTTGCCATACATGCACATGTAACTCTCACATAAATACTAAACAAGGGAAAGATATGCAAATTTCTCTATTTTCTAACTTTTATTTAAAAGTTAATTACATTGTGTTTTCTTTATACCCTTAATCTTGTTATATTTGAAGGTGAGACGACTACAGTATAACCACATGGGTGTTTTGTGGACAGCAGTGTCCTCCAGGCTCTTCCAGGCAAGGTTTACAAACAAGAAGAAACATAAGCAGGAAAAAAAAATTCAAAACTTTTTCTTTTTTTTTAAAGCTGGATGTGTAGTTTCACAAAGTAACCTGCTTAACTACACAAAGTAAGCACAAAGTAACAGGAAAAGATTTCAAAAAGTTGAGATGTGCAACTTGCTGTGCACCCGGGGGTTTGCTTTCCCAGCTTCTGCATGTAAACATCACTGACATTTCACAGCCTTTATCAGACTTCCAGGATCACTTAAATCTAGTAGGTAAGTCCCTCCAAAGCAAGTATACTAATAGGTACCTGTATTTGTTAGTACTGTAAGGCTCAGTGAGATAGGGAAGGAAAGATCCTCTGATCTTCCTGATCCCCTGATTTTAAGTCCTTGTTTTAGGTGAGAGCCTGCTATGTCACTTGTGACCAATGTACATCTGCAATGCTATCACCAATTATGATACCCAGAGAGATGTCTTGACCAAAAGGCACCAATCCAGACACCAAGAGAGGCCTATCTCTGATCCCCCTAATCAAATAACAGCAGATGCAGACATCTAGGTACAAAGATTCTAAACAAGTGTACTCCTCTCTTCTAGCAATCATTGCACGATCACAACAGAAATCATAACTTCTGCTGCTCCTGCTATTCTCATAAGTGAAAATAAAGGCTAATTAAATAAAGCATTATGGACTGGTAAAGCTTTAAAAAATTCATGTCTAGCAATTAGCAATAATAAAATTCTTAGTGCTGAAGTCTGTAATTATTTTTTAAACTGAGAAACAGTAAAAACTCTGCAACACCAGCACCAATTGCAGTTTTCTTTTGGCATTTAAAACAAAACAACCCCACACAGTATCCTACCTCTAAATGTGCAGTTCCCATATAGCCATAACACGAAACATATGTAGTCATTTTATCTGTGTAAAGCACACAGCAGATCTCCTCTACCCTGTACCAAATGATACATTAAATTTGTTCACTGTTTAACAAGGGAAACTTGCTGCTGTTAATGATTTACATAGAGGAAAAACAGCTCTGCCTAAATTTTGTTAAAAAATGTGAAGCTTGAGGTCATTTTAACCTTCCTTTCGTAACTGCAATCTAACTCAATCAATAAGCTAGAAATGTGTGTAGCATTTCTTCTGCCATGGAAGTATTTCTGCCACAGTGGCCTTTAAAGTCAGCGTTCCCGGGCATGGTCAATAGATGTAGCTCAAGTGTGGATTCATATAGGAACCAACAAGAACAGAAGAAGCTATCCTCTTGTTTCACCTTGTTGCCCTAGCAGACTTCCTCATTGAGCAAGTAAAACCTTGTTAGGGACCAAATAGCCACCAGTTTACAGTATGGAAGTTAACAACTTGGGAAATTTAAGAACCTTTCATTGAAGCCCACTGCTAACAACATGGACACATCCAGGCTGAGAACCTCCAGCTTGCAAGAAAAGGCAACAGGTGCTATTTTGAGGTTGAACTCAGATCAGGCAAAAGAGATTGGCAGTCCGCATTGGTGTACACAACAGTGTTGCCATCAGCTTCCGCGGGAAGAGATTAGCACCCACACACTTTGCTATACAACATCACAAGCACATCTTCACCTTACGACTGGATTTGCCTCCTTGACCCATGTCAGGAGCAATCTGACTGAAGTTAATGCAGTTACTGTACTTTCTGTTCATATATATCATATGTGCATCTGGCCATGGATAGGTTTACACAGATGAAATTAGCTCTGTAGGATCTATTCATAAATGCTTCCTGTGCTCATCTTCCAGATGCACCAACAATACTTTCTGACTGAAAATTCAAACTCCTTAATGATTCTTTAGATACCTAGCAACTGAGGCAAATTTTTAAACAGCACTGCATCTGAGAAATAGTAGTTACTCTCCAGAACACATGTATAAGTTGGCATCCTAGATCTATCTCCTCTTCATCTGGATTTTAGAAAGCAATTGTACTATTACATTAAGTAAATATAGAGAAAGGAGGGACATTTTATCTACAGCTTTTCACAGCTTAAATTGAACAGTCACAATTGAACGGTCTCCTTTTCAACTGGACTTAGCATTTTAGTTACCAAAAAAAGCAGCTTTTTCATGCTCTGCAAATCAAAAATCATTGCACATGTGTGTTTTCATTACTACAGCACTAGCAACTCTCCTTCACCCATCGTTCCCTGTTGTACTGAGTTAGGCACTGCAAGACACCCTGTCACACACAGAAACTAAGGAAATTAAATCTAGCTTAACAACTGTGGACCACTAGCACATACTGAGTTGAAAATGAATTTATGACATAATCACTAGAACTAAAAAAAAGCTGCTGAAGCAATCAGAGTCTTTTTTAGTCCACAAAGACAGTGTGAAGTAGAGCAGTAAATTGCAGCGAGCAGACAGTGCAGCTCTTAAACTTGCCCAGCTTCTGCTCTGACAAAAGAGATCACTTAGGACTTCATCTTGTTTCTGTTGTTGTCGTTTAATTAACTGATTAATAAATTCACTGCTGGCATATTCTGCATTTATCTCTTCTCCTTTCTGAAAAAAAACAAACCCAACTAAATCCACCGGTGGTTTACACACGGGGTGATAGCTATTTATCATTACCACAGTGAGAGCGGTGCTCGCCACCAAGGGCAGCAGGAACCGGGGACAGGGGCTGGCAGCCGCGCAGCGACGGGCATGGGCCCGGCCGGCACCGCGGGCACCGACCAACCTCTGACAAGTTTTGGCATTTTCAGTTGGAGGCTGGCAGCGCTACTCCTTCCCCTGCCGCGGCTGGGCGGGAGGGCTGAGGGACACACGCCTGAATAAACCTTTCCCAAGCTTTCCGCAGTTGCGTGCTGGCTGACACGCCGCGGGGCACATCGGCGCGGCAGACGCCGGCACCGCAGATTCCTCGGAGCCGTCCGCGGCCGGACGCGCGCCAAACCCGCATTGCCCCCGCTCCCCCACCGCGGTCCCGGCTCCAAACCGCGGCGGCCCCGGACGACCTTCCACTAGAAACAAACCCCCAACCCAAACCCCACTCCGCGGCCTCTCCAGTCTGGCAGGCGGAGGGGCAGCGACGGCAGCAGGGTCGGGGCGTCCCTTCCAAAGGTGAAAGCGAAGCAGACACGTTTCCCCCTCCTGACCTCTCTGCACCGCGGTTCGCCCTGCCGCCCCGTCCCCGTCGCCCTCTCCCCCGCCCGCGCCCCCGCCGGCGCAGGGCGGGCTGTGCCCAGCGCGGCGGGCTGTGCCCAGCGCGGCGGGCCGAGCCCGGCACGGCGGGCCACCGACACCTGTGCGCCGGTCCGACGGCGGCGGCTCGCCGCCCCGAGGGAGGAAAAGCACCGAGGCCTGCCGACCAGCACGGCCACTGTCACCGCTCGGAGCCGCTCCTGTCCGCGGAGGCCAGCTGCGCCCGGTCAGCCCCGGTTCGTGGCCGGTGACTTACCCGCTGGGAGGCTTGCTGGCCCCAGGGCGCACGAGGGTCTCCATGGCCGCGCCCCCTCGCCACTTCTTAAGGGATGGGCCGTTCCGGTCGCAGTGCCGCAGCGGGGCAGCGGCAAGCGGCAGATGAGGAGAAAAGGGAGAAAGGAGACGAGTGAGCGTCGGCCTCGCCCTCTCCCTTACCCTCACCTCCCCCGCCTCGGCGTCCGGCGGCACTGCCCTGGGTGTCACCGCCACCGCCACCGCCCCCTGCTCACCAGCCGGGCTGCGGGCGGAGATGACCTGAGCAGGAGGCACGCGGCCGCCCCTCGCCGGCCCCTTGCCCGCCTTACCGGGCCGACGGGCAAGCAACGCCGCGCCGCGGACACTGACAGCTCGGCTGCGTCCGCCGAGGAAGGGGCTGCCCGGTCGGGCCGCCGACCGGGCACGGCGGGACGGGAGTCGGGCGCTGTGGCGGGCGGCGCGGCTCAGCTGGCCGCTGCCCGCTCAGCGGCCCGGGCAGCGCGGGCAGGCGGGGGAGCTGCAAGCCCGTTTCCATGTGACAGCCCGGGACAAATGCAAACACGGCCGCTGCCCCCGCGGGCACGGATGGGCGGCCGCCCACGCCGCGGCCGGGGAGATGAGAGAGAAGATGGAGTGGGATGGGATGGGACGGGAATAGGATGGAGAGAGACGCTGGAGACAGAAGCGACAAACCCCACCGCCAGCATCGGCTTCCTGCACTTCTTTTGCCATGAAATTGGCGGAACCACAGCTTACCAGGCGGATGTCCCCCAAGCCTGAACCGAGGGTTTTTCGTGCGCCTCACGCCTTGCCCAGCCCCAAGCGTTGCTTCTCGATACCTTTATTCTTGCTAATTTTTTTTTCTTTTATTGGAGGCGGCACAAACAACTTTTAAAATGAGCAGCGGGTTTGGTCCAGAGAGAAGCGGGAGGTGCACGGCCGGGCCAGTACGACAGCGCCTCCCGGGCTGCTCCGACCCCGCAGTATGCGCCCGGCCCACGGGAGGCCGCGCCAGGGCGGCTGCGACCTCGGCCTCGCCCCGCAGGCCCGGCGGGCGCCCTGCGCGGTGTGACGGGCCTGTCCGCGCTGCCTTCGCGGCAGTGCCCGCGGCACCTTAAAATCTTAGTATGACGTCTCAGAAATGTACCCCTCACGCCGTTTCCCCAGGAGAGCAACTGTTACGCCTGTGTGTGAAAGGAGAAACAAGCTGGAGGCGGGGGAGCCGGGTTTGTGTTACCGCAGTACGTGCCTGCTCTCGGGAGTGCCCGGCGTGGCCTCTCGCGGGCGTTTCAGGAGTTTCTCTTCTCGCCTCCAGCCCTTTCTGTTTGCTTCACCATGCCTTCCCGGCCATGGCAAGAGGGTGACAGAGACGCGGACCGGTCAGGCCACTAGCCAACACAGGGACCGGAAAACTGAAGTAAGCAGGCTTAGTAGGGTAGTGGTGACAAACTCAGGCAGAGGACTGCGAGGGAAAGGGGAGGTCCTACCTGACTTTTCACCTGGCTGCTTTGGCGACAATATCACACAGGTTAATGGCGACCCGTTTCCTCAAACCCTGCCTTCCCCTCGGGCCTGAGGTCTTATCTCTGTATACTGTGCCCATCAGAAAGTGTCTTGCCCAGCTCAGTGACCAGAGCAAATGCAAGCAGCTTCTCCAGCACCAAAGTCAAAGTTTCTTCCTCAGCAAGCAAGACTTGGCACATCTGGGTCAGAAGCTGCAAATCTGGGTCAGAAGAATTGCCATCTGCAAGAAAACTCCATTGCAAATATTTTTAAACATTCAGAGGTTGGATGAATTTGCCAGTAACAGAAAAGGACGCATTCATCTTTTCTGTACTACATGAATGGAAGATTACTGTAAATGCCCACCTTTGTCTTTGGCCAAGGCTTTTGCATTATGATTAAAATACTTGTTTCTCCATACTTATTCCAATGTGTAACAAAACCTTACTGTAAAATAGTTTAGGCCTTTACAAATAATAAATAAAAATCAGTGCAATTTTGCATTGCAGCTTTTATACAGCCTTCAAAACATTATTGCTGTTTTTCCTCACTTTTAAGGCTACTTTTTTCTTCTGCTAAAACTGTCCTGTAATGTTTCAGGAATTTGAGGTTGGAATGTAAACTTAACAACACATAGGGATCTTGTAAGACATGTCTAATACCAATTAATTTGTTTCTAATGTAGTAAAAAGAGGTAAAAAAAATCTCAGCATTAGCTAATACACACCAGTTAAGCAAGCTGTTTCTCCGTCCTAGAACTGGAAACCAGGTCTCAGCTTAAAAATCAAGGTAAAAACAACAAACCTGAATTTATAGCAGGAAAACTTTGTGAATAGAAGTTCATGTGGTTAGGTTAATTAATAGCAAACACACATTTGTAACCACATAAATCCTTTTCTCATTCTAAGCAATCTAGAAATTGCAATCTAAGTATTAGTCCCTGTAAGGGAGTTGACTTACTGTACAGTTGCAAAATTCCTAGCTATATAATTATAGCAATTGGATCTGTGTGGCCTCAAGCTCACGAAATAATTTTATTTTAATATCCACAAAAAAAAAAAAAAAAGAAAAAAAAGAAGGGAAATGAGATCTTCAGGGCTTGCTAGACCATTTCCTTGAGTACCAGAGCCTCAGACACCCCTTCTTCAGAAAGTTGCCTTAGGATTTAGCCCTACAAGTCCTATTGTGTTTTATTAGGAAACTCAAATAACTGTGAGAAAATGATAGCAGTTTTAGAGGAACATATCAAAATAAAGAATAAAACCAATGAGTAGTCTTGAGTAAATATCACATAATTGCTGGTCCATATAAGAGTAACACAACATTATTAAATACAGCTGAAGAGGCTGAATTTGCTTCAGAAAGCCACCGTGACTCCATGAGTGTTCCTCCCACCTGGGGAGGAACAACCCCAGGCACCAGTACAGACTGGGGCCTCACCTGCTGGAGAGCAGCTCCGCGGAGAGAGACCTGGGAGTACTGGCTGATAATAAACTAACCATGAGCCAGCAATGTGCCCTCGTGGCTAAGAAGGCCAATGGCATCGTGAGATGCACCAAGAAGAGTGTGTCCAGCAGGTCAAGGGAGGTTCTTATCCCCCTCTAATCTGCCCTAGTGAGGCCTCATCTGGAGTACTGTGTCCAGTTCTGGGCTCCCTAGCTAAGACACACAGAACTTCTAGAAAGAGTCCAGTGCATCCCTTTTTTCTGTTGTATCTAGTGACGGGACAAGGGATAATGGAAAGAAGCTGGAACACAAAAAGTTCTATTTAAACATAAGGAAAAACTATTTCACTGTGAGAGTGATGGAGCACTGGCACAGGCTGCCCAGGGAGAGTGTGGAGTCTCCTTCCTTGGAGGTCTTCAAGACCCATCTGGATGCATTCCTGTGTGACCTGGTCTAGGTGGACCTGCTTCTGCAGTGGGATTGGACCAGATAATCTCTAAAGGTCCCTTCCAACACTTACCATTCTGTAATTCTATAATTCTTTGAGCGCCTCAAGGAGGAGTGAGGAATTGTACTTGGATCTGCCTGTAGTCACAGCAAATCACTGACAAACTTCTGGTTAATCTTCTGTTTTTCTTACTTATCTTGTGTCATGCTGAGGAGCCTTATCACTTAGTGCGAAACTGCAGTTGTACAGCACCCTGTCCCGGACAACCTGGGATTTTTGCAACAGCCATTTTAGTTTGCTTCCCAGTTTTAGAGATGTAAGAAGTCTGTGATGTCAACTGAGGCTCCAAAGCAGAGAACGAAAAAGGATACTAACTCGTCTGAAAACATGACAAAGAAGCCATCTGAAAGAGCATATGGATAGCGACAGAATTTTATATAGCTTCAGCTGTGACATGTTCTGTTTTGAAAGGTAGATCCCTTCAGATTTTTTTTTTTTTTCTCCCCAAACTTACAGAAGTCAGTGAAGAATTTGGAGGGTATTTGGCCTTAAAGCACCTAGAAAAAGAAGTTGGGAGTGTGATGGCGACTCTTTCTCAACCTTTGTATGGAAAAAGGCTGTTGAGGAACACTCTGCTTGACCATTCACTCCTGCCTTCAAGCTGCAGAGGGGTCTGGAAAGCAGGGCAGTGGAGAGTGGGATGGTGCAGCGTGGTAGAGATGTGGCCACAAGACACAGTGCCAGCCCAACACAGGCACTCGGAAACTGCAGGGCAGATCAAGCACTGTCATACCAGGTAAAAATAAGGGTCTCTGTCCTTAGAGAGTATTTCAGAGCACACATGCAGGGCAGGGAACATGATGTACATGAACAGGGATAGGGAAGTGGTTTGAAACCGTGATGTGAATAGAATAAGAAGAATTTCTGTGAACAATGTGACCATCAGGGAATTAAAAATGGATTATTTTAAAGGTGGCTAAAAGTGGACGTGGCATATGTCACCATAACCCAGACTGAAGCTCGTATATCTATAATATGCTGACACATCCTTGAATCTAAGAGCCATAGAACTTTGGGAATTTAATTTTAAAGTTTGAGTATTGGTTACATGCTTATTTTTCCTCTTTTTTTCCTCCAACAGTTTTACAGTCCGTTGCTTTTCCCAAACATTCTGTTCTATACATTTTGAACAAGTAGACTTCTATTTTTCTCTTTTCTGCCATTTATCTTATGTGAACTTTCTTCAGGATTTGAATCCCCAAGGCCTAGTCTGCAGTTAAACTGACATTAATAAAAGGATATTTACCTGGACAAACCCCGTGGGCTGGAGCTCATGTCCTTGGTCTCAGCTGTGGTGAGAATCTTCCTAGGCAAGATGCTAATGTAAGATGCTTCTCACAATCAAAGAGTTGTGTGACTCATTGGATAACAGTGTCAGAGAAAACTATTGTCCAGGGAAAATATTAAATTAATTTTCAAGACCGTGTCATCTTCTAGGATTGAAAAAAGGTTTTGGGCAGTCTTGATGAGCCTACAACCCAAATCTGAATCACCACATTAGCTTATTTACATAAATGTATCTTCATTGTAGTGAGCTGGGTAGTCCTTCTTAGTGTGCTGGTCAGAGTGACCCAGCTACAGGCATTCTTCACTGTGGTTTTTGCTCTTTGTTTGCTATGCCAAGGAGACTGAGATTGTCAAAGCAGCATTTCAGAGAAATGACTCACTACCTCCCAGATGCTGATGCCACTAAAACTCCCTTCATCCTTACTGATTTCTGTAATGATATTACGTTGTGCTATACTTAGAATGTCTCTTTCTTCCAGCATTTTCCTAGATTAGGACTTTTGGGCTACTCAGTCCAGCAGAACTAGTGGAAAGGGAAACTTAATGAGCCTTCTATGTAAACAAGTTTCCCTGAATCTGAAAACAGTGTGTTTAGAAATCTCATGAAGTCATAGCCGAGCACTTGAGTTTGGCATGACACATTTCCAGTGAATGGGTTACAGACAGGCCAGGCTTTTGTAAGGCTGGGCAGGACTGACAAGAGGACATCAGGAGGGTTGGGCAGTGCAGGGTCTAGTGCCACAACAAAGAAAACAGAGAGTTCTCTTGCTGTAAGCTATGGAGATGGCACATTCCCAATTTTCCTTATGCAACACGCTGCGTACACAACCCCATGTGATTCCACGGTTGGCATACCCTGTGCCCAGCTCTCCTCCCAGCAGCAATGACAGTGAGGGGTGCTAGGGAGTGCTGCCTTTCTTGTGGGGCTTTGGCCACTAACTGCTGAACTCACTCTGGAAGTAAGCTAGTCCCTGCAGTGACCATATGCCCTTAGAAAACAATTCTCAAGTGTGCTATGTGTGTACCGAATATTCAATACCATGGTTTCTATTTCAAGAAGGGTATTTCTATTTTCATGTATATAATATGGCCAAGCTATAATCAGAAGAATTATATCCACTCACAGTCCTCTCTATAAATATTTAACATTGTTTGAGGTAGGCTTTATTAACAATGTCCACAACTATCTTTCATCTCACAAACTGAGTTAAACTTCTGCCAATTTTAAATTGATTTTACCATGTATAGTCCTTCACTGAAATTTAGAAAGTTTCCAGTCTTAGGAGGTAGTGGTATCTCAAGGTTTAGTTTTAAAGTTTCGGGATGGAGAAATAACAACACAGATTTTGTAGATTTTCATAGTTACATATGTAATTCTCATTTCACACGTGCATCACCTGATGCGCCTTTCAGCTATTTCTGATTGATAGCAGCATAAGTGAAAATAGTATCTAGCTCTGTTTTTTAATCAAAAGTAATACACTACAGATGAAGGTGAATACATGTGTACTTATATGCAAAATAGCAGTCTTGCTGCTGCTGCAGTTTCTATTGAGTTGCATAGTCTGTGATTGCATTTGTTGAACAATACCTCAAAGCATGCAATGATTTAAAGGCATGTGAAATCTCACCAATATTACACTTATATCCCTTAAAAGTAAGATACTTTGACATAGTTTATAACCTCTAGAATGTTCTGTAAACTGAACAGGGTCTTGAGTAGTTGCATGCTCTTAAATTGCTACATGCACCCCCAAAGGGCTATCTTTCCTTTATTCCCACTCCAATGGCAAGCTTCGTGAACTTATTGAAATCACTGAATTACTTTATTATGAGACCTATACCCTTGAAGGAGAGTGCTTTAATGGATGCTATTGTCAGGAAAGAATTTGAAGAAGGCAGATGAAGTCTGAAGACTGATATACATAAAGCCTCATTTATAATTCAGACCCAGGTTACAAGTGTGAGAAGGTAAATAATGAAATAACTCACCTTGATGAATTCTATCTGGGCATATTTGGATTGGTATCACATACAACAAATTTTTTCTAGCCATCACCACATCATGACATGATTAGTGGTGCAAAGGGTGGTTTTCCCATCACCCTCCCCTCTGAGGCCAGCAAAGGCTTCTTAACTCTCCTCTCATACATTTCAGAAGCTTTACACTTTGATATCAGTAAGTGAGAAGACAGTAATGCTTTTCTCTCTTTTGCTAACATACCTTGAGACTGATTCTGCTCTCTTATCTCTTTTTCCAGAAGATAGAGGTTAGCTGGGTATGGCAAAGGAAGGGAGGGCTTTCAAAGGTGTCCAATGGTGCTAATCTGGGAGGACTGGGGCTGAGAGGAAGTACATAGTTGGTTCCCCACAGTGTCATTGAACAGACGCAGTCATGCAGGGGCAGGACGTGGTAACACTTCTCCCTTTAGAAAGGGTTGCAGTCATGTTCTTCACCCTGCAAGCAACACATAATTAGAAATAAGAAAAAAATTCCTTTAATTAACAAGGAACAGATTGGATAAACTATCCATCAGAGAGGGATGGAGGAAATATGGACTATCTGGAGAACATCAGTAACCTAATCCAAAGCCTACTGATATTACTGAGAGGTTTTCTATTGTCTCTGACTGTTTTTTCAAAATCATTTACATCACTTGCAAACATGGACAGTGATGACTATTTTGCACAACCTTTCTTCTTTCATTTCCTCTTCTCTTCCTCTTGAACGTGAGGTTCATTACATCTTAATCCTACCTCTAGCCACTTGTACTGGTGCTACGTGAATCTTCACAGGAACCTGCTGTTTACTGGCCGATAAAGGACAACATGAAGGGAAAAACTCTGTTGACTGCTTTAAATGTGCTATATCCGACATGAAGTGATTGAGGAACCTTTGAAACCTTTTTATTTCTCTATCTGTGCCTGGCTTGACAGCTCTCCTCACCCTGCAATCTGTCTAGGGAACAGGTATAAATTATGACATAATTAAAAGTGAAACAACACTCCCTTTCTTCAGGTGAGTCATCTGCAGGTATCCAGAAAATATACAGCATGAAAATTACCTCCGGTTCAGGGAATTGAGAATACAAAGTAGCTCCTTAGAATTCCTTTGGAAAAATAAACATGGAGCATATCTACCTTATAAATAAAGCGAGCTAATTTCCTACTGTTCAGTTGCAGACTAGAATAACCAGATTACAAAGCTTCCTGTGAATTTGCTACATGGGGTGGTGCTTCAGGAACAGCCCTGAAAGCAAACTGTGATGCAAAGGGCTGTGCTTAGTCCTCTGCCCCCATGGCAAGAGCTCTCCTCGCAACACTTGGTGTCTGGCACAAGGCTTATTGCCCAGCTTTTTAACATAACCCCATTTTCCAGCAGAGTAGGCAGGTAGCCAGAGCCCCACCTTTTCTCCACCTTCTTCTTTCTCAACACAGATGGATGACAAGGAAGGAAAACGATAGTCCTGTAGAGACCCATCTGTTCTGACAATGCAGGTATCATCTGTCACTGGAAGGCCTTACTAGCTACAAAGGTTCTAGAATATAGACCACAGTCTCTTTAGTAAATAACCACACCTGCAGAGATTTCGAGGAATACATTGGTTTGTTTAATTTTTATAGTTATTTGTAAGCTGATGAAATATTAAAGGAACCCGCAGATTTTAATACTTTTTTTTATTCTTTTACTGGAAGAAGACAAAAGAAGCTGTAAATCCTCCTAAAATGCATTAGGTTAATGCCTGCAATAACTGCAGAGATGCTTTCACAGCACTGGCTGATGTTTTAAATCCAAGTGTCACAAAAGCCACATTAACTTTAGTGCTCACTACTAAACCAAAACACATATGGAAATCTTTGCAAGCTTTCACTCAAAATGTGTTTTGAAACTTGAATAGAGATTCCAAGGGAAAATAAAAAGTCGGAGAGTGACGTTTCAGTGGTTCACGTGTACTTTGTATTGGATGTGCCGTACCACCCTGACAGCTGTGCAGCAGGAGCTTGTGCCAGTCATTCCCTGTAGCTGCACACAAGACCAACCAGCTGTGGGTCTTGTAGCAATCTCTGTAGCCTAAGTCATCACTTTTGTGAAGGTTCCTCAGAGTGCTCAGCACCAGCAGCCCTCTGCTTGTCCTCTTCCTTGCACTGCAGAAGGTAATCTGTGACTGTGCCCCACGGTATGTGGCAGTATGGTGCGCTTTAGCCTGCAAACGCCTGTGCAGGCTGCAGACTGAAGGTTTACATGCCCTCCCCCACCACAGCCGTGGCTCACTGCTGCCAAAACCCTTCTCTGTCAGGTTGCTCAATCCCTGCTGAACTGTTGCCAATCTCATAGCATACCTTAAACAACAAGTAGGCCTCCAGAGAACAGTCACCCCAGTGCAGGTACAGCCTTCCTTTTCCATGAGATTTTAATGTCATAGCCTAGGAGAATATTTGTGCAACTTGAGGTGTGGCATATTTGACCCTCTGGAAAAGAACAATATTTGCAAGATGTCACTGCAAACACACAATAGCTTGCTACCATGCTTCCAATTTTAAGGTAGTTCCTTAGGAAATTATAAAATACTGCATCCAGCACAAGACAGCCATGGACCTGTTGGAGTGAATCCAGAGGAGGGCCATGAAAATGGTAAGGGGGTTGCAACGTGTCCCCTATGAAGACAGGCTGAGAGAATTAGGGCCGTTCAGCCTGGAAACAAGAAGACTCCGGGGACACCTTTCAATATAACAGCCTTTCAATATTCAAAGAGGAATTATAAGAAAGATAGGGACAGACCTTCTCCCAGGTCCTGTAGTAATAGCAAATGGGATAATGGTTTTAAACTACAACAGGGTAGATTTAGATTGGGCATAAGGAAGAAATTCTTTACAATAAGGATGGTGAGGCACTGGAACAGGTTGCCCAGAGAAGCTGTGGGTGCTACATCCCTGGAAGATTTCAAGGCTGGATTGGATGGGGTTTTGAGCAACCTAGTCAAGTGGAAGGTGTCCCTGACCATGGCGGGGGGTTGGAACTGAGTGATCTTTAAAGGCCACTTGCAACCCAAACTGTTATATGATTCCTGAGTGCCCAAGTAAGGATTTGAGTACCTCTGTTAGTGTACTCAAAATATCACATTTGGATTCATCATTGTCAATCCAAGAATATTTGAAGTTGACTTATAACTGAACTGCAGGATTCAGAAACTTTCTTTCTAAACAGAGGTTTTTCAAGGGAGACAGATTAGAGTCCATCAGCTGAGCCAACAAAATAGAGAGGAACTTATCTCTTGTTTAAATTTTATCATGGAAGCTCAAAATAAAATCTGTGATCTGTGGTCTGATAAGCAACAATATGATCCAAAAACCAGCTGTGGAAAAATCAGGGAAGGAAATTTTGATGAGCATGATTTCTTCAGCAGTCTTGTGACAATTTGTAACAAGAAAATGACCAATGAAAGTCTTAGTAACATTTCAGTTATTAGATTAAGATTTCAGAAAGACTAATGATTGATAAAGGGAAGAGAGAAATTGGGAGGAAAACAAACCCAAAACAAATCAACAAAAATTTCCCAAGGCCTTATTGCAAAATTGGGCTTTAAAATGTTTATATCCATCACCCCTCCACTGGGAGGTCTCTGACACTGTTCCCTGGGGACATGAAGGGGCTTATAGTCCTGATATGCAAGTCTGGGAGAAGGGGGTAAACTTCTTTCCCAAAGTGGCAAAATGAGTAGAGTGTCACTACCTCCTGGAAAAGAGAGACCAGGCTGGCTTTATTTTAATCATGATACTGCATTTGTAATCCCCAGCTATGCTCTGAGGAAAGCTGATCAGCTTTTACTTTTTACATCAAATAGGAATGAAATGCATGGCCATGAAGAGGAGGCTCGCAGGAGGTGGATGGTGAAAAATCCTGTTAACACCACCATAAAAATGAAACTGCAGCAGGAAACTGAAAGAATGTGCTGTTTTGAAAGGAACTTCTAGTTTTGATGAAAGAGAGGTGCAAAAATGAGCAAAAGGCTTTTGAAATCCTGAGCTGGTGGCTGCTTTGATGAGCTGAAGTGGCCAGGTTGTACACACCATCAGTCAGAGGTTTCACCTGTCACATCAGCAGGACAAGGATTTCAGCCACTTGTGAAGGACTTGTACTTTTGTCTCTTGTACACCCAGGCACTCAAAGTTTAAAAAGAATAAAGGAAAACCGCCAAGACAGCAGAATGATCCTTAATTCAGTCTCTCTGAGTTCTGAACCTGATGGATGGGCTCAAAACTTGAAGAACAACATCCCCTTGAGACACTTCTGAACCTCAACAGGGAGGGAAGCCCAACCACAGAAGAGTTCTTTTGCCATCCAATGGGGCAAGAGGGAGGGGAACAGAAAACTCCAATAGACATACCCTGAATACTTATTTTGTACATTGCATTATTACACGCAAGAGATATTGCTGAGAATCAGAGTTTACAAACTGGGGAAAAGTTTGCAGCTATAACAATGATATTTATAGTGTTGTAATTTATTTGTAGCTTTGTGAAATGTGGCCAGTAAGAGGCTGTTCCAGTCTGAGCCAAGAGCTAACACACAGCTGCGAGCACAGGGTTAGTGCTTGTGCTGAGCTGGGCAAGGGGGAAGTAATGAGATTTTGTCCTGCAAGCTGTGTAAGCATAGGAGGCAGAAAAAAAAAATTGCCGTATCTCCTTGAAGATCCACATCCAGCTCCACATTCTCAGTAGTCCTCAGTATTAAAACACTGTAGAAGTCCTGTGGCTGCAGGAGTGGTGCAGGTAGCTGTGCTAGGTTGGGCTGGGCTGGAAGCAGCTGGCTGAGAACAGAGGGACTTTAGGCAGAGGGTCCAGTGCATGTGGAGCTGGGGCAGCCCGAGCCATGGCCAGCAGGAGCCCAGCAGCTGGCAGAACATCACTTTAGAGGGAAATTTCACTTACTGAAGGTGATAGGAAAAGGTCTAGTAATCATTTCCTTACAGGAAAATACTATGAGCTGTTACAGTTAAAGAATAACTATAACAGTTACTATCACTGTTTATCTACCTGGTCAGGCTTTTTCTCCTCTCTTTTGTCTCTTGAAACCTTCCTCCAGCCCAAACTTTGTTAACCCTTCGATTCATGTTTGCCAATAGCAAAAATTAGCTAGTTCAGTATAATCTTCCCAGTTGTCCAGGTGTGGCCTCAAAGTCACTGCCTTTGAACCCAGTCCTTTTTGCTGTCAGCCATGTCCTGGCAGGCAGGTTACCTCTGAACAACAGGAGCAGTGTTTCAAAAGACCGTACTCTTTCCAGAGGATCTCTGCTACCACTGGAGGATGGAGGATATACTAAAGCAATGTAATCTGTCTCGTTAGTTAGGGAAGGAACTAAACATGGAGATTCTAGGAAGGAAAAAGGGCAATGTTTTAAAATAACTAAAGACTGGCCCAGTCTTCAACAGACTTCTTGTCTCTGAGCTATTATGAATAATGCTGGGTGCGTGGGATGAAACTTAATTTAGACTACAGTGTCACAGTCACTTCAAGCTAATCTAAGTTAGGACAGTTTATGAAAGCAGTCTCGCCCTCCTGTCTGCCCCTAGCAAAACTATTCCGTCTCTTTTTCCTCCCCCACACAACAGCTTTATTTGTCTCTGTGTGGCATGCAGTGGGGCAGGTGTTATTCCCAGAGAGACAACCCCACTGCTCCCACGCACGTTTAAAGTCTCCTCGTGCCTCTTTCCATGTTACAGCCATTCTGACAACAACAGGGGGGAAAAAATCCTTGATCAACAGAGAAGGGTTTTGCTATTGCAGGTTAACTTCCTGGCTTGGTTTGGCATGGGGTTGAAGGGTGGTGCAGTGACATCTTCAAGCAACGATGACAATACAGCAACATACTCTGAGTACTGTGAAACACAGGAGCAGTTAGTGAAACACCTTGGAGTTGGCACCAATTCCAGAATTTGCTAGCTGAACACTGTTTTACATTATTGTTGTGTAAAATACTAACTTCTAGAGGTCACAGCCTACCAGCCCTAATCCACTGGTGATGGCCAGGTTCAGGCAAACAAAATGCTATTGGTTGTAGCCATTTACTTACTATAATGGGACATTGCTCTCAATTACTGTTTTGGAGTTGTTAATCCTATATGACGAAGCCCTAAGTGAACTCAGCAAACACAGGCAAAGTGTTTTCTGAGTGTACACCTAATTCTACTTTTCTGCCCCCAGCAGATTTTCCTGAGTGCAACCTCAATCTCACAGCTGAACATCTATGCTTGTTTTAAGGTAATTGAACAGGGCAAAATACAACTAAAATATAACAGCTTTATTTAAGAAACTTAAAAACATATTACAAGTAAAACAATGGTGAACAAAAAGTCCCCTGAGATAATTTCTGCATTAGGAGAGTGGAACATGTGTAAGGTACATGTCATTTGGGTGTAAAATCACTGCCAGAGATATGCAAAGAGTTCTCGTATAAACAAACACTGTTTACAGATATCTTGTCAGTAGTGACACTCTGTTGTTAAACATTAATTCTTAGGAATGTGTATGTTGTGCAACCTTTTTACATGCTATTTGTGGCTCTTGGCAATTTGTAAAGATTCTATAAGGATCAAAGCATAGATTTGGAAGAAATTTTCCTACACAAAATATAAGACTACATACATGAAAAAGTAAAAAAAAAAGTTGGTTTTTAAGTTTTGGGTTTTTTTTTTGTAAATGTGGCCTGAAGTTTCTGTTTCAACCGTTGAATTATAAAGAGAGCAAAAAAAACCTTGACAGTTGGGTATATCTGCTTTCTGCCAGAGGAGAATAGACACACAAGTTGTAAAAGTAAGTTGTCAAAACGGGCTAAAGTAATAACTCAAAGATTTGGGGTCACTTCTGGGAAGACAAACAAGCAAGTGCAAAGTTGCTATCAAGAGTGGCACAGATGAGAGGTCTCTGCCCCACCTCTTGGTGGGGAGGAAGAAGGAAATCTCCATAGAGAACTGAGTGAACACCCATGTTTGCTTCTGTCTTTGGGGAGTGTGCAGCAATAGTTACTT
Organism: Colius striatus; assembly: GCF_028858725.1. NCBI lineage: Eukaryota > Metazoa > Chordata > Aves > Coliiformes > Coliidae > Colius > Colius striatus. The sequence continues at coordinate 24,594,058 of NC_084762.1, forward strand.
ATATACCAAGTTTCCTTTCTGCCTTAGGAGATGAGGAAGTGATTCAGAAACTCCCAAAGAGACACAAGAAGGAAAGGAAAAAAAGAGGAGTTATCTTCTTGTCAGCAAGCAACCCTGCCTGGCCTACAGTTACAACTTGAGAGGGACACTTGGACAAGTACACCCCACTGTCCAAACCACACAGAGTTTGGGTGAGCTTTTCTTGTGTGGGAGTGATTTTGCAGTTTAGTTGAGGTATGTTACTTTGGTTTGGTCATCTAGTCTAAATGCCCTGCAATGAGCAGAGACATCTTCAACTGTATCAGGTTACTCAGAGCCTTGTCCAGCCTGACCTTCAATGTTTCCAGGCATGGGGCTTCTACAATCTCTCAGGGCAACCTGTTCCAGTGTTTCTAATGACATGGATGAGGGGATAGAGTGTATCCTCAGCAAGATCACTGATGACATCAAACTGGGAGGACTGGCTGATTCATCAGAAGGTTGTGCTGCCATCCTTCCAGATCTTGATTGGATTGAGAGTTGGGCAGAGAGGAATGTCATGAGGTTCAACAAGGACAAGTGCACAGTCCTGTACCTGGGGAATCTGTAGAGTCCTGCACCAGTACAGGCTGAGGATTGACCTGCTGGAGAGTAGCTCTGCAGAGAGAGACCTGGGAGTCCTGGTTGATAATAAACTAAATATGAGCCAGCAATGTGCCCTCATGGCCAAGAAGGCCAATGGCATTCTGGGATGCATCAAGAAGAGTGTGGCCAGCAGGTCAAGGGAGGTTCTTCTTCCCCTCTACTCTGCCCTGAATAGGTCTAATCTGGAGTCCTGTGTCCAGTTCTGGGCTCCCCAGATCAAGAGGAACAGGGAATTCTGGAGACAGTCCAGCACAGGGCCACCAAGATGATGAGGGGATTGGAACATCTGTCTGATGAGGAAGGGCTGTGAGACCTGGGACTGTTTAGCGTGGAAAAGAGCAGACTGAGGGGCAACCTTATCAACACACATAAATACTTAAAGGGCAGCTGATATGAGGATGGGCCAAGTTTTTTGTCTCTGGAGCCCGGTGACAGGAAGTGGTGTAACAGGCACAAGTTCCACTTGAACATGAGGAGAAACTTCCTTACTGTGAGAGTGAGGCACAGGCTGCCCACAGAAGCTGTAAAATCTCCTTCTCTTGGGATTTTCAAAACTCACCTGGACATGTTCCTGTGCAATCTGATCAAGGTGAACCTGCTTTAGCAAGGAGTTGGACTAGATGATCTCTAGAGGCCCCTTCCAATCCTCGCCATACTGAGATTCTGTTTCATTACCCTCATTGTAAAAACCATAGTCTGTGATGTGAGCCCACCAGCCTGTCAGCAGGGTATCACATGCTCCAGCAACTGTGAAGATTTACTGGTTCTTATTTTACATCATGTTATGCATTTTTCTTACCCCAGACAGGTAACCACTGAGGAAAACTTCCAATTTGCAGTCTTTAACTGCTTAATATCTAGAGGCTTCCAGGAAATGAAGCCGGTAGAGTTATGTGTCAAGAAATATTACATCTGGTATTATTGCTTTTTGGTAAAAATTTTAATTAGATGATTTGCTGAAGGATGGGTGAGGTTACACTTATATTTTGTCTGTGGGAAAGAAAATCAGTAACTATAAGAAAACATGTAAACAGAGTGCATAAATGACAACATGTGTTAAAACACTTGTGTGTGGAGATCCAGACTGACCCTAGCAGACAGAGGTATCTAGAATATGCACTTAGAGTGAGTATCTCATTCTGTGAAGCATGACACACAAGAGTGAGTATCTCATTCTGTGAAGCATGACACACAGCAGAAAGTTCAACACTGTGTCCCATAGTCACACCTGATCCATATTTTTAGACTTTCCAACCTCAGAGTGTACATGAACAATGGTGCCATTTCAGTATTTCCTTGAGAGCCTCACTCTCATTAGGGACACTTTTCAAAATGCCCATAGGAGAGAGAAATTGCATATCTACATCTGAAGTCAGGAATAATTCCTCTAGGATTTGTGGTGAGTCAGGAACAACTGAGCTCTGCCAAACTGGAGCAAGTTCAGAGGGAGCACTGCCTGTGATCAATTCATTACATAAACTTCAGATAAGGGAGTGGCAAGAAACTTTCCTGCCACTAACCATGAAAAACAGTTGAGGGGAAACAAAACAGTCACTGCACAGGCTTTTGACAATTTACTCAATCTCAGTAGCATTAAGGGCCTCAACAAGCCTGGTGATAAATACAGAAGAGATCAAAACTAGAGATTAAGCTGCTGTGCTGAGCCATAATGTCATTTCTTCTAATATCTCCAGGCACAGACAGCAGCTGCAGTTAAGTAGATAGCCTTAGGAAATAACTCCTTAGTACAAGAAAGCAAGAGAAGAGTAATTTTCTTTCCTCGCATTCTTTTTAGAGGATCTGTTGCTCAAGTTGCAAAACTGCTATGAAATGTAACAGTAAAGGAAAACCCTGTGTAGTGAGGACCAATAGAAACTAAAAAAAACCCCATAACTGAATCTCAAAAAAGTTCCACATAGGTTTCCATACATTGATACGTTACTGTGAGCATCAAACCACTCATCACATGTGTAGGACCCTACTGCCTCAGGGCTGCTAAAGCCTCTGAGCACAGGACTCAGTAGAAAGTAAATGCAAGGACAAAATTTGAAGCTGTATTACATACTAAATCTGTCATAATTCAGTACTTGGTCTTGGAACCCTGCAAGAGTTATTCTATATGCTGTGCAAGAAAATATTATCAAAATTCAGGAGGAGAAGAAAACAGCTTATGGCCATGGTTTAAGCACAACTCTTGCAACATTTCAGCATATCCTGGAGAGTGCTTGGTCAGGGAAATTTGCCAGAAGCATTGATTTATTCAAATGAGTTCATACTTGAGAAAACTCTGTAGACTACATACCAAAAGGCTTCTGAAAATTTTTCAACATCTAAGAACATGAGGAGGTAAAAAATATCACTTGTGCTGATGAACTGGGGAGAGAGAGAGGGCAAAGAAAAAGAAGAAAAATCACAAAAATGCCTAAGCAAACACCTTCCTGAAATACTTACTTATGCTTGTGCTTTTGAAATAGTGGTGTCTGAAACTTCCTGAGGATTTACTGGTAACTTCTGATATTCAACTAGAATTAAGATACAGTTGTAGAGCTAATGCAAGGCAATTTGAGAACATCCCCAAATTCTTAAACCTTCTGAGGAGAAACTTTAGTCTCTTTTAGAAATTAATAGCAGAAGAGCTTGGACAGGAGCCATTTTTCCCTCTGAGACTATAAATTTTCCTGCCCAATCAAGTACATTTTGCTCCTTTTTCTCTAGGGGCTGTTGCACAGAGCAAGTACACCCAGATCTGGGCAGGAGAGCTTTCTAGGAAGACTGTGCCTAACAGCTTCCCAGGAGGCCAGAGAGGCATCACATGAAATCCAGGGCTATCCTGTTTAGCAACTTGGTAAAAGGAGAATGAAAGCCTTTGTAATTACTTGAGTAAAACTTAAACCTTGTGAGTATCTTTTCTGTGATATGAAAATGCCTTTTATTACTTGAATTCAAGTATTTTTCTCACACATCTCGAGATACATGTTTTGCTAAGCTACATAAGAAGCCTTACCATAAACCAGACCCACTTGCACAGTGGAACTCGATGTTCATTCAGTGGCTGCACCGAGATGGGATAAGTACCTAACTTTTCCTGAGGGAAAAGAACACTTATGTGCAAACAGAACCTAAGGAGGATCTTCGTAAAGACGTTGAGTGAGAAATCTGAATAATCAGTGAAACATTTATTCAAGGACACGTACTACATGCGTGAGAAATGAACCCCAAACTATTTCACATTATCCTGGTACTTTTTCTGTATGTGTGACAACATGTCTTTACAATTCTTTATCATCATCACATTAGGGTTCCAAAGTGGCACTTAAAAATTGTCATCATAAGTCTCAATTAGGTACAAAATATCTTAAAACCAAGATTCCTTAAACATGATCCCTCTCTGCAGTTTGAGTAGAAGAGTATAAGCTTCTCACATGCCCCAGAAATAATTAACCTGGCAATGTCTTTATTCTTTCTTTGCACTTCCCTCATAGTCAGGTTCAGGCCAGGACAATAGACAGGGCTTAATATAACGCTGAGGAATTCTCCAGCTAGAGTGTCCTAAGTCATAGAATCATAGGATGGTAGGAGTTGGAAGGGACCTTTAGAGATCTTCTAGTCCAACCCTGCTGCAGAAGCAGGTTCACCTAGATCATGTCTCATAGGAACGTGTCCAGGTGGGTCTTGAAGACCTCCAAGGAAGGAGACTCCTCTCTGGACAATCTCTCTGGGCAGCCTGTTCCACTGCTCTGTCACCCTCAAAGTAAAATAGTTTTTTCTTATATTTAAGTGGAACTTTTTGTGTTCCAGTTTCATCCCATTACCCCTTCTCCTGTTCCTAGCTACCACAGAAAAAAGGGATATCCCAACCTCCTGACACCCACCATTTAGATATTTATAAATGTTAAGAAGATCTCGCCTCAGTCTCCTCTTCTCTAGACTAAACAGCCCCAGTTCCCGCAGTGTTTCCTCATATGAAAGATGTTCCAGTCCCCTGATCACCTTGGTGGCCCTGCACTAGACTCTTTCCAGAAGTTCTCTGTCCCTCTTGAGCTGAGGAGCCCAGAACTGGACATAGGACTCCAGATGACGTCTCACCAGGGCAGAGTAGAGAGGGAGCAGAACCTCCCTTGACCTGCTGGCCACATTCTTCTTGATGCATCCCAGGATACCATTGGCCTTCTTGGCCATGAGGGCACATTGCTGGCTCATGGTTAGTTTATTATCAATCAGGACTCCCAGGGCTCTCTCTGCAGAGCTGCTCTCCAGCAGGTCAATCCCCAGGCTGTACTGGTGCATGGGGTTGTTCCTTCCCAGATGCAGGACTCTGCACTTGTCCTTGTTGAACCTCATGAGGTTCCTCTCTGCCCAATTCTCAAGCCGGTCGAGATCCCACTGAATGGCAGCTCAGCTTTCTGTGGAATCAGCCAGTCCTCCCAGTTTGGTGTTGTCAGGGAACTTAGTGAGAGTACCCTCAGTCCCCTCATCCAGGTTATTGATGAAGATGTTGAACAAGACTGGCCCCAGAACCAATACCTGTGGAACCACTGACCACCTGGGTTCTGTCATTCAGCCAACTCTCAATCCACCTCACTGTCCACAAAACTCCAAAATACTGGCACTCAAGAATCCAAGTAAACAAAAAAAAATCCAGATGTACTATGAAAAAAAGAAAACGAAAAAAAAATCCCAGGCTCAAAGCCAACAACTTTATAAGAACAGATAGATTAGTTCAGACTGAAAATCCACCTAGCCCACTGTCTGCCCCCTAAAAGAAGCTGCCAACAGTGAGCATCAAGAGAAGAGAGTAAAATCAGGCCAAAAGTAAAATGATAATTTCAGGTGCCTTAATAAGTGTTCAGCTAGGTAATGTTTCATTTGGTTTTAATTGATGTCTATAGTCTTTACAATTGCATGATTCTTCTTAAAGTGAGGAAATAAGGTGAGTGAAGGAAGTTTAGCAACACCATAATTAACTACTAAGAGTAAATCCTCCCATCAGATTCATGAGACAGATTTCAGATAAGCAGCTCAAACGAAGGATTACCTTGCTAGAAATGCGGAAACGTTGATCAGCTTGATATTCCCATTCTCTAGACAAGAGCTCATGCTGGCTGCTCACTATTTTCTGCAAGGAGATAAATCCCCATAAAGGTAGGAGGTCTGATCCAGAGGAGATTTAGTTTTTAAAACCCCTGTTTATAACCATCTTGTACATGTCTTTTGTCAGGCAAAAATGAGATCTGAATATAAATGCTATTGAGCTATCCCATTTGAGAAGGGTTACTGCACAGAAGGATGCCCTGATGGTATGATGGATGGTATGGAGCACATTGCATATGTGCTAATATGATGTTTTAATACAAACATTAGCACTTGAGAGCATCCCAGAGTAGTCAAGCATTCTGGAAATATTAAGTTCCATTAAAAATTTTCTCTCCTATGACTGGCAACACAGTGTGTGCTTCATGACATTTAAAAGCAAATGGAACTCTACTAGCTGGTACATTTAAATTTTAAGGAAAAAAGTCCTGTCTGTCATCAGCAATATATTGAGAAAAATATACAAAATTTAAACTGGAACCTTGGTATATGCGCAACAGTCTTGCATACACTGGTGGGCAACCAGTGTGACTGACAAGTGAGATACTTCCACTCCCAATGGAATAGAGGAACAACATTTTGTGGCATCTCATGCGTATCTCTCAGTCCACCTACTTTTCACAATGCCATTTTCAGTCCTTTTGCCTCGTTCAGAATTGTCAGAGATGGCTTGAATGAAATCCTAATTTAGTTTCAGGATCTTAAAGTAGTTTACTTTTAGGTCTCCATCTCTTCATTTTCTACTCAGTAGAAAACCACATAGACACACTTTAGTTTCTCATGTTATTAACAAGAAAGAGAGGATCAAGAAACATCTAGGAAAAAAAAGAAAGATAACGCAAATTACTGCACTTAGAGAAGTAGTACCACTTTCTTCAGATTTTGTTAGTTGAATATGGACTGCATATTTGACCAGAGCACACACACAAGATATTATATAGCTCCAAGGAGTATATTTCCACTTCTTTTTTTTTTTTTTTTTACATATGCAAACAATTTACATCTTTTCCTCACAGATAAAATAAAACACTCTTCATCATTAGAAAACAACAGGTGCTGTAGTCATGTCACACAATTTTCCAGTCCCTTGGGTGTCCATAAGATAACTAGCAATGTTTTCTAACTGGCATCAGAACTCTTCAGAAAAGCAGTTGTTCATTTAAAGTACATTTTTAGATGCATTTCTTTATAAGTAGAGTGAATCTGTTACATTTTAAAAAAACTGTTTGAAACTTGGAACCCAGCCCTCTCCCATCCTTAGTCAGATAAAATCCACTCCCAAAACCTCCCAAACAAAAATTATTTTTGCTGAATGCATGCCTAGGCAGATAAGCCTTACAGTAAGATTTCCAACAAGTACTCAGGAGACTTAAGTATCAAATTCCCATTAACTGAAAAAAACCCCCCTTTCTCTCCAAGAGGATTGAAATAAGATCATGTGCAGACATCACATCACACTCAGCTCATGTGTGCACATTTAGCTCTGAAATACTCATATCTTTTCTGAAATTATGCATCCTTGGGCTCTAGGCGTATAAGTTGAGTTTGAAAGTCACACTGTCTTGGTCATTGCCATTTGTCCCTCAGTTTTGTCTATAAGGCAAGCACTTAAGGTATGTTTAAGGTATCTCAAGAATATCAATAGGGCACCTCACTAATAAGTGAGGAATATGCTCATACTGCCTGGACAAAATCACTTGAAGCCTGTCATGGTTTAACAAGGAGCAGCTTTTGCTTGGTAACAGGGAGAGTGGGTTGCAGTGAAGACCAGGTAAAGAGTTTTTGGACTCTCCCCTGGCTTCTGGGTTCACACCCACCTCCAGCCCAGCTGGGCCAATCTGGCGCCTCTGCCATCACTATTTAGGGACAGGAATTTGAGGTGCTGGCAGGAGGTATATGAGTGATACAAGATGGAGGTGGCCACGTGGACCCTACAGTCAGAGCAAGAAGGAAGGAAGGAGGAGCCCCAGACCAGAGACCCCTCTGCAAGCCATGGTTAGAATGCAGGCTGTACCCCTGTAACCCATGGAGGGCAACAGCAGGACTGAGAGCCACCAGCAGCTCCATGTGAGTGCACCCGGATGGGCGAGAGACTGTGTGAGGAGGTGGCCATGGTGCAGGCCGTGCTGGAGAGCCTGCACCGTGGCCGCAGAGCAGACCCACATGAGAGGCAGAGAGGAGCTGGAGCTTTTGGAATAAATGCACTTCGGAGCAGCCTGTGCAGGGCTGCCGTGTGTGTGAGGTACCTCACAGACTTACAGGGAAGGACTGATGCAGAGCCTGCCTGCCCTGAGGTGAGACAAAGGGCAGAAACTATCAGGAATAGACTGACTGAAATACCCACTCCCTGCCCCTCTGAGCCCTTCAGGCGGGGAGGAGGTAAAAACACCAGAATCAGGACTCTGAGCCCGGGAAGAGGGGAGAGGTGGAGAGAAGGTGGTCTTAAAGGGCTCTTCATCATTGTACTACTCTGTGTTGTGTTATGTTTGTAATGTTTTGGGATTTTATGGTTATACTTTAGTTGGTGTTGCATTAAATTATTTTCTGCTTTCTTCGCCAAGATGAATAGCCTGGTCTGTTTTGTCCTGGACCTTAAGCAGCAATTAAGCTCTCCCTGCCCTTTGGCAATCCTCAGGTCTTTGGTACCTGAAGCTAATCATGGTCTTTTGTTCCCTGATGGGCCTAAACCACAACAAAGCCCTACAAAGGACACCCAGCACGATCAGATTCATGCAGACAGCTACTGCCTGTCAGGAAGAAACAGCTCCAAGTGTTCACAGAGAACAAGACAACTATCTTTTTTATCTTTTTTTGTTCCACTGTCTCTGGTTTCAGAGTTGACAGAAGGTAGCCCTGTTTCAAATATATTTGAAAATAATATTGTGTGGCAATAAGGAGACTCATACTTAGGAAAACAAAGAAGAAAAATAACTCCAAGCTCTGTGTAATGTGAAGCACAGAAACAACAATCACTTATGCTTCTAGGCAGACTATTGCTTATGGAATACAGATACTAAATGAACAGGTAAACTGTTCACCAACTCTCAGATAGCAGTCACTAGATGGGATCATTTAGATATAGGAAGGTTCTTCACTGTGAAGGTGGTGAGGCGCTGCAACAGGTTGTCCAGAGCAGCAGTGGAAGCCCCATCCCTGGAAGTGTTCAAGGGCAGGTTGGATGGGGCTTTGAGCAGCCTCGTCTTATGGTTCCAACCCCATGGCAGAGGGGTTGGAACTAGATGACTAATCTTTAAAGTCCTTTTCTAACTCAAATTTATCTGTGATTCTAGGATTTGCATTATCATCCTTAACCTCTTTATCAGTAATTAATTAATGCACCCTATTGATAATTTGGACAGTCATGGGTACTCAGCTTTAAGAAGAAAAACAGCAACATGTCAAACATACTTGCATCTTTCTTGCAGTCTTTCCAGTATGCGTAGTTGCTGAAAGGTGGCAGAAGCTGTGCACAAAAGCTCATGTGCAAAGGCACCCTCTGGATTGCCCAGGAAATACCTATTAGGAATGGTCCTGCCTGCACTAGAGGATCACATTCCCAGTGACCTAAAAGACAATAGCTGAAGAGGATTTTTGGTAAGGATCCAATAACAAAATGAAGCACAGCATACCACTTTTAGACAAGAGTTGTTCCTTTAAGAAAATGCTTTGTTTGCAGGAATACTCATTTAAAGTTCACTACAGTTGTAAAACCATTTTCCTTTTCCGATACTCACCACTACTCTTTCAGGGTGTCAGCAAGGCTCACCTTTATAGCAGCAACACCATTGCATATAATCCCATTTTATTTCCATTTGTCCTACAAACAGCTCTTAAATCGTGAGACAACAAAAATCCTTTAGATGCTTATGTGTCAGGTAAAATTTCTGGTGGACATTCAGAACAGTTTTAAACACTGTAGTCTGTAGTTCATTTAAAGTTCACTAGATTGTATTAGATCCTTACAAAAAAATTTTCTTTGCAGTTACTGTGTAAGAGAGAGAAAGGAGAAGTGGAGGAAAGCAGTGCCCTCGGTGACCTTGCCCTATAACAGACCTTGTGGACTGACAGTGATGCAGAGCTGATACTTGGTTGCATCGGTCTTTGCAGTAAATCTAGCTCAGGTTATTTTTGAGAAATAGGTTGTACTATCCTTGGGAAAAAGAAAATACCTGTAAAATACATGTGCTCTAGGAACAAGTCTTGTTTGCTATAGGGTAGTTGCTGGTTATCTTGGTTACTCAGTAGTTGCTGGTTATCTTGGTTACTCAGTAGAAGATGGAACTCTCAAAGGCCTGAGTACTTCTTAGACACTAATTATCACTCTCAGTTCTTACTGAAGTCAGTAGTATTATTGGATTGTTATCTTTGGGCATTTAACTTGGGTAACTAAGTTCATCCTCCCTTACTTTTAGACATTGCCTTCAGAAGATGGAATACAGTTAAAGAACTGCAGTTTGATTTGTAGAGAAAGATGAATCCCCCTTTCTTTCTCAACTGAGCAAAATTTTATAGTTGAGAAAGTATATGCTAGACAGGGTGGAGATATGTATCTTTGGCATTGAAAAATAAAACGTAGCCCAGATAGTACTGATGTAGAGTGAGAATGGCAGATAAAAGTTCTTGGCAAGTGACTTGTCTAAAACCTGCTAAAGTCTTCTGTAATGTCCTTGGAATTTTAGGCCTATCAAATGGCAGGAAGATAGTCCAAATAAGATGCAAATAAATGAAGGTATAAAGATTTTTTTTTTTTAAGAGCATAAGAAAGGGAAGAAATTTCATTCAAGTCTACAACTTGAATATTCCAGTCCTTTGCTTCAGCTTTTCATCTTGCAACTCATTTCATTCCTTGCTGTCATATTGTGCTTGTCCTTGGCAAAAGCCTTTGTCAGCTTACCTGATTTGCAAATAAATCGCATTTACAAACAATGAAATTGTATTTTAAAAGACTTGAAAAGACTTGAAGATATTTATTAACCAAATCTACTGCTTAGCACACACCAGTTACCTAGTGAATTCAACAAGTGCTAATGCAATGATGTCTATCAGAAGTGATGGTATAAAAAAAGAGAATACCATAACATATGTTTGTACCTCTCCACAAAATGGTTAGGTTAGTGCTGGATCCACAAAACATCAGACCTATCCCATTGAGTACCTATTCAAATAATATGGAGGAAACCTCTGCACAGCAACTACTGAGAACATAAGCAAACAGGGGAGAAGAAGAAAAAAAAAAGAAAAATTAAACTTAACAGGAACAGCTTCTTAATGCAAACTCACCCAGGTAGAGCTTCTAGCAAAAAGATACTCGCTAACTATATCCCAGATGCACATTTCAGGAAATGGGTACAAAATAAAAATCTTTCTTCTACTTTCCAGCCAATATCCACAAGTATTAAAGTAGTACATATTAAATATGTACATAAGGCTTATTGTTACCCACATAGTGGAAATGAATTAACTGCCAGACAGCTGTCAGAAGACAATATATAGGAGATGGACACCTGTCCTACAGATCTAGGAATCTCAATTCAAGGGAACGATGGACATACACATGCTGCATGTTACTGGTGTTCAAATTCTACCTATCATAAGAACAGATGGATGCTTCCAGCTGCATATCTTTGATAAACTGTGACACTTCTCATAAAAAACTAAAGGACATTAAGTAAACGATATTTCAACAGAATTGTCACTCTAGTCCTTCTGCTTAGAACCAGAACAGATTTCATTTCAATGCAAATAACTGTGGATTGATTGGACATTTGCAAGAGTATAACAAGCAGTTATTTGGTCCTCAGCATAGAGTTAGAGATTAAATACTTCTATCTTGTTTAAATTCATATATTAAAGGTGTTCACATTCTACCTTAGAAACTTAAGCCTTTTCATCTTTTCAACTCACAGAAGGATAATTCACCACACACTATTAACCAGCCCTTTGCCTAGGACTGTAGCAAGGATGTAGGAACCCTTGACTGTAAGGCCCGTATTGCCAAAATCAAATGTACTTATTAATTCCCAAATTACTGAAGAATTTGGTTTTTTGACATTCTTTATGACATTATTTTTTGTCAGTCTTTCATGTCATGCTTTATTCATATAAATCATTCCATAGTCAAGATTCTCCCATTTTCATGTATCAAAACCAGCACCTTTCCACAATTTTTTTCCCCAGTTAACATTTTCCAGCAGCAGCTAGTTTCAAAACAGTTCAAACATAAATGTTTTTAGTAATATTGTTCTTCTCTGTAATACAGTTAACAGATCCCACAGCTAATGTAATTTATGTAATGGATGAAGTCAGCATCTTGCTTAAGCTGTTTTCCACTAAACAGTGTGAACAGAAATATTTGAACTCAAACTCTGGGCAGAATTTACTAATCCAGATTTTCCTGAAACCTCACAATCTTTCCATTGCTTCCTCAGTGTTCTTAAAGCATTCTACTCTTCATATAAACATTTGCAATTCACTTACTCTCTTTCCTTTATAGAATTTTCAAACATTTTAGAGGTACTTACATGCTATATTATTTGTGCAAACTTTATATATCTTTACTGTCAAGTAACCAGGAGTTTATAGATGCCCTAGGAAGTTTCTCCTCATTCATATCCTTTTTGCTGGTACTTCAGACTACATACATATTTTTAATTGCTGAATTAGTCTAGTTTTTGTTTGTGTGGGGGTTTGTGGGATTGCTTTGGTTTGTTTTCAAAACAAAGACTGTGCCTCCACCAGCCCTGGTCATATTAAGTATGATCTCAGTGTTAAGGATGTCAGTGAGCCAGATGCCAATATCTCTTTACCCACATTTAATATGAAAAAGATGAGAATACATATTCAAAGTATCATCCTACTGAATGAATCTTGAATATTTTTTTTCCTTCAGGAAAATATTTAAACCACTGAATACTGTTGGTCATCCGTACAAACAGAAAGTAGGTCTTAGTCAGAACAAGACCAAACCTAAGTTTTCTGACTACCTTCAGCGTCAGAATAAAAATTTGATACCAATTGCTGTCAAATGCAAAAAAAACCCAAACAAACCTGCAAGGGAACAAAACCCCTGAGATTCAAATATGTCTATTAAAGCTAAGGTGTTGAAAGTTTTGGTATAGGATGCAATGATGAAACTACCTATCAGCCACAAAGCAGAAATTCACTGTTTAGTGCAATCAGGTTTCTCTTTTAAAGTTCAAGTACATCACTGTCTATAATACATTTGTTTACCATGGTCTGTAGGATCTGTGGTACTCCCTTGAGTTTTGTACCAAATAAATATACTGTATAGACCAAGTTACGCTGTCTGTTTACTAATTACAACATGAACACATCCTCTTCTCATAGCAAGAGGAAAACTCACAAGCCACATGCAGGAGAGAACTGTTGTTCCTGGTTCCATAGCAAAAAAATTCAACAGAAAGGAAGGCTTCATCTGGATCATGTTTATATTTTTCATCAATATAACTCAACAAGTTCATTCCCACTTACTGTCAGCAAAGCACACTGACATGAGAGAGTCATACAAGTAACCTTAGACATTATGTTATATCAAACTTTTCAAAAGCAGTAGTGTACATAATGATTTCTCTTTAACAATAACAGCAATAAACTAGATTTCCAAAAGCCAGGTTCTTTACACTGATTTTCTGCTTTCCTCCCTCTCTTTTATAACAATGCAAAGTACACATAGCAGGTGAAACCATCCTTTTATGTAGCAAGATTTCAGTTTTCAATAAAGGAACAGGATTTGCAAGTCAAAGCCTTTCAGAATAGGCTGCAGCAGTTTGAGATTTCAAAGATAAAAGGTCTAATACCACAGTAGGTGAAAGTGAGATCACTTCTCCATCAATTTAGGATTCACTGTGAGTTCTCTACAAGACACTAGACAATCTGAGAAAGCCAATGTCAGAAATTTAGCAACACTGAGGCAGTGCAGTTTCCACACAGCTCAGAGAAGACTCTAATCATTGCTAAAGGTCTACTACAATTAGTCTGAAATTAATTGAAGGGACAAACTAAGAGACTGTGTGCCCTTGGAGAAGAAACACCCCTGCTGCTTTGTTCTATCTGAAATAACTTCCAGTTATGATGCTGCTTAACGAATTATTTGTAGTACACGGACTATACTGCTAAAATGGATGCATCTTAGTTAAAAAGACAATGTGCATTGTTTGAAATCACATAAAAAAACCCAATTCAAAACCAAACAGCAGCATTTGTAAAGCAGTCTCTAGAGTTATCCCCCTCCATAAACAAACATAGCAGCACAGCATGCTTAACATGGTTTTTAGACAGTCTGGTACAATAATCATAAGTAAAAATGACATTTGATGGGAACTATTTTTACAGAATAAATATGGGGATTTGCTGGAAAAAAAAATCTTTTTAAAAATAAGTGATTGATTGGTTTGTATGAAAGAGGGAAAGCATGACTCTAAAGCCAAAATTATACTATCCAAGGTCAGCTCTGCAACGCTGTAAGATTCAGTTTAGATATCATATTGCCCTACATTTCTTTGCTTACTTCTCACCCAGGTTGGCACTGTTATTTTTTTCATGCTTCTGTAACATATTTTGATCTAGCTAGAGCTTATTCCTGGGAATGGTTTCATGTCAATTCATGACATCAGGTTATTGGGTGTATGAAACACACAGCATATGTGCAAACAAATGTTCATGTTTTGCAATCATTCACGCAGATATTTAAGATGAGACTTTGCTTTGCTCTTGCTGATACTCTTAGAGGGTAGTGTAGGGGAGAGGGACCTGGGAGTCTTGGTGGACAGCAGGATGAGCATGAGCCAGCAATGTGCCCTCATGGCCAAGAAGGCCATTGGCATCCTGGGATGTATCAGAAGGGCAGTAGGTCAAGATAGGTTCTCCTCTACTCTGCCCTTGTGAGACTGAATCTGGAATATTGTGTCAAGTTCTGGGCCCCTCAAGGACAGGAGCTGCTGGAGAGAGTTCAGCACAGGGCCACCAAAATAGTGAAGGGAATGGAGCATCTCCCTTATGATGAAAGACTGAGGGAGCTGGGACTCTTTAGCTTGGAGAAGAGGAGACTGAGGGGTGAGCTCCTTATTGTTAACAAATATGTAAAGGGTGGATGTCAGGAGGATGGAGCCAGGTTGTTCTCAGTGATATTCAATGATAGGACAAGGGACAATGGGTACAAGCTGGAACACAAGAAGTTCCAAAGAAATATGAGGAAGGATTTCTTCACTGTGAGAGTGAGGGAGCACTGGAAGGGGCTGCCCAGATAGGTTGTTGAGTCTCCTTCTCTGGGGACGTTCAAAACCCACCTGGACAAGTTCCTGTGTGACCTACTCTAGGTGATCCTGCTCTGACAGGGTATTTGGACTAGATGATCTCTCGAGGTCACTTTCAACCTTTAAGATTCTGTGATTCTGTGTGATTATGTGATACAGAAATCTCAGCTTCGCATCCAGGCTTAGTGGCAGGTTGGAAGTATAATACCAAGCAGGGAGGGTTGTTTATCATCAGTGGGCCATGGTTGTATGTAAATATTTTCCCTGACCTTTCAGTAGCCAAATCATGATCTGAATACATTAGCTGCTTCCATTCACCCTCAAAGCTTGATTAATTAGATGGCATTAATTGGGGACAGCAGCACAAGAGACTGTACTTCTACTGACAGGAGGAGAAAGATGATGCAGGTATCAAAAGGCCAGATAGAAAAGATAAACTTCCCTCGCCCTCAGTAGCTGATGCACTGGATTGTCAAATGCAACAAGAGGATTTACGTGATTTAGGATATCATTTTTGCACATATAGAAGAAGAAGAGCTTGCTGCTGTTAACAGTTGAAATACTAGTCTGTATAACATCTTACTCTCCTTTGAATTCAAGTCAGTCCCTGAGCAGCATGTTGGGATAAAGAAGGGGAAAATGAATATAGTGCACAGCTGCATACATACCTCATAGGCTGCCAGCCAACTCACAAAAAGCCTTTTGTCTACATGGGCTATCTGAAGATGACAAATGCTGGTGGCCCAGAGATTGCTACAGTGATGTCACACAGACCAAAATCAGCTTCTGGCTGTTAACACCAAATCCCAGGGAGGTTGTAGTGGGCATCGTCTTCTTGTGCCACGTCCTCAGTGGCACTCCAAATTTACCAAGGTTAGCAAAGTGTTATGGATCTTCCCCAGCTAAGATATGGGATTTATTTAGCTATATGGAATGTATGTATAATATTAGACTGTGACCAAGATGTCACAGCCATTAAAAAGCTATCTGGCCTGTTGAATGCCTAAGGGCATGCAGATGACTCACTGAAACTTTGCTAAAACACAAGACATCTGCTTAAGTGTGTTTCCTGTCAGTCCTGTCATATGGCTGGAAATAATGGGCTAGAAATTCTCTTCTACTTCACCAGCCCTGGCATCAAAGGACTGGAAAACTGCTATAAGCCATGATCTGTGATTTCCCTTTGAATGATAGGAGCTGTCACTTGGCTCTGGGCAGTAAAAGTACTCTCTCTCCTCTAGAGTCCTGGAGGAGACAGCTGAGAAGGCATGGTTGGGAGCAGCTCTGCTCCCTGGCAGCCTCAGCTGCTGCAGCAGTTCATTCCGTCAGTGCTCCAGCCATCCTGAGGCCCTCACTGACTGCCCAGAGACTATAAACTGCCACAGAGCCATGTTTATTGCCTACCTTGCCTCACCCTGCTCAGTTCTCAGCTTATGTTGTCATATCTACCATTGTGACATACCAGTTTATGCACAGCCATAGCAGCAACAATTCCAATGACACTACAATGTCATACTAAACTTACAGAGGAGATAATTTCCTACTAAAAACACTTTTCTTCAACAAGGAGACTGTAAACTAGAATAAGAAACACTTAACATGCCCCATCCCAGTTTGTCAAACCTTCTGATAAGTTTTGGTTCTGAAGATGCAGCTCTCATGACAACCTAACTTCAAAGAAAGTGTTAGCATATAAGATACATAGATATGCACCACTGCACAAACATGATGAATTACAAAGCAAAGTCACTGGCTTACGTGTAATGGCTCTACCTTAAAAATGTATGTCATCATAATTTTTCCCCCTCCTGTTGAAGAGTCAGATCTAATTGCATTGCTTTGAGAACACAGCATTTCAGCTACAAATGAATGCTCATAACTATTTCATGTTAAAAATAAACTTTAAAGTGAAGCACCAGATGCTGCCATGGAACATTCCTTGGAGCTTTCATGCAATGCTTGCATCTGTTCAGCTGGGAGAATGACTGTTTCAAACAAACTAATAGCTTTTAAATGGTGAGAAAAAAGAGCAAAAATGCAAGTACAGTGGAAGGCACTGGAAAAAAGTTAACAAGAGGTCTGTATTGGAATGATGGCACTCAGATAAGGTTTGGATCCAAACTTGAATCATGAACAGAAACAGTTTAAAACTGTGAGAGATTCAAGTAATTATTCCCTGGTAAAGAAGCAAGAAGGCAGCTACTTTTCCCATACATAAACCCATGAAGTTTTCAAAACAAAGATCCGCCTACCAGTTATAGTAGCTTAGTTCTTCCTGCAAGCTTTGTGAACATTACAGTTTTTATGAAAAGTTAGCCTAACAGAAATTCTAAGTAGATGTTGATATCTAGTGAAACACTAGGGAATGAGAAATTTGATTTTATTTATAGGCTTTCTGTGGTTGTTCTATTCCTTCCTACTGATTTATAGACAAATGCATGTCAACAGGACTTCTGTTCTGAGTTTTTAATCTTCAGCTAGCTGGCTTGTCATCTTAATAAGCACAGGTAATCTTAAAAAGGTTAGTATGTCTAGAATGACTGTAGCACTTCTCACCAATAAATATTCATATGCTTTATAAGTAAGCTCAATTAATACTTTATTCAAGTTTTAGAACATCCTTATGGATATTGAGAATTATACCCACTTTACAAATAAAGAAAGTGAGCCAACAAAAATAGGTTGATCACCCTAGGCTACAAGAAATACATGAATTCTTAGTTCTTTCTGTTTTATTCAGACCAATACTATATTTAGTTTCAATATAATAAGCATTCAAAAATAAAGAAGTAAAATCACAAGATGGTTAACTGTTTAGTCATTGATGTGCAAGATCAGATATGCAGAATTTCTATCATGTATCCATCATTAGTTTCTCCATTGGGCAAACAGCCCTGTATATAATCTATATGCAGATGATAATATTGTGTGTTATCCCAGGTACTACTGGCAATAAAGACACCTTCTACCCTGAAGGAAGCTCTTTTTTCCTCCTAAAACAATCCAAAGCCTCACATTTGGAACAGAACAGCCCTAGCACACCACTGAAGGGAGAAATTAGAGCATTTCCCAAGCAAAAGTGGCAGAGAAATGGAAAATTTTGCAATTTTTAAGTGTGCTGGGAGTAAAATTTTTCATTTCCCGCAATTGAAACAGAATTGCAGAAGCAGCATATCAACTTTTAGTAAGAGAGATAGAAAGAAGGAAGCCCAAACATGCTGCTGTTTGGTTGTTTTCTTAATTAATCCTATCTTCTTTCAACATCAGCATATGAAAAAATAGCCCAGTAATAATTTACTTTTTTTGTATTGCTTTTATTATTTTGGAACTAAAACTGCCAGCAGAGGAGAGGTTCTCAAGCCAGTAGGAGAAGATGTTGGATTGGGTTGTTTGGGATTTTTTTATGTGTGTGTTGGAGTTATTTTAAACACTATTTACATACTAAGTATTGAATTCTTTTTCTTTAGTTATGGAGAAAAATATCACCTAGTGAAGGAGATGGCTTTTTCAAAGCTCATTATCATATGTGTTACTGTTAGCTACTCTACAAAAAAGGCAATATCAAAGCTTTCAGGATTTTTCAATTATCTTCTGTGTCCATCAAATAAAAAAAAAAGCTGCATACCCTTGAACACTTTACCATTGCCATTTCACCCTTAAAAATAAAAGCTCTTTATCCCAGGTGAAAGTAAGAAGTGGCCAAGAGACTAACACACCTCTGGGTCTTTGGAAACTTTTAAAGTGTATTTTTAACCAGTCACAAGTGCTGAGAAAAACCACTTTTGTCTCTTCAAAATGCTCTTATGTAATTTGGCACAGGGTATTAAGTGAATCAGCTGGTGATCAATGCCTGAACAAGGCACTGAAACTGTAGCTTCAGTCTTTATATAATAACTTCCAGCCTTCTCTTTACAATTTAATACTTAGTCACAACAGAAGATAAATTCTTAATAGCACCATACAATTTGGGTATGGTAGAGAAGTTAATTTCATCAGAAGACTGTCGTGCCTAGAGTTTCTGACCAGCTTCTCATATTGAGTTTTTATTGCCATTGTTCTGTTATTCATTGGCAGAATTCATTAGTGTTCCACTAACCCAAGACATACTTTGCATAAATTTTCACGGTAGTAGTTCCTTAGACTTCTGATCTGCTCCCTCTTCAGGGATGGATTTATCACAAAAGTGAAACTAAAAATAAATATAACTGGTCAAATGAACGTTTCTGAGCTCTTTGTCTCAAGGTGACTGATGAATCAGGAATGAAGAGATAACTTCTCCCTTTTTTTTCTTTTCAAATAAAATTTCTTGTCACCAGTAACTGCCAAGAAATTTTGGCCAACATTGAGAAATGTTTTATTCTTTGTTTTTTTATACACTTTAGATTTTTTTTTGAGACAATAATCCAGTCTCTTCCTTTGCCACTGTTTTCAGTGTCACTGTTTTTTCATCTTTGCTAAAATAAGATTAGCTTTTTCATAACAAGTACTGCCTAGAAGCAGGCTGTTTACTGGAAGATTTCTTCAGAGTTTACATACAAGATCTTCCCATTAAACCACTATAGCATTTGTTTTCAGCTGATGCTTTCTTATGCCGACAGGAGCTCTGTGTACTAGAAGACTACTTCACCTCAAGTTAGGAATGAATTCATATCCTCTGCTGGAGTGTCTGGTTCAGTCAGAAAGTTCTAATTTTTCTGACTCTTTCGATCAAAGTAACAAGCAGAAGTCTTTAAAAAAGTTTACAGAGAGATAAATGTACATATTTCTACTTTTCCAATATAACAGCTCTTCAAATATATGTTTTTCATTTCACCTAGATCTATCAGTATGGATTACAAAGAGACAGCACAGTTTGGACTAGAAATAGCCTCTCTACTTGTATTCTTCAAGAGACATTCCCTGAGTAAAAACACTTTGTCCTTCTATCTGGAAGCTTTCTCTACCTGAGACAGAGTTACTGTATCTGTTACTGTACCCTACTTTTGTATTCGAGCTAGAATACCTAACAAAACCTATATCAAGATTACTAATGCACAGCTCATTCCTTCCATTACTCTTACCATTTATTAAATACTAACCAACTAATAGGAACCAGCTAGATTCAGATAAGTGTAGACCACTTTTGAGATGGGAATATTGTTTAGATATTTTTTTTTCCATTCAGCATCATTGTGCTAATGTATAACACAAGCTGTTTTCACTGTGTAAGCATCAGGAGACATTTGGTTAATGTACAGAAGGAGTAATAGTAAAATCTTCAACTTCTTTTTTTTAAAAATATTATCTCTAGGGATTTTGTCTTTTCTCAGTACATACCTGATTCAGAGCTAGTCAGGTACTAAAATACAGTGTAGTGAGAGAGAATTCCCCCACTCCTGTAAAAAAGGTTGGGAGCTACTGAAAAGCAAAGGCTGGAAGTAGATGACAGTTTGTCACCTAGATCTGAGTCCTCAGGGCTCTGGACTTTCTTCAAAGGTGTTTTTATAATGATGTTCACAACTGCTTCTTTGCTTTATTTGGTGGACAAAGAGTCACTGTTTAGGTTTAAAGAAACGGACAGTTCCAGGGAATTTCTTGTTGAAAGAAAGGTCATCTCTGCATTTAACCTGCCCAACAGGTTTAAACAAACTCTTGTAGATCCCACAAAAAGCCTTTGTTTCCCACACACTCCAGCCCCCCTACTTCCCCAAATTTACTTCTTGTGGTTTGCAGTCACTGTTTACAGTCACAGTTTACAGTCACAAACTTTTGCTGCATGTAAATCGGTCAGTTGCTAGGAAATAGAAATTGGTACAATTTCACAAAGTTCAAAATTTACACACTCACCCCATCACTTTTACAAAGGTGATACAAATTCTGATTAAAAAAAGACTTTGCTTAAGTCTGTATTCTTTCCAAGAACTGAAGAGCCATCACTGCTCTTTTGCAGTCTAGACAAGAGTCTCAACTACCAGGATCAAAGCATTAAAAAAAGTAATCCTTTTATTGCGTAAAAGTTAACATGTGTTCACTATCCTCTTTTATAGGAAGTATTCCTCTTGATCCAAGAGGACCCAGTCAAGAGCCACTGCACTGCCAACACTGAAGGAGTTCTCTGGGGGATTGCCTGTAATGGGCATGTACCAAAGCACATGTTGCTTAAGTGTATTGACAGCATCAGAGCAGGGTGGCACAGCATCTCTCTTGTCACAGATATAGTGGGCACTGCTAAGGGAGAAAGATATTAATCTGTTCCTCAAAAAAGCTGCACTGCTCTGTGGTTTTTGGATTGGAGACCAAGAGGGGGAAAGTGATCCAAAACCAGCTCACCACATAGGCTATGCAAAAGCATTGCCCTCTCATGGCTCTTGTTGCACTGATGTTTATGAATCATATTAAAACTATATAAAACCATATAAACTCTTTATCTTCAGTATAAGTAGCTTTGTTCACATGGGGAAAATGGTATTGTTGCTTCAAAATACCTATTTATTAAACTATGGATTTGAGAACTACAAAAATAATTTAAAATAAGTATATGAAACATGAACAGTAATATCTTCCTGTGAATTTTTCTTAGCAGTTTTTTTACATGTTAAATAATTTGTAAAGAAAAAATCTGGTTGTAATAATTGTCAAACAGATAATTCAGAAGCCATACTTAAGGTGTTCTGAAAGTGCACGTAAACACATATTGATTTTGTATTCAGTTGATTATTCAACCATTTTTTTCTCTGTAAATGTTGAATTTCTGAAATCACATCTTACTTTCTGTGAACTCTTTCCAATCATTGCTTAAAAAATGAAAAGATACCAAGCATATTCCTGATAGTAATACTGCTTGCTTGGGCATTTGTTGAAAGAAAAGTAAGTATTCAGATAAAATGCCTGTGGAAAGACGTGTTTGTTGGGCTATGGTTCCCACCACCCATAAATATTCAAGTCACATCATATGGCTCAAGGAAGAAGCCATTCTATACCACCACATCCAAGTCAGGAGTCCAAAGGCAGTACCTTCTGGTTACTCAGAACAGTTTCTCTGTCCTCAAATGTTAAACTGCATTAAGTATTGGGCACTTCCTCACCTCCAAAGAAAAAGATCCAAACCGAACAACATGTACATCCCTCAAAAAAACCCAAATCAAACCAAAACAAACCCTCGCAACCCTCCCAAACCAGATATCTTTTCCTGACCTTTGAAAGTAAGGTCTACTGGGGACAAGGAAGATGTGAACAATGGCAAGGAGTAGAGGACTTACCTTTTCCCCTGTCTGCAATCACGAGCTTGCTTAGGTCACTAAGCAGCAGCAACAGCCATAGAGAACTTCAGGGTAATTTTGAGACCCTCTCTCACAACTCTGAGATATGCTTTTTGCACATAACTTTTTGCTTTAATTGGAACGTTACTAATTTGACTGATAGCACAAATCTTGGAGGGCTGTCAAATGTAGTCTACATTTTTGTATCCAGGAGGCATGTTTGTTATTGTTAGTGTTTCACTTACATGCATTACTATATTTCTTGCCAAGAAAAACCAAACAACTATAAAGTGAGATAGTATAATCCACACAGAAGCATGATGTTTTCCCATTTCCCTGCCCCTGGCTGCTATTTTATATAAAAAACACTGAATAGACAAGATGTAAAAAAAATTTCAAGACATACTAAAATATTTGAATTGGTAAAATATGTATTCCATAAATATTGTACCCTTTTTTATGTCCCTTCAGAAGTGCTGATTGCTGACCATAGGAATGCACTGTGATTTTTCTCATGCCTTGTTGATATTGAGCATGACAACACCCCATAGGCACACAAGCAACACTGAACATGGATTATTTGGTGGTATCCTGCATAAACATGCCTATTTTAGCCCAGCTAGTTCAACCATCCACATAATTGATCTGTAAGTAAACAAGTTTTTTTTTTGTTTAACTTGAGAGATATTTCAGTCTCGTCATGTCCTTACAATTCCATGTGTGTTTTATTCTAAGCTTTGGTTTTTATTCTGAGCTGGATCATGTCTTTCCTGCTGCTATGCAAACACGCACCTTTTCAAGTTTTTCCAAATCCTCTTCATCTATTGCATGCATAGACATTTCAAGAGAAACTGCTGACTTGGTGAATTTCCATATTTACTTTAGTATCCAGATGCAGATAGCTTAATCTTCCTAGGGCATTTTTCTCATGGCAGTTTCTCTAAGGCTGTCTCAATTTGACATCAAAATCAAAGCATCTCAAATAGAAATTTATCCTTTAAAATTTTTACTGCCTTTTCAGTTTTATCTGTTAACTTCTTCCTAGAAATCACCTTCATAAGAGTTGCTGTCACAGCTGTATGACTAGTACAATCTAAACCTCAGATTTTGTTGTTTTCCTTTTAAATTTGAAAATTTTAATGAAATAAGATATTCCCTTGTTATTTCAGTGGACATTTGCCTTAGAGCTCTAGACAAAATTGTTCTAAATAATAAGAATGATTGAAGTGGTAGCTTATGTTTATGATTTAATAATTGATTGTTTAAGCATTGTCAGAAGAGATGTTAGTTAAATATCAGGGAATAAAATAAGAAACACCAGAGTTAAAGATGAAAGGCCCTTTAGATTGCAAACTGGGAGTTTGCCAGGTTGTTAGCTCTGTGTCTCTGCTTAGTGCTTATAGAGTTGTCAACATGGAGCTTTTTGACAGCTCGTACAGGTATGCACAGGTCTTCCCTAAGTTTCAATGGTGATATTTGTTGATGAGAATTGTCCATTCACATTTTCAGTGCAGACAAATACCAGTGCGCTAGCACCAGTGCTCAGTGCTGTTGTCACTTGCCAGGACCAGGCAGTGACCCAAGGGCATCCCATTTGCAGCTTTTTGGTGCTCTCATCTCCTGACTGATAAAATCTGGATTCCAGATATTACTCTGAGGTTCTCCTCAAACGTGTATTAAAGTAATTAGACCACATTGATACACCAAAGAAGCATTTTATTTTTGTTCTTTGGTTGTTTTTAAAGGATATTTTCATTTATGTCTATTACAGGGAATTTTCTGTCTTTAATACATTTTTTTTTGCACAACTTGCTTCTGAGTCTCTTCAGTGTTTTGTCTTACACTTTACAGCCAATGTGAAGTCGTTTATGAGTTCACATAATCTTTTGTCCTCTCTGCTTATTGCTCCAGATATCTGAAGACTTGAACCAACAGCCAGCATGCTTTGACAAGGATATTGAAAGCAAACCTCTAGTCCGTTTCGAAGTGACAAAATAAAGTCTTACTTTCATAGGAAATAAAATATGTAGCATAAACACTCAATAAGTAATGGACTCTTTTAACCATCTGTTAAGTAAGGGTGACAGAAAACAAGCTCAAGACTTCCATATGTGTTTTATACCTTGTATTTTCTCCTGTAACTGTTGACAGGAGAGAAACAATACCAATTTCTTTTTCTTTCTTCCCCAAGGACTCTCTGTATGTTTGACAACATCACCTGACCAGGACCTATCCTTCAAGCCAAGGTTGATTAAACACTCTAAGGTAATCAAATGACACACATCAGCAAGGACAGAAAGCAGCATTTTTTCTACACACAATACATGGCTCCAAGTCTTATAAAAGTACAATAGCAAGTTGTAGCATACAGCAATTTATGACTGGAGTTAGGAAACTCATGACTGCTAACAAAATTTCTTGCCAAACACCTGCCCAACATGTTATCTACCCATCTGCCTGGACAGCACTCTTGTAAGCTCACAATGGATTTTTCTGATGTAAGGAGGAAAACTCTGTTTACTTTTCCATAACATATTTAATTTCTTAGGTTAAAAAAAACCTAATCATTCAAAGCTAGATTCATTAGACAACCTGAAAGGCTATCTACACAGAAGTTGTTTCATAGAAGAGAAGCAATAAAAACAGAGACAATCCCAGGATGTCTATCATACTCTGCCTTCTGTATACTTCTGTGATAGAATAACAACTTGATTCACACCTAGCACAAGTATCTGGGTAGTTGAAAACATTCTTACAGCAAGGGACAACTGAAAGAGGAACAGATCTAGTTAGCCAAGATGAAACACCAGGCCTCCAGCTAGTGATATCAAGTCTGCCCCAACACGGCTATCCTGAGAAACTCACACAAAGACTGTTCTGACTTACTGTAAGTCTCAGTTTAAAGTTTTGGTTTGTTTCCCCAGGACTTTAATAATTATCTTAGTCTTCCTAGCTGCAGAGACACTTCAAACAAACCATCATGCTTATCAAAAATATACCCTTCTAAAAGATCCCCAGAACAAAGAAAATCAGACCATGTATATTTTAAATCAATATGAACAAATGAAATTAAAGCAGCACAAACAATGCCTCTCACTTTGTATTGTGATCGACTTATTATTTTTAAGTGTTAATGAAAAGTCCTCAGATTGATGTTGCTGTGAATGGCTATCTGCTATTTGGACAGTTCAAAAAATTCACTGAATGTCTTCTGGTCTCACAGCATCTGATAGTCTCTTGCTCTATAATAACAGGGCTCATTAGGAGAAAGTGAAATTATGAACCTTGTTAAGAGATTCTGTTTTCAGAAAGTCACAAAGCTCTGGCACATCAGCATTTGGTTCAGGTGTGGATGTTGTTAACACCTGGACTTGACAGGTTCAAGTCAGTCAAAAGTTCACAATTAGACTTCTGGGAATGCCATGACTGCTGGGATGTATAAATATATATTTATACATGAAAGCATATTTTTTTTAATGTATGCACACATGCACGTTTTTCTCAAGAAAGGGCTAACCTCATCAATAAGTAGTGGACGGCTGCTTCAATGCGGGTATGCTATCTGCAAGGTATAACTTCCCAAGGCAAAGGAATATGTTATGATATAAACCCATTAAGAAGACAGTCTGGAACTGGTAATTACAATTCTTTGTTGAATTCCAGCTCCAGCCTTAGAGCAAAGGGGCTGCGTTACTAGCTAATGGAGTATTAGAGTACTCCACGTGCTAATTTAGTACTCTGAATCTCACCAAAAGCATTTACTTTGGCTCTGAAAAGCCAGAACTTGGGTTGGAATGCAGAGTCCTACATAATTTAATACATCACTTTCTGAAAATGATGTATAAAAAAAGTTCAGGACAGCTGTTAGTGGATTCAATTGGCAAGTGTCTTGTTTCCAGGATGGTAAAAAGCCTTTCCTAAATGCATTTTGATCATCCTAGAACATCTTTATTTTGACTCTATGACAGTTTATTCACCAGAAAGCCACATATACGCAGAAAATTTGAGTGCTTTCATTACAACTACCCCCACGGATCACTTCCAGAGTAATACACTAAAATATCTTCAGAGGATGAGAGAGATTTAGTATTTTGATCCAAGACTGAGCCTCCACAAATAAATAGACTACTTTAGTGCCAAAAAGTTACTAATAAATACTAAAATGCAAAGTTTTACCTTCAAATATCACTTGCTATTACCTGAAACAAAGATTGGCACCAAAGACACAGACAACACATAGCTTATACAGTTCAAATGCTAGCTTAGTTCTAAGCTTAATACTTAAGATTTTTAATTACCTGCACATCATTTACCTAGGTGTTATTTACAATCTCTTCTAGGAAGGCTGAGTGTGACAGTCAAGCCTAAAGATAGCAGAAAGACTGGAATTGACAAACATGACTCTGGGTAGACTTTTAAGGAATTGGGATGACACATTCTATGAGACTGAACAATTTTCCCTCCATTACTCAGCAATATATTAAAAGAGAAATCTTAATGAACAAGTAGGTGCTTGGTTTATAAATCAGAATGAAATTGATGTTGAAAAGAATCTTTCTCCCTCATATTTCTCCTATCTCTCATTTATCTAATGGCTTTTCTTACATATTCCCAAGTTGAGCTCATCCTTTTTGCAAGGGCTTTTGACACAAAACCTGGATCATATTAATCTCTTGAGTAACATTCAGCCTTAGAAAAAGCACAGAAAAAAATTCAGCCTCTTGCTTCCAGACTACTATGAAGAACAAGGATCTTCTCAAAGGATTTCAAAGTGATTGGCACTGCTCCATTGTGCTTTGGATTTGTGGAGGAGATGAATTTACAGGTTTTGTTTTATGAAATAAACTCATTTTCACAGTTTTTTGCTTGCTGTTATATGCCACCAGGAATGAAACTGATGGTGGTGGTGAAATAGTTTTGACAGTGCTTCAGTTACAACCTCCAGAATACTATATTTTTGACCCTTCACTTTCCGAGTCTAACTTCACTGAGTCTCATCCTACTAGGCAATCTAACTCTGAAGAAAAAACTAAAATACTTTGAAACTTTGAAGATGCAACAGATATCTTTAGAAGAGATACTGAAGTCTCTTTGTTCTGAAGTAATTGCTGATATGATTCTTCTCCTTGTTTATCTTTGGTCTACTGATGCAAAATTGCCATGTCATCAATTTGTAGTAAGTTTTTACTTTATTCCCATAGCACCAAGCCAACAGAGGTGACAGCAGCATGAATTTGGGCCAGTTACCTCTTCTTGAGAGGCACTAATTTGGACATCGATCCTGAGGCTTTCTGATGATGTGATTTGGTTAATTTTCCAGAACTTCCCAGCTGTGCCGTTCTTACAAACATTATAATTTTTAAAATAGAACACCACTCCCCAAAACCCTGAAAAAACATCACTTATTAAAAAACCAAGAATTTTTCACTGAATTGTCCAAGTATATTCTGTAAAAGAAATTAATGAAGTTTGGTCAAACTATAACTGATCACATACATAATGAAGGCCTAAAATGACAAATCTGAATTACAGAAAAATATTAATTACTTTTTTTTTCCCCTGGACAATAATAAAACTTGTTAGGTTTCACTTTTAATTAAGTTAGAAAAAAATTAAAGCACCTAAACAGTGGAATAAAAATATTAATCTGCCTCATAGGCATAGGAATACCAACTGACTTTGGAGTGTACATCTGCAAAACACATTGCTAGCGGACCAGATAACATTTTTCAAAGCTTATCTAATTTCACTCACTGTAGCTGTGATGAGCAACTGGACTGTTCCCATGACAACTGACAGCTAGGGTTTGTGACACCTACCTGTCCCAATTTTTAGAGGCTCACAAAAAGGATAGTTTATAAAATAGACAGCATGTACAGTCAGGCTACACTATTTTAAGATTATCTCTGTCCTTTCCACTGTCAGTAGAGAACATGCCAGTTGCACTAATGGCATTAAAAAGAGATTAAAAATAATTAAGGAATTGGACTGTGTTGTGCCAAAAGAGATTAGCAAAGTAATGTTCTGTCATAAGGTATTACGACAGCTTCTCAGAGTGCATAAGAAATAAAGGTAACTCTTGAAACATCTATCAGTACTCTGAATTCCTGAGACAGACAGTAATAAATGCTTCTCAAATGTAGCTGCTTGTCCAGGTATTGCAGCAGAAGAAAATAGATAGAGGCAGTTTAATTTTATTCTAAACTGAGTACTTGAAAGGTCCTGATACACTAACCAAAGAATATCAAAATATACTGACAATGCAGGGAAGAAAATTAATGTCTGAGCTTAGAGTGCTCACAAGGAGATTTGACCAACTGATTGTAAAGCTTTTTTTCTAGGTGAAATAATATCTTGTTTTGATGGGGAACTTTTTTTTTTTTTTTAAGGATTTGTGATTCTGACCATGGTTACAACAGTTTCTCAGTAGGCTCCAGCCCAAAGCAAATCTGTCCCAAAAATACCTGTCAGGGCAAACTCAAAAATAAGTTTGACAATATCTGCATCAGTTCAAGTACAATTTAAACCCATTCCTTCTGAGTGTCTGCAAGTACCCCAGCAACCAGAAATATTAGATATTTTTGTGTAGGAGAAATGAAGCTGAAGAGCAAAAGCTGGCATGTTATTGGAGCAAAAAGGCTGATCTGACCTCCAATGTAGTAGCTCATGTTTTAAGCATGTCACTGTTTCAGTGATATTTCTTGAGCTACCATGATATGGTTTTGTTCTGAGTTTTAGAGAATAGCGACAATTACAACATTGTAGAGGATACTGAGAAAAGTCACTTTCCCTAAATTTTGTTTTCTTAGTAGAAAAGGGACTCATTTAATAGGAAGTGAGTTCAAAACAATTATGGTTGGACAACATCCAGGACTTAAAACCCCCGATTTGAGAGAAAATCTGGACAAAACCAATACTATGCTGAAGGTAATAAAAAAAGTCACTGATAAAATTTCATTGACAAAATCACTGTTTAAGATAAAATTTATTACATAAAGATAAATAATTGTAAATAACCCTAAGCAAAGACTTTTTACCAACAGTTTCATCTGTACAAATCAGATTTGCCTCAACAGTCATTCCTTAATCTCAGTTTATTTGTCTGTTGCAAAACATGAATACCATCCTGAGCTGTGGAGATGGTTCACACGTACCCTTGCATCTCAAATCCAAGCCCACAGGAAAAGCTAATTACCTACTTCATACATACACTCCTCAGGAAAAAAACATGCAAGATGACAGGTCCTGAATCTCAGTAAATTTAAATTCCTAACACAGGATACTCAAAGGTACCAAAACCCTGAACACCATGGACAACTCCTGCTTTTTCTCCTACTTGATTGAGTTTTGCCCAGGTATTTAGAGCCTAAACCATCAGATACCTTCTAAATGGTAACCTCATCAGTATTTTCACTGCAAGAGCAAAACAAGTTGACTCTTTTCTGAAGTAGTTCTTCAAATGTGAGTCTTAACTAAGCACCTAAACCTTTTCCCTCCTTCCAAGCCATGAGGAGCAAGAAGATTTAGTATGCAGATCCTGTCAAAGCTATTTTTGGTACCAAAAATGCATTCACTTTGTCTGCAAACCCTCCATGGTTTAGTCTAATTCTTAGCATCATATCAGGTTTAAATTGGAGCTTCTTGCAGGCCAGTTTCTAAGTGAAAATGTGAAAAAAGCTGACCTGCTATCTTAGGGGAAATGGTTGGTGTTAAATAGTTCTGGGAACAAATATTTGACACTATTGCCAAATATTTGGCACTGTTCCCATTCAGGGTTATCACCTGACTTCTTTATGTGTTACAGACCTAATGGAAACAGGACACAACATTCACTACAAAGAAGCAGCTTTAGACTTGGGGTTGAAGGGGGAGAAAGTGTACAAACATTTTCTGGCATTTATTGTTCTTTGTTGAGGAAAGAAGAGGCCAGACATCCAAAAACCTGTGTATGTACACAGCAGACATGCAGAACATTAGCCTCTACGTGAAGAGGAAGAAACTGTGGCCTATTGAAAAGGATCCCTGTTTATTTTGTGTTGGAACCAATTAGCTGTAAAGTACTTGTCAGTAGAGGAATAGTTTTCTCCTGCATTGGACATTCCTGTCAGAGGGACCAGGCAGAAGTTCCTGGTGAGCAGGGACATAAGCTGCTCGTGAGCAGTGGGCTGTGGGCAGGTGATACATCTTGACATGATTGTGCCTCATCAGTGGAAAGATCCTGCATGAAATTAATTGGATAAATGCCCATTTCATTTATATACCAGTGGGAAGCATGTCTATTCTGACCATATTAAAAGCAGTATTTTCCCAAATGTGGCTTTCCAGCCAACCCAAGTCTTTAGAAAAACATATCAAAAAATAAAAGAGCTGGAGAACAAGACAGTATTTTCTCTGTAACAACCAATAGTCATGGCACACCCCGGAGTGATTCAATGCAAAGCAGTGAACCAAGCTTTGGCTCACTACAGAGCTCAGGTAATCCCACTGCACAAGTCCACATAAAGTCACCAAATCTCTCAGCTAGTAAGGGAGTGGGGTTGCTTAGGGAGAGTATACCGAGCAAGCCCACATATCCAGCTTCATCACTCTCTAGTGACACGTTTAATCTGTGAGCTCATCACTGCTAGTTTTCTAGCTCAGGAGGCTTCACAACAACTGATTATAATGATATTGAAATAAATGCCTCTGAAAAGCTTTACAGATTTTGAAAGGGATGGACACAGATTCCCAACTCTGTTTAGGGGAACTGAAGGATAGAAGCAGTAATCTTTGAAGAAAGCATTTGGTATGCCTGTCTCATCCATTCCTTGGTTAGGATAATCAACAACATGAGAAATAAAAATCCTTGCCTGACTTTCTCATGGCTCCTGTGAAAATGACATGCTTTTATTTTTCAAAAAGTGAGAAAAACTCTGAGATAACTGGGTACTGAAGCCTTACCACTCACACATCCAGACACCTCTGTAAAATCTGAGGAGTTAACAAAAATGAAACAGACTGCAACTGCGGCCCTCTGAGTGACACTACTTCTATCATTGCAGTATGACAACCAGTTGTTTCCTAAAATGTAACTCATTGTAGCCAAGTGTGAAATCTTACTCTATCTCAAGTTCATTCCAGACTTAAGACATTGTTTCCCAGAGACAGGTCAACAAGAGCTCCTATGCTGTTCAACTCATTCAGATCTAGCTTGGGTAGCTTTCAGTGTGGTGCTGCACAAGCCATACTCATACTGCTGATAATGTTTGCTTGAAGAAGCAAATACCTGCTTTGAATGGTGACAGAAAGAAAACAAAAAAATATTGATTTTAGGTGTTTTTTCTACCTGCATGTTTATTTTGTTTCACAACACTGTACCTCAGTCTCAGTCTTTCAAATACAATGACTTTTGCTCTAAAGTACCAATAGATGTTCATAGCAATTAAGCAACAATATTTATATGTATAGATCTACGTAACAAGCAGGAGCTATTGCTTTGCTTACCCATTGCACATTAACAGGAAACTCAGCTGAGCCAGACATGTGCAAAAATTATTTTAAAAGATTCTCTGAAGAAAGTTGGGTGGCCCTGATGCAGCTATGTTAAAAAAACCAAGCAACAAAACAGAAGTTTTGTAAGTCCATCTTTAGAAATGATTCTGAAGTATCGAGGACAAGGAAAACAGTCCTCATCCCCGAAAATATTTAAAGCCAATAGATGAGGTGCCGAGGGACACGATTTAGTGATGGACTTGGCAGTGTGAGATTAGTGATTGGACTCCATCTTAAATGTCTTTTCCAACCAAAACAATACTATGATTCTAAAATATCATAAAATCCTAGACTGTTAGGAGTTGGAAGGGACCTTTAGAGATCATCAAGTCCAACCCTCCTGCCAAAGCAGGTCCACCTAGATCAGGTCACACAGGAACACGTCCAGGTGGGTCTTGAAGACCTCCAAGGAAGGAGACTCCACACCCTCCCTGGGCAACCTGTTCCAATGCTCCATCACCTGAACAGTGAAATAGTTTTTCCTTATGTTTAAATGGAACTTTTTGTGTTCCAGCTTCTTTCCATTATTCCTTGTCCCATCACTAGATACAACAGAAAAAAGGGATGCCCCAACCTCCTGACATCCATCTTTCATGTACTTATAAATATTAACAAGATCCCCCCCCCCCCGGTCTCCTCTAGACTAAACAACCTCAGTTCCCACAGCCTTTCCTCATAAGGAAGATGTTCCAGTCCCCTCATGGTCTCGGTGGCCCTGCTCTGGACTCTCTCCAGAAGTTCCCTGTACCTCTTGAGCTGGGGAGCCCATAACTGAACATAGGACTCCAGATGAGGCCTCACCAGAGCAGAGTAGAGGGGGAGAAGAACCTCCCTCGACCTGCTGATCACACTCTTCTTGATGCATCCCAGGATGCCATTGGCTTTCTTGGCCATGAGGGCATTTTGCTGGCTCATTTTATTGTCAACCAGGACTCCCAGATCTCTTTCTACAGAGCTGCTCTCCAGCAGGTCAATCCTCAGCCTAAGTATGAACCTATATAATTTAAAATATCAACCCTTTTATGTTTCAACGACTTAAAGAAAAATGAATTAAAAATATGGAACCATACATATCTTTAAAAAGGACAAATATTCAAACAAATCTCAGCAAGAAAAACTACACACAACATCTCAAATCAAAATCTAGGCAGAGACATCTCCTAGTCGTTTCCCATCATGCTCTATTTCTCTTACCAGGGTTATCAGACATATCCAACAACTGAACTGAAAGTTCAGAACCACAACCGCAGCAGATTGCTTTAGACATAGCAACCCGGAGTGCTACCTTATCATTGACTTTGGAGGAAAAAAGAAAAATTCCCAAAAGTCTAGATTTTTAGCACCCTCTAGTGACAGTTACCTCTCCCCACAGTTGGCTTTACCGAGTGGAGCTATGGTGAGGGGAGTGAAGGCCTTAGGGACAGGAAAAAAATCCTTACAATATAAACATGGAGGGCGAGCCAGTGAAACGCCAGCTGTTGTACACCAGCTTGAACAAGAGATCTGGGACCAGTGTCAATTTATAGATGCAAGAGACTGAAGAAAAATCCATCTCATCCCTCTATCCTCCAGTCTTTTAGAGCTCACTGAAAAACTAAAAATTGGAATTCAGTGTACATGCTCTACCCAGACTTCCTCTGTCCTTTCAAATTATATTTAAAAAGTGCCTGAAAACAAAGTTCTTAATAATTAAACTACCATACTCCCATGAAGTCAGAGATTTTTACTCTCAATTCAGTTTTACAAAGTTTCACTGTGTTCAGTCAAATTACTTATCAAAAAAGTAGCATTGTGCCTGCAATTTAAATTACAGATTAAATTTGTTTGTTCCTGTAAAAAAAGTTTAGCAAAAAATTATTTCTATGAAAAAAAGCCTTCCCCTGGGAAAACTCAATATAAGGACCGTCTTACTGCTTGTATTCCCAACTCGCGTATTCCAAAACTGATACCCCAAGGGTAACAAACTCCAACCTTAAATTCACTCCAATTTAGAGTCGAGGAAGTTAAACATAAAAAATGAAGACTAGATTGAAAAAAGTTGATAACAAAACAGGTCTTCTTGGGATGCAAATATATACCTATGTGTTCCTCAGCACTATGATCACACACAAACATAATTGACCAGGTAGCCTTACCCATGTCTCATGACACCTCGACAGAGCTGTGCAGGGCTGCACTTACATTGACACACATCTTCAATTAATTAATAAAACCAGTCGGCTTCAAAAATAATTTATTGCATTCAAGTATTTGAGATGATATTTCAGTCTGAGCAGGCAAGTGAAAAGCTTCCGACAAGGCTAGTGCTGACAGTGCTTTGACTGTCTCTCTTGTGGCAGATGTTTAGAGGATTACAGCAGCCACCACTGCCTCTGCCCATTTGTGCTATCCAGTCATTAGGCCATTCGGTTAGAACCAAATGGGTCACTATCATTTATCAGTAAGGAATAACATAATCCCATTAAATTCCATATACCTATGGCACTCTTATAGGACGAGATATCACCAAAATGTTTAAGAAAAAATAAGAAAAATGGCTTTCAACTGAGTTGCTGCAAAGCTGGGTACATAATTTGGATCTGCTGACTTGTTGCCTGGACTACACTGCTTTGAGGAAATCTTTTCACAGCAAGCAATAGGAAGCCATGCACACTCACATAAGCACAGAGAGTGTTTAAACATCTAGGAAGACTTTTCAGAAACAGCTAAATAAAGTATAATGAAGTAGATAAAGGACTGTGCATTCATAAGCAGCTCTCTCAAAAGTTATATTTTATTTTCCCTTTTAATCATAGTGAGAAAGCTTTGTGTCTATCTTATTGCTTTAAATTTCTTGCAGGGATACCTTTACCACTGCAGTTTCATCCCATTTTAATCATATTATTTAAATGGTAGCTTTGAGAATATTCTTCACTAACTTTTGATGCTTCTCTTGCAAATGAACATACAACCTTCTGTCCTTCAGTTAGCTTTTTTAAGTTGCCTTTTTTTGGCTGCTGTAATTTTTCAAAACAAAGCTAAAGTACAAAGATGCACATAGATGTTGCAGCTAAAATCAACTGATCATTACAGAAACGGTAGAAACACCTCAAAGCTTACTGAGACAGATGAAAAATATATATGCAGTTACTCAAAAATCATGATCCTTTCCACTGCATTTTGAAGCCATCATTAGCTTTCATGGCCAAAAACTACAGAAACACAGATTATCTCTATTCCTCAGATATAAGCTACAACACTATCTGCTTTATATAGTTTTTGCTGTAATAGACATATGCATACATTACCATCAATCAATGAATTGATCCTGAGCGCTTAGATGCACTTTAGCTTTTGATTTGTAGATTTTGTGTCCATGCCCCAGTAAGAAATAACTCTTCCCAGCTTTAGCTGCTTTGACTTTCTGACCTTCGATTCTAAATGCAAAGTCACTGGGAAGGTACCTCAGCTACACTCACTTCAAAGCTTGCAAGGATTACCTTCAGTCAATGCTAGAGAATTCTGCAGGGGAGATCAAAGTTTAATCTGTTTCTAATTAAAAGTTGATCTGCTTGACCCTGTGCTCTAAAAATATCAAGCTGTTTATATAAACTGTTTTTTTCTCTTTTTTTTTCTTTTTTTTTAATCTTGGTGATTTTATAACGCAGCCAGTGGAAGAATACAAGGCTTTATAAAACTTTTTTTTTTTCCCCAAATTGGAACAGGTAGTTATGTTTCAGAATAATTAAAAAATGTCATGAGCAACTAGAAGTTAAAAAATGAAGAGGCAAATTAGTAAAGGAACTCACATTGCATATAAATGGCTATTTTTCACTAGAAAAAGCAAAAGCAGTTACAAAGTTGTAACAGAGAGTATCAACAGCCACTGCTTCTGTCATATAATTTATATAAGATATTTCAGGACTGAATTAAGGAAAAGAAGATAAGAGGAAGAAAAACCCACAGAAGAGAGCATGCAAGCAAGTAGTATTGCTGTTACATTCTATTTCATAGATTTTTCTAGCTAAGTAGAAATTCAGGACCCATAAAGTACATGGGAACAAGAATTCATCACTTTGTATCAGTTAGTTTCTCTGAACTATCCCACTGTTATTATTTACCAATTATAACTTTTTATCTCCTTTTTCTTCAGATGGAAGAAGCAAGCCTTCTAGCATTTTTTATGTATTTTCAAATGAAAAGAAAGGCATTTTTTAAACAAAAAGAAATAAGAAAACAGCTTTTTTTTAATATGTATTTTGTTTTGTATAAAAGATTGAGCTTTTTTACCCCTAAACAATGGCCTTTTCAATCAATCCATACTGACTATATTGTAGACCAGATGTTATATATATATATTTTTTAAACAAAATAGGTTACTTCAGAATGTTTGATTTCTGAGAACTTGCTCACATATTCTCAAGTATGTGATAACTCATGGTTTTCCAGGTTACTCAGAGGGTTTCACCTTGTGCCATGACACAGAAGCTACAGAAACCCATATACTGAGATTAAAAGGTCTTACTATCATCAAGCTCCACTTGACCCACCTTGAGCACAGCAGACAACAAAAACTCATTAGAAAGGCTTGTCATAGCAAGGATTAGGGCTTTCAGATGGAAGCTCTTTATAGCTAGAAGCAACAAGGGCTCCATTTTGTAACCTCTTATTTGACAGAAATGGGATGAAAGACAACCATTAACAAAGTTAACAAGGATGTGCACAGCATATATGATGACATTTAGAAGCACAATTTCTTGAGAAACCCAGGTGGTACAAAAATATAATTTAAATGTAGGAATACCTGTTTAGGCTTGAAGGTGGGTTGATTTGAGTTTTGGCCTTGGCTAAGATAACAATACCATCCACCTGGAGAGACTGAAAAAGATGTCATGGTTCATATCTAATTTCATTTACCCATATCTTTTATTTTTCTCTCAGTGTAGACTACTCTAGTAGTAGAGTTTGAAAAAATAATTGTGAGCATTCTGAATGTCCAGTGAAACTTTCTCTTCTCAGTTGTAGTATTTGCTTACACTTTGCCATGTCTGCATGATTTCAGGTTCTGCTGCTGTAGTGTACTGTATTTGAGGCTATGACTTGTTATGACAATTTAAACATAATCTAAATGCATGAGTTATTGACTAATTTGTTAAACAATCTACCAACAAACAAAGCTGCATCAATAGTTCATAATTTCTATTGACTTGTGGTTTGTATTCAAAAATAGCTTAGGATTTTGGTCATCTCAGAGCCAATTATCTTCATTAATAGCATTCACTTTAGGTGTGTGTTTAAGCAAAGATTGATTGCTGATTGCTCCAATTAGCTGAGAACCTCCACAGATTTGAAGCAGTATTATTTTAACTACCAAAATAATTCCTTTCCTCATGTTGTAGCTGTGTCACTCAGTAAACCATATATTCCTGTCCAGCTTTCTGGTTTTGCAGCAAACAAAGTGTATTTGAGGAGTAAAAATGAGTTTATATCATAAATATTCTCCCCATCACCAAACACTGAGTTGTTAATATAATGTAAACAAAAAGTACCTGTAAGATATTTTTCTTTATATGTCAAAGCTGTAGGATGTTTTGTGGTTTTTTTAATTTTTTTTTACTATGTTACTGCAAGAAATTGTTCAGGTAAGGGTTGATTTGTGTGGGCATAGAGACCCAGAGCTACTGAAATCTTTGCTGCCTGGAGAAATGTGGGATTTGACTGAAAAAGTGGTAAGTTTTACATTAACCATGGAAAGGAGGGCAAGTTCAGAAGAAGTGATGGTGAATTACCTGGCAATAATAGAGTTTGCCTTGTCTCAGAACGTGTGCTGGTATTCTATTTTGATCCATTTTCTTGCAACCATACAACAAGGCAAATATTGAAAGTAGTAGTCATCCTCTTCAGGAAGTATAATCTGTATGAAAAATGTTTACTTACTTCAAAACAGTGTTGATACTACTAGTGATTATTGTAATTATATATATATATTTATCGTATTTTAAAATGCTATAGCATTTTTTTCTCCAATATTCTCACTTGAAGCATGGAGATGCTATACTGCAGAAAGTATGGAAAATATTTTATTAGACACAAGGCCTCAGATAAACCTTCTTGGACTGTGTCTTTATCTAGCTGAGTCTTTTCAGTGACAGCACTGCATGTTGTAACTTCGGGAAAGAAGTCATTTACTGAAGCTGATTAATTGCAGTCTGGGTTTGAGCAGGAGAAATTCCAATGAGCAGAGCTGGTGTTACACCTTACTAATTTCAGGCCTTGGTATCTATTTACTGTCTTTGTTACAGCAGTAACAAGTTGAAGTTATTTTCAGTAGACAGCTGTGCAGACCAGGATCTGATTATTGCTGGTCTGTATTTTGTTAAACACATGCATTTGCATTTTACCACACATTTGTGCCCAGGTTTTATACAAAAACATGCAACAATAATCTTGACTTGTGAATTACTAGTGTCCACCATTTCCATAGTTTGATCCCTGGAGAAAACATATTTTTTCCATTTGAGAACAAAGTTGTTAATTGTGGAAACAGGAAAAGCAAATCACTTGGAAAACTCCTCAAATATCATGAATTATCTAGTAGGATACCAGAAATGGTATGGAAGCCACCTTTTCTAAAATGTCTGCATACACATAAAATTGTTTTGAACTCCCCCAAAAGAGACACAATTAGGAACTTTTGTTTTGGGTGATTTTCACATAACTCTAAATAAGGTCCTAGCTCTTCGTATGCATACTCATGGAGTGTCCGGACTATAAATAGGGATTTGAGGGTTGGAGGGATGGGTTACAGGTATTTGGCAAGTTGCTGTGGATTATATATGTATAGGTATCACGAAAGGGCCCCAAGCTCTTGCTGTTAGATAATTGAACTCACATTAGAAACTGTGTTAGTTATGGATGAGATTGAGGCAGGGGGCAGGTTAGAAATTAGAGATGGGATCAATCAGTGTTTGTATGAAGGTTTTCTCTGAGCTAGTTGCTTATGAAGATGTAGATAAAGAGGAGGGAACTGATCCTTTCCTTGAAAGGTCACAAGCAGTTCTGTCTTATTACTATGGCAATACACAGTAGTCCTGTATCAGGAAAAGAGTTTTCACTTCTGCTGAGCCAAAGATACTTTCTCTAAAAACATCACAATCCCCGCCTTTGTAGAACTAACCAGGTGAAAATGTACATACGGTTATGTACATATGGTTATGAGTTTTACTTCCCTTTTTGCTTAATGCCCTGTTTTCTCTTCAGTCATAGTTCTGTTTTATGGAATGTCGTATGGTTTATTACTCCAAATATCCAGTCACGACAGGTAATGATAACAGCAGTGACCTCTGGCATAAAAAGTGTCTATTAAAAAGAGGAAAAACTTCAGTGGGAATAATTGCCCACCCGGAACAATTTACCACTGGATAAAAGACACTATAATAAGTCTCATAATAGCAGGTTTGGCATTGTTTTTGGAACATAAGGAACAGCTGGCACCTCAGTATAAAACAAACCATATCAGCTTCTGTTGTCCAAAGCAAATACTCCACTACATTTTTAAAAGAAAAGTAAGAAGAAGGAATTAGTTGTCCTGGAAAAAAAAATCAACAACATCTGTTTTTATTTTCAGGCCTCTGGCTTGGGAGCTGTTATAAACTTTCAAGTAGATACAGTTACTCCTTCCCATTGCTATCAGAGTGCCACCAGAACTGCCGATGGGCTCAGCTTTGGCCAGTGGTGGATTCATCTTGGAGATGACTAGTACTGGCCAGCTTCCACTAGTAGAAGCTCCCAATGTTTTCTTCACTGCTGAAGCCTCCACTCCAGCTACCAAAAACTTGCCATATAAACACAATTCATTCTCCTCTGCCATTTAGCTGTAAGAACAAAGGGGAAAGAAGGCGGCGGCACTCAGGAAATCATTTGTCTAGCCTGAGACATCCCTGACTTTGAAACTATTATATTACAAGACCCTGAGCAAGCCAAGATCTGTTCCTGTTGCATTTTTCCTGTTCAGTGCTGTCCCATGGTTTTCATCCATCTTTCTGTAAATAGCTATAGGAGTTTTTAATATATTTTTAAAAGTCCTTTGGTGATGAGTTTGCAAAGATACATACTGATTGAACTATGAGTTGTGCTGTGAAAAGAACAGCTTTCCAGCCTATTTTAAGTGAAATATTAGATGGCTGTCTCTTGCTGTCAGAGTACCTCGGGTGTTAAATTTGCCCTTGAATACTGGAAGAAAAAAAAGAAAAAAAGATACAACTGCTGACAGTGCAATGTGTTTGAAGAAGCTGAAGAGAAGCCAAGAGTTCCCTGCTTCAGCCCATAGGCCTGAATGCCCTCATGACCACCTCCCTCAGCTTGCCTTTGTGTGCTATGTGCCCTGGCCATCACCATGTTGAAGGCCCTGTGCTGGGACTACACTCCATCCACTGGTGTCCTTCCTGGACTGGGCAGACCAGAAAGGAACAGAGTAATCCAGATACTGTTGTCAGAGTACCAAATGAGAGAGGAGGAAAATAGGGGGATTATAAAAATTGTGTTTAAAATTGTTTTTTGCCCAATCTTGAAAAGAAGTCCTAACAAAGAAGCTACAAGGGATCTTAAAGGTGAAGGTCATGACTGCTTCCTGACAGCACTGCAGTCTTCTGCTTCTTCAGAAAAACAGCTGTCTCTCTAACTTCCTTGCTTTATCTGTTGCTATTCTTCTTGCCTTACCATGGAGGGTCTGGCTTCATCTTCAACCACCCATTGGGCAGCCTTCTCATTCTCAGACTGAAGAAATCCCACTTTGAGGCCCCAGACACCTCAGTGGCTATCTGAGGGATGACTCTTGTTGCCCCAGCACTCCAGTTGATGGAATGCAGATTGTCTCATCCCTTCTTCTTTGGGCTCAGGGCAGAGCAATGGCACTCCTCCCCTGAGGATGGGCTAGGGGATGGGAAAGAAAGCCTCACACCACCCATGGCAATCAACAAAATAGTTGTTGATTGCAAGGAGATGTTAAAGGTGATCCCACAGGATGGCCAGGAGCTGAGGCTGGGCCTCCCAGCTAATGCAGGGGATGGAGGCTGGGCTGACGACAGGGTGCTGGACCAATGCTCCTACAATCCTACTGTGGTGTCATGGAGGGAGGTCTAGCACATTGTGCTAGTGCCAGGTGAGTGATGCTGGAGGTG
The DNA here is from genome assembly GCF_028858725.1 of Colius striatus. Taxonomy (NCBI): domain Eukaryota; kingdom Metazoa; phylum Chordata; class Aves; order Coliiformes; family Coliidae; genus Colius; species Colius striatus. The sequence continues at coordinate 24,634,972 of NC_084762.1, forward strand.
GATCAAATTCACTTGGCTTTTCTTCACCATGAAGGTGGCTCCACCTTCATGGGCTCCACACCATCAGCCACATGAGTGATGACTATTGCTACCATGTGGCTGATGATGCTCTCCCTCTGATGTTACCACCTCTTCCTCTGTATTTTCTACAGCCACATTTCTGCTCTCCATGCAAAGGTGGGCAGTCACCTGCCTTTCTGCTCTGGGACCTCTTGCTACCAAGCACCCTTGGAACCTGAGGGCTTAAGTAAATTATGAGGCAAATGTTGGGGCTTTTATAGGCCCAGAACAGAAGACAGTGAGGTGTCTCGTGACATCAGGAGGCCACTGTGATAATGATACATGTGGCCAAATGTGTCTGTTCTGGGAGATGGTGATTCTATGGCCTGAAAGATGCCCTACTGTGGGAGAAGAGGGAGGGTGAGGGGGTCTGGGAGCCCCTTTCCTGGATATTACTTCCCTGTGACCTTCTGCTGCCCTCCATCTCCCTTTGTGTGCTCTGGACTCCAGTCTTCTGGAGCCTGGGCTACCCTGGATGAGATGGTGTCAATAGGAGGGTAGGGGTCTTCAGTTACCCCCACTGGTCCATCTCACTGCAAGTAGCACAGCCTCCTGTGCTCCAGAGTGGCTGTGAGGGGTTGAAGCATCCGGATACTCCTCTGACACGAAAGAGAGGTCCAGCGGCCTGTGCAAGACCTCCCTGCATTTCATAAAGGAATTGCTGATGGCCAAGTGTTGTATGGAACCTTCTTCCCCATCTGCTGGTCCTGTCCCTGGAGTGTACAGAGGTGCTATCTCTTCTGCATGGAGCCCTGAGCACCTAGTGTCGTCTGGACTGCAATGCCAGAGGAGTCTGTTGGAGGCCACCAAGGGAGGTCCTTGGGGCATGGATGAGTTTTGTTTTCAGTCGGCAGTGCACTCTTGCTTTATTCTCTAATTTTAAGGAAAAACATTTTCATTGTTGTTTGGTTTTGTTTTTTAAACAAAGAGGACAAGACGTCTGTTCTGCAAAAGACCTTAATAGTATGTTCATTCTTAATACCTTGTCTTGGCAGTCATTAAGAATTTTTAAGTAGATGCAACCACTCCTTCCCATTGCTATGGGAGTAAAGACTGTGGATTATGACTGTCATTCACAAAATTTGCTGTGAAATAGGCATATACTGCTATTTTCAGAAATAGCATGGTGCATACCTGTCTTACATCATCTTTGCAGTGTGCAATTAATGAAAATCTGAAAGAACAGTGAGATGTGTCAGTGTAATGGACACAGACTTCCTTATCTTTTTCTTGAGCTCAGTTAATAAGACTTGCATTAGATCATATAGCCTATACATCATAATAGGTATGCTGTAACTCCACACTTATTTCCATATGCACATCTGGTTATACTGAACTGGTAGAGAAGCATCTCGGCAAATCAAAGAAATCTACTAGGATTCCTCTTCAGCTGCCAAAAGTACAAATGCTTCATATAACTCCTAGGCAAATATATCCTGAGAAGAGCTATTGGACTATATTTTAAAAGGCTGGGCAATCCAAAAGTTTGCTCTTTTGGTCATCAGTTCTATGTGACTAAGACATTTTGTTTATTTTGATAAAGCAAGGCTACTGATTTTAAAAAGAAAAATGTCATTTTTGTTTATCCCCAAAGTATAGCAATTGTAAAATGAGACTTCTTATATTTCCTCCTTATGTCAGGCAGCCAATTTATTTTCAAGGTACACCTCAAGATATATCTCTGTGGGAATTATAATTCAGTCAAGTTTGGTAGAAGAACTTGTTTTGACAAAATTTTGGTTTAATCTGCAGTTTGTTCCAGATTACTTTGACAATGGCAAGCTGTCAACCAAACTGTCAGTGCTAAGAGCACCTCATATCTATTTTTATTGATAGGAGAAATATTAATAGAATTTTACATCCTCATTGTGTTTGCCATTGATAAATTGCAAAGGCTTTAAAAAGGGTTAAAAATTCTCAGGTAAAGGATTTTAGGCACAAGTAAAGGATTTTAAGTACAGATTTTTTACCCTTGATTGTTGAAAGGTTAACTTAAATGCTTATTTGCAGAGAGTATTTCCATGTATTTCTTCAGTAACTCCCTGAATGCATAGAGTTGATAAGTATCGATATTTGTGGTAATTGTACCATTTCATCTAGAGTCACCTAGTCAGGCAGAGAAGTCCAGATTACCATGTATAACTACTGGATTCTGACTACCTCTTCATCAGGAAATTATTTACCCATTTTAAGTAACACTGGATTTGAAACTGAGAGATAAACCCGAAGTTTCTCTTTGAAAGAAACCGAAGAGAGAATTCTGAAGCCACTGGGTGTCACTGCTTGACTGCCTTTTGGTATATAAAAAGGTCTGCAAGGACTAAAAATAAACTGCAGAAGTTCTGAGTAGTGCTTCATTGGGAAAATATTTAATTGCTTGCTCAACAAGCAACATTTGTTATTAGTTTCACAAGTTTTAAAAAACTTTCTACTTTGCTTGCAAAATGATATCTTTGAAAGACCCAATTTATTTAGATTAAGTTATTTTCTGTCAGCTTTAAAAATACAGATTGCAATTTTGATCCTTAGAGTTTTTTGAATACAGTGACACTGAGGCCAAAGGAAAAAAGAAGGACGTTTACATTAACTGAAATAATTTATACTTCTTTGTTTTTAACTCTCTTCATATTATCAGCTTACTAGGGCACAAAGGATTTGAAAAATGATGGAAGCTTTGAATAAAAGCAAATGAAAATGTAAAAGGGTTAAATATATGTGGTATTTACTGTTTCCATTTATGTGCTCTCGTTTTTAAGGTAGTGTATACATAATTGCCATTATGACTGTTGCCAGGGAACAAGGACTGATCCTGCAACCTGAAAGCAAAATATACCATTACAATGTTAGTTTGAGCTAAGCCAGATTGTAGTTATAGCTTCACTCAAATAGCCAATGAACTGATTAGTACATTATATACATGATAGGATGTACTAAGAAAAATATTAATCACCAACTTAAAATGCTGTGCATTAATGTCTTATACGGCATTGCTTCATGATCTTGGAGAATCTGAAGTCTCTGGAATTTTAGCGTATGTATAATTGAGGAAAAACTCAGCAAGCGCTCCCTTCACTTCTTAAAGTTTATCTCTGTCCTATATCCTTATTTTTTACTGTTGTCCAAAACCATTTCATTGGAATGCAACTGCAGTTAAAAGTCCTGAAATCTTGTGTAAAAGAAAGGAGTTTCTTATCATATTGTTAGCCTTTCTAAAATCCTAGTTAATACACAAAGCATCAGCCTCTCTGCTTGAGATTTCTAGTTCCTACTTTGTTGCAAAGATTTAAGTTCCTTTCTAGGGGGTAGAGGGGGTGTGTCTGTCTGTTTTCCTCTAGCTTTTGGAATTTTTTTCCTCTGTTTTTTGTCTCAGAAAAGTCCCATTAACCACTTTGCTTTGAGAAAGAGTCACCAAGAAAAAGGTCAAAGTACACACTTATGAAACATTTGAAATTTAAGGTTAACCTTCGGCTGCAAAGCGAATTTCTTGCCTGACTTATAAGTTGGTTATAGTATCCCAGAGACTGCCTTTTGCAATATTTGCCCAATGCCCATCTTTCCTTCTGAACTGTACCCTTTTGATGTCTCTCATTTTTCATTAGCGTGAACATACTTGTGGACTTTGTGGTTTGTAGATGTCTTATTATTTAAGGTTTGGAGCTAGCAGTATTGTAACTAGTAGATTAAATTCCTTTCTTGTCAGTCTGCATCAGTGGCAAACAAGCCCATTCAGTTACTGGAACACCAGTACAGTACTGTTGCTCAAGTATTTATAAAACTGGGGAATGATTTTTCACTCCCTTTTTTAATCCCATCCTATGTTGCAAAGTGTCTTGATTCATTTCTAAAGATAGCGTCTTAACTATTCTACTCTATAATTGCAGGAAGTAATCTTGCCAATCACTCCAGTAAAGTGAGCTGCGGATTCTCTGGGCTCCCTTTCATTTTAGTTTCCACTTGTACACATCAGTTCTTTTAGCCTTCAGTGCTGTTGCATTAGTGAAAAGGTTGCAGCCTCTAGCTAACTCATAAAGCTTCAAGATCCTCCAAGACTCCACCTGAAAGGAAGTTGTAGCAAGGTGGGGGATGGTCTGTTCTCCCTAGTCACAAGTAATAGAACAAGAGGAAATGGCCTCAAGTTGTGTCAGGGGAGGTTCAGTCTGAATATTAGGAGGAATTTCCTTACCAAAAGTGGTGTTAGCCATTGAAACTGCTGCCTAGGGAGGTGGTGGAGTCACTGTCCCCAGAGGTGTTTAAGAGACGGGAATATTTCTATCCCATTCATACAAGGTACAGACCTTCTTTCCTGAAGACCTCTCTACCATCTCATTCACAGATTCTCGAAAAGGAGAGGTATAATTTTCTACTTGGATACTAAGCAATTCACAGAGAACAGCTTTGTGCCCCATTTCCAGACATCTGTTAGATTCTGCCCCAAACAAGTAAAAACATGCACATTTGCCTTGCTGACCAGAAAAGGATCATCAGGAAATTCAGTGTAGAATGTAACTAAACTGAAATATGACTTGAAATATAAATAGGTTTTATAAATGGAACTTGAAACACACATATAACCAAGCTGAACTGCACAGAACCTAACCTAATTTTTCTCCAAAGAGCATCTTGATCTGAGATTCTGATTAAAATAAAGAAATAGCTGAATCTAGACTGGTATTTCTGTGGGTGAGTACTTCATATAGTCAGTATGGAAGACAGAAACTATTTCAATGTGAAGCAACACAGGCTGGTAAGATGCAGTAGTTGTATGGACAACAAAGATGAGTAAGCTCTGAACTCTAGTACATAAACTAGGGAGTAGAAAAAGGATTGAGATGAGCAGAAAACATAAAATTCTTTTTTCTTTTTCCCCTCAGATAATCACCAAATCTGCAGAGGTGCTAGAATTATCTTTAAAAAAAGCAAAAAGAAAAGCTATGTGCCAAGCTTTCAATGGTGAAATATGAAACAGAGAATCCTCGAGAAAGGAAAATCCTCACAATAATCATAAACTGAGATTGTGTATACAGTAGGAAAACATTTTATTGCACTGAGGACTGAAAATCCTGCTTCTTCAGTTTGGCTTTCCTCCATTAATTGTTGAAAATATAGTAAATAATGTTGAGGATATTCCACACATGAATTAGAAGAACATCTGTTTAGAAAGATAGATCTAGCACCATAAAGGTGTAGGTAAAGTACTTGAAATTACTCTTTCAAGTGTTAGGGCACCAATAAATACAATAAACAAAAATACAGAGAGAAGGATACATCCTTTGAATACTTAATGGGTGACTGTTTCACTGTGTTGAGTTTTTAAAAATCTATGTTTTTCAAAATGCCTTCAATATATAGATATTGCAGGAAATTTAATTCAAAGGCTTATGAAAAAAAGGGAAAACGACATTTTATTTTCACAGAAAATGTAAATGTTTCAGCAATTTTTCCTTGTAAATGCATAGAATGCAAATCAAGAACATGGAGATCTCTTGAAAAACATCTACTATGAAAACAATCCACCTTAAATGCTTCCTTTCAGTTTAGGTTTTTTGATACTGACTTATTTTTAAAGAACAATACTCTAACACACTGTTACCACAAAGAGCCAGAGGTCAGTGTATGAAGCAGAGCATAAGTTATAATAAAAGCTTTCAATCTTGTTGGGAAATATTGCCATTGAAAGAATATTTAATTTAAGATTAATTATTATAATGTGGATGTTTATCGAGCTCAGCTACATCTGGGCTTGTTTCTTGACACTGTTAATTTTGTAAAACAGAAGAACCTTTTGAGTTACCACTTTTATATTTCCCATTTGGACTTTGATTGTTTCACTCCTTAAGTATTCCCACATTCATCTGATATTTGACCACTTGAACTTGTTAGTATATAGCAATTAACCAACTCATAAGTTTGTTATTTTTTTTTTTTCTTTTCTCCCCTCAAAATCCTTTCTTGAACTTATTAAACTTTCAACTCCAAAACCAGAGAAAAGGTTTCTGCCATGGTCACATTGAAAACTCTTAGAGAGATAGTGTAACCTTTCCTCACCTTTTCTGTGCTCCCGTGATCTTTCAAAAAACATATTAACTTATTTTCCCCACTCTTCTCCAAGCTAAAGAGTCCCAGCTCCCTCAGCCTTTCATCAGAAGGGAGATGCTCAACTCACTTCATCATCTTGGTGGCCCTGCACTGAACTCTCTCCAGCAGCTCCTTGTCCTTCTTGAACATGAGATTTCTCTCTGCCCAGCCCTCCAGCTTGTCCAGATCTCATTGAATGGCAGTACAGCCTTCTGGTATGTCAGCAAATGACTCCAGTTTGTTATCATCAGCAAACTTGCTGATAGTGCCCTCTGTTCCCTCAGCAAGGTCATTAATGGATATATTGAACAGTATCAGTCCCAGCCCTGACCCCTGAGGGACTCCACTAGATACAGGCCTCCAACTAGACCCTGCCCCATTGAGCAGAACTCTCTGCCTTCTTCCCTACAACCAGTTAACAATCCACCTCACTACCTGATCATCCAGCCCACACTTTCTCAGTTTTGCTGTGTGGATGGAGTGAGAGACAGTGTCAAATGCTTTGCTGAAATCCAGATAAACCCCATTCATAGCACTACCACCATCTATTCACATAGCTACATCTTCATAGGAGGCTATCAGATTGGTCAAACGTGTTTTCCTCTTGGTAAAACCATGTTGGCTGCTCCTACTGACCCTCTTGTCCTTTAAATGACATCTGAATATTTTTTTTTCTTTTTAACTGATGAATAAAGAAAAAAAAAGGAAGGAATCTTCATTCTTTCTCAGAGAAATTCAGGATGAGAACAAGTTAAAGACTGGCCCATTCAAAACAGGACCAAAGCATACACAAGTAGTGAGAGTGTATAGCTATTAGAGGAAACTACTAAAAGCATTGTATGCAGTAGCCAAACACTAACTAGTGCAGTCTATGAGAGCACTGCAGGCCACCGAAAAGTGCACTTTTCTCTCCTTCCTGACTCTCCAATGAGAGAATTACCTTGTCCCATATAAAGATGTCAGCATCAGTGAGAGGTAATGCAGTGGCAATTATTGCTAGCAACAGCTATTTTTGTCAAATATATTTTGAAATGTAATATATTTCATAAAGCTTATTTATAGTACCCTTTTTCCTTTTAAAACCCCCTTTTGTTTACTGTGTGTTTAAAAACATGTTGGAAAGTTACCCTTCTAAATTTCTTTGTCCTGTTAAGATCCTCAGTTGTCTCTCTAATTTCCTACCTCAAACAGAGGAAACAAATCAGAAATCTTCCTGGTTTTAGGGGCTGAGATTCGCACAACTGTCTTGACAGTTGAAACTAGGAGCTGCCTTTGAAACATGGGATTTGGTGTTTTGTCTTAGTACCCCTTCATTTTCACTACTGAGTTGGAGACATTCAAGCAGGCATATTTTTGCTGTATTTTAAATTTTTTTTCAGAAGAATCAGCCAGACAAATTACATTTGGTACACCAATATATATAAAATGTTGATACTTCAGGATATTTCTCTCTTCATATTCTATTCCTTCAGCTAGGCTCTGTTTTTAAAAACACATAAAATCTTGCCACATCATAATACGTTCCTCACATCACACACATTTTTTTACTCTATAAAAATGTTTTAATTCTACATATAAAATTACATATGTTGCTTATTCCTCCCTCTCCTTTCACTGACAGTCCTGCAAATTCTATGCAGCTCCTAAAAATAACATTTCCATAGATTGCTGCGATTTCAAAGCTTGCTTTATATCAATTAAATCTTCACTTAGACATTCCCAAGTGCATTGTCTTTGGAATTTAGGCTAAGTGATGCTTACATAGTTGTATTTTTTTCATAGTTCTGCACCAAAATAATAGCCTAGATTCAGTACTTTTTTGACTCTGTTTTGCTACTATTCCAGCAATTTGAAAAGTGGTAGGTCTGACGTAATACAAGAACTGCTATGAATTTAGATACAACCAGATAAAGATGATGATTGCCAGCTCCTAGGATGACCATTAAAAATTTTTTTAATAAAAGTCTGTACAGAGGCCATTTTGTTTCAGACAGTGTAGGTGTACTACAGGCTACATTATCCATTTCTAAGCCTTCTTTTGCAATAACTTCACCTTTGTCTGTGGAAGAATCAGCCAGCCATAGCTATACAATGCTTACACAGGAGCCAGTGTTAACTATCTCTCTGTGCTACTTTTATGTGTATCACAACTGTTTTGTGCCCTAGCTTACATGAAGGCTTTGTCAGTCCTGTTCCACCCCCTTCATGGAAGCTGAGGGGCCAATAAAGTACATTTCACTAGAAATATGACCCCATATTTGAATGAGGGTAAGAAACAAGCTTTAAAAGTGCATGCTCAGCTAATCACAGTGGAGGTAAATAAAAGCAATTGAATTGTTTGGGGGAGAAAGATTTATGAGGGGAATTCTACCCGCAGACTTAATTGGATAAGGGAAATAATTATGATAAGGCAGTGCCAAGAGAGCAAGTATGATTGCTTGCAAAGTAGCAAACATGAACAACATGTGCCTGCCTTCTTACAATATGAAAACCAGCCTTCATTAGTCAGTATGTCAGCTCAGGGTCCTAAATCTTTATTAACCTATTTCGCCTTCTATGTTCCATTTCTGTAAGGCATTTAAATACATGCCTACTTTTAAGTATAGAAAAGCTGCTGTTGCAGGCAATCTGAATTCCAAATTAGCCATATATATTTTAGTACTCTGACAAACAGGAGCTTTGAATAACAGTATCAAAGAGTTGGATATTTTATTCCCTTTACATTGATTAACCCAAGATGAGTGTATGTCTCAAAGCTACTGCAGTGGCTGGTGCATTTGTCATACCAACTATTGACCCTCCTGTGTTCTTTGGGTATGGCAGCTAGAAATAATATGACATCAGGAAGAATGATTTATTGCATCATTTTTTTGATTTGTGGAAGCCACAGTCTCTTACACTCAGGCCCAGGATTTGATAAAAGCTCTACTGTAGTGGTTTCTAGTATTTATTGGGCAGTATATCCAAGAAGGGTTACTGTTGCCATCATGTTGCCTAATGCACTTTTCCCTTGACTTTTAAATATATTGTCCTGCTTGATATAGATGGAAAAGCCTGACTTGGTGAAGGCTACTGTATAATGTCATAGCTAATGGCATACCAATAATTGTTTATAAAAATGACTAAGGGAAATTCAGTGCTCAGGAAAGGTGAAGGCTTGAAATCCCTGCACATGGAAGTCTTTCACCCTTTTCCTTGGGACAGTTATTTCTGCAGCTATGGGATAAGGTCTAGAGAAATTTACTCCACTGCCTCTCTACCATCCTTCCTCCAACAGGTACTAAGGGCATCTGTGCAAGCAGGTTAGTTCTGTTTTTTCCCACCTTTAATCCTTGTCCTTTTGTTGAGACTGCAACCAATTAAAGTCAGTGGGATTTTTTTTTCTTTTTTTTTTTGGTAAAAGCTGTCTGTAAAGGTGGAAACTCAAACCAGTGACTCTTCACATGTAATAGAGAGCACAACAAAGGGCTTGTAAGCAGGAAAATTTTCAAAGACCGATAGGCAACACATTTTTTAACTCGCTAGGTACAAAGAAACTTTAAGATAAACTTCCCTTTCTCACATCCTATTTCAGCCCAGGCTAGCAGACAATCTTTTGATTACTTCAAGCAGCATTGCAGATAACAGCATTCTCTCTTTGACTGGAGACAGGAGGAGCTGACAGACCCCATGGAGAAGTCTGTAAATGCTTTGCAGAAGTCCCATGTGAATGGCACATACAGCTCTGGAAAATGCCTGCCTGCAACTGGGGTCCAGCCTATCCTTAGGGTCTCATTAACATTTTCATGGTTACTTTCACAGTTAATACACATTTTCACAGAATCATAGGATGGTAGGGATTGGAAGGGACCTCTACAGATCATCTAGTCCAACTTCCCTGCTAAAGCACATCCACCTAGATCAGGTCACATACGAACATATCCAGGCGGGTTTTGAAAACTTCCAGAGGAGACTCTACATCCTCCCTGGGCAGCCTGTACTCTGTCACCCTCACAGTCAAGAAGTTTTTCATTAAGTAGAACTTGTGTTCCAGCTTTTGTCCATCACCCCTAGTCTTATCACTGGACACTACAGAAAAAAGTGTAGTCCTATCCTCTTGACGTACACCTTTCAAATAAGTGGAAGTATGAATGAGGTCCCTCCTCAGTCTCCTCTTCTCCAGGGTGAACAGTCCCAGGTCTCACAGATTTTCCTCATAAAAAAGATGCTCCAGTCCCCTCATGATCTTGGTGGCCCTGCACTGGACTCTCTCTAAAAGTTCCCTGTCTCTCTTGAATTGGGGAGCCCAAGAATTGGACACAGGTCTCCAGATGAGAGTAGAGTAGAGGGGGAGGAGAACCTTTCTCAACCCGCTGGACATACTCTTCTTGATGCATTTCAGAATGCCGTTGGCCTTCTTGGCCATGAGGGCATGTTGCTGGCTGTTGAACTTGACCTTGAACTCTACCATCTCATGATTGCTGCAGCCAAGGTTACCTCCAACTTTCACATCCCCAATCAGACCTTCTTTATTTGTTAGCACAAGGTCCAGCAACACACATCTGCTTGTTGGCTCCTCAACCACTTGTGACAGGAAGTTGTCATTAACATTCTGTAGGAACCTCCTAGATGTGTGCACTTGGCTGAGTGGCTTTGCCAGCAAATATCAGGGTAGTTGGTTCCCCATGAGAACCAGGGATTGTGATTGTGGGGCAGCTCTCAGCTTTCTATAGAAGACCTCATCCACTTCCTCCTCCTGATCAGATGGCCTGTGGCAAACTCCTAAAGTAGTATCACCCACATTACCCTGCCCCTTAATTCTCACCCCTAAGCACTCAACCCATCCCTCCTAGCTGCCCAGGCAGATCTCAATGCGCTCTAATTGCTCTCTCACATAAAGAGCAACTCCACCTCCTCACCTTGTTTGCTTGTCTTTCCTTTTCAAGTGGTTGTTGCTTTTAAGTTTGCTAATATAGAGATTCCATGAGACTAAGAGGTATGAAGTACAGTGAAACCTGCTTGGTTCTAACATGCAGGAAAGAAACAAATTTAGGAAACTCTGTAGCTTCTGTGTCCTGGACATTGTGATAGATTCAGAATGGCACCACTGAATGTGCAAATATGTGGAATCACTGTACTCCAGGCAAAAATGATTCCTGGCAGTAGCTTTGGTGAGCTGCACTGTGGTCATGCCTGCTGGTACTAGGGACTCAAACTTCACCTTCACACAAAATTATCTTTTGGGTGTCAGATGGGCTCTGGTTACTGTTTACAATTTTTGGATAAGAATTCAACTTTTGACCTTCATGAAATAGGTGGAAAAAGAAGGTTGATGTAATTAACAGCAAAAAGAGTGTGCAGCCAGCAAGACTAATCAGTAGTATACTTTTTTTTAATGTTCTGTTACAAATATAAACTATGTACCTTTTCCCTAAGAAAAATCAAGGTGTTAAAATCAGTATTAGATTAATACATACTGTGCTTTTGCATACTGAAAAGGGATGCAATTAATTTCCCTCAAAATACATTTTACCTACCGTATATGCACATTTGCAAAAGACAGTTTTCCACCTTTTGGAGTCTCTAAGACAATTAATTGAAACTTAGTTATTTCATTAATCTAGATTTTTTTTTTTTCCCCTTTGATTTTGTTTAAGATTTTATTCCTCCTTTTAAGTGTAATAGACCTGAGTTCCAGATGAATTTTATCTACTCATCTCAATGAAGGTATAAGGATCAGTCCTTATTTTAACAAGCATCCAGGTGATACACCCTCTGTCTACTGCAGAAGCCATAACCCCTCCAGACTTTGCTTCTAAAAAGTGGTAGTTTGAATTTGAATCATATATACTACCTGCTGTGCTTAGTGTATCTCCAAAGTTAATGACTGCTTTTTTTTCCCTATTGCTTTCTGCTTGTGTACTGTGTGGAAAGAGTTGCAAAGGAATTTTAAATATTTAAAGAAGCAGGAAGACAGCATAATGTTTAATAAAGTTATTAGGTCTACTAGAATATCTGTATTATCATTACATCAGAGGGCTTTCAGATCTCATTGCATCTTGTTCTTACATAAACCAAGCCATTAAAAGATAAACTTTTACTTGCAAGCAAACATTAGTAAGCTTTGGACAACCCTTTCCCAAGCTATGGTTACAGTCAATGCACTAGACATAAAAAGCTCTGGACAGAAGGGAGGAAAGTAGGGAAATGGGAGGTGAAAACAATTAAAAAAACAATGCATCAGACAGAAAGAAGTGAGAGAGAATAGGAAACAAGATCTATAAATTAGGAGTTGTTATGTAATGAAAGGGTTAGTTTGCACTGGAGAGAAAACTGAGATCAGAAAGCAAAAGAAAACAGTAAGATCAAAGAGAAAGATGCTGAGTGAACAGGAGTGTGAAAATACTAGGCAGTGAAACAGGAAGACAGATGATAAAAAAGGGAAAACTTCAACAGACAGCTAATAAGGGAGAGTGAAAAGCAGTTACAAATAAAATAACAAACTCAGAGAATAAAATGACAACCAGGAGAGATTACATCTGAAAGAATCTATTCATCCCTAGGAAAAAGCAATGATAGAATTTACTGATAGGGAAGATGAGTGGATGGATCACTTCTTGGTTTTGGTTTTAACATGGTATATGCCTATCATGACGTCATTAAAAACAATTTTTACTAGGTGATGATCTTTGTATTCCTCTCATTTCCATATTTTTAACCCCTTGTATTTTAGGTTAATATTATTCTCTTCCCAAGAAGCTTCACATATTGGTATTTTAATTCAGCAATTCACCTTTGATTAGTCAACTGTGTTTGCCTTCAGCAGCAACCTAGTCTTGATCATGCGCAGATCAACAGTCATTCTAATTAAAAGTTTTACTAATGGACTTAATTTCATAGACAGAGAAGAATCAGACAATCTAGGCTGCTGAACTAAAGATGTTGGCATTTTCCTGTATGCTAAGTGGGAGTCATCTTTCGATATTTTGATTTCTAGGAAAAGATCTGTGGATACTCCTTGAGTCTTTCTGTTGTAGGCGTCCGGAAGATCTCGGGTTGTAACACGAGAGGTGGAGGGTACAGAAGAGGCGGGCATAGGGTCAAGTGAAAGGAGGTGCTTGTGTTAGCAGATAAAAGCACATGGTGTAAACAATTAGTTGGAATAAAGTATCATCCATACTGTGTATGTAGTGAACTTATCCCCTCAGAGGGAGTGGCCTGGTGATGTTGCCGGTAGCGGCAACATTCCTCTATTCCACAGATTGTCTGCTTGGTCAGACCATTTGTTTACCTATGTCCTTAAAGAAATTATATGCCATTTACATACCTCTTCTCATCATGTTGAGTAACAAAATTCACCTTCCAGACTACACTAGGAGAGTATCAGTCTTCAGTGTTGAGACCACTTTAAAGTCGGCCAATGTAGTGAACATCTTGGTAACAGCAGTTAAGATTTCCTCACTGCTCCCTCTGTAAACATCACAATGTGTCACCTGAGGGACACAAATGAGTCACTGGCAGCCACCTTAGACTGGACAAGTACACCTCATATGTCCATATGTCCAAGACACTTTGTGCTGATCCACAGAGAAATGAATCCAAGAACGGGCATCTGGATTCATCTGTTTTCATATTTGTGCACCAGGCATTAGACTAGAGCAGGTGGAAGAAACAGCTGGAAAACTTCTAGAGTATCTTTAATAACCAATTTCACTAGGCTCAGCTGCATAGATCCTCTCTGGCTGCTAAATTCTTTTTACTTGAAACTTATATGAAGGATTAGCAGCTGCCAAATAAGCATAAGACAACTGCAACAGGTGATGAGCCTTTCATTTTTTGCAAAGAAATCCTAATCAGTCTGTTCCTGAGATAAAGACTCACTGCAATTCTCACTGCAATTCACTTCTAATACTAGAACAAGACTTGTGGATTATGTCCAAGATCCACAATTACTTTCTGAGTGCTATTTAGCTTTTGCAGAACAGAATTCTGCTGAAACCTCCTGTCTAGTGCTGGTTTGCATATTTTAGTCCTTGCTTTGTTAACACTCTGTTGGAATAATACCTTGATTAATGAGCTTCTAGATTCTGATGCCAATAGTCTGCATTTTGCTTGAAATCTCACAGGTATGAAAGGCCAAACTAAAGATGAACTATGTGTCTTCACAGGACTTTAAATTGAGCACCAGTAAAATTCTTCACTGGTTACAGAATTATATGAAGGATTTAGTTAAATATGTTTTGTAACAACTGTAACTTTTTGTCATGGAGCTTCTACAATTACTTTTAGTAGATATTTATATTATGGTTGGATTCAATGCTTCTGTAAGAATCAGGTCCTATAAAGAGCTAGTTCTAGCTTTTGAAGTCTAGGTAAAAATACATAGCAAGGGGTAGAGGGAAATGCAGCATTGCTTTCAAGTTGTTACTTTTCCCCTGAGCAACCAATATGGCTTTAAGCTGTCATATGGCAGAGGCCGCAGGGCTGTGCAGCTCCCCATTTGCATCACTGCTGCTGCCCTGTGCTCATAGTTGTTACTAGGCTTTGGCACACTATGATGTAATACAGGAACTTGTCAGAGGAAAAAAAGGTTCCTCTATGTCTGTCAGGCTGACATCACTGTCAGCCTGGAGTGGCTACCATGGAAATACCTGGTAATGTTGGCACAACAAGAGGGTCAGGTCTGTGGTTTGTGATAAGGAGTTGGCAATCATGATAAATTACTAGTTGAAGTGGGCATTTTAAGGTTTGGCCTTGCTGAAACTGAACCATAAATACATCATGTGCTTCTATAACAACACTGACAGTACTTAGAGGAAAGTTACTTCGTACTACTTTATATATATTTATGCCTGTATATACATGTACATATGTACAAATATTTAAAATTAGACTGTCATGAGCATGGTTACTTACCATTAAGTATTTGATTGCTGCAGATATGGTATTTTTGCCTCTAATTGTAGGTGTAGTAAAAATGAATATTCTATTTACTGGGATGCTGTCCACATATAACACTGATTGATCTTCAAATCAGTTTATAAAGGACAGCAGGTCCACTTAACCACTTGGAAAACAAATACATTAAGTCTTTTTTCTTATTCAAAGCAGCAAGGAATGAAAAAAGGAACACAGGATTAGCCTGGGCAAACATACTGCAACAATATAGACAAGGAACCAGCAAAATACTCTGAAAAGTGGTGCAATAATTAATTCTGCTGAGTGTCAGTATGAATATACAAAGTCAAACTCAAAACCCTGCATTCTCTTTCCCTGCCGCGTGTCTTAAATGCTATCATTTAAAGGTGCACTGGAGCATACTTCTCTCTAGTTACTGAGAAAGGGCTTGCTCTTGTAATAAGGTTTAATTGCTTATCCTAATCACATACTTCTGTGATTTGATGGCATCATTGGAAAAATGAAACATGTTACTCAGTTTTCTATGACAGAATATGTTCTCTGAGATGAAAACAGTCAATGAATTCAGTATAAATCCACAAATACTTTTAGAATATCTCAGCTATATTTTCCAGAGAATTTACTATTAGTATGGAAATGATTGTTAGCCTCTATTTGTGAAAATATGAGATTCAAAGAATAATTTACATAACCATTCATGATTCGTATTTGAGGAAAAAAATATTCCTCCTAGTAAATGTATGGGTCATAAATGTATTTGAAAACAAAGTGAATTTTTTAGAGAACTTTTGGATACCTAGGGTCTATTAATTTCAATTATATGAAAATCTCTTTGGTATATAAGAATTTTCAACTTATCATAACAATGACTTCTATTTAAAACACCACTCAGCTAAGAGGTTTGTGTTACTGTTAATGTATTATTCCTGATAGTTTGGACTTCCAACACTGCCACAAAATACCACAAGGAAGATAATGTTATCCACAAATTCTGTTATGTTTTTATGCTTGCAACCATGTAATATCCTGATAGCAACCACAGCTATTATTTAATAGATAATTCCATATTAGACAAACACACATATGAGCTCTACAGATATTCTTACTTGCCTCCTGGTCTTCTGTGTCACCTATTGTGCTTTTGTATTGTGTTGCTGTTCATCTGAGTTTATACAGTTAACAGCACAGTCTTATGTATTTGAAGTAGAACAAAGGTATTGAAAATGAACAAAGGCTTTTTGAAATAATGGACTAGGTCCTCAGTTCAGCTGCTTTGATTTATGCTAGCTGAAGTCCTGTTCCAATATCATCAGTGATTTCAATCAATCAATAGTTATTGCTACAACATCTGTCACAGCAACTAAATAAAAGCACTATCCATATAGTCACTGAAAACGCACTTATGTGAGCTTCTGAATTCAAGTGTAGTTCTATTGATAGTCCATAGATAACCATCCAAAATCCAAAATCTGTGCTTAGTCTCTAAAAAAAACCCTCAAAAATCTCAAAAACAATGTCTGTAGTATGAATTCAGAAAAAAATCTCCTGGCATTGTTACCATTTTGACAGTAGGTTGAATATTTTAGAAGTGAACTTTTGAGCTCAGTCAAGTTTCAGAAACATTTAGATCTATAATTTATTTGAAGGCTGGTTTTCTTATAAGTGGCTAGTCAGTGAAGATCGCTGTTGGTAAAAGGATGCTCATCCTTTATGTATCCCTAAGTCTAGGTTTTGTTAATGTGAAGATCATATCCCTTTGTGAAAAAATTTCCTTTGTGGTGGTAGTTTTGATTCCACAAATACATTTATAGAAGGTTCAGGTTAGAGTAAAAAGAAAATTCCTTTTGATAACAAATGTTTGAAAGAGCAGAACCATATAAAACAATAGAAGGTGAGATAATGCAATGACACTAGTGCACTGAATATAGAGCTTGCTATCATTGTCTGTGAATGTAAAATAAAATGGAAAGCAGTTCTTGTCTAAACAGTAAAATAAGTGGTTAGCAGCTTTCACTGAGAGAATAAAAAGCTGAAACGATTCCAGCTCATTTTTAGAACAACAAAGCTCTGTTTGATGTAGAAAATAAATAAGCAACCACCTTTTCACCCTCTTTGATAATTCAAGAGGCTAAATCCTCTAATTTCAGATTGCATAATTAAACAGTATTACTAACAAGAGGAACAGAGAAAAACATATATATGCATACATCTATGATATACTATGTATATTATTTTAAAAGATACCTTTTTATTTTAAATAGAGTTATAGTATATTCAGCTATAGTAGTTACATAATTTTTAACTCATGAACAGTACCAGTCCCAGCACTGACCCCTGAGGGACTACACTAGATACAGGCCTTCAACTCCCTGCCATACACAGGGCCAGCAGGGAGTAAGGACTCTTGCTGAAGAAGTTTTCTTCCATATATCTTTTATCTGACTTTACTCCCCTTTATGCCAACAGAGGCCAAGGCAGGTCTGTGCCTTTCTTTCACCAAGATATATTGATGTGCCCATCAGTAGCTAAGTCTTGCTTTCTTGTGCTTAACTGTCATTCTTTCCTAGATTAAAACTTTGGAGAAAAAGAGAATTATTTTCCACCAAGTACTTACTGATTTTGAAAGGGTCTGAAAAGCTGTATTTCAGGATACTTTCTTATGACAGGTATTATTGACACATTACTGAAAACACTCTGACAATATTAAACTAAAGCAAACACACTATTTTCTGAAAATACAGGCAAGAGATGTTCAAATATACACATGTGTTTACTTATTTTATTTTACCTTTAAGGCAGTTGCATTTATATTAATTTTCCCCAGATGATCACTTCAGTTCAGTGTTTAGGATGAATTACAGACGTACATCTCTGGAGCACTGAAACAGAACCTCTTCTAGTACAGTCTTTGGTAACTACAAGGTTAATGAAAAGCTTTTCATACTGACTAGGTAGTTGCAAGTTGGAAATTTTCTTTTTTGCAGTTTAGCTGAGCTACAGAATGAAATATAAAACACACAATGCACTGGACATGTCACTTATAGGTGTATATATATACATAGGACAAAAGCTGTCTTCTTACAGAAATTAATAGAAAATGAGTAGAAATGCATGAACAGACACTGCTTTTCATTACAGCTGTTAGTTTTTTTTTTTTTTTCTATTGGTGCAACTTTACTAGGAACTCTTCTCCTTTAACATCTTAGGAAAAAAATATAAAGTTATAAGTTTACAATGTTGTTTATATTGTCTAGTGTTCTATGTAGATTATACTGTCCATATGTAAAATTAACATTGAATTTACTGCGAGATTTTTGGGGAAGACTTTTGATTGACCTTTATTTAGAACCCAGTTGTCTCACATATACACGCTAAAAACTAATACAGTGTAAATAAAACTATTCATGACTATACTTAATAAAATGAAGGAGTATACACAAACTACTTCTGATCTCGTAAGGTTTTAAATTTTGGGAACTACTGATTTGAAGAACTAAACATGTGAGTAATACTATAATCTCATGGATAGTAAATATAATAAAATAATGATGTAATGTAATTGAATCACCCTGAGTCTCACATCCAAATAAAATTCATGAGTACAGACCAAAGAGGTACAGTGAAAATAGATGAACCTTAGGTTGGAGAAAAAACAATAAAATAATTATTAATTGCGTCAGGCCTACTAAGGATAATTAATGATATGAAAGTTTACTATCTGTTTCTTGTACAAAGTAAAGAAAAAAGTGATTCAAAAAGGTGATAAATTGACAATTCCCAGTAGCTTTGAAATATCTTCTCAACAATCTGGTTAAGATATACTTTCAGCTCTTTGAAAAAAGTCTTGTGAATTCCAGAGAGCAATACTCAGGGACCACTGAGTCTAATCCCTGGACAACAAAGCATATTGTAAAAACATAACATTGGGATTAGTGGGAACAGTGGAAGGCCTCGATATCTTATTCACCAGGCTATGTTGAAAATGTACAAGAATAGTGATGGAAAGGTATTAGCACAATTTAAATGATGGTTTATTAGGCTTCTGATGGAGAATATTTTCTTTCACAGCTTTCATTGAAGGACAAAAACAGTAATGGGAAAAGACTTTTAGAAAGGTCTTTCTAGCAAACTCAGAAATTTGACACAGCCTAAGTAACTGAACATAGCTCCATTGAATATGAACCTGTACAAAATTTGAAGAATCTGAGGACCACGTTGTTGTCAAAACAGCATGCACAAAGTCAAAATGTCTGTTTAAATCAGTTATCAAACTTTTAAAAAGGTCAAGATAGCGCTATATATGCTATTATCATTAAACTAGGGAAGCTAATGACTTGCTCTCTCAGTAGAAAGACAAATGAAATCTGGCCTCTGTTACTTCCCTTTTTACTTGGTCTTTGAACTGGATCTGACAATCGGATTCACTATTTTATTTAATAATGACTCTCTAAGTGGTGGTTCTAATAGGTTAACCATTTAAAAGAGCCAAGTTGGTGAAAAATATTTTCCAGAGCTTTCTATTTCCTTATGACAGAAAATGAATATGATCACTTTGATAGTAAATTATCCAAAAGGGAGGCTGGGACTGTAAAAGTACAGAAATTGTGTCAGCTTACATGACACTTGATAATAATTTCTAGCCTATAGGCATAACATATTATACAAGCTAAAGATAAATCATGTTTTGTGACATATTCAGGGGGCTTTAATATTTGGCAGCCAAAAAATTGCTATTAAAATGAAAAAAAAAAGAAAGAAAAGGAATCAGAATTTATCTAGTGCAATAGGCCTGAGGATTACAAATTAATCATACTTTCTCTCTGTAACCTAATTTGCAATTATGTTTGCAAAGACTTCAAATTCTATGGTGCAGCTACATATAAAGTTCTAGCTGATTAGAAGAATGTTATTGCAGTGACTTTTTTGGCACACATTTTATTTTTGTCTTTTTTTTTTTAAGACTTCAAGGAAAATCTTTCAAGATTTCTACTGGATGATTCTGGAGAGGAGGTGGAAGCCTGCAAATTTAATTAGTTATTTTTCTTTCCCACTGAAATTTTCATGGATTGTGATGTGATCCTAAAGATGTCCAGAAAGGAGTCTGTGGTGGCTGACAGCTGACAACAGGTGGTCCTTTCTTGAATCTGACTACAGAACATCTACTTTGGAGAAAAAGAAATCTGTGCAGAGTAGCAATAGCATCTGTGATGTATTATTGAAATGGTTTATACCAGGCGTTTGGTATGGATATGGCCCATGGGAATGTTAATTAGCTCAGCCACTCAAGAGCTTTAAGCTAGGTGCTTTATATTAGAATTGTTGTCCACCTTAGTAAAGATTTATATGTTCTAACACTTTGCAACATATATTAATCTTCCAGAAAACCCACCATCTCAAAACACTAAATTTGCAGAGGAACTCAAAGAGTCAACTCTTTAATTTAGAGAGCCCTAAGAAAACTATAGCAAAGTTATGTCATAATTAATACAGATACAGTTAAGCGAATCAGATAATAACTTTTTTCTACTAGAAAAGCAACACAGAAGACAAATGTTCTCAGCTGGATGCAGTGCTTCTAGGTAACAATATTATAGAATTTTTAATTTACAGATTATATTTTGGGTGATTAATATTGTCAAAAAGATAAATAATCTGCCTCAACATAAATATAGATGTAGAAAATTGTACTTAAGGGTTTTACCCAGTAGTTGTTTATCATTGTCAAATATAGCAAAAATTCAGTGACTAAAGACCCAAAGTTCTGCTACAGAGCAGCACAGTGCTGACTAATGTACAGTTTACTTACAGGCACATTATTATTATTTATTTGCATATTAAGCTTCTGCCTCTTCTGTGTTGCTCTGCTCCATGATCTTAAAGATGGAAAAGTACTGTCTCTTCTTTCCTCTCTGCTGCTTCAACCTCCAGCTGCTCTGCTTTTGAATGATTGCCATGAGTATTACTTCCAGATGGGAGGAATCTGCAACTGTGCTACACTGATGTGCATTATTATTGATTACCCATCTCCTCATTTGAGTCACTTCACCTCGGTATTGTCTCTCATTTTTCTCCAGTATCTGAAGAACGTAATGAAAGCTGTTTCTCCTAATTTGTACCAGAGACTATGATTTAGAAAAGCACTTGAGAATGTTCTTAAGCATTTCAGTGAGTAGAGCTAGGTTAGGCAGAGGAGCGACTGAGGCCAGGGAAGTTTCCTCTGCTCCAGTGCACTATTTAGCTCTGCACTGTTTAGCTTCAAAATGCCATGCTGGGAAATGGAGGCCACAGTGAAAGGAAAATGAAGTGACTTGCTGCGATTGTTTTCAAAACCTGACACAGAGCAGGGATCATAAAATTATTACTACTGAGTTGCTTTCTATATTGTTTTTACTCTTTTTTTGGGAGAATTTTTGGTTTTGTCTACCAGCAGTTGGACAACTACACAGCTCCTTAGTATGGGATATTTCACGTGACTGAAAGCAAACAGCCCTTAGTTTCTCTGATTAGATGAGTTTGGAGGATTGTTTCTCTTTTTTTGGTTTGTTTTTCTGTTTTTTTTTTTTATTTATTTTCTTTAATAATATCCTGCTAAAAGCTCTGAGACAAGGGTGATAAGAAAGACTGATTTAAAAACAGTCATAAAATAGGACTGCTGTCTCATTCATAGTCCTTAAAAGTTACCTGACTACTTGCTTCTCTCCTTCTTTTCCTTTTCTCAAGGAAAGTTGAATAACTTTAATCTGATTTAAGTAGTCTCCTCTCTGACTCTCTCTGCTCAAACTGTCAGCATTGCATGTTGAATCTGCAAGTAACTTCTTTTTATCCTGTTATCAGTTGTGAATTATGTGTAGTCTCAACCCTCTCTGACAACATGCTTAAATGCTTTGTTAGCTTCAGGTCTGTAAGACTGTATGTGTAGCCAGAGACCAGAGGATAGGGCAGACTACTTCAATCCCTAGACAAAAGCAGCAATAATTCTGTGCTGACTTGCCCTCTGTCTGCTGCTTTCAAGCTTAGTAGCTCTCATCAGTCCGTAGGTATTTCTATTCGTGGTCCAGAATATCTGCCACTCAAATAACATCCCAGTCAGCCCCTGGAGAAATTCAGCAAAGCACTGACACATGACTCATGAGTAAATGGCTTAACTCAAGGTAAGACTTTGAACCAAACAGTGCTCCTGTAGTTCATGAAAGACAAACAGCAAACCTTTCCCTTTCCACTCAAACACACGCAGCATTCTTAAAATACTTAACAATTTATCTGAGAGTGACCATGCAGGAAAGGTGAATTAGCATCACTGTGATTTAAAAAGAGATTTTTTTAACACAGGCTGATTGACAGTAGAATATGTGCAGATTTGGAATGAGTATCTGTCAGTTTAGGGGACAATTTCAGCAATTCTTGCTGTGTTTCTTTGGTGAGCAGCATTCTGACAGCTGGGGACTGCAGAGGGAGACTTCCTTGCCTAGACTGCCACCATGAAATCCTATTCTCCCCCTTTGTTTTAAACACAGAATCTATTGCCAGAATTATAGCATCAGGCCCTAACTCAGTGCACCTCATTAACTCCCTTCCAAAAGAGTAAGATCAATCTGAAACAGATGATAAACATACTAGGGAATATTCATTGAGATACTGTCCAAATGTAAGAGTAATTTAATAAAGAGAAATATTAAGATCATCCAACTTTAAGCAACTAGACGTGAAATCAAGTTGTCCCAGAGGTAATTCAGTAGATAAACCAGATTTTGGTACTCTATTGCTGCTAGGACGAGCATTTGTTACTGCGTAGCAGAGAAATTTTGAGGAGATGCCCTGGCTAAGCTCAATGTATCAGCTGGATAGCTTAATTTGTTCAACTTTCCCCAGCAGAATTATAGACTATGCCTCAAAGCAATAAGATATTAATTACAATAGACAAATTATTTGTCTTTGCAAACTGCAAGACTGGTGATTATATAATATTATTTTCTACAGTAAACAATGCTAGATATCATTCAGCCTCTCATTTGCTTACTTAGACAACTGAAAAGTCCTTTTTCTAGATTCACTATAACAGAGATTAAGTTTATGGAGTTTTATTGCTTGCTTTCTGTTATGTGCAGGAATAGTGATGAGACCTGTTGCTCAGTTCTTCTAGAGAGCTCAATTAAGGAAAAAGAAAATGACCTCTGTAAAATATAACTGGTTTTAACTTTTCTCATTGTAAATCACGCCCATAGGTCAAAGGATCCTGATCTCTTACAGAGGCTAGAGAACAGACAGGCTCAATAGCAATATTTGTGTTTATTTACAGATCATAACCTAAAGCATAGATTTTGGCCAATGCTGATCTGGGGGAAAAGCATAGGTCAAGGAGCGATTCCTATCAATCAGACGTTAATTCCCTGTCATGCACTAAAACAAAGTGCTACTGTGCAAGGTGATTTCCTCACATGTCCTAAAACATGTGTATGCATGGTCACATAGCTACCAGAGATGCCAGACCTGTGTCTGTATCAGTTGATCTTGCCTATGCAAAGACATCAGAGCCCACAAAATTATTGTCAATGACTCCTGATATCCTTGCAGTCAGACAGGACTGTACCACACAGACACAGTATTATCTCTTCTCGTATTTCAAAGTTATTCTGCTGGATTGCTCTTCACCTTAATGTGTCATATTGAGGACCTTGGGGCCATGTGCTGTCAGCTGAGCTCTCACAGGCTCACTGCTGCTGAGTTTAAAGTGGCTATTAGTTCCAGACAGGGTGATATTTTCAAGGAAAGCAATGTTGATGGATTTTCTCTCTGACATTTTCTCCGACTATGTCTTAACATTCAAGGGACCAGCAGATGAGATGTTAAACCAACACTTCTTGATAGGGTCAATGCAGTGAAAATAATCTATCTGTGTAAGCAGTCACATAGTGTATGGGTCTATGGTGCTAATGAGTTACATTTCTCCAGTGCAAGTGTCCTCACAGCCTTGCACTCCACATGTCTGAGGCCTTGCCTAAGCCATTAAAGTCCAGATCCCATTATATGTTATTTCTGCCATATACAAACAAAGCCTGAAATCCCCATGCAACGAAAACCCAAACAAAGGCTTTATGAATAAAAAAAAAATTCAGCTTCATTTTAGTTTATGAATTATTGATAATGTTGGAAAACATTGCTGAGCAATTTTTACCCGTATCAAGTGCAAAGGGGGAACTATGGGTAACTAGAGTTCTCAGAAAAAATCAAACACCTGATTTAGATACAAGGTGGGCTGTATAAGCATTGGCAATAAAAAAAACCCAACAAAACAACAAACTAAAACCAAAATGAAACTTTTGGTTTTTTTTCCTTTGGAAGGGCTGCATTGTTCTAAAACATGTATCACCAAGAGGCACTATTCAGTGTCCAACTTCAGTGTTGTGCAATGTGCTGAAGAGAGAGTTTGATGGATAGTTGAGAGTAAAATTCGAAACCCAAACAGAAGTCTTGAGTGCCAGTCAGTGCAGAAATCTGACATGTGGCTGTGGGGAATCTCTGACCACAAAAAAATGTTACCATGTGTTACTCTCCAACTAAATGGATTTAAAGGTCAGCTAAGAGGAAGAGTGAGAAGAAAAGGCAGTAAACAGTGCAGAAAGAGGCAGAAAAGGTGTGTTTTGAGACACTGTTGTGCGCATTGTGCCTTTAGCAGAGTCCCAGACAACAACTCTTAAATGGCCTCAGCTTCAAAATTCTGTTTTTTGAAGTCTGATAGACAAGCTATGACTAGAATCCAACAATGTTTATAATACAGTGCAATACAGTAAATTTCTCCATAGTGTCTGTTACAAAAGTCAAACTTTTGCAAAGTTTTGGAGTTTTTTTTTTTCTTTTTTTTTTTTTCACATAGAATGCTATAGTCCCCCTCCTTGCCTATCCTAGGGAAATTCTAAATTCTTCAGAAAAAAAATCAAATGACAGCCAGTGAAACTCTTGCAAGGAGGACAATATCAACACTCCCTTCCAACCCCCATCTCCCTGAGAACAAAAACCCCAAAGTAAGTCTGAACTACAAGCTATCTTAATGACATGACTGGGAAAGTATCCCTTTGTTTATCTAATAGAGCTATTTTTTTTAGAACCAGATTGTACAACTGAAAGCATACTTGCAACCTTCTAACTCTTATTTGTAAATGACAGTGCACAGATGTTTGTAAATGGCCTTTGAAACCCAAGTAGCCACAGAAACACCTGCTAGTTTCATGAACATGAAGTATGAGTTTGCAAACTGTGTGAAAGAAAAGTTTAATGGTACTCATCCAATTGTGAGACTGTGACTCACACTGTTTACTGGTGAAAGCTTTGCGTGTAGTACAGCTTGGAAGCATAACATTCCATAACAAAGCACGGAGGCATAAAAACCTGCTTCCACTACAGACAGGAAAAAAAATCAAACCATGTTTTCTGATCTGTATCCAGGCAATTTTGCCATTGCATCACATTTCCAGAGTGAATCCAGACAGATTGGTTTGTTTTATTTCCTACCTGTCCTAGGATATTTCTTCACTCTACAAAGATAGCCAAACCCAGAAAATTAGTTATGTTTTTTCAGCTGAGATAGGTTAATTTAATCTTTATCTGTCTTCCTAAGTAAGGAGAAGGATAAGCCATTGTCTTTTGGGGTAAGTAAATGGGTAAGTAGATACCTGTTTCTAGAAGGACAGGACAGGTATTCTTCTATAGTAAAGCTCTGGAGAAAAGAGTGGCCACTGTGTGGTTACAAAGAAGTCTCCTTTATCCCAATAACTATATCTGCTTATCTCCTGTTTGAACAGAGCTTAGTCACTCCACTGAGTCCCGTTGTTAAATTATTACTTTTACTTAATTCCGTTCTGAGGAAAACATGCAAGTCCCTGCCCAGGTGAGCTGACATTGATCCGTTTGATCTTCAGCTTGTTATCTTGCTGCTTTGGTTTAGTGTTTCATTTACATGATAATACTGCTTTTGCCAATGACTCCTGTGCTGAATTAAGTTCTCTCTAGAAAGGAAACTCATAGTGAATAAAAATAGTAACTATATACTAGTGATATGCCTCATCATAGGAGTTGGTTGCCATCATTCCCAAGCAGGCACGTGTAGGCAGCACAAAACTCAGTGTTGATACTTGGGTTACTAGCATCTTTGTACTTATTTCTAAATATTCTAAATATTCTCTCTACTGGGCCTCCAAATGTTTTTCCAGATGTCACATGAGCTAGAGGGCTACTAAGAACCCATTTTACATTACTCTTGTTTCTTCCTGTTTTCTCTAAGCATCTTCTTTTTACTGCTGTTAGAAGTTGACGCTTGACCATCTCTGTTAGATGGCCACATATTCCTAGTTTTATCAGCCCTTAGACCATCTATCACAAGCAAGTCTACAATCTTGTACACAACATCCTTGTCCAAGTACTCTGCTGTCCTTTATGCCAGTTGCCTACTCACTAGTATGCAAACACCATACTTGTCCACAGCATCTTATTTATTTCTCACAAGCCCACTCTGGATACAGCCATAGTGCTTTTTGGATTGGGATTGGGATTGGGAAAGTAAGAAACTCAGACATTTCTCTCTCATTTCTGCTTCTGTTTTCAGTATCAATTAAATAAAAATATTAATATTTTAGTTCCCTCAGTTTATATATATTCCCATCAAACAGAACCACTTTTTAGATGTCCTCTTATGTATACATGTCCTTATGTTACATAATACTGGTTCAGACGGGGTTCTTGCTCTGCTGTGTACAGATTGAAATTACCTTAGTGGTTTAAATCTCTACAAGATCATTTGCAGTGAGAAAGGATTGTTGTTTCTTAAGTATTTTAAGTGTACTAATAAAATAAAATAATTCTTCTTTACACAGTCTGGCTGTAGATGCCTTCATGCATCAAGGGAAGATGTGAAGTTTAAAACACTTTCAGTAGTTTTACCTTCCTCAGGGTAGGCTGCAAAAGATCAAGCTGCTATTGACAACTTGCCAAAAAGTGGTTCTGGTTTCTTTTTCTTTCTTTCATTATAAGGACTGGGAGATATTATTCACTTTTTGAGAGGCCCCTTGTCAACTTTCTTAAAGATCTTGGAGAGAAACTGTAAGCCCTAAAATGCCTGGCTAAGAAGAAATACATTTATCAAGACCTAACAGCTGGATGTCCTGCAAGATGCTATGATCTGTTCCCTATTGTTTGTGTTTAAGCATGACTTAAAGCTGTGTTGTTTTTAATTGGTTTTGGATTAGACACTATTATTTATTCATTGCATCACAGGGGTGTTCATGATTGTCAGTTTTGGAACTTCATCCTGCTGTATGAGAAGCTACACACACAAGCTAGGAAGTCTCTATGTGACTGAAATTATCTCTCACAGCAAGACTTACTTTTCTAAGAGTTATCTGAAAATCTTAGCTATTTCCAAAGTCCTATGCTCAGTAATTTAAAGTTAAAACACACAGCTCATAGGAACTAAAAGTAACTCTGCCAATGTTCTGAAATGAACAAACAAAATAGTTTTATCTGCGTGACTACCTACACAAACATACATATATGCTATGTAATTATATGTCATTCCAAGATCCACCTCACTATATTTGCAACAATGGAGAGTTATTTACTTGCAAAATGTATGGGTATCTGCTGACTGAAGTGCTTTGAAAGAGTTTGAGAAAGTTACTATTTTATTGTCTATGCTTTAGGTTACAATGGAAGAGAACTGAAGTATCACAAGGTAAGGGCAAAAAGGATCCTTGTCCACTAAGACTCTTGTGCTACTTGAATTACAGAATCTTCCAGATGACTACACTCTTTATGCAGTTAACAGATGGTAGGTCCTAATATGCAAGGCTCCTTAAATTAACAGAGTCATGACCCTCAAATTGTACATTGATATTGTATTACTATAGTACCTATAGCCTGCAAAGAATAAATATTATATTGGGTGTTTCCTTTGACTGTATCTATAATTACAGACATTCAATTTCATTCAGAAATTCTTGTTTACATGGGTAATTTCCTCACTTTCTTTAGTAGATTTGAAAAACTTTTGTCCAGAGCCCCAAGTGCCCTGTAATATAATTTGAGATCTGTCCAGGGAAACCTTTAATGAACTAGAAGTGTCAAGTACCACTATCTTTCATATAACAGTTTAAAATTCAGAATGAAAATTACAGGCAAATGGATTAGCTTTCCTTGATGTTTATGAAGCTGCTGTAAAAACAGATGGATAATAACTATAGCAACTTTGCACATCAAGAGAGCGCCATTGAAAAGCATTCCATGATCAGGATCATGACCTTGACAGCCCTCACTTCCAATTGCCTTAGCAATAATTTTCATCTGTTGTAAGCAATAATTTTCATCTGTTGTAAACAGGCAAATTTGTTGCATGCCAGTAAACCTAGCTGGGCTATCCCAAAACACTGTCTGTGTTGGAGAGAGAAAATCTAAGAAAGGTCATGCGTCTCAATGCAAGATGTTTTATTACATTTTCCCCTGTGGCATCCTTGTATTTCAAACTTAGTACACTGAAATAATTAAGTAGCGAGTGGATGCTGTGTATCTCAAATTTAGTAAGAAACTGTATCTCAAAACTTCTTCATAGACAAACTAAGACAAACAAGCTAGGTAAGTAGACAACAAAGTGGACTGAGAATTGCCTGACCTGCTAGACTGAGAGGATTGTGACCAGTGGCATGACCTCCAGCTGCAGATTTTTCTGTAACTCTGTACTCCTGGAGTTGATGCTGGGGACAGTTTAAAGACATCATTGACCACCTGAATGATGGGACCAAGTGCACCTTTGCAAGATTTGTAGTGACAAAAAACTGGGAGAAGTGGCTGATATACTGCACAGTTGTAGCTATTAAGCGGGACACTGTCTGCAGAAAGGGACTGACAGTAGCCTCATGAAGTTCGACAAAAGAAAATATCAAGTCCTGTAACTTGAGAGGAACAGCCTCATGAAACAATACAGGCCTGGGCTGAGTGACTGAAAAGCAGCTTGGCAGATTGTGTTTACACTACAATGTCCAGTCATGCTCATTGCCTAAAAGAGTGGAAAACACACAAGCAGTCACAGAGTTCCTTATATCTGCAGCTTGTATGGCAGAAATGCATCTGAGCATCTCCCAATGGTGCTGACCATAGAGATATTTGGGTTTGAAATAATGATTAAAAAAATGTGTAGATAAACATATTGGTTTTAGGTAATTTTGAATAGACAAAACTAATACACTTCATGTTTATTCTGTTCCTTTCCAGATTAAAAGAATTGATGCTTTGTAATAAGCATGTGCAGCCTTCAGAAGCATGACTAAATAAAGTCCTGAGCTGGGTCTCAGGCCATCCCCAAGACTGAGACCTGCAGGATTTGCTGCCACCCCTGAGAGTTGTCAGCTTGGGAGCCAGCTTGCTTTGTCCTTGCCTAGGGCTATCAAATTCCCCCCCAACAAAGACTCTACTCTGGATCACAGAAAATCACCTGCTGACACTTCTCCTTCTGTGGCTCACCCTTCCACACTTGGCAGTGAGATCAGGACAGTTTGCATTACATTGCCACTGGCAGGAAAGGATTTACTTAAAAAACTAGATATAGCTACAGGTAACAATAATAGTCAGAGCTCTTAGCTATTTGGCTAGTATGTATTACAGTCATTATATTACCTCTGGGAGACTACATGGCTTCATGAATTGGTACCTATTAGTTAAAATGGAACATGTCAACTTGATTTCTGACTTTGATTTTAAATTCAGTGATGACTGACATCTTTAAAAAGCAGTTTTTCAGAAGTTCCCTGTAATTTTTTTGATAACCCCACAGACGCCTGCATAGAGCCACATAAAATGTGTGGGTGTAGAACTTTACAAAAACATGGTATTACTCTAACCTCCCCCTTGTTGATTTAGGCTGTCCTCTTTTTACTCCATTATAATATATGTATGATTGCACTTACTGCCTTACAGTTGAATAGTAATGCTTACCTATTAACACAACAAAACAATTTTATTATAGTAGGAGCTTTATTAAAATAGCCTTCTGAAAGAATGGAGATGTAAAGATAATAATGAAAAAGTACACTCCTAAACAGCCAGAAGAATATATTCCATGAAAAACATTGGAAGTTTTACTGCCCTGTTACTGCTTGGAAAATAACATTAAAAAAATTAATTGGCTTTCTCAGGGTCACACATTCAAGTCACTGACAGATTGTCAATTGCAGGGTAGAAAAGCCAAGGTGCTGAATGCTAGCAACCATATGACCAGCACTAGTGCACTAGGTCTAAGCAGTGCCTGCCTACTCTTGGCTCTTGGGATAAATACAGCAAGTCGTTTCTTCCCTTTCTGCCTAAAGAACAAAATGATTTGTAATTTCTGTTGGCTGCTGTGAATTTGTTTTCGTGGAGCTTTGCCGGCTGAAAATGAACCAACAGCAGGTGGCAGCAGTTTCTCAGTCCTCCAATCTCTTCTGGGATCACAAGCAAAACTCCATGGCCACACAAATGGCTTTTGACCTCCTGGATTTGTTCCATATTTCTGCAGAAGAGAGTTTTGACTCTCTAAGAAAGGTTCTTTACTAGACTTCAAAGGAAACATGGTACTGGAGGACTCCTGGTGATGCCAGGTGTGCCCAATGCCTGGCACTGAATAGATTCTGCTGGCCTCATTGGAAGGCTGCTTGCAGGGATGCAGTGAACAGTGATATTCTAGAAAGCTGAAATAAAATGAAGAAAAAAGGGGCAGACAATTTTCTGTAACTCTCTTGTGTACAGGAGTACCTTGAATTAGGTGTTATGATTGGAATGACTTATATTGACTTCTAAAGCAAGACTATAAAGCACTTTATTCTCCATGAAATGAACCTATTAATTGCAGTGTTTAAATGCTGCACTTTGCTACATCAGAATAGAAAATCACAGAATCACAGAATGGTAAGGGTTCGAAGGGACCTTTAAATCATCTAGTCCAACCTCCCTGCTAAAGCAGGAATGTGTTTTTTCTATATTTCCAATTAATCTGCATGGTTTCTTCTTTCTTAACCTGCATTTGATAACACAAACAATATCTGAAAAATATGAAAGCTAATTGTTTCCCATTGAAATGGCTGTGTTTTTAATATGTTCACTACAGTTATTGTGTGCAGGAATGCTATTAAAACCTTAGTAAATATTACTAAGCACAGAAAGAATGATGATAGTTCAATGAGCACTAAGCTGTGGTCTAATGGAATGATGCATGGTACAATGCAAGAACAAGGGCAAATAACAAAATTCCACACTTGCAAGCAAGCTGAGCTCTGTGAAATCTCTGAACATAAATTCAGCATGGTAAGGAGCAATTATGCACTTGCTGCAAGTTCTGCTTGCAGCACAAACTGGTCCTAAGAACTCTGGTAAAGCTCCTGTTTTCATGCCCTTACTATAGAAAAAAAGCATCAAAAGTCTTCTACACATACACACTGTAATATTATATAGAAAAGCAGCATAGCTAAAACACATTTTCTAGCTTCTACTCATTTATAACTCATATTTAATCCATGCTTATTGCTTCACTCAGGAAAATGGATTCTAAAACTGTAGTTTCTAACATGTTGATAGCAAATGATGATATCCTTTTGTGTTCAGTACAGACAACATTTTACTAGCTCAATGCATCATTTACATGCAGCACCATTGTCATAGCCAGCTTGAACAATTGAATCTGAATGTACTTCCTAACGTTAGGTAACATGGCTTGCTAAGTAGGGAAGCCCTGTCATAGTAAATCAGTACTCCATTCCTGGTTATTCTAGTGAATTCCAGCACGACTTTGCTCAGATTGGCTCACAACTCTTAATTTCTCATGGATGATGACAGGGATTTGCATTTTCTGTTCAAAGTACTCAAACTGATAGAGAGCAAAAGCTCTCTGATCACAGAATTTCAAGGGCTGGAAGGGATCTTGAAAGATCATCTAATCCAACTTGTGGTAGTACAAACCAGAAATAGCTTACTGAAGGGTTAGATTGTATTTTACTTGTTATCTGGAACATCAAGAGGTTGAAGGATGCAAACATTTGTAAATTGCTATTTTGATATTTTCTAATGCTAACAAGCATTGTCTTTGCTCTCCAAAAACTGCCTCATCAAGCTGTTGTGCCAAATAGTATCTTCAGTGTAGTCTGTGACAGCGGATATTGGATTTTACATCTCTGTGACAGAGATATTGGTGCTACTTTACAAATTTCAAATGCCTGCATTGAAAGAGACTCTGCAGGTTTTCTTCAGCTCATATGCAATGAGAAACAGTGAGACAGTGAGGCACTGCTTTCCCTTTTTTTCTGACTCCCATGTGTCCCATACATCTTAGGTGCTAGAGGACAGAGGCTACTGCAAGAGTGGAAATTTGAAGCCATATAAAAACATCTTTACAGAAGTGAGTTTGCAGGTTGTCTCATTGTACACTATATGGAAAGGTTATACCATGAAGTTTCAGGTCCCTAGTTTTAATGTTACTTAGAAGAAAAGATGGAAAGGATTGATCCGATTAGTCTGGTTGTACCTGAATTTGCATGTTGTGTTTAGCAATGGTGTCCCAGACAAAGTTTCTTTAGCACCTTAACAGCTCTTTTCTATGTTCTTGTGACTCTAAAATATTATTGAATGTTTCTCCCACTCAAAACCTACTAGTCAGTAAAACATTAAAATTATTAGATACAGCTATATAAAATAAATGCCTTATTTTAGCCATCCACTTGATGTTCCTGACATGAAATTCCACTAGCAGCTCTTAGAAGAGCATTAACAGGCAGTTGTAATGAACTGCATATGAAGTAGATCATAGTGTTATTAATACATCCATAAGTGTATTTATTATTGCCCATTAGCCATCAAGCTGCAAGATCTGACTTTATGTCATTATGCTGAGATAATCAGGTTGTCAGCTCAGACTAATTAAAACCAGAATTAAGAACTAGAGAACAATGGCTTTCTCCTAGCATGAAGAAAAAACAGAAAAATAGGAAAGAGTAGAAACAATGCCTAAAGGACTCTTATTTTAAAAAGTCTTAAATGAGACTCCAAAATAAACACAGCTACAAAATAAATCCTGTTAATATTACAATATCACAGTAGCATAGAGTATTTGTATAGCTGACCATTGATTCAGTCATCTTTATTTACTACATTTTAGGCATGGCAAGAGTTGCTTTAGTTCAGGTTTCTGGGCATTTTTGAAGGGCAAATATTACTACACATACACACGAATGACTACAAGTGTAGGGAATTTCAGCAGGAAATGAGAACAGGTGGATCCTGGGAAACGTTCTCTCTGCTAGCCAGGACAATCCTGATGGTTTGACTTGAGTCTCAGAGCAGAAAATTGTCTGAACAGTCTTACAACTTCCTGGTATTACCAGCTCTTGTGTCATATGAATTTGTATTTTCCTAAGAGGTTGTGTTTTTCCTTCAGGTCAGTGTAGGACTGGAGAGCAGCAGATTTTCCTCTTAAGACTTTGTCCCTCAGGGCGGTGAAAAGCGACCTCCAGGCTTCTGCATATGACTCTTCAGTTTCCTGAATTACTGGCAGAGGAGATTACTTGGCACTTTTTTCCAGAAAACATTTGTCATTTTGGTAACTGTCGTGGTTTAGGCCCATCAGGGAAACAAAGACCACGATTAGCCTCGAGTACCGAAGTGGCTGAGAATTGCTCAAGGGCAGGGAGAGCTTAATTGCCGCTTAAGGTTCAGGACAAAACAGACCAGGCCACTCGATTTGGGGAAGAAAACAGAAAAAAAACCCCAATTTAATGCAACATCAACTAAAACATACCACCAAAAACCCAGAACATAACCAAAATGAAACAACACAGAGTAATACATCAATGAAGAGTCCAACCAGCCTTTTTAAGAACACCTTCTTGCCACACCTCCCCTCTTCCCGGGCTCAGAGCCCTGATCCCGGTGTTTTTACCCTGTCCCCCCCTGAACGGTTCGGGGCGGCAGGCAGTGGGGGTTTCAGTTAGTCTGTTCCGGATAGCTTCTGCCGTTTGTCCCTCCTCAGGACGGGTGAACTCCACACCAGTCCTCCCTGCAAGTCCGTGGGGTAACTCACACCCATGGCAGACCTGCACAGCCTGCTCCGACATGCACTTATTCCAAAGGCTGCAGCTCCTCTCTGCCTCTCGTGTGGGGCTGCTCTGCGGCGTGCAGGCTCTCCAACATGGCCCGGGCCATGGCCGTCTCCCCACACAGTCCCTCGCCCGTCCGGGCTCACTCACATGGAGCTGCTGGTAACTCTCGGTCCTGCCATGGATCTCCATAGGTTGCAGAGGCATAGCTTGCATTCTCGCCTCGTCTTGCAGAGGAGTCTCTGGTCTAGTGCTTCTCCTTCCTTCCTCCTTCTCTGGCTGAAGGGCCCGCGTGGTCGCCTCCATCTTGTATCACTCATACACCTCCTGCCTCGCATTCCAAATTCCCGTCCCCTAAATAGTGATGGCAGAGGCGCCAGATTGGCCCAGCCGGGCCGGAGGTGGGTGTGAACCCAGGAGCCGGGGGAGAGTCCGCAAACTCTTTACTGGGTCTTCACTGCAACCCGCTCCCCCTGTTACTAAGCCAAAAGCTGCTCCTTGCTAAACCAGAACAATAACCAGCTGAGAATCCCCACACATGTGTTTGCTGCCTTTCCTTTTCTTGGTAGGGTATTACCTACATTTAGGAATGAACTAACGGTGTCCTTACAGTATTTGGTACAATCCAGCATGCATAGAGAGCAGAATTTGACCTACCAGAGCTGTTGCTGTTTTGACACATCATACGTGTTCCTCCTCCACTTTAGCTATTTATTTGGAATTACTGAGGTTCAACCACTTTATTTGTGCTTCCATTGTCAGGCAGACTTGCATCTGACAGGAAAAGAAGAAAGTACCTGCTGCTTGTGACCCGTGAAGAAAGAGACCAATAGCAACAGACATGTTAGGAGATTTTAATAGGTATCTCACAAGCTGGTTATGGTTTCAAGAGTTTTTTGTGTTTGATTGAACTAGTTCAAATATTCTTTGCACTGAGCCAATGGAGCAAATGCAAGTTCATAGATGTTAAAGGTGTTCTTTCTTCCATCTGAGTTTGAGGGAGAGATGCAGAGATCACAAGCAATCTCCAGAGCAACATGTATCTTCCTAAGTGTAAAAGAATTATATTTTGCAGAAAGCATGACTGTTGGCAATTGTTTAGGGTTGCTTTGGGACACTTGTCTGGAACATAATGTGTCCAGCTTAATTTGAATTGTCTTAAGTACTATTCTCCTAGCTATTACTAAAACTTAAATTTGTTCTAATTAGCCTTTATTAAAGAAACAACACAAACAGTAATGTTCTAGAGCCAATGTCTTTTTAATTACAGTATACAATACTTTATGAATTTGAGAAAAGGAAACCTGTTTTATTAAAGTTGGACTTGGAGCATATTAAAGCCCACAAGGATTTATGTCTGTTCTTTGATGCCCATGTAGTTATAGCAAAATTAGGTCCCAAATGGGTTACTGAGCTGCAAGAGTTATTTCCTTGAAATAGGTTCTGAAATCACTATAAACTGAACAATTTAAATAGAAATAAACCCAATAAACTTGCTCATGTTCACTGGCAATTCATAGATGCAATGCTCTCAGCAGCACAGGTCATAGCCCCACCTGATCTCAGACACCTGCACCAGTGGGATGAGGAAAAAAAAAGAAGCCATTGCCAGAAGCAGAGCTGGCACTTAGAGTCAAGTAACGAAATGCCTTTAAAGTACTGATATTTAAAGTAAACATACTCTCAGTGGAGAATTAGTTTATTCTCTACTCCTCTGACTTCCTCAGCCTTACTACTCAATAACCCAGCTGCTATGCAGCTGACAACAGGCCCATTAACTCTGCCAAATGATGGCTTTCCTGTTTTCAAACACAGTAGGCTTCTAAGTATTCAGTCTCTGCTATCAACAGCTGAGTGTCAACTTTCAGCAGCAGCTTGAAGCTAGTCACCTCAGTCCTCAGTAATTTACTGGGTTAAATACATCACTATTTTTCACTGCACTCCCCTCCACCTAAAATCTTACCCCAAACCTAGCCAAGAGTTTTTCATTGATCTTTTATGTGCATGTTGGTAAAACCCTTGTTGAAAAAAGTATTTACACACACGTACGTTTAAGCCAAATGAAAGCCCCTCAAACCAACTTAACACAAGCAACTACCAGAATCAGGAACAGTCTGTGGGAAGCGTTGTACTTTCATGTTTTCTGCCTCATTCTTGGTTTAAATTCTCTCTTGTTTTCAACCACATTTCAAAGCACTTGTGCTGTGTTAATTTCCAGTGCATTTTGATTTCCAGTGCATTGTGACTTTTTAACATATTTCTACCTCTGTGGTTTGAAGGTGCGTACATGTTACTGCTCTGAAGATGGAGCTAAAGATTTTTGCAACGTTAGAAGGAACGAAAAGGAAATAAAAAAGACAGATAGAAAGTTTTAAAGTTTTTTTTTCTTTTTCTTCTTGTAAAGGACTGATAAATAAGCCATGTTTTCCTAACTGCAGCTTCTACAGTTGGACATCTGTAGCTCATTAGTCATCTACAACTGTCATTCAAATCAATTAATTGAAAGAATTAGAGGCTAAAAGAGGGACAGAATAAAATATATTCACTTTTCTAACATTTAATTTAAAAATCTTTCTGACATTATTATAGGCTAAGCACAGATTAGCATATTGTTCCCAATCTTTTGTCTTTCCTCTTTCCTTCTTCTTTCTCCTTTGCATCATATAGAGTTTGGCTGGTACATCAGAAATACTCAATTCTTTCATTCATACACAAAGCTTTCATTTTTGGAAGGGATGTTTAAGACTCCAGATTTACAAAAAAGGCCCCTTGAATGCTCTATTTATCACAGGACAATTGCCTACTATCTTCTACGTAGCAGTTCTGGGTCTCGTCAAAATGATTTCAAATATTCTTTCCATGCTTAATGCTATGACTTTCAAGGACATTTTCCAATATTTTAATTCTTGTAACAGTCTTCCATTTGGAAGATTATTGCAATGGATCTTGCTTTTATTAGCTCCAAGAAATTTTCTCCAGGTTTAATCACTCTACAGACTGCTGGGACTTTGTGTTATTACCTCATTGCTGAATACCAGGAGAGGAAAATTTGGATAGTCTTCTGTGTTAACAGTGGAAGATGATGATGAATTTGAGCTTATGTGAATTCAGCCAGAGGCACCATACCCTGCTGGCACTACTATCATGACAAAGAGAACTGGACACAGTAAGTAGGGAATAACTCAGTTTGCAGAACTGACTATAAACTGAGCATTATGACTGCCTAACTGGGAAGCTGTACCTCGTGTGCTTTTTATATATGTCTGTAAGTAAGCACTTGTGTACTGAAAAGCAGCTCAGCTGTCCTTCTCCTACCATGCTGTGACTTTTAGAGTAAAAAAGAGTCCTAGTCTATGATAAGGAGTTAATTCCAGATGTTCTCTCTTTTGAATACTACAACTTGGTGTACTTCTGCCAAAATCATGCCATTCTTTTTAATGGTTCCTGTTAGCAAAAGCTATAGCTTCCTGTTCTGGCCTAAGTCATGATATAACTTGTCAAATCATGCTTAAAGTTCCTAGGCATCAGATCCAGAAGAAAACAAGATAAAACCATTCAGTCAACTGATATGGGATCAGTCAGTTCACAAGTTCTACCTCTACTTTGTATATTAGGTTCTGTGAAGATTGGCTTAGGCTCATAGCAAAGTTTTGCAATCAGGTTTGAAATAACCTTATCAACAGGTATGCTAAAATTAAACTATCCAAGAAAGTGTTTCTGGGATGCACATTCTTGTGGGTGTGTTTAACAAAAAAAATATATTAAACTCAAAACTGGTAAGTACTGTTTACATTTGTTCCCCTCCACAAACCTTACTTATTCCACTAGTTATCACTCCCCCTCTGCATCTTTCTTGTTTATTGACAGACTTCAGTGGTTCAGTGTTTCTAGTTGTGTAGAAATTCGCTACAGAACGCTTTTTGATTTCACTCAGTGTCAGATTTCCATAGAAATTTGTTTCTTAATTATGTAATGCCTTTTTTTTTTTTTTGCCTGTATAAGGTTTTATTTCTTAAACCCTGCATGACAGATTATGGAAAAAAAGTAGAAAAAAAGAGATGACTTTTGAGCATGTGGAGCAAGTACATTGATGTCTCACCTTTTGTCTCAAGTTCCTGGCATTTTTACCTTCCAAGTTAGGCTACAACTTACTCTAGGCTGAAGATAATGAGATCTTCTAATATCAGAGGAGGAAAAAAAAAAGAAAAATGTGAGAAATAGCTTTAGACAAGGATTGGATCTGAATGACAAAAAATAGTCAACCTTTTTTGTTGTATAGAACCTGAAAACTCTTATGTGAAAATGCAGCTCTCCACATAGCTTGCTGCCATAATTACTTCAATTACCCCTAGTTACTTTTCATTAGCATTTTTCTGAGCCCAGGATTTTGTGGTCCCCATGTTGGAAATCTCACTGTTAGGAGACGGGCTTTGAATCAGGGGTCTTTGTTGCTTGCAAGCTACATGGGACAAAAGATTAGTTGTAACTGTTTCTATAAGCCCAGTAGAACACTTTGGATCGGTGTCTCCAGATACTACTGTAACACAGAATACTAAACATCAATGAAAGTTGTTTTTCCATCAACTCTCACTTAAATATTTTGATTTTGACAAGGAGTACAGTTGGAGCAGTCCTGCATAAAGTAAAACAGATAAGATTTAAATGAAAATGAAAACCCCCATATTTTATCTGTCTAGGAATTCTAGATTTTTTATGTGTTTTGTCTTTCAATCTCAGAGCAAAGTTTAATATTCATTAGAAACAAAAGTGGTCAGACATAAAGACATGGTTGTAGATTTAAATTTTCTTTCATAGGTGGGATAGTTTGGCATATGGGAAAATGGGAACATGAAATATTACCTATTAAGTACTGTCAAAGTTAAAGTGGACTGGTTGAATAAATGCACTTGATTAGGTCCTACAAGCAAGCTATTTTCATTCATGAGAATCACCTAAAATCTACATTTTTTCCCCAGTTTTTATTTGAGAAAAAAATAACAGTTTTTGCAAATTTTCCCTTAAAAAAAGATTTTTTTTCAGCAATCTTATCTTCTCTAAAACATACCTCATAGACATTTGCAAACTTGTAGAGTAAAAGACAGTTTCATGAAGTCTGAGAAACCACAGAAAAACAGAGAAAAGTGCCTTCTAATCCAGTGATGAATCCTAAACTTTTGGCTACCTGCAGTTAAATGAAATCAAAGCACTTTCATTAGGAATGCTCATACTCATACTCATACAGGATAATAGGAGGGATAATTTTTACCGCCTTTCAGATGATGAACATTAGTTCTTCCAAAAGCCAAGACTAGTTAACTTGACAAAACTTTCCCCATCTTCTTTTTTTTTTTCTTTAAAGCAAAGCAGCATTTCTCAAATATTTTTGCCTGACACATCCTTGCAAATAAGACAAAATCATAATTAGTGAGAAATAACACAGTAGAATTCTATTTTTCTTAAAAGCATATCCTCCATTTCTTTCAATTCAAGTGAGCAGTCCCTAGCCACTGTTGTGCACGTCATGCTAGCTATGAGCCAAAGCACTTTTCTAAGGTTCAAAGCTTTCAGCATCCAGCAGGCTTGACATTGGTTCTGACAGATTTTTAGTTTAGAATAGATTAAAAGTGTTTAAAGTGTTTCTATTTAATGTTGGGTACCCAAAATAGTGACCAGTTTTGGACATTTGGTACTGCATGACTTGACCGAACTGAAATGGAAATATGAGGCTGCACCATGTCTGCCTCCCTTTTAAGTCAGAGCGAGAACTCGACAGGATCTTTAGCTGAATGAAGAAATCATCCCTACTAAATACACATTGAGGGTGCTGTCTAGTACTTCATGTCCCCAGGATTCTAACTCGTGGCAGCTAGTAGGGATTTAGAATAATATTGACAATTAGGTCAAATCCATGCTAAACCTTGAGTGTTCAAGAGTGTTTTATGTTTTCAAGTCTATGATTGCAATGAGAGAGCTTTGAGATATAAAAATGCAAACTCGGACAAATCTTACATGCTTGGTCTTGAAAACGACACATGGCTACCAGCTTGGACCACACAGAAAGAGAGCTACAGGAGCTGTGTTCACTATGTCCCTTTCCTGCTGACTGCTGTTTATGTGATGGCTACTAGAAATTCTAGTGGCATTAGGAGTTCAATAGTATTTTCTGCTTCCTAAGTTCTTCTCTGTTTGTTATGAAGAATATTATTTGATCTGCTTAGGGGCTGCAGATCTCAGAAATCATTCTTAGAAGTTGTCAGCTTGTTTATTGCAAAACCATTTCTAAGCACATCCTTGACCAGTGGCAGATGGGAAGACCACAAAATCACGCTTGCACAAATTGGCTTGCTTTCTGACAGACACCGCTGCACAAAGGTCCCTTGTCTCCTTTGCAGAATATAGGGCTAAAGCCTTGCTTTACATTGTGTTTCTGAAAACACTTAGAATTCTCAGTATTCAATTTTAAAACCAATTTATATATTTATTAATAGAGCTGAGCCTGTCAACCAAAAAGTTACCTTTTAACAGCTTCACATAATAGAGATACTTTATGAGGGGTTTCCGCACTTCCTCAGGCCACTGGGAGGCAGTGGGGACAAGGAATATGTGGCTAAAGAGGCCTCAAGGCAATATTAACTTGCAATCCAATTTAAGATGGCTGCAGGTAAGTATCATCTCTCTGGACTCCAGGTGTCCCAAATGTGACACCTTCCACTCCATGAGCTCTCTCGTGAAAGCAGAGATTTTCTACCAGTTGTGAAGGTCTGTCACTGCTTAGGGTAACCAAATGTGAACACTAAGATTTTAAACATCCTTGCCAAGCAAAATTACAAAGTATGAAAAAGGAAGAATACTTGTATGTTTAAGATCTCAAATATAAATACCACAAGGCTACCTGGGGATAAACATTTTCACAGAGAATACAACCAGAATATCTGGCTCTGAAAGAAGTCCAGTGTTATTCATAGTCTCCCAAAGATGAAATATTTACATCCTGTAGACAAGTATTAGAAGCTATTTGCCCCCATTATTTGTTTAAAATTAAACTTTACCCTGACTACTTGACTTCATCTCCAAACTGTTGCTGTGTGGTCTTACCTGTTAGATGAAAGAATATCTCAGTGTCAGACTAAGAGACACAAGGTGAAACTTTAGGTCATTCTATTCTCTCTCCTGCTTGAGTAGCTCATTCACCTGAGTACAGCAGCAGCAGCATAGAATCATAGAATCATTTAGGTAGGAAAAAACCCTAAGATCACAGAGTCCAGCCATAAACCTAACACTGCCAAGTCCATCACGTCCCTAAGCGTCACATCAATGTCTGTGATTTAAATAGCGTCCAGTGCAAAAGTGTGGCTCACACAAATTTTGCAGAAATCCTAGTTTTGACAGAAGTTTTTCCTTGAGATAGACTGCAATTCTTATTACCACTTTGAATCTAAGTTAGATATGCTCTTCTTAACATTTGCAAGCAGGAAAAACTAATGTACAGAACTACTGCAGTCTTGCAACATTCATTGTACTGGAATGCAAAGAAATTTTATACCAAAACGCAGCTTCATCCCTTTGTATCTTTTTTAGCTTGAAGAGTAAATGGTGTTTCTGTTGAATGTAGATCTTACAATGGTCAAAGGCTAATATTTTTTTAAATTGTTTTTTCACTGAACTTTTCAGTTTATTTTGAAACTGAGTCCTGACACGTAATTTGTAAGGTGCTACTCAGCTTTCAAGTGGGATGTGCTGTGGCTTCTATGTTACTTCGATGCCTGCCCATTCACGGTGTGATTGTTTACCATTTTTGTTCTTTGGGGACAACTACCTAAGTTGACCCCTCCAAAGAGGAGCTGATAATTTTAGAAAATTCCAGTGCTGCAAGATGTAGACCACTTTGATTACTGCGGTTTTGATATTTATCCTTGAGTAAAGAGATGATTGAAAATAGAGAGAAAAGCAGTGGATAAATGTTATTATTAGCAATCCTCAGAAAATTTCCAGAAATTTTACCAGCTCTTCATCATTTGTGAAATATTTTTATTGGTAACCATGAGATTCCCCAATATATCTCCCCTTGTCCATTTTATTCCGATCAATTTTCCATTCTATTCTGATCCATGAGGAGACACTGTTCAGCAAGAAGCTGTGGTTGGTAAGGAAGTTATGCATGTCTTGTGATGCACGTGTTTTCAGCAGCCTCCTCTCTAGACTTAGCAGCTGTCAATGATACAGAGATTTGAAAGTTGCCTACACATATGGGCATGATGTAAAAGATTTCCTGTAAAGGGAACAAAATAAGAAAGAAAGCTGAATTTCCAGATGCTACTTTTAGATGAGATTCTGGTTGCAAGCACATATGCAGCCCATATAGTAATTAACTGTTCCAAGACAGGAACCAGAACAATGGTGTAAAGGATGTTTCTGTTAAAATCAGCTAAAGGTTAAGAAGGCAATGATTAAGCATTGAGAATCAGAAATACTCTGCAGATAGGCTATATTCAAGATAGAATCATTTTTAGTTTCTTTTTCTAAAAGGATAAAAGCAGAGAGAAGCAAGTTAGAACTGCTGAGAATTACTTTGGCTTTGCTTTTAGAAAAATAAAAAGTAAATACTTGAAATTGTAATAGCATCCTTAGTATTTAAAACAAACTGATTTCTGCTCATCATTTGCTGAAGCACTTATGGAATAGATCTGCAGAGAGATCTGAAAGTTTGGGAGATGCAATTGAAAATGAGTGCATCACTAATCTTCACGTGTGGGAGAAACAAGTAACATTTGACAAAGAGAAAGAAATTATAGTGCTCCTTTCTGGAAATGTTTCTCCTGTAGTGACAGAGCTGACATTCTACAAAGCATAACTAAAAAGTCCATTTATGCAATAGAAAGAATGGGCCTTGTATTGCAAATCTCTGTTTTTTTTTCAGCTTAGCTATAATTTGTGGAAGTACTGACTTTTATGAGTTACACTTTTACTTCCTGACTGGTTTTGTTATTTCAGATTAAATGTCTCAGTTCCCTACAGGATAGAAAGGTAAACATTATAAGTCAACTTCTGTAATCCCACTTGCTTTAACAGAAATGTTAGAGTGAGCAGGATGAACAAGAGCAGAATTCCACCCTGGAGATATCTATGCCTAGGAAATGATAACCCATACAAATAAAGATTTTAGTTAAAGAGATTTTTTAAAAAGTGTTTTATGTCTCCCATCCTACAATATGTCACAGGTGCAAGGGAGAGATAGAGTGACACAGAGCAAGGTAGAGCTCTGTGTCATGACCTGTGACAGTCCCTTCACTGGTGGAAGCTGTCAGAGGCGTTCTGAACAGATGCTACTTGGGTTGCACATACAAACCTATTTTTTGACTTTTACATAAGTAAGCATTCAGAGTTTGAGGAACAGAGAGGATGTTTTTCAAAGTGACAATATTTGAATTTCTCCTGGTTATTATGTATTGTCATTCTCTTGTTTATTGTTTTC
Source organism: Colius striatus (assembly GCF_028858725.1). Lineage (NCBI taxonomy): Eukaryota > Metazoa > Chordata > Aves > Coliiformes > Coliidae > Colius > Colius striatus. The sequence continues at coordinate 24,678,574 of NC_084762.1, forward strand.
ACACTGCAATAATGGAAAGAGCTATCATAGAAGAACTGTAGGAAACTAATTGCCAATCACTCAGTGTTTGATTAATTAAGCGTAATTTGCTTTTTGACATTTTTGAAAGGAACAAATGCTTTCCTAGAAAAGTAAAATTGCTGAGCTCCATTTTATCAAAGTTGACTTGTTTTCTTCTGAACATAAATGTTTCAATTCCTGCATTTTTATCTAGGATAAAGCCACAATAAACTATAATCTCTGACCCACATCCACTGCTACATTATATCAATTCAATGCTAGTATAAATCAATGAAATAAAGAGAAAAAAAATATATCAACTTAAACATGCAAAACTGGTTATACATGGATAAATTAATTCTATCATAAATTCTCCAGGTATTCTGATTCTGCTGCTTGAAAAAGATGTTGGGTAAAGTGAGTAAAGGAATTAATATAATTTGGCCCTATTCTACAGGTTTAAAAAAGAAAAGTAGGCTAAATTCAGTGCTTATTCTTAGTAGGGTCATACACTTGAAAAACATATATCTAAGAGACAAAACACTAAATGCCATTTGGAATACATATCCTAAAAAAATGAGATAAGTTTGTGTTATCATTATCTTACTATGATTAATTCACACTCTAAAATACCTTCAGGAAGAGCTGATTCTATTTGCTCAAACTGATTTTGGATTGAGTACAAAGTATTCAAGATACTGGAGTTAAAAAAAGGTTAGGATGAGATAACTTTGTTCCAGTAAAGTTATTTTTGAATCTCAAAAGTGAATTCTTCCTGTGATTATACATTTTGGTCACAAAACAACTACAGGAATGTTAATAAATGTTCATGTTTTGTCTAGCTAGCTTAGTACTGTTTACATTATTGTTGAACTACTTTTATTGAATTCATGATGTTAATATCTGTAAATTGTGTAGTTTTGTATGTTCAACATTTCTTGCTTTACACCAGTCATTCCTTTTTTTGGGTGTCCAGTGTTTTCAAGATTGTAATTAACACTAGACTTGTCAAATCCTAAGATAGTAAAAGATCCTGGCCTTTAACCCATTTTTGACTTATAGGTGTGTGCACTGACAGTTAATGTTTAAAATGTGTATGAGGAAAAGTTTTTGAAGTCTTTCAATTTCTTAAGAGAAATGGAAATTGATATTACTGGGATTTTTCAAGTTCATTCAGTACAGAGTTATGTTACCTTATATTAAAGTCAATGCATTTAAAAGAAATGTATGTATCAGGCATTTGTAAACATGACGGATACTTTAAGAATTGATTTCTTTAATTTGTAACAAATGCATAGGGAGAAAATCCATATGAACAAATTTGGACCTGGCATAAAGAAGGAGAATTTTATTGAAGTTAATTTTTTTATTTTTAACAATTGCAAATGTTGAAGGTAAAGACCAAGGCATAGCAGATGCAGTAAATATATGGAGTCAGACAGAAGATGAACATGAAACAGCTGACTAAGAAACTGGATAGCCCACCTGGTGTGGCATATGCCACACAAGTCTTTCCTTGCTACAAAAATGTCTGTTCCTGTGTCATCAACTTACTGTCAGAAGGCAGGCATTCAAAATTTGAAACCTTAAAAAACAGCAGCTTGCCTACTTACTGCTACAAGTTACTGGGGGAAAAAGCAGGGGTGAAAGCCTATATTTCATGAGTATTTTACAGTACCAGCTTGTATGCATGCTCCTGTAACAGACAACAAGCACAAGAACATGCAAGGGGAAACAACAAATGAGAGATCAATGTACCTGCTCATGGTGTTTGATGCTATTCAATATCAATAAGAGTACGAAAACCTATTTCTACCTTGACAATAAGAAAGAAAAGCTACAACTTAAACATCCCTTAAACATTCCTTGCTTTGAAGCAGTTTTACACTTGACATATCAGTCTAATGAATGGGGTTTGTTTTGATGTTTTTTTTTTTTTTTTCAGTGAAATACAGTGGCACAGTCTTGATTTGGGAAAGTAGTTTCTATATTTTAATATTTGAAACATCATAAACAAGCTTCTCTCCCACATAACACATTTTTTCACAATATTACTGTATTTGATCTATTTTCCTATGAGTAAACCTCAAGAAGATTGTAATCCTGAGAGAAAGCAAATACATCAGAAAGTGAAAGCTCTGATGTTTACTGTTTTCTTTCCTAAATTAAAACACATATCCAAATATGGTTACATCATATTGTGACAAAATTTACATTTAATTTATATTGTTATAGCTTGTCAAGGATAAAAATAGTTGAGAAGTCTCTTAAGAACTTATGGTAAAAATAAAGAAATGTCATGATCACCGAGTTATAAAAACAAGCTGATTTTTTCAGAATGATCTAACAAAACCTATACAAATTTGTTACTTTTTCCTAAAAAATAGAGATGAGGAATACAATATACAACCTGACAATTATTGTCACTATTATGAAGAGGAGGAAAAGAGGAGTACTGTCCTCTCTTTCACAGTCAGCACTTCTTGGTAGTGTAGTTTTGCTGCTGAAATTGCCTTCTCCACCTGCAGCTATTAGTTTCTGAATGGCCTCTGACCATCATCATTTTATCTCAGTTGCTACCAGTCAGCCAACTAGGTTAGTGGCTACATTAGGTGGGTAGTGGCTTTTTATGAAGAGTTTTCATTACTCCCCTTGAATATTTCTTTTGTTTCCACCTCTCAGACCTTTAGTATGCATGCTAAAACAGTCTCGTGCAAGAATGAGCTCCGTGTTCCCTCCTTCAGTAACACCAACGTAGTGCTCTACAAAGATATAGTGGTTAGTCAGAATGTCACCATACCTTCTAAAAGGTATAGCAGGGATGCTGTTCTTAAGCTGCTGTTATATCATCTCCTACTAATGTTGTCATACCATAGATGTGTCTTGTTCTGCAGCCACTGTAGAAATGGCACAATGATCAGCAATTGTTGTTGCTTCTGCTCTTTAGCTGTTACTTATTCCTCTAAGGCAACTCCTAGTGGATAGAGTATCTCTTGAATGACCTGAGTTACCAGCCAAGTTTCACAGCACAAAGGAAAACTCTCCTATTTTGCATAATGCAGAAAATAGAATATGCACACCCTGTTCTTGCAATCCTCCTTTTTACTCTTTCTTAGAGTTGTGATCTTGCAGCACTCTATTATTTCCTTACTGATCCCATCAAGGTACTTCCCAGTCCTGCACCTACCACTCCTTTTCCAAGAGACATCTCAGTTGCTGGCTGTCTGTTGGCTAGCTGCAAGCGGTAAAACTCAAATTAAGCTCAAAGCTTAATGTCTGTTGTGGGGAGAAACTTATAAGGCCAATGTTCAGACATGCCTGAACTGGTTTTGTGACTGGAGATTTTGAACATACTAGTGGCCACTCAAACCTACAGACCATACAAAAAAATAATGCTACTGGTTGCTAGAGAAACTGTATAAGCTGGCTTTGAAACAGTTCAGTGCAGGATTTTACAGCAAATACTGCCTATCTGGTACAATATAACTTTTCCTTAAAGACAAAATCAACACTTCAAGAAATCCATCATCTTTGCTTTAGTTTCCTGAATTGACAGCTTTTGACTGTGCTCTGTAACATCGATTTAAAACAGTCTGTGAGGGACTGCTTCACTTTAGAAAGCATTTTTTTGCTCTCATCCTCCAAACAATTGAGTTTTAATCTGCAGCTAAGTTCTCAGGTCACTCACCTCTTAACTACAGAGATTCCTTTAAATCCATTTTGAATTTTGAATTTTTGTTGCGTAACGTCTTGCTTCTCTTACCAGAGAAATTCACCAATGAAAATCCTTGTGATTTTGAAGTCTGCATTGATTATCAACAGCAGTTTTTACTAAGTTTGCATCTACACTGCTGTTGTGCTTTCTTTACCAGTAGCAGTTACATTTTCATTCACTCTATTGTCTATTGATTTAATAATCATAGAATCATAGAATGGTAGGGGTTGGAAGAGACCTTTAGAGATCACCTAGTTCAATCCCTCTGCAGAAGCAGGTTCATCTAGATCAGGTTGCATAGGGATGTGTCCAGGCGGATCCTGAATAATAAGTTTCATATTCTGGTAAAAAATTAACATCACTTATTTCTGTACTCCAATGGTATTATACCATTCAGGTACCTTTTCTTCCCTTCCTAAGTCAGCCTCTGAATGTAATAATTAGCATGGGGAAATGTGATGGTTTCCATATTCTCCCCAGGGACAGCAGAACTGCAAACTTTGGTTGAAACACATACTTGTGTTCTGAGTTTTTATGCTAGTGTCCTTTCCTTTCCTTTCCTTTCCTTTCCTTTCCTTTCCTTTCCTTTCCTTTCCTTTCCTTTCCTTTCCTTTCCTTTCCTTTCCTTTCCTTTCCTTTCCTTTCCTTTCCTTTCCTTTCCTTCCCCTTTCCCTTCCCTTCCCTTCCCTTCCCTTCCCTTCCCTTCCCTTCCCTTCCCTTCCCTTCCCTTCCCTTCCCTTCCCTTCCCTTCCCTTCCCTTCCCTTCCCTTCCCTTCCCTTCCCTTCCCTTCCCTTCCCTTCCCTTCCCTTCCCTTCCCTTCCCTTCCCTTCCCTTCCCTTCCCTTTCTCCTTGATCTCCATCAGTCTGCTGCAATTCCATTACAGTAAGCAGATACACAATCAAAAGAGCCTGCCTCACTAGGAATCCAAAAGAGAGTGCATTCTTGAACAGTCAGCTTTCAATCTCCTTCATTTTTTTCCCTCCTGTTCAGTAGTACTTCCTACAAGTCCTGTTAATGATCCAGGAAAAACTGCTCAGGTTTTGCTGCACATTCAAGGATGAGGCTTTGCTCCAATGAAAACTTTTTATTAAATCAAGTTTTTACTTGCTAAAAAGCTAAGTCGGCCTGAATATTGCGCTTTGTGTTTGTATCTTGTATACAGTTTGCTCTGAAGAAGCTTAAATGACTCTTACAGGAAAATCTCTAATTTCCATGCTTGCATAATGAATATATCTTATTAAGAATCATGTAAACATACATGTAAAGGGACTACTAAACCTATCATTTGACAGTGTAAAGTGTGTTATTAGTGATGTCTTTGCAGAATGGTACTTGTACTCACTCTTTCCTCACCTGCACTTAGGTGATATTGATATTGATATTGATATTGATATTGATATTGATATTGATATTGATATTGAATTAAATCTTCTTGATCAAACTTGATTTGGAGAAACAGGAAACCTTATATTTCTAAATTTAGACTCGTAAAAATTACACCAAGTGTCCTCTTGCAGTCCTCTCCTTCCAAGCCTCATGCTGGATTCTGCTTCTTAGTTTCCCTCAGGTAGATTATTTGGATTCCTGAAATAAGATGGGTCAGACCCTTTTTTAAAAGCAATAGATACTTTATCTATGTGTGATCACTGGTACTCGTCAGTCTCTCAACATGACTCATAGCAGAATTATAAGGGTCCCATGGGTATATATGCTCACATTCTGAAATTTTACAGATAGATTTTGATTGTACCTACACTGTGAAAGGCAGACAGGCTAGCAAATGGTTAGCTATGGAAAGTTAAAAATATATGATTTCATGCTAAATATTCTAAAATGAACTAATGGTTCTACCAAAAGCTCGAAAGACAATGTGCTCTTTCTAAAGTGCTAAAACAATGAGGTTCATACCAAACCTATTTTTTTTCCTAAAAAAAAAAAAGTATTTTTTCCATTACGGCTGTATTCAAGGAACTAAAGTAAGTAATTTGCTGCCTACATTTAAGCAGTGCATATGGCTACTTCCCTAACAATGATAAAAGTTTTCTTAAAATGCTTGTTACCATTCTCTTTTTATCTCACTTGAATAATTACTTTATTAAACAATGACTACATCCTCACTTTGAAAATTCTTACCTATGAAGGGAAGAGTGTGTTTCTAGAAGAAATCTAATGTTTTCAGGAGCCAGAATGGAAAAGGTTTGGGAGTGAGGGGATACATAGCTGCTAGGTAATTCTCCCTGCCTGCTATCCGCAGGTGACATTTATTAGAATCTTCAAGTCACTTGTGCAAAAAATCTGCTGTGGTTCCTTTGTGCTTGGGGATGACTTTCAATCAGTCTTGCAGGCTTTTATTCTTGAAGTGAATGAATACAAACAGAGTTATTTTCAAATGACCCAAGTTATCTGTACTCCATTTGCGTTTAGAACATTATTTCAGCTTCTTTCCCACAGAGCAAATACCACCAGCAGCAAGACCACATCTTTTCATATCTGTACAGGGAAAAGGACAGTTTAGCAGTTTGGCAAAGATATAAACCAATCATTGGCTTAACTATTTGAAGATTTTTTTTTATCTGCCTGTAAAAAATATGAAAGTAAGAAGATAAGACTTGTGCTCAGTCAATTTGTGTAATGTTAGCCATTTCAGATCAGAGTGCATAGTAACCCTTCAGAGGATGAATTCTGTAAAATAACACAAGAAATACCTTGTCTTTCAAAAATGAACAAAACTCTCTTACTATAAACACAAATTAGCTCAATACAGAAACAGATAATATAGCACAATGCCTAATATCTAGTGTTTTTACCACTTTTAAGTATGTGGATGTCCAGAGATCAGAGAATGGCAGAAAACTTTTCTATTGAAATATCCAACCAAATTTCAAAGATAATTTTGATGTACCTACCTTTCTTAATGACTGCTTGTCCCCTTAGCTGTTATTAGCATGGACAGGTATCTAAAATGGATTTTGAAAGTGATGAAAATCAGAAGATCACTTATGAACGTGCTTTTTATTACATTGCTGAGAACCTGACCTTACATAGAAACACATGTAAACAAATATTACCAATTTTCATTGACAATGTAACCTCTATGGACTATTTATTGCATCAGATATAACTCATATAGTAATATATAATACATAAATAGCTGATAAAGGATAAACTTCATATAAGCAAATAAAAAAAATCTTGAGATCATATTGTTTTTGCTATGAAATTGGATGATTTTTGTAAGTTGTCATCACAGCATTTACTTCGATTACCATATTTTCAGTGGTGTAAATGAATTGGTACAGCATTTTCTCTAATTTTGTGGGGAGAGCTCTTAATGTGCTTTCTCAGTCCAAATGACATTTATTGGATTAGGGAAGACTGAAGATGAATGAAAATGAGGTAGAAGAAAGAAAAGAATTGTAGGATTCAGCACTTTGTATTAATACAGTTCACTTGAAAATTCCATTACACACAGTTTAATAATTGTTTTAAATGAGGTGTTTTGAATTGATGAGGGAAAATGCAAAGGCTTTTCATAGCCACCATCATCTGAGTTTCCAGGTCACCACATTTATATCCCAGAAAACCTTCTTTTAGATGAAGAATATATCTATTGTGTTGAATGCTAGAGCAGAGGTATGGCAAATATGTGCAGAAGTCACAGAAGTATAGGAATTAAGAAGTCTTGGTCTGAAAGAAATTCCTCAGATCCACCTGGCAGCTACTACACACAGCAAGAAACAGTGACATTCTGGGAAGTGCTGGAATGGTACATAAAAATTTTCTATTCAGTCTGTTAAGTCTGCTGCAAGATTTAAGACCAAAAGAACTGGGTTCCACACAAGCCAGCATGTTATTTTGAACTGCCGAGTCCTGCATTTTAATTTGGTGACAGTTCATCTTATGGTATTGTTTAATTCTATGCTAATTTTTAATGCAGAAATTATTATCCTAGATTTAAGAGATGACATTACAATGCCAGAGATTTCCTGGGTTTAATTTAAATTCTACAATTCATCTTAAGGATAGAAAAGAAATGAAAGGGTGGTGAAACTATATGTGTGTTCTGGTTGTGGCATTCAAAAGAGTCTTGATACTTCTACTGTATATAGAGCAATAAGAAGATCTTCTAGAGAGCAATATCCTCTAACCCTTGTTTACGCCTCCTTACATTGCAAGGGCAAATGACTGTGTCAGTTTTACAGAATAATGTCATCGTTTCTGGATCAAGAATACAACATATAACACATTTCAGAACTCAGACAAGCTGTAGGCTAATTCTTCCAATATTTATTTTATTTAAGTACAATGCAAACAAAGTCTAGTTAAACGTTAGGAAAAAAGTTAATTTCCTGTTAAAATTGTTGTGGTCTACTGGCTTTTCAGAATAATAAGACTCGCAATGGCAAATGGCAAATTAACCCTCTCAATTGCTTCATTCTGAGAGCATAATTAATTTTCTTTCATGTGTGGAATGTATGACTTGCTTGAACCTGTAGGGAATATATATTTTTTAATCTGTTTAGTGTTGCCAAATCCTGAGAAAATCTATAGCAGCCTGAAGAGTCATGCAGCAGAAGTCTTCCTGCTCCATCAGACTTACATCAATTATTTACCAGGCAGAAGATGCAATATCACTTAGGGTCGTTGAATCTATGGAAAATTGCAGCTGACATTTCTGGAACAGGATGGTATTGCAAGAGCTTACTTATATTCATTTATTATAGATGAGTCGCTGAGTAACCTCCAAGTTATCACAAAGAAGCCCTCTTTGGACAAATGAGGCACCACGTTCCTGCCTGTCTGCAGAAAATGTGCCCCGAGACATGAATATTAGGGTTCTGTTCAAAAATCCATAAAAAATACCAGTCTAATCGTAAGAATAAAAGAATGGCAGTGCTACAGCTATGGCCATATGACATTTTCTGATATCTTACAATTATTATTTCTGGTAGCTTATTATTATAAGCCTTCAAATTTTAGCTTGAATCAGTTGGAGTCTAAGATGACTTCTGTTAATCTGGAATGGTACAGACTGCCTCTCTCACTTTAATATGCATTTTTTATTTCACAGGGCAAAACCTTGCTCTTCCCTGCGGTCTTAGAAAATTATCCCACTGTCACTGAGATGCACAAAACGCGACGCAGGTCTAAAGCTGAGCTGGGGGCTCAGCTGGCTGGAGGTTGAGAAAAGTTAGTCCAAAATCTCTTGAGATTTTAGCATGGCAAGGCTAAGAATACCTTCCCCTCTCACCTTTTACACCTCCTAAGAGTGTAGGATGGCAGGTACCAGCAGTAAAGTTAAATGGGCACACTCTGCTCTCACCTAGTCTCACGCACATGGGAACTGCTTGTGCTGGAAATAGTAGACCTTTTATTTTTCAGAGTCAATAACTGAGAGGAGAATTTCTGTGTTATAGACAATGTTTAATAATAAGCAAGAAGAAGTGTTTCAGCCTATGAAAAAACAAGATTAACAATTCTCTTTCCTCCAGAACCCACTTGGCCACAGCCAGAAACTAGAGCATATGCTAGGTTTTCATTAACTGTGCTGACTTTCAGAGGTAACAGATATGTCTGTAATAGCATTAAGACTAAGTATTCAAGGGGTCTGAATTTGATGCTGTAGGGCTGAAGATGAAGGCTAAAGCAGAGTTTTAACCCACCTCATCTTAAGAAAGCTAAGTAGGGCCTTATTTGTTTATCTTCATTTGCTCAGGTAAGCTTACTTGCCCTTGAGGGACCCTGCTGAACGCTATAGCTACTTTGTCCATTTACCTGGCTAAAAGAAATGAAGGTGTGGGAGGATTCCTGCAATTTGGTGCAGAGAAGTGAAGAACATTTTGGATCCCATTCACCAGCTCTCCAGCTGGTGTAGCAAGCAAGCCTTGCCAAAGTAGTAACAGACACCAAAAAATAACAATGAACTTCACATGTTGGTCCTTATGCTATAGTTTACCAAATGGATGAGGTTTAAATGTGAGGGCTATTATGTCATGTTAGGCTCCATCTGATATAGAAGAAATGCTATCCACTTTCCTTGAAGGACTTAATAAAACTGCTGATGTTGCAGAACTATGCAGAGATTGTGCAGAAAAGCTCTGGTTGGCAGTCTTGGGACAAGACTTGGGCAAATCAGCAAGGGATAGCTGCCCAGTATAATATGAAAAATCTGTTGCCGTACGTTACAACTGAAGGCTACTGTCCTGGGTCAGGCGCGGATACAGTTAACTCTCCGCAGCCGCCACCAGAGGGCGTGGCCAGGCTGTGACGTCACGCTGAGGCTCTCAGGGCAGTGGCCGGGCCACGGCGGCGGTGTGGAAAGTGCGGGAGCTGCAGCTGCCGTCGGACTGTGCTTCGGGGAGCAGCGACACTGGGCAGTGCTCGCCTGCTGGGTCCATTGGCCGGCACTCTAACTGCCTACTCTTTGTGATGTTCTGTTAAATTGTCCTTATCTCAGCCCACGGAGTTCTGGAACTCTCTCTTGATTCTCCTTCTCATCCTACTGAGGTGGGGAGGAGTGAGTAACTGTGTGGTTTGGTTCCTGTTAGCCAGGGCTAAACCACAACTATGTATTCATCGAAGTTGAAACTTTTGTTCAACTGTTGATACAGCAGAAAACATTTATTTAAAAGTCCGAAATTCATGGGTGGTCACATTACATGCAGTCATTGTTGCCAGGGCAGTTTCTGCATGATGCTACACACTTTTCAGTCTTTTTAAAAAAATATATAAGATGTGTTAGAAGTACTAGCAGAAGGAACCACTATTAATAAGACAAGGAGGTGCTAAGCATACTGTATTACTTCTGTGGCACATATTTACATAACCGAGACCCCAGAGTATTTTCTGGGAATTACCACAATGGTATTTTTCCTATTTGAGGTCTGATACCAAGACTTATTATTTTTTTCTCTTGGCATTTTAGACCCAGCTAGCAATAACCAGTAACTACTCCTATAGCAATTGTCCCCTACACACTTATGGCTCTTTGTTATACAAAATTTTATTTTCTCTATCAATTAATGCACTCTTCTTTAGCTCAGTGGGGCAGTATAAATGCATGAGCTGATCTCAACCATTAGAACTTCCAATTGCATGTTATTTAAGAAGGTCACAGAAATTGTGGGGTTGTTTTAAGTGTATGTATGTATGTATAAGCACAACAATTTGTCTTACAACACTGTTTTGCGTGAAGGAGGGAAATATATAGTCTTACATTCAAGCTTCCCCTAATCAAGCAGCAACAAAAATCACTTTCCTATTGTAACAGCACAGTTGGTTAAGCTCCAGCAACATACAGAATAGCTCTGTTGTGCCACATCTGGAAACAGTATGCTACAGTAACAAATATGAGGTTTGTACAGCAAACTTCATTGTTTCAGGTTTGTACCTGAAAGCAGTGACAGCATAGCTGCTGCTTAAGGGAATGCAAGTCAGAGGCTGAGGGACACTTCAGAGACTGTAAGACAGAGGCCTCACTAGCTTAGGCTTGTCCAACCCTTGCAAGATAAGCAAGATAAGCCTGGAAACATGAGCCAGATTGAATGAGAAGCCTTAATTATAAGAAAGCATCACAATGATTGAGTCATCATGAGATTAAACCTGGAAATCGAACCGCAAGTCGGGATCAGGTTCAGTAACCACTAGGCAGGGCTATAGGGGCAGACAGAGGTCAAGGTAGCAAACCAATGTTCAGGCCAGGATCAACATGATATCATCAATGGCCACGGGTGGCCATAGCTGAGCTAAAACCCAGCGATCCTCTGATACAGCTGAGGTAAGAGCAAAGCTTCCTGGCATGGTAGAGGTTAAATAGAACTCATGGGCTCATGGATGTGAGGGAAGTTTGAAGTGAGACTGTTTGGGGCCATCTGGTCTTATTATTGCCCCATGGCCCTGACACATCAGCTAGTTGTGCATAGTAAAAGAGGTACATGCAGTAAGCCACAGCCTTAAGCTGACTGGAGAGTTTTCCTGGCTCCATGTTTTTGCTTTCTAGGTGTGTGGTCATCTGGAAGCTTTTAACTAGAAACTATAAACAACATGGTGGCCCAGGCTGAACAGAGGTACATGTTGAGCCTATGGATCCATGAGGTGCTCTGGAGCGATAGCTGGAAAGTAATTACAGATATGTCTCTTTCTAATATCCTGTGTCTTCAGGACAGTGGAAGCTTAGCAGATAGGTGCTTACAGTTCTGCTGTTATTAGTGTAAATACCTGCCTAACTCATTATACTTCTCTCAAACAATTTTGTAATAAATGAAATCTAAGGAGACTAGAAGATAAGAATTATGTAGTCATCCTAACATAAAACTGGAAAGCTGAGATTGTTCTTATTTCTTCCTTTTTTTTCTCTCTGACTGACAAAACTGTGAGGAGAAGCAAGGCCTAGCAGATGGGAGCAGAGCCTGCAGTGCTCCAGGTCAGATGTGAGCACACTCAAAGCCATGGGGGTACTGACAGACCTTCCCTCCCTCACCTGGGGCTGTGCTGTGCCCTCCTGGGGGGGCCTCTTAGTGGGCGGGCCAGTGGTGAGCACTCCAAGCCTTCCCAGCTCTGCTCCAGCTCTGCCAGAGACCAGCCCTGGGGCTAGGGCACTGCTCCGTGCCTGGGCAAGGGCAGCCCAGCTCTGGGCTGAGTCAATGGGAGGGGCTCGGTGGCTTTGTCTTTTTCCTGGTTTTTGTAAACAAATCCTCACAGCTTTTCACAACAAACAACTTTACCTCATAGCTGCTTAATTTGAGCAGTGTATTACGATCATACCGCGTGGTTGAAAAGATCTGCTTAGTTGGTACTAGTAATGATTAAGTAGTTCTATTAAAAATAAACCCAATCCCATAACCAAACAAAAAGCCAAATGGTTTTCACTAGAAAACTCAAAGCTTTTGGCCCAAATGGTGGGATGCACGATTTTTTTTCAGACAACACAAACCTGCCTAACCCACAGTTTTAATAGAGAACATGCCCTTGTGAGTAGTGGTTGATGAGCTTTCACTAAATTAGTTCCAGAAAGAAATAAATATTGGATTTAAAATAACACAACTTGTTATATATTTTAATGAAAGATTGTGGGGTTTTTAAAATACATCAATGCTATTGTTGCAAGAAAACTGAAAGTTTCCTCATATGCTATGAAATACTGGCTTTGATTCAAACTTAACCTTCCTCATTGTTTTATCATTAAAGAAAAAAAAAAAATCCAAAGCTGGGATTTTCCCTCCAAAAAAATTGACTCTATTTTCACCTTTCAATGCATGCCTTTACCATTGACATTCGACAATTATTTGTTTCTGTCCCACTAATCATTTTGCAGGAGCAGATTTTCACAAAGCAAGAGTGTGAGATGGAAATGCTGTTGCATTTCTTCTGGATGTTGGCTGAACCACCAGTGTTGTTGGGCCTGTTGCCTGTAGTTAACTGCTTCCTAGTAACTTCTGTTCATAGGCACAACCTCATTAACGTTTGACTGACAGGCTTGCCTCCTGCTAATGCACTCTGTACATGCTGACAATCAAGATTTTAAACTAAAAACCTGCATCTGGTGAATTCCAGAAACGATTTTCACTACTGGCTGATAGCTTGCTAACTTGCAAGGCAGAAAAAAAAGGGGAAAATAGTAAACCTCAAAGCACACCACAAAACCAAACAACTGCAATGCAAACTGTAGTTTATGGAATCTGTAATTGCAGATGTACCAAGTGTGTGTTTCTCCATGATGCTACTAAGAAGGTAACTTTAAAAATACTCTGGGAAGCAGTCGTGAATGGGAAGGATGCAATGAATGCTGTATCGCTGCCACTGTCTTTCGTTTAATCAAATGCTTAACCCTCTTCCTATCTCCACCAACTATGGAATTAACAAGCAGATTTCATATAAAACTCAGTGAGTCTTGGTAAATTTGCTTCTCTGACAGCTTCAAGTGTGCTGAAATATAACCCAAGGTATTATAGCTGTTCATCAGTCCAAAGATAGTAATATTTTTCTTATATGTAAGCAACAATAGATATACAGAAACTAAGAAATGCCAGTGCAATTTTAATTTCCTCTTACCTCATAGGCTTGCAAGAGTAGTTCTAAAAATAACAGATCATACACTACATGACCTGTTACAATGGCTACTCCATGTCGTTTTCAAGGGAGAAGACCTCAGCACAATGAGAATGGAAATCCTCACCTGTGATTGAACTTTTCTTGTTAAGCTTTACAGCTAGCTATGTGAGAGTGGAGATAAGATTCACAGTGTGCAAGAGGGGATGTATACAAATGAATGTCCCAGTGCAGAAGATGCCAAATTGAAAGAGGCTTCTAGTGTCTCCTTGGTGCCAACAGTATGTTGTCTAATTGCTTTTTCGAAGACCGTGACTCCTACATGACCTCCTGTGTAGCTATGCTTTTAGGATTGTGTGACAGACTTCCCATATAGCTCAAAGACTGGAAATTAGTTTGCCTTGTCAAAAACCACAGGAAGGCTTTAGTCTATAAAGCCAGGTTTTATTGAATTAAAACTATGATAAAACTGAAAATGCCCGGTTCTGTAGGGGAAGATAGTAAAATAAAAAGGGGTTTTAAATCAACTGCCTTCATACCTTCTGTTTCTATGGCAGGAGACTTGGAGGATCCTTTCTCTCATCCTTGTCATATGTCTGGAGATTTTTTAAAAAAAGAAGAAACACAACTCAGGTATCCAGGAAAATCTCCTCTCCATCACCTCTAAGATATAGTTCTGTATTTCGTTGCTGCTCAGAAGTTACCCGGTCTCTCCAGGTGCCTGACCTGTTTGTCAAAGATTGGGTTTTGAGCCCTGTCCTTATGTTACAAAGGCTCCTTGAGGTTTGTACAATCAGTTAAACTTGGAAGTGCAATCTCCTATATTCATTTTGACTAAAAGCACAGCAGTCTTCAGAAAGAAATTAGGTATCTTCCTCGCTGCCTGGACTCTCTCTTTTAACTACCTGGAACTTCTGATTTTTATATATATATATATTTAGAGTAAAAAAATCTGAATTGAAACTTTGATTTAGATGATTCTGGGCAGAAGAAAGAAGGAAAAATCTGAAGGCTGTTGGAAAGTTCAGAATAGGAGTGTATAATCTAGTTTTTCGCAAAAAAAGTTATACTCTGTCACCAAAAAATGTGTTTGATTTTGTTGGCTGAGCAGACGGAATACAAGTGGCATTTCGCTTTAACAAATAGGAGATGCACTTCAGTATTTGTAGCAGCAGAGAAATTCTTTATTTGCAGTTGGTTTACTCTGATGTCTTGCATTTTTTAACTTGACAGGGCAGACACTTCTCCTTATTTCTTGTGTAAGTCCCTGTTAATGTCTTGCCTACCTAGTTGAATGAAAAACATAAGTGCAGCAGTATGCCAAATTGCAAACAGATGATAACATTCTGCATTATCACTGTTAAATACTTAGTATAACCCAGCCAAAGATCTTACCTGTGTTAGCTGTTACTTGTGTACCATACAGAGTCTCCAGTAGCAGACAGAACTTGATCCACTTACAGACTAGTCATTTCTGCTATAAGTATGCCATAGCCTTATTTTAGAACAAAACCTAACTTGGAGATCAGTTTTAACATTGAAGAACAGAAATGATCATCATTTGAAATTTCAGATATCCTCAGTATATTTACTGGAAGTGACTGCTGTGGGTTGTTGTTATTAAGTCTCATGAGGAGTTATTTCTCCCTGCTCCAAATTGTTGTGTCATTCGTGTCTGTCCTGTCTCTTCATCCTCTCAAGGGTTATGCATGCCTTTTCAGTCTATTAAAGATGAAATGCAAATCAAAACAAAGAATTAGAGAAGAAAGAGGGATCTTTGATAATGCCTTTGATGTAAAAAATGGTGTCTTTGACATGACTTTTGTGAATTTTAGGTAATAGCCTGGTTCATCTTCATGAGTAAGTCTCCCGTACTGTGATTAACAGTGGTTTCTTTCCTCACTGGAAAGTATTTTGGCACCAAAAAGTTCTGCATTGAAACAGCAAAACATTTACAGAAGCAGTATGTCTGAATACTATTCTTTGCCTTATCACTTGTATAACGTACCTGGTGAGCATATGAGTTAATGCTCCCTGCATTAGTAAACTCATGCTCCTTTGTTTCACATGCAGTACTGCTGAGCAACACTATTGGCTTTGTTTTCTGCCATTTAACTTCCTGTAGTTGAGACTATCATTGGAAGATCTTGCAAACAAAATAGTGCCCTGTAAACCGTAAATTGAGAACTGCTACACTGAGACCTGTTGTGGTTTGGCCCAGCCTGCACAACAGCACCACGACAGTTTCTCGCTCGATGCCCCCATTCACCCCTACCCTCGTTAAGATGGCGGAGGACCCAGCGAAATGGGAGTAAAAAGATAAGCAAGATTGTTGTGGATTGAGACAAGGGCAGGGAGGGCTCACTGCCAATTATGGTTCTGGGCAAAACAGACTCTAGTACTCGACTTAGAGAGGAAAGTAGGAAAGTTTATTCTACAAGAAACAGAACAGAATAAAAGCAAAAAGGGAGTAGGATGATGAGAAAATTACAACCAGCACTTTAAGATCTCCCTCCCCCATCCCTCCTTTCTTCCTGGGTCCAGCTCACTGCTCCCGATATCTCTACCTCATCCCCCCCCCAACGGCTCAGGGGGGCAGGGAGTGGGGGATGTGGTCAGTCTCTCACAGATGGGCTCTGCCGCTTCTGTCTTCTCAGATGAGGATGACGCCTGGCATTCTTCCCCTGCTCCAACACGGGGTTCCTCCCCCGGAACACAGTCCTTAACAAACTTCTCTGGTGTGGGTTGTTCCCAGCAGCTGCGGCTTCTGCCGATACAGGTTCCCTCACATGGGACACAGTCCTTGGTGAATATCTCTGATGTGGATTCTTCACCGCGGTTGCAGTTTCTGCAGTTGCA
The DNA here is from genome assembly GCF_028858725.1 of Colius striatus. NCBI lineage: Eukaryota > Metazoa > Chordata > Aves > Coliiformes > Coliidae > Colius > Colius striatus. The sequence continues at coordinate 24,695,197 of NC_084762.1, forward strand.
AGGTCCCTCTCTCGGGACAAGGCCTCTTCTGGGCATAAGTTTAATGAGCTGCTTTGTCGTGGGTTCCTCCCCACAGTTGCAGCTGTGGATATTGGGTCCCTTCCTCGGGACAGGGCCTGCTCCGGCCATAGTGATAAAGGGCCCCTCCTTCAGGACAAGGCCTCCTCCGGCCAAAATCACCGTCCCTGGCTCAGGGCCTTTAATGAAGTGAATCACTGCCCCTGGTCCGGGGTCAGCTTTAGCAAAATGAGTCTCTGCCCCTGATGCGGGCTCATTATCAAAATGAGTCTGTACCGCTGATGCGGGGTCTTTAAAGAAATGAAAATAAATCTCAGCTTCACCAGTTCTCTCCATAGAATGCAGGGGAGTCTCTGCTACAGTACACCTCCTCCCTTTCATCACTGACCTTGGAGTCCGCATGGTTGTTTCTCTCACCGTTCCTACTCCTTGCACCACCACCAGCCAGAAGAAGAGAAAAAGGGGCAGAAGAAAAGAAAGAAGATGGAGGAAGACACCTCCCCTTCTGGCTTCTTCTTAAAAAGTGATCGTGGAGGCGTCTAATTGGCTCAGCCCCAGCAGTGAGCCTTTTCTGAGCTGGGGAGAGTTGTGAGCAACTTCTTGCAGGAGCCATCTTTGCAGCCCCTTCCCCCATACCAGAAAAGGCTGTCATGTCAAACCATGACAGACCGTATGACATATTTTATGGTTTTTTTTTTTTTTTTCCTGAAATCTATCACGTATTGTGGATGGAAATATTTCTATCAGCCTTTTTAGATGGAAGTTGAGGGAAATATTTGGAATACAGAGGTACAGTCTGCTTAGTGCCATAGCAAAATACAGATCTGATGGCCTTTTAAGAAGGTGATTCAATAGTTGTTTTGCATTTATGTTGTCAAGTTAAGGAACTTCTGAAATGTTCTAACAGCCAAAATTGTGCAAAGCCTAAATGCCTTTTGATTATTTGTAGACGTAGATTTGTTTGCAACTCCCCTCATGCACTCTGCATGCAATCAAATGCTGTCATCGGACACTGCCAACAGCCAACAGTAAGGTAAATCTAGGCTTGCTGTCAAATAACAGCTATCTGTTGTTCAGAAAATCTGTGGAGAGTATGACCAAACTTAAACATTTCATAAAGAACCTAAAGATTGATAATTCCTTCACCTTAGTTCAATTTTTTTTTTTTTTGGGTGTGGTACTCATGATGGAAAACACTCTACTTCAAATTAAGTACAAAACAAGTTCTACAAGAAAAAAAGATTTAAATTATACTTCATAATTATTACAATATGCCCAGTATATTTTGAATTGAAGACAGGTCTTAATTTGACTGTAACAGTCTTTGTCCAGAATTATTTTTTTTTTGTGACAAAAAATATGGAAAATACATTTTTGAAGCATCAGTGCTCAAAGCTGGAAGCAAATTTTTAATTACATGCACACTAAAGAAGTTATCAAGTAGGGCTGTGGTGGCTAGTTTTGTAAATCACCTTCCTCTTAAGTTATTCAGAACCTTGAAACTTACAGCTTGATCTAAAAATTACAGATGTAAATCAGATCTATACTTTGATCTGCGTTGGACTAGTTAATATGCAAGTCAGATGATAGTTTCATTTCTCCCATAAGAATAAGCTGGGTGACTGAGTAATGCACCATGAATTTCAAACCGTGTATTACAAATGCTTTTGAATAATTTGCAAATGATTGTGTGCTAGTCAATTTAATTTGTATTTTTTTTGAAAAGTTAATATAACTTTATTATACCTTCAGAATCTCCCATAAAGATGGGCAAGCTAGGACTTGAAAATGCAACATCAGAAAATATACTGTACTGTGGACTCAACTTTTGTGTCCCTAATGAATTGGTTTTACTAGCATTAGAAGCCAGGGATGATAGCAACTGAGAGGCTATGTTATGAGGAAATACTTATATGAAGTTAATAATCTGATTTACTATACAAAATGTGTCAAATGAGTGTGATGACAAGTTGCAGAGTTGAGTTGGTGTTTACTCCACAGGCAAGACAAGTTTGGATATGCAAGATTTGAGACGTTATTTTTCCCACTTCAGCTCATCATGCTGTCATAATAAAAAACAGCAGTAAAACTTGAGAATCATACAATAGCAGTGCACAAAGCACACAAACACCTGACATTGAAGTGTAGCACATATTACTCATCAGTAAAGGAGAGGGAACCTGTACAGCTCCATCCTTAAGTTTATTTTATATAATAGATAAAGAGAATGTCTACTTCTTCAGATATTCCTCTTCCTTTGTTCTTGTCAGTGTGGTGTTTAGAAGGGGTGTGACAGAATGTTTCAAGGGAACATTACCTCCTCCCAACTTGCTGTTCTTCTCTAAACATACTGCCTGTATGCTAGCCCTGACAGAAGTCCTGGGTCTGCTAGCACGATTATATGTATCCTGTGACTGAAAGAACGATGCAGCAAAGGCAAAGCATGTAGAGAAAAGCAGCCAAATTGGTTAAGAGCTTGGAACAACTATGTTATGAGGAAAGGACAGGAGTGCTCAGGTTAGAGAAGGGGGATGTGTGGCTGAGGGTCAAAAACCACAAGGGCAAGAATGAATGCTGAATGTTGACCAAAGTCCTAAGTCCACAACCAGAGGCCACTTGAGGAAACTAGCAAATCAGTTCAGAATGGATGTGAGAAAGTATTGTCCTCATCCAGCAGTGAGCTTTGGGAGCTTCACGTGATGGGAGGAAAAAAGAAGCAGGCTGTATCATCACAGTGAAAAACCTCAAAATTGGTCAAGGTATTCACATGCAGTAGGTTCCTAAAGTGATGAGAGTAAGAAGTGAGGATACACTTTAACAAGCCTCACTTGAAGGAAAAAAACAAACCAAAAACCCAACACCCCAAAGAACTAAAAAAGCCAACAACCAAAAAACCTCAACCAAACTCCAAACCCCAGCACTGTGAGTGCTAGGAAAGTGTAGAGGGGATTGACAAGAAAGTGGGCAGATTGCATGCTTTCAGTGAATAGCATCTGCTGTTGCCACTCTTACAGACCAAATGTTGGGTAGAATGGAACATTGGCCTGATTTCTATTATTCTATCTCTTAAGTCTCCAGATTATTTCAACAAACAGGTGTATATTAATGAATACTTTTCCTTTACAGAAAGTTTGATTTTTTTTCCCTCTCTATCCAAACCATTCTCTTTTTATATTTTTCTTTTTTTTTTTTTTTTTTAATACACCCAAGAGTGTAAGATGAATCCTGCCTTAACTTTCTTAAAGTGGGTTAAGTTGTCTGGAGAAGACTTAATGTTTGAAATATTTCACAGTAGAGCCATAAAAAGAAAGCGTATTTTCATAACTTAGAATCTGTCCGGCCCTTTCAATATTTAGGTTTTTTTTCTTTAGTTGTCTCTTCTGGGATGCATCTCATGTTATACCTTTGTACTTTCCCAAATATCTGGAGTCATCCAAGTAATTTATATCACTTAAACAATGGCATACCTGAATCGTTATCTTCTATACAATTTGGGACTTATTCTTCTTGAATAAAAATTACGGGTTTGAGAGATATGTCAATCAGGGAAAGTCTGGGTATTCTTTCTATTCAGGACTCAAGTAGTGCAGTTTCTACACTTACATGATTAGAGCGCCGTAACTGTCACATGGCTACTCAAAAATGACGCCTTCTCTTGCCTCTTGAATCTAATTTCAGATATGTCAAGAATATTTCCGTTCACAGACTATTAGAGAGTGATTAACAGCTCAATGTGCTTTCATCACAAGGCTGTTATTTTCAATGCTTTTGCTTCCACAAAGTACAAGCAGCTGTGTCCTATTCTTCTGTGAAGCAGCAAAGTGTCTGGTCATTATGCCATCATAATGTGTTAAAATTATACCAATATCATAATGCAATAGCAATTAAAAAATAATTAAACTGCTCAATTAAAAAAATAAAACCCTTGACAACTCCCCAAACCTCTGAAAGGAAGCAATAGATGTTGAACTGAAACTAGGAGCATTTTATAATTTGGTCAAACATTTATTTCCCAAATTCCATTCAGATTTTCAGCTTTCTGATCAAAAGAAGAAGAGGGGATGAAATATGGACTACATCAAATCCTAGATCTTACTTTTCTTTTCTTAAGCATTTTCTAAACTTGTAATTGTAGGAGGCTATGCTGCATAGGGATCCAGAGGGACAAACTGATTCATGGGGGTGGTCATGCTTTCACTATTTAGAAAGCTCATCCACACTCTCTAGATTATGAGAAAGAGATGAGTTCCACTTTGATATGTGTCAACTGGCTACCCCAGCAGAGAAATTAAAGTTTGAATGGGAGAGAATGCCTTGCAGTCAAGTCTCAGATCTCATGTGCCTAGCAGTTCTAACCCCATTGTCCTGCCTGCTCTGCTAAGGCTTCTGAGCTTTTATCATCACCTTCTGTGCCATCCTGCCTACAGCTGTTCTCAAAATGATCTTTAGCCTCTTAAGAAAGTGATCTGATGAAATAATGTGACTGGTATACTTGGGTATGCTCAGAAATTACCTTAAACTTGCACTTTTTGAGCCAGCTGTGTGCTGTATGCCTCTGGGATGGAATGATGTTACTGCATTTTCCTCTCTGGTGTGGAATAGGAAGGGATGGAAGACTATTGGAGGGAGTCAATGCCTGTGCCATGAAGTGTAGTTATTTATGGACATAGTAGTTCTTTACCTTTGAACAACGAATGCAGTGGTTTTCTTTGGTTTTGAATCCAGGAACTTGGCTGACTGAAGCTATTGCGCCTATGTGAGTGGAACTTCAGCTTCTGTCACAAGAAACTGACTGAAGTGTTGGGTAGAATCAGTGTGACTGGGGACTTCCCAACCTAGTCCTTAGTTCATCTGGAAACTAATTCTTCTCTTTGAACATAACCAGACAGGAAAGACAAGCTGTCAGGGAAATAAAAGCTTGGCAGCCAACTGCTGTCATGTTATCAAGTAATAAGAAAAAAGTTAAAAATACAAGCACAGGTAGGTGTGTGAGAGAGAATTCTTATTACTGTTCCCAATGCTGACAATTATACATTATGATTATTTTTATTACTTTTATAATTTTTATATTATTTTGATTTTTTATTATTTATTATGATTATTATTAAACATTATGATTTTTTTTCCCAGTGAGTGTGGGTTACTCCTTAAAAATGTATGAATGCTCCTTTTTGACTAAGTTACTAAACTTACAGTATAAAATTTATATCAACCTACCTCAGGTGCAAAATATATTACTAGCCATCCAATACAAATGGATACAATATTACTAGCTATCCAATACAAATGGATTAAAAGTAGAAAAGATTCTGGTAACTTCTCTGCAAGTGAGACAGTTCTGCAGGTTACTGTATGAGAAACCTGAAAGGGAAAAAAGATGATTGTGTATCCAGAGCACTAATGAACATTGACATGTAAATGAAGAATATCATAGAATCATAGGATCATAGAATGGTAGGGGTTGGAAGGGACCTTACAGATCATCTAGTCCAACCCTGCTGCAGAAGCAGGGTCACCTAGATCAGGTCGCATAGGAACATGTCCAGGTGGGTCTTGAAGACCTCCAAGGATGGAGACTCCACAACCACTCTGGGCAGCCTGTTCCACTGCTCTGTCACCCTCACAGTGAAATAGTGGAACTTTTTATGTTCCAGCTTCATCCCATTACCTGTTGTCCTGTTACTATCTACTATAGGAAAAAGGGATGCCCCAACCTCCTGACACCCACCGTTTAGATATTTATAAATGTTAATGTCTCCTCAGTCTCCTCTTCTCCACACTGAACAGCCCCAGTTCCCACAGCCTTTCCTCATATGTTCCAGTCCCCTGATCATCTTGGTGGCCCTGCACTGGACTCTCTCCAGCACTTCCCTGTCCCTCTTGAGCTGAGGAGCCCAGAACTGGACATAGTATTGCAGATGAGACCTCACCAGGGCAGAGTAGAGTGGAAGAAGAACCTCTCTTGACCTGCTGGCCACACTCTTCTTGATGCATCCCACGATGCCATTGTCCTTCTTGGCCATGAGGGCACATTGCTGGCTCATATTTAGCTTATTATCAATCAGGACTCCCAGGTCTCTCTCTGCAGAGCTGCTCTTCAGCAGTTCGCCCCCCAGCATGTACTGGTGCGTGGGGTTGTTCCTTCCCAGATGCAGAACTCTGCACTTATCTTGTTGAACCTCACGAGGTTCCTCTCTGCCTAACTCTGAAGCCAGTCGAGATACCACTGAATGGCAGCACAGCCTTCTGGTACGTACTGAAACATTTAATATTATTCTGAAGGTCTTGTATGATAAGGACTAAAATTGCAGTATGAATCTGAAATAGAAATAAATTTGAAACTGCATGTTTTCACTGAGTGTTGATAAATTATAGAATCATACAACCATAGAATAGTAGGGGTTGAAAGGGACCTTTAGAAATCATCTAGTCCAAGCCCCCTGCAGAAACAGGTTCACCTAGATCAGGTCACATAGGAACATTTCTAGGAGGATCTTGAAGACCTCCAAGGACGGAGACTCAACTATCTCCCTGGGCAGCCTGTGCCAGGGCTCCCTTACTCTCACAGTGAAATAGTTTTTTCTTATGTTTAAATAGAACTTTTTATGTTCCAGCTTCATCCATTACCCCTCCTCCTGTTGCTAGATACAATAGAAAAAAGGGATGCCCCAACCTCCTGACACCCACCATTTAGATATTTGTAAATGTTAATAAGATCCCCCCTCAGTCTCTTTTCTAGACTAAACAGCCCCAGTTCCCACAGCCTTTCCTCGTAAGGAAGATGTTCCAGTCCCCTGATCATCTTGGTGGCCCTGTGCTGGACTCTCTCCACAGTTCCCTGTCCCTCTTGAACTGAGGAGCCCAGAACTGGCTAAAAGAACAAAGAGAAAATAACTTGTGAAGAATACTTTCCTGAAACAATGTTTTATGTCATATATACTAATTTAGTAGAATGAAATGCTTGCCAATTTTTTTAAAGAGGATTTTGAAGGACTACTTAGAACATCACGAACATGAAAAAACTATTCCCCACTTATTCTGTTGAGAAATAGGATTATTGAAGAATGTAAAGCGAGTAAGATTAGAGTCAATAATCAGGTGCTAAGTGTAACTTGGACAACTTGTAGACTTCAAGATGCTAAAAGTCAAGACATCTTTGTGTCTGTGGTGTGGTATCAGTTCATGAGTTGGATGATCTACACGACTACTTTTGTTCTTTCATTCACTAATGTGGTTTCTAATGAGGTCCCTCAGAAAGGACCAATGACACTAACACTGCTTCAGTACTTATTTAAAGGACTTGACTTAACTGTATTCAAATTCAGGCTGCACATTACTGAAAGAAAAACTTTATTTTCCACCATTTTATGTAGGCTGTTTACATGATTTTAATTGTTACAGGAATATTAAAGCTCTGTTTTATGGCTACTTGGAATGCTGAATTCACCCTGAGTACAAGTTACAATAATTACTTACAGGTAGCCTTTAGTAACAAGTTTTAGCCATATTCTTCTTGTAATTATAATATGTTTTCAGGCTTAGGTTTTCTGGATTGATGCACTCTGTGAGAGAACTGGTTTAACATATTCTCTTGGTGTACTTTAAATATTTAGATTATCTCAGGTTTACCCTCTTTTAAGATCTAGCAAGAGGGAGATTATTTGCTTGTGAAAAGTTTCCCTTCTGTAGGAGGCCCACATTGTCGACTTCCTCCCCAGTATTCCTGAGGATCTGTCTAGATTACCTTTTTTAGTGTCAAAATTGACTTAGAAGCCTAGAAGGACACATTCTATCACTTTTTGCAGCTCAAGACCTTACACAGACAAAGAAACTTTTGTGGTTAGATGGACAGCCATCACAGAATCACAGAATCATAGAAGGGTTGGAAGGGATCTCAAAAGATCATCTAGTCCAAACTCCCTGCCAGAGCAGGACCACTTAGACAAGGTCATACAGGAGACTCAACAACCCCTCTGGGCAGCTTGTTCCAGTGCTCCGTCACCCTCACAGGGAAGAAAGTCTCCCTTGTATTTCTTTGGAACCTCTTATGTTCCAGCTTATACACGTTGCTCCTTGTCCTATTATTGGCCATCACTGAGAACAGCCTGGCTACACCCTCCTGACACCCACCCTTTGTGTATTTGTAAATATTAATGAGGTCATCCTTCAGTCTCCTCCAAGCTGAAGAGCCCCAGCTCCCTCAGCCTTTCATCAGAAAGGAGATGCTCCACTCCATCATCTTTGTGGCCCTGTGCTGAACTCTCTTCAGTAGCTCCCTGTCCTTCCTGAACTCAGGGGCCCAGAACTGGACACAATATTCCAGATGTGGTCTCACGAGGGCAGAGTAGAGGGGTAGGAGAACCTCTCTCAACCTACTAACCATAGCTCTTTAATACACCTCAGGATGGCATTGGCCTTATTGGGCATGAGGGCACATTGCTGGCTCATGGTCATCCTGCTGTCCGTCAACATCCCCAGTTCCCTTTCCCCTACACTACTCTCTAGCAGTTCATTCCCCAACCTGTACTGGTACATGGGATTATTCTTTCCCAGATGCAAGACTCTACACGTGCCCTTGTTGAATGTCATTAGATTTCTCCCTGCTCAACCCTCCAGCCTGTCCAGGTTTTGTTGAATGGCAGCACATCTGTCCATTGTCATAATTCTATGTTTTCTGCTACCGAAATATTTCTGCAAAAAGATATTTTTGGATCTCTCCAAGGATGAAACCTAGTTTCTTGCCTCACAGCAACAGTGAAGTGCTTTCCTGGAAATGAAAGTAATATAGTGCTTGTACTATTTTATAGACATCAGATGACCATTCTCTATGAACTGTCTCCATCAGAGCAAGTAAATCAGATGCTAAAACAGAAAAATGTGATTTAAAACTGTGCGAGACACTTGTAATATTCATTACCTTGCAAAAATGTGTACAGTTGTTATCCCGTTAGTTCTGTGTTTGGGAAGGAACCCTAAGATTTCTTCACAACACTTGGCTTTATTCCCAAGTGTTTTTTGGCATACCCACCTGCCAATTGAATGATTCATTAATGAATACTGCTCTTCATGGTGTTGTTTTGCAGGTTCATAATTGTGATCTGTGTAAGAACCAGAATGACACTGTAAACATTAAATGGACAGAGGAGTTTTCTTTCATCAAATCATATTTAATTCTCATTTTGAAGATAGGAAATAAATTTAGTTCTGACTTTTAAACAGTTTACTAAGGTTATTAAAGGCAGATGAGAATAAAAAATTGGACAGTTTTACCAAAGACTGTCTACTTGGAGGGGATAATATTTTACAGTAATCTTGGCATTCTGGTGTGGCTTTCAAATTTAGCAGTATCTTTGTCCACATCAGTAGATGCAATGGCTTTTACCTGCCTGTGAATAACTTAATATTGTGCCATGAGTTTGTGTGGAGCCGCTTTTTGCCTAGTAACAGTAGTTCTGTACCAGTAAGCAGTTCTCAAAACATCCCCTGGCTCTGAGGTGGACCCACCTCCAGCCTGACTGGGCCAATCTGGCACCTTTGTGATCACTATTTAAGAAGGGAGATCTGAGCTGGAAGAGCAGGTGGAGGAGCAAGATGGAAGATAAAAGATAGAGGCGATCATGCAGATCCCACAGTCAGAGAAGGAGAAAGGAAGGAGGAACACCGGACTGATGACTCCTCTGCAAACTGTGGCGAGAATGAAGGCTGTGCCCCTGTGTCGTGGTTTTGCCCTGCAACTCATGGAGGGCAATGGCAGGACTGAGAGACGCCAGCATATCTGTGTGAGTGCGCCTGGACAGGCGAGGGACTGTGTGAGGAGACGGTCATGGCGCAGGCTGTGCTGGAAAGCCTGCGGGCTGCAGAGCAGACCTGCACGAGAGGTGGAGAGGAGCTGCAGCTCTTGGGATGAACGCATGTCAGAACGACCTGTCCAGGGCTGCCTGGCCTTTGAGGGACCCTGTGCTGGAGCAGGAAGGACTGGCAAGTGCCTTGAGGAGAGACAAGTGCCAGAAGCCATTGGAAAAAGACAGATTGGAACCCCCATTCCCTGCCCTACTGAGCCATTCAGGTGTAAGGAGGTAAAGACAGCAAGGGTCAGGGCCCTGCACCTGGGAAGTAGGGAGGGATAGGGGGAAAGTGGTCTTAAAAAGCTGCTTGTACTCGTCACCATCATGCCATTCTATGTTGTTTTATGTTTGTTATGTCTTTCATTGTTGATGAATTAAATTAATTTCTGTTTTCATCCCCAGGTTGAGTAGTCTTATGTGGTTTGCCCGGGACTATAAGTGGCAAGTGAGCCCCCCATGTCCTTATGGGCTTTTCAAAGGCCCTTGATACTTTATCTTCCTCTTCCTGTGGGAGGGAAAGGAGAGAACCAGCATCTGATCATGGTCCTTTGTTCCTGAGTGGACCTAAACCAGGACATATTGTAACTGTTCTCACAATGAAAATTTCTACAGTTAAGATTCTGTTTCTGTGCTTAAAACACACATGTAGAGTGGTTAACTGTTTCATGAGATTTCCTTGAAGACAGCAATTCTTGGCTAGTGCAAGTAGAAGAACCTATGCAATCTGTTTTCAGATGATGATTGTGATCATGTCTTTCTGAGTTTTTGACAGAGAGAATTTTCATGGGTTCTTAGGGAAAGACAAGTTAATTTTTAATCAATGTACCTGCATAATAAAGATTTGTGCATACATTCAGAGGAGCTGTCACACCTGGTGTCCCCTGGTAATTCACAGCTATTAAAAAATGTGATTAAGAAATCCTGGTTTAGTCCAGGAAACCTCGAGAGAAACCTACCGAGTAACCTATTAAAAAATATAACTGCTTTTTTCCATACAAGCTGAACTGTAAAAGCTTTTGTCAGTGTCCTCTATACGTAGTTTGATGGGAGTGACACATGAAATTTGACTGTGCCTATGTGTCAGTGTTCACTGGAAAACTATTAGGAATCCAGTGTTGCTAGTCAAGAGTGTGAATGGCAGTGATGTTATTTGTAAAGCAAGACTCAGTAATGATTACAGAGAATGACCATCTGCACCTGAAACTTTGAGAGGGGTCTGGCAACCAGAGTGGTATTTTGAAATTTCAAACCAGATTCAGACCACATTTTTGCTGCCACAGCTCTCAGGCTACCTGTTTTCCTTCATTATGCTACATTAGTGCCTAATTTAGGACAGCTGGAGTTTGAAGCATGCAGCCTAAGGTGACATAGATGAACATATATTTTCTTCCACGGAAATATTAATCTCTTCTTTCCTACTTGCCACAGTCACATCACTCACAGTTGAAGTGCTGTGCTATGCTCAGTCGCTTTGCTACATGGGATAGGGAATGTTGTTTCTTGTTCTTTTAGTAATGAGAGGATAAAGAGTGGGAAATGGATGGAGATTCAAAATTATTGGTTTGCCTGGAATAGGAAAAAAATTGAAGACTGAAAAGAACTACTTGTCTGGTCAGAGGGGTCAAGAGGAGTCAAGCTATAGATGCCCTCATTGGCAGGGCTGTTGCTGAGCCTCAGCACTGTGAAATGCATAAAGGTGCCTGTGAGCAAGCAGCATGGCAAGCCCTCCCCAGCAGGGTCATAAAATTGGCTAGGATGGCTGAAGCACAGCTTCATGCAGTGCTTTCTGGGAAAAAAATAAGAAAAGGTGCTATGTACAGGATTTATTGGCTTCTCCTTGGGATATGTGCAGGTCTGTTTTCAGGACATGCCAGTACAAATAATTCAGAAATGAAGCAGATTTGTGGGAAGCTCTTAAATTCATCTCTGCTGTCCAGTGTGCAGCTGTGTTACTGAAATGTATGAAACTCTGGCAACTGATAGAGGAGATGAATCACAGTGATGCCCAACAAAGGTTGCAGCTCCAATAATGTTGTACAAACAGCATTTCAGTATTTGTCCTTTGTATCTTCAGTGCCCAGGAAAGTGAGGCAGGAACTAGACAGCACCAAAACAATATCATGCAGATGAATGAGATACCTGCCAGGTGGACAGAGAAGTGATTTAGTGGCCAACAGAACATGTAAAATCTTGGTTGTATGAAGCAACTCAGTGGATATAGAAAAAGCCAGGACTCTCTACTTCCTTATCAAAATGCTTTCTGCCTCCATGCCTTAAACTACCGTTCTGTTCTTTAGGCCAGATAACTATGACTAGTGAGTCTGTGTCCACTTTTTGCTCCTGTGAGCAGATAAAGATTTCAAAGGTGAGCATTGTATGCATAACAATTTTTTCTATTTTATTCATTATATCCAGGGAAAAGAAAAAAAAAAAACGCTCTTAGGTTCTTTAGAACCAAGGACTTATAGCAGTATAATCTTCTGTTCCCTCTTTTAACAGGATAATTTTGTTTAATATTCAAGGCACAAAACTTTTTTATCTATTATACTGGTGTGGTGATCAATGTTTGAAGCCAGAGGACCTACTTTTACCTGTACAATGAGAAAAAACAAGGGATGTCTCAGCAAAACAGATTCATACCAGAATGTGTATGGTTTTTTTTGTTTGAAGATGAACACATAGAAAATTTAAAGTTACATTTGAATACTTTTTTCATTCTCCTGAAATGTATATTACTCTTGACTGAATTAATGAAGTGTCTTGAGTATCCTAGTGTAACTATATATAGGAACTGTTAGTTTACATAACAATAAGGGATTTTACCAATGACAAGTATGGATTGGTCAAAAAAAATTAAAAATCAGTTTCAGAAAATACTTCCATAAACCTGTAACTAAAGGTACAGATTGGATTGTTTTGATAGCTTGGATGTACATACATATTTACTGTCCTACCAGAAAGTAGCAAAACCACTTTGTCGCCACCTGTAATGTAAATTATCTAAACTTGTTGACTCAAACACTATTTAGGGAGATATTGCAAGGAAGGACAATATTTCATCTACTGTCTACATCTCCTTTTGCCAGCATTAAGAAAACATTATTTGGTTATTAATTTGTCTGTAATAGACATGGTGTGGAAGAAGAAACATCAGCTAGGAATCCTGCTCATATCCTATGACTGCAACTGGTGGTTATCCTTTCTCTGAAAAAACAAATCTTTAGCTGACTATTTTCAGTCTCCCTTTTCCCAATTTATTTAAGCACAAATTATCACAAGGACTTAGCCAAATACATACATTTTTTCCCCTCTGATAGATACTGCTTCATGTGGTTGTAAGCTACTGATTCTAAGAGATTGCATTTCTTCTTGCTGTCCATGTTCCTTTGGGAAAGAACTTACTGTTACAAAAACAAGCTGTCAATACACTTTCTCTTAAATGTAGGCCTGAATTCTGTAATTAGTGAGCTTGCCCAGCACTTCTTTTCTTTGCCTTTGAAGCACAGAGCTAACTGAAGACCCCTTGCATCCCTTCTTGAAATGTGTTGGAAATTGTTGAATATTGTATTCAGTAAGTGTTTCTACTTTTCTCCAGGAAAAAACGGTTTGCCTTATTTAAATTCTACATCAAGCTAAAATAGACAAGAAGGCTTTCCACAATAAAGTGATCTACATATAATTTCTAGAGGCCTTCACCCCATGGAAAAGATTGAAGTTTAAGATTTTAGTATTTTCTATGTTTTGCTTTATTCCTCCACCTGCACCTATTTTAAATATATGTCAGATCTCACATAAGTGTTCAAGCAATAACTGTGGATGTTTTACATTTTACTGTGGATGTTTCAGAATATTTTGTAAGAAATACACAACAACAAAATATTTTGAGAGCAAAAGCTTGTTAAGAAAACACATTTTGCAGCAAAGGTCATTCTTCCTCTTCAGAAGACATGCTGAATCCTTTTTTGGAAAGGAGTATGCCTCTGTACTTCAGTGTTGCATATAAAGAAAAAGTCTTAAGCAAAAACCAGTACAAAATATTTTCCTGTCCCTATTACAAGTTAAATGCTTCATAGTTAGGTTTGACTGAAATGATGACTGTAATAGGAATAATTTCTTGTGTTGGATAGGTATCTGAATTCCTGATGTATTCTTGTTTAAGTGAAAGATCTTAATAAAACATAATCTACAGAGTGTGTGCATGTGTTTATATCTGTCTGGTAAGTGAAAGGGATGGCAGTTTTGGTAATGTAGTTTCCAAGCATTAGACTTGGTACAGAATGTGGGGAGAGCTGCTCACATTACTATAAAGTTGTTCGTTTCCCTTTTTCTGATGCAAGAAGCCAAATCAGTCTGCAATGGTATTTTGATTGTAGCTTATTTTCTGTTAGCAGATCAGGTATTTAGAATTTAAACTTTTTTTTCCTGATGATGGAAAATGATTGTTTTGATACATAGAAGTTTTTGCAGTTTTCCCTGCTCAAGGCAGTAAGTAGAGCTGCTTCCAGGTGCCTCAACAGCATGCTCAAGGGCTTTGTTGATGGATTAATTTCTGTGTGAACCAGCCACTTCACTTCCTTTTGCCACATCCTAAGCATAAAATGTAACAGCTGAAGGAGATTACCTGGGTGACATGAGGAGAATTTATCTGCTCTCAAAGTTTCTTCAGTCTTCTAGACAAAATTAAAATCAGAACTGAAGTAAATGAAACTTTTTTTTTTTCTTAAAAAGGGCTATTTCCCTAAAGAAAGTATGTGCCTTGCATTACCAAAATGATTATTATAAATAATTATTCTGCTTGCTGGAGAATTTCTACTTTATACTTGACCATTCCAGAACTCTTTCTGTAGTATCACTGTAGCTCAAAACTAGGTATGATGGAGAAACTTTAAATGAGTGCTTGTGCTTATAAAGCAGAAAATACTTAGATTAAACACTGTTGTCCTGCTTTAAAAAATAATGTCTGCAATATTATACAAGCACATTTTAGAAAAGTGAACATCTGACGGGCGTTCACTTCTCTGAGGAATCACAGTGATATGGAAATAATGAACTAAACAGCAAGGATTAAATAGTCATTTTGATAAGGCTCTAACTGCTCCAGAAAAATAATGACATATAAAGAAAAATCAAAGTAATATAAAACTGAATATGATATTAGTGTTAACACTGAGGTACACCAGTTAAAAATACAATCTTTATGTAACGAAGTAA
Organism: Colius striatus; assembly: GCF_028858725.1. NCBI lineage: Eukaryota > Metazoa > Chordata > Aves > Coliiformes > Coliidae > Colius > Colius striatus. The sequence continues at coordinate 24,710,271 of NC_084762.1, forward strand.
GAGCAATAAAATGGAATAGTCTGAACAGATAGAAGACTTTTAAAAAATAAAGACTGAGCTTTTGTTAAAGAAGAAAACTAGCATTTTTGCTACAGTGGAGTTAAATTTCACTATGATATCTTTCTCAATACTTACTTTTAGAAATACTTTGGGACAAGTATTAAAACAAAATACACTATAAATATTTTGAAAACCTGTAATTTTCTATCAGATCTCCTGCTAGAAAACCTCCTAAGTAGCTCCTTCCATAATGCACAATAATAATGAAGTGTATTAAATTAGAGTTGCCAAAATACTGTGATGAGGCATGGCAGATACTACAATTTACTTTTCTTACTCAATTGTACCCAGTTATTTGTCCACTATTTTCCACATTCTACCTATTTTTGATATGTTTTCTAGACTATTAGTGTGATTTAACGAAAATACATGGTAATTTACCTCAATAAGTCAACCTTCCCAATAAATCTCACTGAAATATGCAAATTACTTTTGGGCATAGTTTAGATAAGAAAAATACATGCCAAACATCTATAGGAATGTTTCATGCAATTACAATCTCATAGTAAGAAATTCTTTTGCAGCCTTGTAGCACTGTGATACTTGTTTTCCTTACACATTTTGTCCAAGGTGCTGTACTAAAGAAGACTTTATGAAACTTGTTTCATTGAATAATATTCTCAGTAAATAGTCTCTTTGCTTTAGATGGTTATACACAACAAGTATGAGTTGCTATACTAACTACAGTATAGTCAGGATTCTTGTTACTGTGGTAGTGTTTTAGTATTTAGTAACTACTATATTATTCCTTTTTTAAAAAAGCTGAGAATCAAGAAGAGCTTTTACTTTAATGTAACACTGCTGAGCTTAATAGTGCCAAGTTGCTCCTATCCCAAAATGAAGGGCAAAATAGAGTAATTTAGTATTTTTTCTTACATATTCTGATAACCTGCAGTGTCATCTCTTGCTTTTTGATTTTTAATGGAATGATTTTGCCCTAAAAATATTCACAAATATTTCCATAAGAATCTGTACGAGGTTCATATTGCTCACAAAGTAGAGTTCTAGGATGCTGGCAAAGAGTATCTAGAAAGATAGTAAATATCTCTGCTCCAAATAATTTATTCAGTCACCTTAAAGTCCTCAGGAAAATCTGGCAGAACAGATAAGGCTTGAGTCCCCCAGATGTGCAAGTTGGACTCTGTTGCATCATAAATGAGAAGAAATGTTCTGCAGAAAAAATTCTTTAACAGCAAAGGCTGAATAAATTTGAGCTGAACCCCTCACTGTCATGGGTTTGTGTGGTGCCATTTCTGCTAATGGAGAAAGGACTGTAATGATGGCTCCTGTAAGAGGTTTGGCTCCTGTAAGAGGTTTGGCTCCTGTAAGAAGTTTTTCAAAACTTTCCCTATCTCTAAGTCAGACTGATGTAGAAACTGACTGACCAGCTCAGAAGAAGAGGACTGTTCTTTCGGTAAGGTGATGGAAGGAGTTGGATGAGAAGGAGAAGCGACCATGCAGACCCCAAGGTCAGTGAGGGAAGACAGAACGAGGTGCGCTGGAGCAGACACTCCCCGGCATCCTGTGGTGAGACAGCAGCTGTCCCACTGCAACCTATGGAGGATAATGGTGGAGTGGAGACCTGCCAGCATGAGACTCCGTGGCAGAGGATATGACTGTATCTGGAGGGCCTGTGACTCTGTGAGAGGGTAGCGCTGGAGAAGAATGTGCCTGCAGTTCTGCTGCCATGAAGGAAACCTGTGCTGGAAGAGTTTGTGAGGAGCTGCAGCCCTTGGGAAGGACTCACCAGAGAGATTTGTTAAAGACTGTATCCCATGGGGGAAACTTCATGTTGGAGCAGAGGAAGAATGTAAGGAGTCCTCCTCCTCTGAGAAAGAAGCAGCAGGAGAGACCATCTGTGAGGGACTAACCACATCCCTCATTACCTCTTCTCCTGCACTGCTCAGAAATATCGAGAGAAGGGACCTGAGCTCATGGAGAAAGGAAGGCTGGTTGTATTTTTGTCATAATCCTTCTCTGCTTTTGCTTTCTGTCTGTTCAGTTTCTAGTTGGTAGTAGATTAAACTGTTCTTACTTTCTTCCCTAAGTCGAGTAGTTGAATCCATTTGCCCTAATGGAACCCTAATGGGCAATGAGCCCTCCCTGCCCTTGTCTTGATCCACAAGGCCCTTGGTTATATTTTCTCCTCTTGTGTTGCTGGGACCTCCACCATCCTACAGAGGGTGGAGGGGGTAGGGTGTGTGGGAGATGAGCAAATAGTTGCGTGGTGCTTTACTGCTGGCTGAGCTTAAACCATGACACTCACCTACCTGATACCTGAAGGTATCAGAGTTTAATGATTTTATTGGAGCTCTTGGAGAAGCCATTGTGTCCTTTTTTTTTTTTTTTGTGCAATAACAGGCCTGAGGTGAGTGTCTTCAGTGAACTTGTAATTCACAGGTTCTCCCTCTTGCTCGAGGTGTGACTATCATCAAAGTAACATTACATCAGGACAGGTATGTTTATGAGTCCTTAACACTTGTGAACCTGGTTTTCTTCCCATTTTGACTGACAGAATTTCACACGCCACCGCAGATGTGTGCACTTTCACTATGTAGGAGAGGGAAGAATTAGACTTAATGGGAAGCCTTGGTGAAATGGATGTTCCATAGCTCACAGAGCACCTTCAAAGGCATACTGCTTGAGAAATGCATCAAAATTAGTTGTGTCCTTTTGTATATTTCATCAAATCCCAACTATTAACTCTATCATCAAGCAGTTGCTCAGCTTGCCTAAGGACATCTTGATCTAAAGTTCAGAGAATGGAGCATATAATTGAATCACTACTGACCAGCTGTCATAACAGCCCCCTCCTCCCTTAAACACTAATGAAAGGAAGCAAATGAGACATCATGATTCAAGTGTTTGTTTTGACGATATCCCATTGTTGTGCTCTGGCACTCAGCCAGAACTGAAGAGAAATCATCTTCCTCACTAAATTTTCCAAAGGCTTATTAGAAGCATTTGTGTGCTGCTGATATTACAGGAACCATCTGAAACTTCAGAGATGAACCCAAAATGCTATTTGAGATAATGGATGCAGAACATGTATGTATGCAGAACAGCAAGAATACTGTCTTAGAAGTGTGACCTCTCTCCCCCAATTTTAGCACACCTGAAGAATCAGACATATTATTGATGAGGTGATTGCCATTGCCGTGACACAGTATATGATTTTGATATTCTAGTTTGTCTAAAGAACATAACAGATGAATCAAATCACTACATAGTCTTATCCTTTAGCTGGATACCTGTATGAAATTAAACACCAGCCACAGCCTAGACCTCCTAGAGAATATAGGAAGAATCCAGACCTAGTTACGATCTCCTCCATATCAGAGAGAAGAAGCATCCTTCCCGAAATACCTTGTCACATCAATGTTTTTACCCTATAGTCCTGTAGTCTCTGTAATGCCACCTGGATTGTCATTCTTACAGAAACATCCTATAGATAGAAAAAAATACTTGGATTTTTTTTTTTCAAATACAATTGTAAATACAAATAGAAATATGACAGCATATTTTTAAATCAGGGGACATGAGTACAGACATAACTTCAGAAAGGCCAGGCTTTCTTTTCTAGATCTGGGAAGATCTTGCCCAGGTCTATGCCTCGAAGAGAGTGCATAACTTTGGCGTAACCTAATTCTTCAAAAGCCATCTGAAATGGACTTGAATGCACAAATAGTAGCTCATAGGGGAGAACTTGTATTCCTTTCAGACTTTGAGACAATTAAAAGAAATGGAGGAGAAAGGAAAGGAATAGAGATCAGGAAAAAAAAAATGTTAATAAATATGATATATCCATCAATTACTACCTTGTTTTATTTAAAAAATTGATTGAAAATAACTTCAACACTACTAAAGTTGGATAAACAAGAAGAAAAAAATGACAAACTCTTGTGGACATTGTTTCTATTTTGTAGAAGCTTTTGAATATAAAGTTGTATAAAACTTTGATCTTAACTAAGCAGAGAACTCTTTCATAGCATTCAAGAAAAATTATTTGAAAAATATATATAAGCATAGAAACATACATCCCTTTTACTTACATTTTTTTCTGAGACATATTCTGAAGCAGATCCATTGTTGAATTTTCAGACAGTACATTGTTTTTAATGATTTATATCAGTTGAATTAGAGATGATTTATCACTGTTTTCTCTAAATTAACTGACGGTAAAATAAGAAAAGAATTATCTTGCTTTGTTTCTTGTCAGAGAAAATTGTTATGGTCTCGGATTCATAGTGCTCAGACTACCATAATGCTTGTATATTTCCAGTCACTTTGATTTATTTTTTTTGTGTGGACTTTCAGATTGGAATCAAACCAGTGCTTTTCTTCAGAAGGATGTATATGTGATGTTTAGCTGAACACATATGAAACACCTGTGACATGCAAATGTGGACCAGAGCTACAAATAAGCCTGTCTTATTTTGATCTGAATTTTGGAAGACTGAAGACCCTTATTCAAAATTTGCTAGTAAATAATATTCAGTTAATGGAAAACTCTTCCCCCTCCCCCAAAAAAACCTAAAACAAAAGAAAAGGAAAAAAGAAAGAAAAGTATACTTGAGTTCTTCTGGAGTATAAAATACAGACACGAATGGATTGGTTCTCCCAGTCTGCAGATTATGCTGTTCCACTAAACCCTTGCTGCTTTTTAAAAAAATTGGTATGGTGCTTACTGTTTGAGAAAATAATTGCAACAATATTTATTGGTGAGGTGAGAATTCAATTTCTGTGAAGGAATTTAAATAGCAAGTAGGGATAGTTATCTTTTTGATATCTGATAAATGAAAAAAAGATTTAGTTATCTTGCGGTGAGATTGCTTTTCAGAGAGGATGACATTTATTACCTCAAGGACGTATTTCAGAAAATCTCTATCCTTTATCCAGAGGTGATAGTTCTGTTCATCAGAGAAGAAGGCAATTGGGAAATGAAAAGATTCATTATATTTTTGTGTGCTTGAGCAGGAGCTGCAATTGGTTTGTTTCTGCAGGGGACATTGGTGGAATAAAGAATGCATTCTGCGGATAAGGAAAAGTCTAAAGACTTCTCTCAACTTATTTTCAGTTCTGTGGTAAACTTCCTGTGTTCTTAATTCTCATCTGTTAATTCCTTAATAGACAAACATCTCGTTTATCAGGTAGTCGGCTCCCTGAAAACCCAAGCAGTTCAAGAGCAGCAGAATTAATGAATTTCTTTGGATTTGTGTCCTATCCACTACCTTCCCTCAGTAATCTCTGCCTCATGTTGTGTCCTCCTTTAATGCTTTTCAGCATACTTGTACCTGCCCTTGCCATACCTCCTGCCATTTATGTCTTTACTTCTCTTTCTTCCAACCAAGTTACCTTCACTGTCCAGCTAAATCATCAGCCATAGGTCCCGTCCATGAATCTGCACAACAGGGATTCTTGCTGGGCAGTGCTCATTGCCTGCCCTGCCTACAGCGAGAGGGAGAGTCACAGAGCTCACACCTTCCTTTCCCTTTCCCTTTCCCTTTCCCTTTCCCTTTCCCTTTCCCTTTCCCTTTCCCTTTCCCTTTCCCTTTCCCTTTCCCTTTCCCTTTCCCTTTCCCTTTCCCTTTCCCTTTCCCTTTCCCTTTCCCTTTCCCTTTCCCTTTCCCTTTCCCTTTCCCTTCCTGTATGGCACTAATTCACTTCTCTGCATTCTCTGAGTCATTTGTCTCATCCCTGAGAATTTTGCCTCAGTCGCATCTATTAAAAAAATTTGCCAAGGGAGTAAAAAATACTAGGAGAAAGTCTCTCCCTTATATAGAGAATCAACCTAAAAATATAGAAGACCCTCTTCCCCCTTTCGTAATGGAAGGAATTTCTCCATTTGTATGTAGCATGAAATCGAACTGATAGGTTTTCAAGATGTGAGTCAATATAGTGAGTAGACTGTCAAACTGTCATTTTAAAGGGAAAAGGATGCTATCTGCATGCATGGTATTCTGCAGGTTAATAATAAGCCCTCTGAATTTTAACCTATTGACTTAATTATAATATGGGAGACATGCCTCAGGGCTTTACCTTTTAGCTTCCCATGGTACCTAGAAAAGCTGAGGAGAATTATACTGACTCAACACTTAAATGATTTTGTTTTATCCTAATTCCAAAGCGAGCATTGCTTAGCTTTGAGGGTTGACTGTCCTCTGCATGACCTTAATTTGAGCAGAGGTTGCTGTCCATTTCTGCTGAATACCCTTTCTGCAGTCAAATTTCCTGCCTTCAACATATTTTATCTGTTAGTGGGCATAAGTTTAGATTAACTGCCTGGTTTTCCCCCAGCTTGCTGCTCTTTAGCATGTGATAGTTGCATCTATAAACCGATGTTGCTTGATAGGATCAAAGAGAAAAAATACATATTCTTCAGTCATCACTTTTAGGAGTGAAGGACTGTTATGCATGTTTCAAAATCGATTGTGAAGTTAACCACTTCTCTAGATGTACTTAAAAATGAAAAAAAACAAAAACCCCTTGAACATAAAGATAATCCAGAGTTCCAAATTACTTAATTGGTCTTTTTCTTTGCAAAGATTTTGTCAATGTAGGATTACTTAGGTTAATAGTCACTTATTTGCTAATTCTTTTGCTTATGCTTTAATATTATGAAGGTTAACTTTATGCTGCAAAGATCTCTTTGCAATATTATATGCTTATCTAAAATTTACCCTTTTTCTAGTTTCAGTATCACATAATATAATAAGATACTACAGAAGCTGACTTCAAGATTTCAATAAGCTATTTCATGTTTCAGAAAATCCAATATGGTCTTACGTTTGGCACCTCTGAAAGTATTGAGAGCCACACTGTGCTGTTATGATACGTTTAAAGGACAGACATTGAATTCTGGCCTGAAATTTCACACACAAAAGCTATTAAATATACTTCCACTAAAAAATAATCACTTCAAGTTCTTGGTTGCTGAAAACTATTTCTTCTTGCAAACCAGAAGTAAAATAGATAAGCTTTTCAAAACAAAGAAAATTAACAGAAGACATTTACCATATAGGAGGGAGTACTAATCATAGAGCAAATGAAAGAATTATATAATGTCACCTGCTGCTTCCGGTATAAATTATCATTGCTCTGCTGTATGTCCTTAAGTTCTGATAAAATTTCTTCAGTGGCTTAATTCTCTCTCTTTTTTAAATTTTAAAGTATGTGTTTGGTAATCTTTTTTTTTTTTTTTTTTGCTCATAACAGATTATTTAACAAACTATTTATTATTTTATATGGCATTCAGAATATCGAGTGTTTGGTTTATAAATAAAGACAATGAGTCCTTTCTTACAGTATCACATGTCTTTTCTGTCAATGTCCATTAAATCTTCTCTCTTCCTTTCCTTGTCTGTAGTTTCATAAATTCTGTGTAAAAACAACTGATAAAAGAGGAATACTTTGTGTATCTTCAATTGCAAGTGAGGGGTTAAAGTATGCTTGTTTCAATCACCCTCTGTGAAGTTGAAATGACGAATGCAGGCCACATTTGGCCTTAGTCCACTCCATTTGCAACTTCCTCCAGAGTCAGTGATAACAGAGATTTAGGACTATTACAGCCCCAAATATCTTAAAAGCCCTTTAGACAGCAGGAGCATTGCATAACTCTTCTCTGTGTTGGAAACCTGGTCTACCAGTTCAGGAGCACAACTGCAGGTTCAGTGGAGGCTGGGGAAGGGAAGAAGAAATCTCAGATGATGGATGGATTCTGGGAAAGATCATCAGCTCTGAGCTGTCTGAGATATTGAAAGTGGAGGCTGGGGAAGGGAAGAAGATATATCAGATGATGGACAGATTCTGGGGAAGATCATCAGCTCTGAGCTGTATGAGATGTTGAAAGCTGAGCTGGTTATTCCAGGCTCCCTTTCCAGATCAGCAGTAGGTGCTTCCAGATGATGTTCTTGCTCCTCTGGAGGCACATATTTTTAATATTTTTCCACTGACTCTCAAGAGATCCTGAAGTGATCAGCTCAGATTTGGTGTGAGAGACAGAAATGAGGACAAGTAAATCTCCCCACTTGGTACCGTATGCTCTTCTCCTTCACACTTGTATGGGACTCAGCTGCTTACAAGTTTTTGGATGATTATTTCAGCATGCTCTTTGGTAAGCATTGCCTTTGGTCATTGTAGTGGCCGTTATTCCTCTACAGGAACGTCTGGATAATGCCACTAAGGGAAGGAAAAAGGACAGAGCCGTGCTTTCTTTATCAAGAAGGTGATGTCTTATAAACATTAAGTTATACTACTACTTACATTTTCTTGTGATAGATATTTTGTATATATATATAACATTCCTCCTTATTAGAAGAACTTACTAATAATATATGAAGTTAGAAATCTGGAATTTATGCAAGGTAGGGCAAGGTAAGGTAGCAGAACCTATTTTTTTTTTTTTTTTCTCAAAGAACAATTCAGGGCAAATGTAGGCTGACAGAGCACAGGTGCTGAGGACTGCCAGTGGATCAAGCCTGCCAGCTTCTCTAGTCTGGGAAATTTAGCATCCGGATTCAGATGTACCAACCATTTCAAATGAAACTTTTTCAGTTTAAATTAAAAGCCAAAAAAAAAAAAAAAAAAAAGAAGTAGGGGGGTAGGAATGCCTGGCCTTGTGCCTCCTATGCACAATGTCTATGCATCTGTTTCAGATAGCTGAAAACGCCTTTTTTTTTCTTCTTTGCAGCAGGCCTCCAAAGCCTTGATACAGTCTTTGTGGTTATATAATCACTTAGATAACTTTAGATACATTAATAACAACAGCAGCTTTGAAGGGAAAACAGTGTGCATATAAGTGACAGCTTCAACCTCTCCTTCAAAAAAATCCCCATTTTTTTTCTGAAATGGCAATACTTAAATGGATAGGAAAAGACAACTTTGGCTTCCGTGCAATTCTCCAGGTCTTCAGTGCCTTGTGCTGCTGACAAAGGACTTTCTGGAAGAGTCAAGAATGATTTAAAGTCCTAAAAAAAGTCAAGCCTGTGATTATACCTGCTATGAGAAGTTTTAAGTGGCTTCTCTAACCCACTGGATTTATGCAGATGTGTCACACCAAGGTGACAAACACTGTGTGATAATTTTTTATGCTATTTGATCTTCAGCAGGAAGCAGCCTTCATGAAGTTTTGGATCCTTGTTCGGTCTTTCACCCAATGCTTTAGTACATCTATATCTATGGCAAGTCCCTTGAAAAACCTTTCTTCACCTCATGTGAAGGAAGGACTGGGGAATGAAGTTTAGATATGCTGATATGTGTGAGATCCAGACAGAGTATTTCAGAAGACTTGATAGTGTTGAGAACTCAAACTGCAGATACATCTGGAAGGAGACCAAGTACTGCTCATAACCTTGAAGATGATACTTGCAACTTTTATTTTTCAACTGCCATTTGCAGATATTAAAATTATTTTATCCAGATTTTCTAAATTCTTAAATATAAGAATAGGAGAATCGGGGAGCTTTTGGACAGGTAGTTTCAGTTAAGAAATACACATTAAATATCTTCCACAGTTAGCGTATATTTCTCATCACCTTCAATCATTTATTTAATCATTTTTGTTATGACCTTCCTTTCTGCAGCATTCAATGAAGTGTAATCTAAAACTGAAAGTCAGGGAGAGCTAAGTTTGAATATAGACTATGCCAGCTTCCTTTATCTTTAAAAAGATAATCATTTTTCATAAATTATTTATTAAAGAGAAAAGGAAGATATGTGTAGTGAGTTTACAGTAGCTCACTTCAGTTTTAGTGGGAAATAGTAGCTACTAAGGCTTTATCTGTGAATATCACTCTGGATTGCTATTTTTTAACATCTTGGTATTTGTTGCTATGAAGCCTGTGAAGTGTCCTATTGATCTCCTTTAAGATAAAAGTTGGTAAGATCAAAGATACAAGCGGTAGGTACATTTCAGCACAGGTCTTTCTCTCATGTATGCACCATGGGGTCCCTTCACCAACTTCACATTTGTTGCTGCCAGAGAAGGAAAAGCACTACTGGAAAGGAGAAAAAAGGTGCAGGAGTGCAAAATTTTCCTCCTTCCTGCTGGAGCTCTGAATTAACAGTAGTAACATCAGTCTGGGTTCCAGGAAGGAATTGGGGAGGAGAAGACAAACTGACTGGTGCATAGCAAATGGATAGTCTATGCAAAAGGTCAGCTCAGTTTGATGCATACAACAGTAGCATCACAGATGTTCTATAGTCTTGTCATAAAACCTGCACCTTAATATTTTAATTGTTGTTTTTTAGCTTGTAACCCATGCTCTTTGTCTACCACCAGTAACAGGAATGACTTGTGCAGCTTTTTCCCCTGGTCAGTATTGCATCCATTTTGAAGGTGGTATATATTTAAACTAAAATGATAAAATAACAACTTAAAGGAAATTTGAGATTTATTGAGCATCAAAAATACATGCACAACAATTGGTTGGTGAAATACGATGCCAGAAACTTGAAGGCTGCTTTAAGTCTTAGTTGAATTTGACTTTGCATGACAATGCTACACAGGAAAATTATTTATTTATTTCTGTGTTATGGTCACTGGTGAGACACTGTACATTACAACTGCATAGTACTGTGCAGAAAGATATAGTCACAGCAGAGACATGGTATGTGAGAACACGAGGCACTAGAACCCTATTAACAACAGACGATTATAAACAAATGTATTCCCTGAGGCCATGAAGACAGTCAAGGATGAAAATGAGCAATAATTCTCTAGTTTGTTATGGCTGCTTAAAAAGAGATCCCAAGAGAAATCTATCCCTATTTCTTTAGCAATGACTTTAATCATTGCTTTTTGGTAAGACCCAGAGATTTGTCATGATTTTATGGGCTAAAGATGTTGATGGATCTGCAATCACGAAAGAACTTAACTACACAGGGATGCAGATAAGCAGGCACTTCTTTATTATGCAGCACTGGGGAACACAGAGGATATAGCACCATGGACATGGACTACTCCAAAAGCATATTTTGAATCAGTCCATATATTAACTCATTTTCCTTTATTTAATTCCAAAATGTGTGTTAATGCAATCAGTTCTGCCCTCTGCGCAGAAGTTGTACTTGGTAATACATTTGCTTTTATTACCATGTTTTCGGTTGTTACTGCATATCCTGTGTAGTGAGTTCCATTCAAAACAAAGCTGCTACCATCTGTGAACAGTTCCCATTCAGGGCTCTCAAGAGGATCATCCTTCAGGTCCTTTCTGCTGGAATATATATATGCGATGGTCACAATACAATCATGTTCTGGTTATTCTTCCTGTGAAGTTCTCAGAAACACTGCAGGATACAGAAGGTTAGTTGTTTTTAAAACCACATCATCTTATTCAGTGAGAATTACCTGGTATTTTATCATTCGGCTAGGGGATAATCAATGTCCTCCTTTTTGCTCCAAGACTGCAGTTACCATATGTGGGACATAGACTGTGATAGTCTTTCCCAAAATTAGCTTTCTTGCTTCTTGGAGCAGTGTGACTGTTGCAGTTACTGCTCATAGGCAAGAAGGCCATCCCTTGCTTACCGAGTCCAGTTGTTTGGAAAAATATCTCACCAATCTCTTCCAGTTTCTGTGTCAGAACTCCCAGGGCAAGGTGTTGCCTTTCATGGACAAATAACTGAAAGTTTTAGTTAGATCAGGTAATTCTAAAGAAGTTGTTAACATTAGAGCTTGCTTAGACTTTCAAAAGGCATTTCAAAAGGGTGACCCCATACAAAAGGACTAGATTTTTGGGCTTTATGTAACAGTTTGCCTATCAAGCCATAGTTCATTATTCAAAGATGACACTACCCAGCTATTTTCAGGAATGTTTTTAGTTCTTTGCACAGCTTGTGGTTCAGGAATGGCACAGATCGTTTCATTTTGGTTGGTTCCCAGCTTTCTTTCCACTCTTGAAATTTCAAAGCCCAATTATATTACAATTTGGCTTGCTATCTGAGCTTTCTTCTTGGACACCTTATGTTCATTAAGTCCCTAAAAGTTTAAAAGTTTAATTATTACCTGAACACAGGCTGACTTTTCTTCAGTGGCTATTCAAATGTTATCCACATACTGCAGGATCAGGTGATCCCCGAAGATTATCAGACCTTTTTCGTTTTGTTTTTTTAAATCCTTGGGGTAGTCATGTCCATGTTAGTTGTACCTTGTGCCCTGTCTGTGGGTTTTCCCACTCAAAAGCAAACTATTTATGGCTTTTCTGCTCCAGGGGTATACCAAAGAAAGCATCTTTTAAATCAAGCACTGTAAACCACTGGTATGTTTTTTTAAGAGCAGTTAACAATGTGTACGGATGTGCCACTGCTAGGTGGATGTACTCACCCATGGGCTTCCGTACAGGCAAAATAGGAGCATTACTGTGATTCACACTCCTCTAAGATTTATCTTCCTTTAACTCAACTTTCACAGGTTGGGCCAATTTAGATTTTGGTTTTTCCTTTTTTTTTTTTTTTGAATATTACTTTCCCATGGTGTGGGGATTACTGCATGATCCATCTCTGGGGGAACTTCTTGTAAATTTCCCCTGTCTTTGATTTAGGCATTTTTTTTTTAACAATTCTCCACCTTCAAAAACAATTTGTGCATTTAATTTAGATAAAAGATTTCTTCCCATTAAGGGCATCAGACATTCTGAAACATATAAGAATTCATATGTTATAATTTTGTTTCCAAACTTCTGATTCAGGGGTTGCAAAAATGGCCAGTTTTTTCTCTTTCCCTGTGGATCTGACAATATTTGCTGTTTTGGTTCCTATTGCTCCTCTACATGCATTTAAAACTGAATACCTTGCTCCCGTGTTTATATTGGCTTCTATTCTCTGGTTTTCCTTTCTCACTTTATCTGGGTCCTCCCTATAGGAGTCAGTTGATTATTTTTTTTCTCAGAGAATTAAATTGGAAAGTGAGAATGGCACTTTCATTCTGCCCAACCCCTTGCCTTAATGGGGTAATTATATGCTGTTTGACTTTGATTTTAAGGGGGTCCTTAAGGTGGTTATTAAATGAGTATGGCATTGAGATTTCTTGGACATCGATGAGGAGGGTTATGTGTCAGAGTCCTCATTTTCCACATTACTATTATTTGAGCAGGACTGGGAGTCTTCCCTGGAGCCAGCACCCTGGGATGTATCCCTGTCATGTGCTGTGTTCCTGTTCAGGTTCATGTTGAGGAGCAGGTAAGTGAGAGAGGGTATACATGTACAGGAACAGCAGGAATTGTTGGGGCACTTGGGACCACGTCTGATACAGGACCTGTATCAGTTTGCCCTCCCCTGTTAAGAGCGAAATGTTTAAGACACATTTTGGCTGCAGTACATGTGGAGCAACAGTTTTGAACCTTTTGTTTTTCCACTGTGAGTGACATTACCAGCTTTGTTCATTTAGATTCTTTCTGCCACACAGATTTTTCTCTTAAATAAAAGAACAGATCTATATATGGAACGTCATCTAACTTCAAATATATTTTCTGTGAGTTTCAATTAATTTTATGTGTTCTGGGCTTGACTTGTCAAAGATTATAACTGAGTGCTTCAAAATTAGCTAAAGGAGATTGGGCATTTCATATATGTAGGTATCCTCGAAAATCCCAGTCAGAAAAAATGATGTCAATATTAGTGAAACATCTTGCATGTGAAGAATTAATGTATGAAGTAGAAAGGTTGAAAATGGGAGGGAAAACCACTTTTCCAAAGATCAGTGTAGTCATTAGTATTTAAATGAGGTAATGCATTAATTATTAAAGTGGCCTTATAGTATGAAATTCATCATAAGGCTATCTGCTTATTGGTAAAGATGTCATGCAGTATTACTAAACCTGACCACGGTACACATTGTGATTCAACAGTGCCAGTGTGTATAGGAGGCCTGTATTTCACTTAGGACCCTTGACTTAGAGAGCTGAGTATTTCTCTGGGACAGGAGTAACAAAGCCTAAATGACTGATGATAGTCGTCTCCTAAACAGCAGCATATAGATGAGAAGGTTCAGGGCTTGGTTCTCTTATTCTTAAAGTATAGGACTAAATACATCAGTACCCCTTACATTAAATTACACTGCAATTAATATGCCAGATACCATTTTTCTAAATGGAATGTGTTCAGTGTGTAATTTAATGCTAACTGGTTTAGTTATTGTGATCTTTATCATAACAAGATGTAAAGTTATATACAATAAGTAACAGTGATAAAATTGGAGAATATCTGCATCTTGGACAAATACAGATTTTGTATGTTTAATTCCGTCATTTACGCCCCCTCTCCAAAATGTGGTAGAGAGCTGTTCTTAGGTAATGCATAGCTGATGGTTCTCAGAGACTTAACCTTATGATTATGGTGCAGAAAGACTTTTGCAAGCTGGTGGGAATCTACACAATGTGTGAAATAAGCCCTAACTTCCCCTTTAGATTTCAGCAGCTGTTATCAATCAGCAGTGTAATTTAATGCACATGTCAGAAAGATTCAGGAGTCATGGTCCCTTTGCCTAAAAGCTCCTAGAGAAGATTTCCCTTGTCTAAAGGACTCAGTCATATTTTTTATACCACATGTTGGCTGAAATGATGGTTATACAATATCTACTTTCTTCATTCAATGATTTTACTGATATGGAACTACGGAAATTCTGGAATAAAATGACAATAATTTATTTGTTTTTTCCAGAAAATCACAGCATTCACAGGTTTAAGTAGGTTTCTCTGACATTTTTCTTTCTCCTTATTTCTCTCCTTTCTCTTACTTTCTTCCTCTTTACCCTCTAGAACATTTCTATGTAATGTCTTTCCATTTTGGTGTCATAAGACCAAAGAAAGAAATCTCATCTGTGTTGTAATTTCAAAGTTGACTTCACGCTGTAATTTCCAAAGCTGTTAAAATATACATCCAGACAATATTTGAGATAAAATTTCCCCAAACTAAAGAAATTAAAAAAGACCTACCAAGTCAAACCCCAAAATGGTACTGGAATACATTTTATAAATTATGTGTTAGGTTCATTTATTTGATATTGTATGCAAAGATAAATATGCCAGAGGAGACATGGAAAATTTGAATGGAGATTTAATTACAACCTCAAGTGTAACAAATCCTAATAGCAAATAAGGACTAAGGTTTCCCAAAATTAAAGCCTAGGCATGATTCAAGCAAAGTCCTTGTTGTACCATGTAATTGCTTGTATTGAATAAAATATCTTGTATGCAGATCGATGATTTTCTTTAATAAAAGCCATGATCTGCAGTCATGAGCTTTACATAATACCTACAGGATTCTTGATAGTTTCCATGTAGCTCTGACAGTAATTATTAGATTTTTTTGTGGCCAACCCATGCCAACCTCACTGATCTCCTTGGTTATAGTACCTTATGTTTCACCACACAATCTATCCAGGATAAAGTCATCCAGGATTAATTACATCCCAGACTTTGTGTGTGAAGCAAGTTTTCCATTCAGCAAGTAGTATCCTCATAAAGTCTTTAGTAGAAAATACTTAGATTATGGACAGGGAAACGAGTCAAAACTCATAGCATGAGAAGCTGAATCTGAAAGCATATCAGTAATTATAGCTGCTTCTGTTTGCTTTTCCTCATACAAACTTTTGGTAAAGGCAGCATGGCCTCTTTAGTTTACTACTGTACTCAAACTCAAGATATTCCATCATGTCTCCTGGTCAATGTGTGTGGGGCAACGTTAGAAAAATTCTTTCCTCTTTCTAAGCCCTTTTGTCTATCTGAAAAGCAAAGGTAATGATGCTGTCATCCTTTGTGTGGAGCTTTTTGACCTGCTCGTTGAAAGAACTATGAAAGCATGAGGTATTATAAATTCCACTATTCTTCAAGGACTATATTTTCTTAGTTTAACCAAAGAAGTGACAGTAACTTCTATTTTTACTATTCTACCTTTTATATTTTATTGATTTTATTTACATTATCTTCTAATGTAGAGTTCTGGCAAATATCTTTACTGTTTTAATAGAAAAACTAAATGGAAGATTAAAATGCAGATGAGGTGAAGTGCCTGAAGAGAGCATACTCACTCAATAAACTAGCTTATTACTGTAATATTGTAGTCCGGTAACAGTATTTGAAAGTCTATTAGCATACATAAAAGCCTTGTTATCTCTTTGTTCAAAATAATTCTGAAATCTGTTTGGCAAAATAGTTGACCTTTGAAAGGTTAGGTGACCTGAGTGAAAATGGTTGGGTTTTATGATTTTCTACTTATTGACACCTTCTTGTTTGTTTTATTACACTTCTGGATGTACTCCTTCTTGATATACATAGCTAATATGTGCAGAATCCTCTTAAGGTCTTGGAATCAATTAATATATTGCAGTAGTTAGTTTCAAGAGTTTGTAAGTGAAATGTAAAAAATATTTCCTCTGAGTATGTAATTTTTGAGTTTATTGATTAGTTGCTCATTATTTTTGAAGGGAGATAATATAAATATGTTTTCTCTCTCATAATACTTTAATGTAAAGCAAAATGCATACTTTCCTGATGATGGTCCTCACATGGATCTAAATTAATGGTAGTAATGTTTCATGGAGTTTTATAATATTGTTCTCTAGAGAAATGTATATAGCAGCATACGTGGTTATTAAAGAATGCATGTTATATATGTTTTCATATATGTAATTAATATGCAGTATTTGTACTGCAGAGGAAGGAAAGGTCGACACCAACTGAAAGCAAGGGATGTAATTCTAGTGTAAGTACCATACTGGAGAGGTGAAAGGCCTCTCTGAGAATGAGGTTAACAGGAATAAAATGCAAAGGCAAATAGATACAAGAACCCTTTTATGTTACTTTCACTCAGTAGCCTACCTTGTAACTTTTTGGCTAATTTCTCATGTTGTAGAGCTTATGCAGAGATTTCCAATTCCAGATTTTGTGAACAAAACTCATAGCAAACCCTTATGAATTCAATTTAATTGTGTTAGGAGGAGAAATTAGTTACAAGTCACATCATAAGCCATTTCTGTTGTTAATTATCTATTCCATGGAGAATACATTTTTTCAGAAGTTTTCTGATAGGCCCTGGTCCCTGGCCAGCACTGTGCTGGCAGAGCTATGGGTCCTGGGCCCCATGGGTAGGAGGGAATCGTGAGGGGGATTTGGGAAGTGCCTGCTGCAAACTCATCCCTTTGACTCAGCCCATGTTGTTTGCCGGCTGGGTGTCACAGGGCTGCAATCCAGGGGTGAGTGCCTGTCCAGTGACTGGTGGCTTTGTATATCCAACTTCCTTGTTCAAGGGCAGTTGCTGTTGCTCTGCTTCCAAGGTTTTCTAACCAAGTATTTTTTTAATGTGTTCACATGCAGTTAGTGTAATGCTTTACCCCAGTAAATATTGAGGATTTTATTAGATTGTACAATTCAACAGCATTTAATAAAGTTTAGATTTTGAAAAGCTGGCCAAAGAGATAGAAGATCACAAGGAAAACACTATCTCTATGAAAGTAAAATTGAAAAAAACACATTAAATATATTTTAAATTTACTGTAAGGAACTTAAAATGTTTAGTTAACCAAAGTTCCAGAAATGTCTCACTGCAAGCTTTTTTTTATAAGCTAATATTCTTAATCTGCACTGAAGAGATATGGTACCAAACTCAATTATTATGTGTTTGATTTCATTGTCTTTGCAGTTGCAACAAGAACGGTCAGTGGAGTATAAATTGAGATGCAGTCACAGTAAAGAAGCATAAATTTATGCACTCTATTTTACCAGCTACGTGAATTCCAGAGGCAGCAAGCACAAACTGAAACACAGGAGGTTCTCTCTGAATGTTTTTACATTCTGGGGATAGCTGAGAGTCTCTATCCTTGAAGGTATTAAAAAGCCAGGCAGACATGGATGCTTGAGCAAGGGGTTGAACCATATGACCTCTAGAGGTCCTTTCCAACCTGTGGTTGTGATTCTGAAAAAAACTAGTAACTACTTATTACTCAGAGACCACCAGAAAATAAACTGAATTAAAATGCCTCCCATTTTCTGAGGACTCTGTCAGCTCCAGTGGACACACTTTTCTCTCACTTAGAAAATAAAGTGGGTTGACCAGCTTTCCATTATCTCAAGTTGAAGGAAGAATGAAGGAATAAAATTACAATTGGGTGAAGGGTTATCTCATCGGTTTTCCATCTTGGTATGCCCCAGGGGAACAAATTCTGGAAACAGACAGGGGAGAGAGAAGGCAGATTGACCAACAACAACCAGGTGACCTCTGTGATTGGTTTGGTTATAAATTTTCTCTTGAATTTTAGAAAAGAATTCTCTTAGATATCTTAGCCATTTCCTGGGGAAATGGACAATATTACTTTGCCACGTGAAGATAGCAAAAGATGGTTTAACCTGAAACTGATGGAGAGATTGCTGCTGATATTCATTTATAACTGAGACTCTTATAAAAACCTGAGACATAGTTGAGGTAAAGATAATCTGTAATTATATTAATTGGCAGAAATCCACTAACTCACTATTTATCATGTGATTCTTTCTTGTCATTCACATGCTTGTAAATCAGCTCAGAAATATAGGTAGGAACTGTGCCCAACAAGTACAATTTAATTACTGTAATACATCTTTTTTTGACACACACAAAAGTAAAATGGTCAGCAGGCCTTTACATTTCCTTTATTTAATAAAACTGTATATAAATGACACAATGAAAAATGCTTGCAGGCAAATTCTTTAGAGACTGGCAAAGGATGTTAGAATATGCTCTCAGGTGCACATTTGGATATCATTAGCTAGACACACATATGAAAGACACTGTATAAAACTGGAATCTTTTCCATCCTGCTTTACTTACATTATATGCCCCTCTATATTCATAGAATATAGATAGATAGTGTAAAGTTGTGTAAGGCTGCCAAGGAGACATTTTCCTATTAATAACATATAATTAGGATTCTAATGCCTCTGTACTCCAGTCTACAAGTATAATAAATCTTTCAAAATTAATGATATTTATTGTTGTTTACTGAGTATTCATCTGTAAAATCTGTATTTTTTGTAAAACTCACAGATAGTGCTGTACATCTGCATTTTCACACATGACAATAATAAGACAACATTGTGCTTGGCAAAATCGATGAAACTTACTGCGGTGAAGGTTTAAAAAAAGCATTTCTGCCTTCTCCATTAAGTGTGGCTTCTTGGGGACATACTCTTGCAAGATGCAATCCAAACATAGTCTTTCGGAGAGATCTGGGCTGTCCATGACTGCAGATGTAACTGGTTTCTTTTCATTACAGAAATCAGGTAGAGAACATACCATGCAGAGAAGCAGGCAGCATACATAAAAGCTTTCATTTCAGGTGTCTTAAACCCAAGCAGTAATTCTTGTAACTCTTGTGTATGCTCCTCCAAGCAACATTGTTTCTACACAATTTTGCAACTAAGCAGAGTGCCTTAAGTCGAAGGAGAATTTGACTGACTGATAAAAGTATTTAAGTCTTTGAACATCACATGTAGCAGCAAATTCTGCCAGTTCATGGAAATCAAATTGTTTGTATTTGTTGAAAAACTACAACTAAACAGAATTTTGTACATTTAAGAAAAAACATGTTTATCTACCCTATGAAATCAAGTACTGAAAAATGAGTAACCTACCAGTTTACCCAAGAAGAGTACCTGGCTTTACTTTATGGAGGCACTAACCCTTAAGATTCTTTAATTCTGTGAAATATGCGCCACTACCAAAGCATAACTCAAAACATAGATAACTAGTGGGGCCTGGCTTAGTCCAAGTAGCCTAAGCCATCTACTTTACCCACAGATTAATGAATGTGAAAAAGTTTTGATTTAGATATCAAGTTTTTGGATTTGACTTTTTCTCCTTTTTTCCAGCTCCAAGGAAACATTAAGATTTATTGTTAAATTGATGAACAGCTGCATATAAAGTTTAAACAAATTTGCTACATATTTTCTGCAAAAATATACAGACATACTGCATATGAGGCTAAAAACAACTTTTTTTTTTACATTGTTAGATTTTATATTATGAATATAAATATCTTTTAGTTTTCAGAAGTTGTATTTAGTTTTTTATACTGAATTGCTTTAAGATGAAAATGGAAATAAAATTAAAAACCATCAGCAAGCTACTATTTTAATAAAGATTAATGAAATATAATGATGAATATGCAACAAAAAAGAGTTATTGGAAAAATGTTTCTCACTGAAAAGATAGTGCTTTATTAAGCCATAAAGGTGTGCTTACTTTGTGTCATTAATTTTAAACTAGTAGAATTCATCTTCTCATACCTACCTCATAAATATGTTTTTAGTGGAGAAAACATGCTCTGAGTTGTGGTTATTTAACTTTAAAGTATTTCTTGACTAGGAATTAAGTACCTAAGCTAGGAAATAAAAATTCTAAACCTTCAAAAGTGCTATAAGTTCCTTTCAACAAATTCTGGTATTTTATAAGAAATACCTTTAATTTTACTAGTCTTTCATTAAAATACAGGCACTATTGTTAATACGCTTAATTATCATGGTGTGTTAGCTTTGTAGCTTAGACTGATATAAGGCTTGAGATAAGTTATTATGATGCCAACTAAGAATATAGTTATTATAATAACAATAACGTGAAAAAGAGAAAAATATTTAATTTAAAAATAACAGACATTTGTGGTGGGTTTGTTTTGTTTTGTTTGTGGGGGTATATATAGTGAACATCAGCAATCTGGAGCATATCTTCATTTTATTCTTGTTAGTTACCATGAGTGTTATCCATTAATGTTACAGAAATAATTTTAAATCAGAAATGTTCTGTTGTAAAAATGGCTAACAGCACTGCAGCCACTGGGCTATGGATGCCATTGAAGAGCAATTATGGTCACCAAATGCTTTCCTACAGTGACTGTGTTTCTTGCTGTGTGATTTGTATAATTTTCACAATGCTTTGATGTAGATACCTGCAAAAGGGCTATGCAATGCTGAAGTAGTTTTATATTTTGGTGATTGTATCTGTTTATCTGGTATATAGTTAACAGATTGCAGTACATCAGCCCAGGATGATGGAGTTATAACAATCCTGAAGTTATTGTCTCTAGTTTGTCATTTGAACTAGTTAATTTGTCAAGCTTTGACTTTGTTCTTTTGAAAGACCTTTTTTTCCCCTCAACCTCAGCAAGAGAACAACTACAATTGTGATATTCACTGCCTTTTTCTTTCAATAGAGACCATTCTTAGATTTTATTCTGTGCAAATGCATAGAATTGTGAGAACATTTATCATTTCCTCACATTCTTGTCTATTCTGTGTTTTCTCTCTGTTTTATGTTTTCTTATTTCCCTTCCCATTTTTCAGGGACAATATTGTTACCTAGAACAAGGGCAGTTTTAAATGATTGGAAACAACATGCTTTATTTGCTATAGCAGTTTATCAGTGCTCTATGGAGATTGTAGAAGAAATCCTAGCCTGAAAGCTACTCCACAGGCTTATATTTTGTCTGTAGTTTATTCCTATACCTAACTGTAGCAAGAACTATCATGTAAATAATGAAAGATGTTGAAATGCTTTTAAAGACTCACAGAGGATTATAAAAAAGTACTGTCACTTACTAATGACTATTTGAAACATCAGTTTCTATTGTTATTACCTATTCTGTTCATTTCCCATGCAAGCCTTTGGGTGTTAGACAAACTGTTCAGAGTTCCTTATAACCAGCAGATAGCCAACCACACTTCCACTTTTGCTCCTCCTTCTGAGTGCTTAGCTGACTTTGTTTCTGTATTCCTACTCTAGCAATACATAGCCAACAAGTGTGAAGTTCTTGGATAGGTTTTGTCAACGTACGTGTTTACCACACTGTTGCTAATTCAGTAGAGCTGGGCTGATGTACAGGTATGTTCTCTCATTGCTTAATGATGGTAATAAGGCATGTGGAAATCAAACTCAGACTTCAGAGATTTCTGTTAAGAAAGCTAGTACCAGTAGAAATACGATAAACTTAGTCTGATGATCAGGCTGTTGTCAGACTCTACCACTGTCATTGGCCCAGATGGTGCCCCAGGGCATGGCTTGAGCTTGGGCCACCCTCAGCTCCCAGCTCAGCCCCTGCTGTGGAGGAGGCTGCTCATACTGCTTCCTGCCACACTTAAGCAAAGCCTAAAACAAGCAAATATTTAGCACTATGAAAAGTAAAACCCACAACCTTTAGTTGCTACGTATCTGAGGTAGAAACTAAACCCAAGTTTTCCAGTCCCTGAGGTCTATAGAACAATGCATGTGAACTTCCTTGGATTAATTTTGAGGCTCACTCTTTGGTGCTTTGAAATCTGATTTAAGATTACAAGAAGTTATATTTGCAAAATAATAATTCATGTTACGAATACCTCCAAAAAGTAAGCAACTGTCACCATTATCCTAGTAAAAGAATATATTATCTTCTAATACATGACTAGAGGAAATGTCAGACTGCTATTTCTCTCCTTTCCAGGTCCTCTGGATTAAAAAGTTTGTCAAGCAAGAGAAAGAGATTCAAGATCAATTTATTTTGCTGCAGAATTTTACTCTTTGTTCAGAAATAGAGACTATTTTAGAGACAATTTTCATTCTACCTGTTGAAGTTATTGTACTTCAGTTTCATGTAATAATTGATTTCAGAGCAGGAATCTGGAGCTGCACATTCTGTTCTCCATCATAAGGTCTGGAGAATCAGACTTATTCCCAGGTGGACACTGACTTCACACCTTCAACAGTTAAAATACTAAAAAATAATAGCGGAAAGTGCCTACTTAGATCAGGAGAACATTCTGGGTGGTTGCCAGGGAAGTAAAAGCTGCTTGATTCCAATGAGCTGAAGAACTAACCTATTTCCCTTCACTTCCAGGTAAGTGTCAAAAGCAGTTTTGAGAAAGTGCAGCAACTTATCCTGTGTTTCATTTGCCCTTGGACAAATATTTTAGTCTTAGTCTGAAAATGCTTACCGGGGCTTCTATGCACAAGAGCATTTTTATTGAAAATGAAAACCACACTGTATTATTTCAGATCTGGAGGCAAAACTGGGTCCATGGGCTATTCAACCCCAAGATGCATGGAAATAAGTAAAGAAGAGAAATTTTAAGTGGCCAGGAACAATGAAGTTAAAAAGCGAAAATGTTCAAATTCTACATTTGTCTCAATATTTGTTTTTCAAATGAAAGTGCCTTATTTTTAGTTTGAAGAAGGAATCAAATATCCCTTTTCACTCTGTGGATCTGGGAACAAAGAAAGTTAATCTATGGCTTGCTTGACAGCAGAAACAGCCAATTGAAATTTTATGGATCACTGATAAATGCCAGCTTCAGCTTTTCCCAGAAGCTCAGGGAAATTAAACTGGGCTGTCAGGAGCACTGTAAGCTAGCTACATTTTTTCCACTTTCAGACATGAATCGATTGATTGGATGAAAAGGAAGGGTAACAGGATAATTTACTGTGCAATGAGATGATTTGCGATCTCTAAAATTGCTTTCTCAGTCCTCATCTTAGCAATGCTAATAGTGGGGCTGTTGTTTGCTTCCCACTCCTTTTGCCACACCTGTGATTTTCAGGTTACTGTTGTGTCTCCTACCCCTATCACCCCAAGCCAGCTCCTAGCAGCAGCAGGCTATGCCATCCAAGTCCCTCAGCCACTGCAACTACAAGCTGTCTTACTGCTTCCTCCCCTGCTCAGCATGCTTGTGCTGCTCCACCTCACCATCTCAGGTCTTAGCTGCTCTGGATAAACTTTGCAGCTGCCTATTCAGCAAGTATTTCTGCTGTCTAAGCAAAAAATTGTATGTTGTTCCTTGCTAACAAGGCACTCCTGAACCAGTCTTTCCAGGTCCCTTTTCCTAGATTCCTATCTTTTTACTTTGAGTAATTGCCTAAGCCACACTTTAACACTTTTGGTCACATTGTAAAAAATGTTTGCAATTGTGAAATATCCTCTAATTCTGATCTCAGCTCATTTGTTAATAAAAATACCTCTATTGAAAGATCATCTTAAAATATTCTAGCCCTGACCATTTGTATCTTTTTACAAGTCTTTCTGTAGATCAGAGGTTAGCTGAATATTGTTTATTTTCTCTAGGACGAGCTCACTTTTTAAAAGCCTTAGCACTGAATTTACATTGGTGGAGGAAGAGTAGCTATTTCAAATTGTTGGTCAATTTTCATGCTTGAGCTGTTCACCGAAAATGATTTTCAACGGCCTTCTTTTGTTTAGAAAATACACAAGATTTCTATCTTTTTACTACTGTTAAATTGTCTTAACACAGTTGTCTTTACAGCTTGCTTTCAGTGGTTTCATTATGTTCATCTACAATCAATGTTCATCAACCCATTAATTAAACGTATCTGCAAGGGTTTGCTTATTTTTGAGCCTAGGAATTAAAGAAGATTCTGAGGCTATTTCTGAACCAGATCTTCCATATGTAGTGGGGAAAAAAACCTCAAAAACTGGTATAGATAATCCTGATATGTTCCATAGGCAAACAGTTCATCTCCTTGAACTGTAACTGATAACAGAAAATTCAGTACTGTGTTGCTGAGTGCTTTTGAAAATTTGTGTTATGTACAAAAGTAATATTTCCTTCCCAATCTAGATAAGAATATACTGCTTTCAAAGCTTTTCTGTAGACAGAGTTAATATAACAAGATTTCTCTCTTATTTCTCTGCCTGTGTTTCTTCTCACTATGCCACTACTATCTCAAGAGATGCCTGAAATGATATTCAGGCTGGATAAGACAGAAGAAATGGGGGAAACAAAGAGCAACATAGTTTGCCTTAATGGAGATGAGCAGAGAATTTATTTTGAAATTGTAGTCTGAGGATTGAGTAAAGAATAAATTGAAGTTGTAAAAATTGCAGAGAACAATCAGCATATTCCATAAATAAGATCAAAACATTTGTACAGCAGTATACATCTTAAATATGAATGGTTAATTTCCTTTTTTTTTTTTTAAATTACCCCCACTAGATTTTGAAAAAAAATTAAAGTTAGATTTCTTTTCCAGTGCTGGAATAAAAACAGAATCTCCGACTTAGTCTATCCTCTGTAATATTTACTTATGCCCTCATGGATAGGAAAAGGAGATGGGAGATGTAAAGAAGTTAGTTTATTTATCTTTTTTAGTATCTCTGATTTTCATAAGGGGACCTCTTCTTTAAGGCAATGACATTAACTACTTGCATTTGAATAACTTGCTTCCACATTAAGTACTTTGTGGCAGTCCTGCAATATCAGATTCTGAAAATCCTGGCTGGTTAAGAGAGAGAAAAGTTAAAGCTTTGCCCATTTGTATTTGTAAACCACAAACAAACAGTATTTCCTATTCATTATTTAATCCATAGAATCTAACACAAAAGACCCAGAGTGAGGTCACTTAGGTGAGAGTGAGGCCTCCTTGGAATGCTGGTAAGTACATGGAAAGTCTGTTTTCAGAGGATCTTCTAGAAGAGTAAATCAAGAGAGCAAACAATAGAAAGGAGAGATTTGATGTGAGTTCTCTTGGTTTGCAGGGAAGGTCACTGAAAGAACTGAGAATAAAACACAACTATTTTGACTCACAAGTGGCTACTCTTACAACTGAAGTTATTTTTTGTAGGTACCTCAAAGATTCATTTTTATTGTTAGGGAAATAAGAGAGCCAAAACATTCCTAAGTAAAAAAAGGCAGATTAAAATAAAAACGCTAAAAAAGGTTTGGCTAGATTTGTGGAGGATTTGCCATACAATATAGCCAGGTTCTTTGAAGGGAATTGTATGAACTGAAAGAAGGCTTAAGTGTGAGGAAGTTGTGTAAGTTTGATGTGCTTTGACTCTTACATGAGGATAACTATAATCTATCAATATAAACAGATCTTTAAATATCTGGCAAATATAACTAACTTTCTGGTTTTCGTAATGTCAATGATTACCTCTTGTATATTAAGAACATGTCTTCAGACTGCTGAAATTAACATCTAATCTACTGAAGGGCCTAAAAATTTTGGTTCAAAAGTTCAATAATATTGAGTATATTGAAGAAGTGATTACTGAGAAAACATATGTGGAAAAAACACATTTGTAAGTTTTATTTTTGTTTCCTCTGCAATGGAAAGATCCCCTTTTGCCTTCACAGTAGGAATCTTTCTTGGTTGATTACCACTCAGGGTCTTGTACTGCTTTCACATTATTAACTCGCAATTATTTATTTTGCTGTTATAAAAATAATTGAAAACCAAGAAAAGTATAATTAGATTTTGATGTAATGAACTGAAACCTCTAGGTAACTTCAGCACCACTTATGTTCTCCCTACCATGCTCCCACTTTTCTAATCATACTGTCAATACTATGAACTGGTGTTATAGTGAACAGAATTAGTCTTCAGGTATTTTTCAGGAAACCACTCTGTTAGAATACAATAAGCATAAGTGATAAAATATTACTATGGGTGAGGAAACCCAGAAACAGTTGTAGACCATTTCAGCTACCTGAGTAATACACATCTAAAAATATAATGTGAAAGTTCTCTGAAGGGGTCAGGTTAATTGACATATTGATAGATATTCTGTCACATGTGTTTTATAGAAAATATTATATAATATTCCTGTTTTGGTAATGTGAAGACAGGGAAGAATGCATCCTCCCATTTCCAATAAGTTTTGATTAAGTCAGACCTTCAAAAAATATTGAAGTTTGGTTGTTAAATTGCTGAGTTTTCTAATGTTGATTATGGGATTATTCCCACATACAGTGTACATAAGGAGCACTCCTTGAAACTGCTGAGTCATTTCAGATTGAATAATAATTTAGGTGAATTACCTGGAAGTAGCTGAAATGGATATGTTCCTGGTTTTGGCAAGATTAAACTATAAAGAATTAAAATAAGTCAATTGCTAGTCGACTAACTTGATCTATAAATTTCTCTCTAGAGTATCTAATCAAAGCTCTGTGTGAGGGGTTGGGATGTATGTTTAGCAACTGATCTGCATCTTAGCTGGTGTTTGCCTTGTTACAGTGAAAGAATAATTGGAAATGTATGCACTGCATTAAATGTGTTGACTGAAGCTATAAATTGGAGGAGATTGTGTTTGGTATATAAATCTGGAGAATGCTGCCAGGCTTGGTCATAAATATCTAACCTTCTGAATTCTATGACAGATAATAAGAAACATGTAAATGAGTGATGAAATGTAGATTTCCAATTATTTTAACAACAATAAACTGCCTTTTTGGGATGTATTTATTACAATTTTTTCATCATTTCTATTTGAAAGAAGAGGATGGGGAATGTATAACTGGAGGGGATTCCTGGGTGAATGGAAAACTAATGTCTTCAAAAGTCCAGTGGGGAAAGGAAGACTTATGTTTGTCTTTTGCAGTAGGAATTAATTCACTCTTTTGTTGTTTTGTTTCTACTGATGTTTTGAAAAGAAGAAAGTTATTTTTTTAATATTCTGATAGAAGGAATTTATGAACCTGGTCTGTTTGTCACAGCACAATAAAATAATTTGGAATTATAAAGAATTATCATTCTAATGTTTCAAAAATGTATGGGAAGACTGAAATGAAGTAAGAGCATATTTCAAGGAGGATGCAAGGACACCTTTATCATGAGACTACCTAGTTTAATTTTCATGGGCTCTCTGGGAAACTATGTTTTGATGTTGCAGAAAACACAGCCACCTCTTAAAGGGGAAAAGAAATTTTCAATAATGAATTTGGACTATGTGAACATGTCCCAGTGTTAAGCTGTATCGCAATGTAGCATAAAAAAAAAAAATCTTGCTACACTTAAAATGTGAGACCTTATCGTCAAGAGACATGCTTCTTGCTTGAGATATTCTCCTTAAGGTTAGACCATTCTCTTTTTACTGTTTCTCTAAAATCCTGGGTTAATTAAGTGTCCCAGTGTCTGAATAAGCATATTTGATAAGTAAGTTCAGCGAGGGCCAGGAGCCTGAGGTCTTACTGAGTTTGCACCTACAAACAGAATGAACATGAGGACTCTGTGCACTGTTTTCATTCGGGTACTTTCAGAGAATGCTGAGGCTGTGCCACAAGGGCACATTCCTGTCTCATATTTAGCTTATTATCAATCAGGACTCCCAGGTCTCTCTCTGCAGAGCTGCTCTTCAGTAGTTCGACCCCCAGCCTGTCCTGGTGCGTGGGGTTGTTCCTCCCCAGATGCAGGACTGTGCACTTGTCCTTGTTGAACCTCATGAGGTTCCTCTCTGCCCAACTCTCAAGCCGGTCAAGATCCTGCTGGATGGCAGCACAGCCTTCTGGGGAATCAGCCAGTCCTCCCAGTTTGGTGTCATCAGCCAACTTGCTGAGGGTACACTCTGTCCCCTCATCCAGGTCATTGATGAAAATGTTGAACAAGACTGGCCTCAGAACCAATCCCTGTGGAACTCCACTGGCCACGGGCCTCCAACTCGATTCTGTGTCATTAATCACCACCCTCTGGGCTCTGTCATTCAGCCAGCTCTCGATCCACCTCACTGTCCACTCATCCAAGCCACAGTGCTTGAGCTTTCCGATGAGTATGTTATGGGAGACAGTGTCAAAAGCCTTGTTGAAGTCAAGGTAGATGATGTCCACTGCTCTCCCCTCATCTAGCCAGCCGGTTATGCACTCATAGAAGGATATCAGGTTGGTCAAACAGGATTTCCCCTTGGTGAAGCCATGTTGACTCCCCCTGATAACCATCTTATCCTTCATATGTTCAGTGATAACATTCAGGATGAGTTGTTCCATCACCTTTCCAGGGGTGGAGGTGAGGCTGACTGGACTGTAGTTTCCTGGGTCGTCATTCTTGCCCTTTTTGAAGACTGGTGTGACATTGGCCTTTCTCCAGTCCTCAGGCACTTCGCCTGTCCTCCATGATTGTTCAAAAATGATGGAGAGAGGCTTAGCAATAATATCAGCCAGCTCTCTCAGCACTCTAGGATGCATCCCATCAGGACCCATTGACCCATGAGCCTTAAGCTTGGCCAACAAGTCTTTAACCTCTTCCTCTACCACCCAGGGCAAGTCCTCTGCTGTCCTGGCCATCCCGTTATCCTTGCCGGACTGGACTTGCTGAGCATCAGCCTTGGCTGTAAAGACTGAAACAAAGAAGGTATTCAGTACTTTGGTCTTCTCTGCATCCTCAGACACCAGGGCACCCTCAGCGTTTAGCAGTGGGCCCACATTCCTCCTCGCCATCCTTCTGCTGCTGATGTACTTGAAAAATGCCTTATTACTGTCCTTAACATCCCTGACTAAATTCAATTCTAGAAGTGCTCTAGCCTTCCTAGTTGCACCCCTGCATGCCCTGGCAATGTTCCTATACTCTTCCCAAGAAGGCAGCCCCTGTTTCCACCTCTCATAGATGGCTGCTTTCTGCCTGAGTTGTCCCAGCACATCCTTGCTCATCCATGGAGGCCTCCTACCTCCTTTTCCTCCTTTCTTGTGCATTGGGACACACTGATCCTGGGCTTGGAGGAAGTGGTGCTTGAAGACTGACCATCTCTCATTGGCACTTGTGTCTTCTAGAATCATATCCCATGAGATCCATCCAAGTAGATCTTTGAAGAGGCCAAAGTCGGCTCACCTGAAATCCAGTGTCACGGTCCTGCTTTGTGTTCTGCCTCTCCACACAGGATTTTGAACTCTATCATCATGCATGCATTCAATATATCATCAATATACCATCAGCATGCATGGTTTTCAGCTTTAAGATGTCTCAGAATGTCTTTTCAAAACCTTCATGCTAAATAAGTCACATTAGTAAGAATGATCAACATCATACTTAATGACAACACTTAGTTGATTTCACTTGAAAACAGTTGTCAAATTTTATATTTATTATCTACAGATGATTTCCAAGTGTCCTCTGTTTTGAAGTGTAATTACTTTTCCCTTACTGATACTAAATTTGAACTTAATCTAAAGGACATGTTCTACTGTATTTAGAAGATAAAGACTTGTAACACTTAAGGCCTTGGAAAATAATACAGCAGCTTTTTTTTTTTTTTTTAATTTATAACTGTTTGCTAGATAGGACACCGGTATTTAGGAGATTTACAATGGAAGAACAAAAATTTAGTTCTTCCCTTAAGTGACAGAAATTGATGAATCAAGGTTTTCACTCTTGAATTAATGCTGTCGGTTTACCCATTCCATAAGACAGCTTACAAAACTAGTTTAAAAATATACATACTCTAGTCATTTTTCAGCTAGGGCTAAAGAAAACTACAACTGTTCCAAAAAGCGTAGCAAGTTACAGCATGGATTTAAAAGGTGAGATTCTCTCAGTCTAGCCATAACTAGCTTTCTGAAAAATTATTGTAGGAAATTATTTTCAAAGCTTTGCAAATATTGCACAAAATCCATGAATTTTATGCATCAGGCTTTTAAGTAGTTCCTCTGCAGTAGGACAAGTCAAAGAGGGCTTTGAACTTTGATCTGCCTAGACTTTTTTTTCCCTATGACACATTTCCAGAAACAATCAAAAGGCTTTAAAACTTAAAAATACCCCCACAATAAAAAGCTAGATTTTACTACATTATGCTAGAATAAACAGTTTTGCAAAATAATCTAAGCAACTAAGACAGCAATAGTAAAGTTCTATATGTCAGGCTTCCTTCTGTCTACCGTACACAGGGCCTTGCTTGTAATGACTTGAATTATGAAGTCCCCCTGGTGTTGTTACTCCTAAGGGTCCTTCATCTATTCCCAGTCCTTCAGCTGTCTGGCTGTCGCTCTCCCCTCAGATCTTGAGCTCTCAGCTCTCTGAAGCCTGTGTCCTGTTCCCTCCTAGTTTCCAACAAATTCTCCTGCAACATACACAACTGCTTCCCAGTCTCCCAGTAAGATCCCCTGGCCCAGCTACTCCAAAGTCACCCAACATACAGACTATGACTAAATTCCATCCCTGTGAAGAATCACAGTGACCTACAAAAAAGCTCTCCAAGTACAGTCTTTGCTGGAAATTCTCATAGGGTGAGATTCAGGACTTTATCCATATCGCTGAATGTTTTAAGTATGAAAGTCTATCCTTCACAGGCACAGGTGTTAAAACCACAGTTAATTACCTAGAGACAGAGGAAATTGCTTAGCTCTCAGGGGGAAGAAATCCTTATTTTCCTCCCCAGTATCTCCAAGGGAATTGAATACTTCCAGTATGTATTGACCTCAATGAGACTTCCCTTCATTTACTCAGAGATAATTAAGTCATCTTCTTTAGGTATGTAACATCTGACTGTAGATACTGAGGTGCTGGTATTTTGATCAGATAATTTAATTAAAGTGCCTCAAAGCACATAAGTAAGTATTAAAGAATTTCAGCTTTCATGAATTTTGTAGCTACCTACCACCCATACATAGCCTGTGGATAGATACGTTCGGCCTGAACTAATTCTGCTTTAAAACCTACCTCTCTCTACTGTGTTAGCTTACAGTTCAATGAATTCATACATAAAACAGAGATAAAACTGTTCATTTTTGCAGATGCAAAAGTGTGAAGGTATGGGACTTATAGGTCTGGCCCAGGCAGGTGTCCTAACAGGAGGTGAAATGGGGTCCCCAGTCTCATGGATAGACTGGAGGTTGCAGGTAAGGCTGCTTAGGGTCTTAAATGCTTAAAAGTTGGTGTATTTATTTTCCACCAGAGAGTTTTTATAACGAATATTTTTGGGTTTCCTGTTCACAAAACTATTTTTCTTAACTCATAATTTCTTATCTTTGTTTAAGGGGAAAAACGAGTAGATGCTAAAGTTAAAAAAATTGTTCCTAAGCATACTGCATCTTTATCATTCACAGAATGATAGAAACCTCATTGTTTCCATTAAAAAAAAAAATAATCACAAAACCCAGCAACTAACACAGAAATTAAGTTTGTCACAGCAGTTATAATATAATGACCCAATATAATAAATTTCAGATGCTACACAAAGCAGTTCTGGTCATTAGAGTCGTTTATCATAGCTTTAATTGCCTTTTTTAATTTAGGTCATCAGTGTATCTATCCACTTTTTTCTCAGTTGATCTGCTTTTACTGAAAATAGATGGCTCAGAGTTGATGTTGGACTTTGTTCACCATCTGAATGGATCAGTTGCTCTGTGCATGCCTGAGTCACTGCAGACACCTGCCTGCCCCTCAGCAGGAATTTCCAAATTACATGAAAAAGATACACCAAGAAATCAAAAGTTGATGAGACTTTTGGTTAGCCTGACAACTATTTTTGAGCTTTCTTTTCTGTTAGTTTCTGTTCAATCAGGGTTAGTGTTGTACAGCTGGTGAATAATGATTCATTTATGAATAATAACTTTGTTATTCTTCACAACTGTTAGTAAAAAGCCACTTGAGCTTTGAAAATATTGCTGTTTCCCTTTCCTCTGTTGTAATAAAATATTCAACTGACCCAATATGCAATTTAAAAAGAAGGAGGGTCTTTGGTAAGTAGTTGAAATCAAAACGGCATTTGGTTTACAATGTAATTACTAGATGAGAGAAGGGTTATCTAACCATTTTCCTAAGAGATACTCTTGTAACTTATGTAGTCATTTTAATTAAGTGTATTGCCAAACAAAGAAGAAAAGAATAAGCAGCAAGTTAAAAGGCGAGTTTGTAATCAGTAAAACCGTGACAGCATAGCCTCTGTATATATGATATTGAAAATATTGCACAAGAATGATGAGCTATTTTAAATCTCCTATGTTCTGTATTGTCTCTGTATCTTTATTTTATCTGCTTTTGAACATGGTGGGTATTCACTCCTATAATAACAACTATAAGCAAGAAAAGAGACCAACTGTCAAGACCATGTCACCTTTTTTAGCTTATTTGGGATTTTTAAAAGAGTAATTCAGAGTTTCTATCTATTTTGCATGAACTACAGATACTACCTAGTGGTGTTCCTGTACAGAAATCCCTACTCTAGGTGAACTGCAGGTACATCTCATAGAATCATCAGAGTTGGAAAAGATCTTTAAGATCATCGAGTCCAACCACTACTCTCCCACTGCCAGGCCCATCACCAAACTAAAACATACCTTCAGCACCTCATCTACGCATCTTTTGCATATATCTAGGGAAGATGACTCCATCATCTCCCCAGATAGCTCGTTCCAATGTGTAATAACACTCAGTGAAAAAGTTCTTCTTAATGTCCAATATAAACTTCCCTGAGTGCGGTTCAAACCCATCTCCTTTTGGCATAAATAAATTCTGCATTTTTAAAGAATGGACACCAGAAATCGGAGTGTCTTAAAAAATGAGGAATCTTAAAAATATATCAGAGATATATTTTAAAATATATATATATATTTAAAAAAAAATAGTATCAAAATATTTAGAGTCACTTTTGAGGTAAATGTAATTACCTCAAAAGGTAATTTCAGCCAAAATAGAGAATCAGGCATAAAAATCTCTTTTCGGTATTCAGAACCAGGGTAATTTTGGCATGTATTTTAACTGGAAAAAAACACCCAAAACCCCAAACATATGCTATAAGATTGTGCTCTAAGGCACATCTACAACTGAGTAAAAGTGTTCATAGTACTGTGTCATAACAGCTGACATAATAAAGGACAGAAGCTCAGCATCACCCAAATCAGCACATCTAGTTCAACCCCTTGCTAAAGTAGTTCCACCTGGATCAGGTCACACAGGAATGTGTCCAGGCAAGTTTTGAAAACCTCCAGAGAAGAACCTTCTGCTCTCCCTGGTCAGCCTGTATCAGAGCTGCCTCATAGGAAAGATTTTCCTGTGTTCAAGTGGAACTTTTTGTATTCCAGCTTATGTCTATTACCCCTTGTTCTTTCACTGGACATTGTATTAAAAAAGTGTCACCTCAGTCTCCTGACATCCACCCGTGTGTCAATGAGGTTCCCACTTAGTCTTCTCTTTTCTGGGCTAAACAGCCCCAAGTCTAGCAACCTTTACTCATAAGATGTTCCAATACTTTGATCATCTTGGTGGCCCTACGCTAGACTCTCTCCATAAATTCACTCTCTCTGGAGCTGGGGAGCCCAAAACTGGACACAGTACTCCAGATAAGGCCTCATCTGGGCAGAGTAGAGGAGGAGGAGAATCTCCCTCAACCTTGTGGCCACACTCTTCTTAATACACCCCAGAATGCCATTGGCTTTCTTTGCCTAAAAAGAAAGATGACTTAACTTTCCTCCACTGAACTCTTCCATATCCAGCAGCATTCACTGAAGAATTTGGGTATTCAAATATTTGGAAAGATCAATTCACATGCTCTGCAACCTCGAAGTATAGATTTCAGAGCTCAAATTCTGAAAATCTTCTTGATGCCGGCATGAACATACATTGAAGATTTTGAGATAAAAGGAACTTTTTTGAAAGTGGCTGTAATATGTCTATGTAATAAAGGTGATTCTTCCCTAGGATATGTTTAAGAGGGGTCCACTACCCACCTCTCCCTCATTCATATATGATTTTAAGTTTCAGTTACTTCTCTTTAGGAGGAGCCATGTTGCTGTGTGTAGAAACAGAAGCAAGAAGAGGTAAGTTTACTAGCAAATTCCATAAAACTTGTGGAATATGTAAGAGGAGAAAAGCAGACTGTCATTACAAAGATGTGGTCCTTGAGATTGACATTAAGTGTTTATGAAATGTCATCTATTTTAATGACTTTACTGAATCCCTAGCCAGTGCTGCTCCTGCCAGGACATCCATTCTGGCTGGTGCATTGAATAAGAAATGCAGCTGCTGTACATATCCCAAGATCAGTCATGCTTTCATAAACCAAAATGATTTTTTGACAAGATGGATCCTAATTTAGCCATTTTTTTAATATTAAAATTGGAAATTATGCAAATGAATTTGGTATACTACAGCTATACTTGAGGGCTGGTTTTTTTCTGCCTCTGTTAATTGATGAAATCTCACAGCAAAAGGCCTCTCTTAGTGACACATATATCTAGTGGATGCTCATAAGGGGTGATCTTATACCTAAGAATAAAATCACTCATGTTCAACAGAAATGTTCATTAAGCAAACTTAAATTTGTTCTATTGTCTGAAACTTGACTGTCCCCACTGGACTGTGATAAATGCTGCTCATTACTTAGATTAAGCTTTCAGCTTTGGGAAGAGCTGTTACTACATTGTAAAATATTTCACATTATTAGGCAAAGAGGGGATAGTCATGTAGACAAATGGTAGTTTTAATCAGCTGGAAACGTCTAGATGTACTACATGCTGCCAGGCTTGTAATAGTTTACAAATAACGCTGAGCATTTAATTGTTTTCATGGGAGGAAAACATTGTCCCTGAGCTGGTTCCCTTGTTAGCTGAGAAAGATCCTTAGATTGCATTATGTCCTTCTGTCCTCTTCGGTGAGGCCATTTCCCAAGCCATGTTTGCTGTGCTGAACCCAAAGTGAAATAATCTACTCTCCATTGTAGATCAGGTAATACTGCTCCAGCCTGCGATCTCTTAATTGGGTGATTAATATGAGAAATGGAGGCTATAACTTTAAATTTTATTACATGGAACAATACAGCATACAAATTCCCTGCTATGTTGTATATATAAAAGAATAATTAAAACAAAAGCCTGCTTATAGTTTTACACACATAAATACTGAAAAAATACTCTAAAATAGCATCTTTGTACAGTTTTCCTTTGTTATGCTTTAATTGTTAAGAGTACTTAGTGAGCTGACTTTAGAACTCATAAGTGTTACACAGAAAGAAAACACCTAGGAAAACAGGAAGAAAAGCAATGATTTTGCTGAGAGATTTATACTCTACTCTTTGAGTTAAAATTGAAAAGTGAGAGAAAAAATATAGGAATAATGCAGCAGAATTATAATACCTGTTGGTATTATAGGAAAGGAAATGAACTCTATTCCATCTGAAACCAGGCTGCACCCTCAGCAGAAAAAAAAAAAACCCAACAAAAAAGGGATCTGAATATTTCACATTTAGGAAGTGTGTTTTGGTCCAACAAGAGTCAGCAGTTTAGAATAAGTGGCATTACAAGGTCAGTACAGTTGCATGCATATTTACTTCAAAATTAGAATGAAAAAAATTACTGAAGCAAACAGCTCATGGTGGAAGAATGTTCTTTTTTCTCTATACATACTGAAGTTTGGCATTTGTTGTTTTGGCTTTATTTTCTTTACACTTAAAAAAAAAAAGACCTGGGGAATATTGTGAATCTAATGCTGTTGTAAGTGGTATCTTCATGTTCTTCTTAGTTTACAGGTGTATTATTTTATGTGGCTATCTGGATCCTCAATCAGTAGATTTTGTACAAGTTTATTAATTTGTGTTGGTGGTTTCTAGCCTTATTAGTATTCATTCTGAACAGAGGCACTGGCTCTTTTTTAACTCCCATTGCCTGATAATTCATTATAATTTGGCTCCGAATCACTTTGGCATAAGGAACCGGAGTTCTCTTTGTTGTACCTTTGCTGAAATCAGTACATTAAGCACAGAGTAAGCTTGGTCAAAAACACTATCATGTATTAAAAAATAAAGTAAGTCTTTCCATATTATTAAGCAACCAGAAAGCTAGACTAGATTGTGATGTTTTTCATTGCAAAGAGATAAATTCAGTATTTCTGGAAAGTTTTGGATGTGTAAGTACAGAGAACATATCTGAGCACATAAAAGCTCTCTGACAGGAATGTAATTGTTTCTCAGATATAGCAGCTTAACACTAGATGAGCTGCCTTTTCTGTTATATTTTAAAATTGAGATGAAAAACTCTTAAAAGATTATTTTTCACAGAATGAAGTGTGTTATGGTTCATTGTGTGCTGAGGCATGAAGTTATTAAGCACGAATCTCTGTCAAGTAAGAGTGGTAATTTTTTACAGGTACCACTTTATTTTAAAAATTAAATCACGACCCATGTCTAAGAGATATAACCATTATGGTCTCAGCATGTAATGGAGATCCACCACAATGTTATTGAACACTGAGTGTGTCTCTGGAATCATGTGCTAAGTGTAGTAAAACTGGATGTAATTTTAGTTTTATTTGCTCTATAAACTGGATCCCTCAATTTGAAGACTAAATAAATCCTTTGCAAACTAGATATGAGTCTATTAACCATCAATTAGTATCTTCTTCAAAAAAAAGAGGGTTATCTATGGTTGAACGTTGTCTATGTTTGTTTGATTAATCTAGAACAAAAGTAATCTAGTTTGTGTATAGGTATTGTATTATATATCAAGCATCACAAATGAACTACACAGGTATGTGTGGTAGTTTAGCCCAGCTATAAATGAAGCACCACAACAGCCTCTCGCTCGGTGCCTCCCATCCACTTCCACCCTTGTAAGGATGGCAGAGATCCCAGCAAAATGGGCGGAAAAAGATAAGTAAGGATTGTTGTGGATTGATACAAATTCAGGGAGGGCTCACTGCCAATTATGGTTCCCGGCAAAACAGACTCCAGTACTCGACTAGAAAGTAGGAAAGTTTATTCTACTATTGTAGTGGTTTAGCCCTGTCTGAACAATAACCAAATCACACTCACCCCTCCCCACCTCAGCAGGATGGGGAGGAGAATCAAGGGAGAGTTCTAGAACTTTGTGTATTGGGATAAGGACAATTTAACAGAACACAACAAGCAGTAGGCAGTTAAGAGTTCCGGCCAAGGGACCCAGCAAGGGAGCGCGGCCCGGTGTCCCTGCTCCCTGCCCGCAGCCCGATGCTCAGCCGGACGGCAGCTGCAGCTCCCGCACTTGCTGCAGTGCCACGGTGCCCCTGCCGCTGCCTGGAGAGCTCAACGTGATGTCACACGGGATGGCACAGCCTGGCCACGCCCCCTGGCGGCGGCTGGAAGAGTTAACCCTATCCTGGCCAAACCCTGGACAACTACCTACTAGAAAAAGAACAGAATAAAAAGTAAAAAGAGAGTAAGATGATTGAGAAAATTACAACCAGCACTTTAAGATCTCCCTCCCCCATCCCTCTTTTCTTCCTGGGCCCAGCTCACTGCTCCCGGTATCTCTACCTCCTCCCCCCTCAATGGCACAGAAGGGCAGGGAATGGGGGATGTGGTCGGTCTCTCACAGATGGTCTCTGCCACTTCTCTCTTCTCAGAGGAGTACAACTCCTCGCATTCTTCCCCTGTTCCAATACAGGGTCCCTTACACAGGACACAGTCCTTAATGAATATCTCTGATGTAGGTTCTTCCCACTAGCTATGGCTTCTGGTGATACAGGATCCCTTACACAGGACACAGTCCTTAATGAATATCTCTGATGTAGGTTCTTCCCAGTAGCTATGGCTTCTGCTGATACAGGGTCCCTTACATAGGACACAGTCCTTAATGAATATCTCTGGTGTGAGTTCTTCCCCACAGTTACAGCTTCTGTGACTATGGGGTCCCTCATACGGGACACAGCCTCCTCTGGGCATAGTCATTGCCCCTGGCATGAGGTCTTTAACAAAGATAATCACTGTCCCTGATGCAGGGTCTTTACTGAAATGCTGAGAAATTACTGCTTCACCAGTCCTTTCTGCAGAATGCAGGGGAGTCTCTGCTCCAGCACACCTCTTTTTCTGTTCCCTCACTGGCCTTGGAGTCCACATGGTTGCTTCTCTCTCTTCCAACTCCTTGCACCTCCACCAGCTGGAAAAGCAGAAGGGGATAGAAGAAGGAAGAAGCCTCATCTTCCATCTTTCTCTTAAAAAGTGATCGTAGAGGTGTCTAATTGGCTCAGCCCCAGAAG
Organism: Colius striatus; assembly: GCF_028858725.1. Taxonomy (NCBI): domain Eukaryota; kingdom Metazoa; phylum Chordata; class Aves; order Coliiformes; family Coliidae; genus Colius; species Colius striatus. The sequence continues at coordinate 24,748,986 of NC_084762.1, forward strand.
TGGGTCTGGCTCAGAGCTTGGGAGAGTTTCGAGCCATCTTTACAGCCCCTTCCCCATTACCAGAAACAGCTGTCATGTCAAAACAATTGTTGTTCCTCATTTGAGGTGTAGTACCTGTTCATGAATGCAATACTTAACTGCAGTTATGGATTCAGACATGCCGTAAAGCACGTTACATTGAACCTTCCTTTAGCATGATTGAGTTTTAATGGCTTAGCAAGTTTCCTGCCTTCAGCTAACCTTTGCTATCCATTAGTTGGGTTCATGTTTTGCCTGTCAAATTGAGAGATAATGCAGTTTGGTTTCAGATTTGAGGTAAGTCATTTTATCTCACATTTAGCTCTTACATTGAAGATTAAGCTAAATTGAAGAGGGCTAAAAGCATGCGAGCAGATGGCTACTTCAACTTGGCGGCCTAACCCGTTAAGATCATGATAACTTGCTTGTGCCTGAGCCAGAAGTGCTCTCTCTATTAGTTCTACTGCTGTTCAAAAAAAAAAAAACCAAAAAAAAACCCAACCAAAAACCAGGATGGGGAATTGTAACAGCAGGTAGGACAGTGGTGTGGCAGCACTTTGCAGATAAATAGTATAATGGGACTTTTCAGAAAAGGCTTCTTTCTTTGTAGAGACCTCCAAGGTGACCTCAATAATACAATTGCACTACAGTTTACAATTACAATACAGTTACAATAATAATGCTACTTTTCTAGAATATCCTGTCAAAGAAGTATATAAAAATATTATGTGAGAGCAAGTGGTTTAAAAGCCTTGAAGGAATGGGACTGGTGAGCCTAGGAATGATAGAACTGAAGAACATTGATAGTTTTCATTCAGCTGGATATCAGGGCTGCCAATTTCTGTAACAGCAGTAAGCTTGAAAAATATGCACTTACTTGCCTGAACCTCAGGATACATTTTTATCATTAATAACCATATTACCTAGCCAAGAGTATTCTGCCAACATTTACTGAATTTGAAAGGCCAACTCAAGGTGTTTCTCTTCTAATAAAGGAAAAATGAAAATATCCTTAACTAGCTGACCTACCTGAAGAGGTTATTTGAAAATTTGTCCTTTTGTCCCCTTTTATTTATTTTTTACTCCTTACTGCATAAGAATAAAACAAATAAGATGAAAAACTCAAAATTTGATGTCTGAAAATGTTATATGTTGTTTTGAAGGTGAAATCCAGTGCTTCTTATTTGTTTGTCTCTTTGACTGTGTCTCATTCCCTATGAGATGCTGAATTTACAAGAGAGATATTCCAGGTAAGAAGCCTACTATGTGAATGAAAACAAGATCACAGATATCTTTGTGTCTTTAATGGGGTCTCTTTTTTTTTGGTTGTTTTTTGTTGCCTTTGTGTTTTTGTTTTTGACAGTCAGCCTTTCTGTGGTTAGAGTTCACGGTGAAAGACAACTGAAGGTAAGTGACATTTTTAGAAACCCTAGCTCAACTTTAGTATCTTGTTTACAGATATTAAAGGCATCTAATAGCTAGACCAGGGGTTCAATGTGTCTCTCTAATCTTTACCTGTAATTGGGATCAGAACCAGCTTGGTAATTTTGAATAAGTTGATATCTTTCTGATATTTAGAAAACTGACAAATAAAAATCCCATGACATTACATTATTATTTTTTTAAATTAATATTAACTGAAGCAATTTGAAGTACTGAGATAAAAGGTGGTAGAGTGCCAAGTGTTTCCTATAAACCTAATCAATTTTAGAAGGTAATGCTTGCTGTGGATGAAATTAAAGAACTTTGAGATTACCTTTTATGTAATGAAATATTCCAAGTGCAAGTGAGAAGAAGTTTCTGCTTTCCATAAAAGCTGCTATGCAGTCATCATGCATTGAAAGTATCTGCCAGGATTGCTTCAAAATGAATAGGATTAAAACATATAATTTAAAGGAAAGACACGAAATAAGGTACATTAGGAAATTTATAAATTCCAGTCATATCTATGCTTCCGAGAGACCCAAGAATGGGAAGGAAATCAATTTCTTTACACAAAATAAGCATCCTCGCAAATGATAGTGTATGAACTACAGTAGTATAAAAGTGTTGTATTCCTTTCTCCACCCTCTCTCCTTGAGTTTCATAACAGGCTAGCTTTTGGGGATGTGATAGAACACCTGCAAGCACTTATAAACCTATGAGAATGTCAATGATGTGTACAATGGTTTTAGTTAACACTCAAGAAAATTTGATAGTAATGTTTGTTTTGGAAGTAATGAATTGCTTCATGTAAAGGTAATGTGAAGGATGGTTGTAAAGGTTACACTTAGTAGCATATATTTGCCACTGTGGTTTATTTCCATGTTTATAGTCTTCATTATCTATTATGTGTCTTCCAAAAAACATTCTGCTATGTTGCTGGTAGAAGCTTTGGGGATATTTCAGGCATTTTCATGATTCTTTTTTGACACTGCAATGCATAAAGAAATTGATATTATACTGAAGAAATACAGCAGTTTCAAAGGATCCTGAAGTAATCAATGTCAACCACAAGTATGAAATAAGTGAGGTCAGTAATCCATTCAGCAATACTGAGAAACTGGTCAAATGACTTCTGAAAACTAAGAACAGGCACTATGAAAAATACTAATCACTGTACAGATGTGAGGTCCTTCATTTGCAAAAAAAAAAAATAAAAATTACTACCAATGATTAAACAGCTAATTGTAAATAGCCTCAAATATCAGTCAATTGATTGCATCCTCCTGGAAGAGGTAAAAGTATCTTTACATGAGTCATTTCTATTTACTTTTACTTTGGGCCTTTCTAGTAAGAGCATATATCCTGCCACATGACATATCAAAGAAGTAATACCTTGATTTGTATTTCTGTTTCCCAGATAACATATATATGGAGACAAGGTTATTGCTTTCCTATTGAAAATGCTTAAAAAGGTAGAATGAATTACTTACTGTAGAGTACTAAAGGTGGAGCAGTTGACTTGTGTTGATGATAGAGATGCCCTTGGCATGGGCATTTGCCCTTGGCATTTTGACTTATCTTCCTAAATCTTCCTTCCCTGGAAATGTTCAAGGGCATGTTCAATGGGGCTTTGAGTAACCAGGTTTAGTGGAATGTGTCTCTGCTCATGACATGGAGATTGGAAATAAATAATCTTTAAGGTTCTTCTAACCCAAATCATTCCATGATTCTGAATTAAGCTTTATTTTTTAGGAAACTTAAGCTGAAAATTCTCATGGAGTCTTTGACACCATGTTTTCTTTGTGTTATCTACTAGTTGTACTGAGCCCAACAATTATGTTAAATGGCTATTGGCTGGAAAAGGGTGCCTTTGATTTTAGAGTCCATATGTCTGTGTACACACACCTATAGAAGTTATATCAATCTGTAATAATGCTGTATTCTTTCTTCCAGATCCAAATAAAACATGATCAATATATAACCAAATTATGCTACATGGTCAATATATAACTTAGGTTAAGTATCTTTTGCTGAACTACTTTACTGGAGAATTATGTGATTGAGAAATAAACAATTCAGATGTGATCTCAGCTATCAGTTTAAATTCTGAATAGATTATTTGAAATTGGAATTATTTAAATGTGATCAGGTATCCAAGGAAGGAGAATCATTAAGAACAATTTATTGGTGGTTTGAAGCCATGAATAATTCAGGACCTACATATCTTTAAATGACATGTCATGAACTAGATTGCTGCAAATTACAGGAGTATGAGAATGATGTAATATCACATAAATTTGATATTCATCTACAAAGGTTGGTTGTTTGTCAAGCTGTTTGTGGGTTTACAGCTGACCTTTAGAAACTTGAGGATGAATCAAACTAATAGCCTGAACAAGGAAAGTCTTTCAACGAGTGAGCATAATAAATGTCCCCACTTCGAGAGGGAGGCAAGTATAATGTATAAAACTAAAGACAAGCTTTAATAGACACACAGAACATAGGGAATTAATTCTGAATATAGAAAGATTAATTACAGCTATGGTCACATTGAGGGTTGAAGATATATGAATGTATTTGAGGATTCAAGATTCCATACCCTACTGTTAACTGTATTGTTGAAAGAAATCATCCTGAAAGTTATCTTTGTGAAGCAGGGAACTTGGAACTTCAGTCACTTTACCTTTCAAAACCTTGTCTTAGTTGTGATAATTAGCCTGCAATGTAGGGAACCACTAATTTGTGTGTTTCTGATTAAAACATGACTGGGGGGAAGTGAAGAACTGATTACAAAAAAGTAGTGATAACTGTGAATATTTGACAGTTGTTTTTTTAGGACATTGGGAATGAGGATAAAATGTAGGTTGTGAGATCCTTAGGACAAGGATACTATTCACTTTGTTCAGTGCAAAGCCAACATAAACCAAGGCTGGCTTATGACTGGAGCCCTTTGACTAGGAAACACTTATCTTGAAGCTGATTTCTGGACTTCTCCTCATGTTGAGGCATTTCTGTTCTTATAATATCAGCTTAAGGTGATAGATTGCTTACTGTGGTTTGTAACCTCAATAAACACACTTATAACTCTTAACGTTTCCATTTGGCAGAACACAGTGGTAGAATTTTAAGTATCTATACAGTTTTTAAGACAATATGGCAAAAGAAATTTTATTCCTCTAAGGAATAATAAGCATTTAAAGAAACTCTAGCCAAACTCAGACATTTAATAAGATTATTAATAAGTGAAAAACAATTGGCAGCTTAGAAGCTAGTCTTCCACTTTTAGTGCAAATCATAAAATTTCTTTCTTTATAGCTGCCAACTGAAGAACACATACTGTGTGTGCTGGTTAGAAATGGTAATGTTTCCTGAACAAATTGCTTGCTTTTCTGCTGAATGGATGACTTGTCATGACAACAAAAAGTCAAAAGTAGCTGCATATATGATTTTGTGTACAGGGAGATTTGTTTCAAATATCAACATGAAAGCTGAATTTAGGCTTAACATTATATTACTAGCTGGTGCAGTATCACACTTAATCCATCTGCATCTGAACTACAGGTTGCATTTAGTGTTGTGCTTTGCTAAAATCATTGTGTTAAATCAAAACTCAGTTTTTCAGTGAGGTACATCCAGCCAAACACCAAAGATGTTTGAACTGGAAATATAAACCAAAGTTCTTATGAAATTTGAAGCTGGGCAGAAACTCTGGCTGTGAGATCTGAACTGTTTGAGCATTTTGAGCAAACATTTTGAGTGAAGTTCTGTCTCTGCATTACAGAGGGCTTTTATCCTGTTCAGAATTGAACTGGGTTTGGTAGCATTTATGAACTTAGTATTTTTCAGCAAATATATAATGAAACCAACTGAGCATCTAGCAAATTGAAAGGACTTGTAGAGTGCAGGTGAAGCTCTAGGTAGCATGTGTGACTCTGCCTGCCTCCCCCATAGGTACATATATTTGTATGGTTTATTGTTGCTTAAATGGCTGTCAAATTATAAGAAATGCTGAATTTAATGTCTAGCTATAATGTTGCAAAGGGGATTTTCCTGTCACCATGGATATTAGCTTACCACACAAGACAGTTTAGCAACTCTAATGCTTTAATTTTATACTGTCTGTCATGCAGTATGTGACTACATGAATCTTTCTGTAAACTGAATGTGGTAAAGGATTTGTTCACTTAAGATGGAAATTCACAGAAACCACTTCGTACTGTGCTTATAGCTTGTATAGTACAACAAGCTTAGAAGGGCAGTGTTATGTAATGAATTATTACTCTGCATGCATCACCTTGCAATGGTAAAAGCAGCATAAGAAACTGAGTTCACTGAACATACATGTAAGACACAACTTGTACTTTGAAGAGAATGGCAAAATAAATTGTTCTAAGAGGGAAATATTTGTATAAATAGATTTGATTTTGTCACCTAATTTGTACTGACTCTGCTCTGAAATCTGTTCTTGTTTCTGTAGTGAGACTTGGGATGGTCAAGGATGTTTAGGTGTAACACTAACATTTGTGCTTAGCTTCCCTTTCCATCTTGAAGAGCTGGTCTGCCAAAAGTACTGAAGGGGTTAGAACGAGCACAGCTATCAGCTGCTCAGGTTATCCAAGAAGGCTCTTATGGCTTGTACAAGGTATATAAGATACAGGGTAAAATGTATAGATTATGCTAACAGAAGAGTGATATTTACTACACTGTCATTTGTCTTTACATAAAGTAAAAAGTACTTTAGCTTTTCTACTGGAGTGTAGGGATACTTATAAATGCTCTGTGTATGGACACAATGCATCTTGTGCTGAAGAAGTCAATGGATCTTAGCATACTAAATGTCTCCAGTGGAAACAATGTGGCTTTTAAAAAGGTTGCACAATGTTCCAATCAGTTATTTCTTTCTGTTTGTAAACCAGCACTCTTTATCTTTTTTATTTCCTTAATTATTGCTTCATCTTCATTTTAAAAACCTTAGTTCAAAACCTTATTCTTTCATCACTCGTGTGCTACAATTTAATATCATAAGAAGGAAGCACAATAAAAATTTGTACTAAACAATAAATCAGAACAAGTTTACTATGTCTTTTCTGTCCTCTGTTAATTAGGCTTTACCAACCATTTTGGAGGCTATGTGTTAATATTTTGTTGTAGAGGTTAAATACTTCAGAAAAGATTAAATTTCACTCTTAGTATCCGAAAGTACTGAGTTGTCTGAAGTAGTGAGAGAAATATGCTTAAACAGTTACTTCTATATCAAACTTCCTCAAGTCCTAACTGAATATTTAAGTTTTGAAGAGCTTGTAACAGCAGGGAAGCAATGCCTTTAAAGTACTAATGACAAATGTTCTTAACTTTCAGATGAATGACAATGTTCTTGTTTGGGATAGCATCCTAAAATAGCTTTCCTGGGTAATACTAATGATAATCAATCATTATGTTACTATCCTTCATGTATAAGCTGAAAGATTTCGAAGTGCTGTTGAGCTTCTAACTGTGGAAGTAATGAAAGGGAAGGCTAGCATTTGTTCAAATACCTAGCCAAACCTGATTCACATTTTAGTAACAGGCTGTCTAAGCCTTCTTGCTTAAAAAAAACCCTCCACATGCTATGCTGCTAGCAAAAGCCATGAATTCAGAGTCTTAAACCTGAAGGTTCTAGGTAGCAGCACTCAGTGATGGGAGAATGCGAGAAGATGCTGGTGGAGATATTGGAAGCAGCTGTATAGTACACAGAGCTAGGTAGGAGATCTACAGCTGTCTCAGTGTCAAATTTTGTCTTGGAAATGAACAGCTGGGTGGCAGCCAGACTATTGAAATTCAACTGGACCTCACTGTACCTAAAAAAGATTGTATCCCTCTAATTTTACACGTATATATATTTTACCATTTTGGGTAGACTTTAAACAATTGGAAAGGCTTAAAGAGCTTATTTGAAACTGCTGGGAAATATTTTAAAGGAATTTCTAAATTTGGTACTTGTGTAATAAAACCATGTGACTTGGCAGATAATTTTTTTGGTCATTTTGATTATTCCCCTATACCCAGTTGCAAATGGACTTCCACTCTCACTCCTCTCTCCCCATCTTTCCTATCCTTTTGTGTATCTGTGTTTTCAAAAAGGATAGAAACACTCTGTCCTATCAAACCCAAAATTCATAGGTGATTATTGTCTCTGGCAGTGTTCCCACTGAAGAGTGTGGGTTGTAGATGAGTGTGTGTAAGTGCTTATTTTGTGAACACAATCAATTGTTCTTGTAATTTCCAGCATTTTGTCTTATGAACATTAGATTCTGACATTCACTGTGTTACCTCTAAGATAACCTTCCAGAAGTTTTAAATGCCTTATTTTCATGACTTCTTTTGTTTTAAACCTCAATTGCTTCATCTACAGTCCTTTCTCACTATATTCTTTTTTATAATAGGTATAGAAATCACTTATTTAAAGGCTGTAGGGTGCACAGTGACATTAGTAATTATCAAGGAAATGTTCCTAGTGACTAAAGAGATGAAAGAACAAATACATTTGAGCTGTTGGAGCTTTTATTACTCTTATTTTTTTTTTTTTGTGGTAGTCCATTGAGACTAAGAATTTAGATTTGGAGAAAAACAGTTAAAAAAATATGTACATAAAGGCAATAAGTCATAATTTGACTCAGCCTTGCCTTCCAAGATAGATGAATCCATATTTTGGGAGTTCAGATCCCATATGTAAGCAAGCATTCGCAGTGAATGACTTGGTCATAGTGCAGTTTCTTGATCAATATGCCTGTATGTATACTATGAAATAGCATTGTAAAAAAAATAATTCTAAGATTCTGATTGGAACCATATAATGCATAAGGTTTTAATTTTTTTTTTTAAAAAAAAGAACATGTAGAGCTTTTTTGAAGTAGTCCTGTGTTTCTTTAATGTCTTTCTAATGTCTTAGGAATAAATTTTCAATTTATGTTACCACAGTGCTTTTTTAAAGTCTTCATTCTGAGATTATAGAGGCTTCACTTTAAGTATATCCTCTAGCAATAAAGCACTGTAAGAAACATTTCAACTCACAATGAGTATCAGTTATTCCAGAAAACAACTCACTGAGCTCCTGAAGGATACCAAAGCTGGCTTGTATTAAAGATGTGTTCAGGGCACATGGCTACTCTGCTATGTTATTCTAATGTTAGTGTTAAGTTCCAAAGTAAATAATGTCATTATGTTTCTGTGTGTATTAATCAGGGCATTGAGCTGTGTCTAGCTTAGAGAATTTGACTTTATGACTTCCATTCATCTTCTATTTATTGTGCAATGTCTCATACAAAGATGATTGATAAAGAAGTGTGAACTCAACTGAGTAAGAGTTATAGAGTGACCACACTTTGAAAAATGTGTACAGTGTTACTTGTTAATAACAAATATGCTTAAAGAATGGTTTGTCGCTCTGGATGACTGATGACTTTTCTCAGTTGGTGCTGTGAGAATGTTTACTACAGCTACAAGATATGAATGTCTTGACTGAACTGCAGATTGTATTGAGATTGTAAGAAGGCAAAGGTTTTTGTTATTTGTTTTATATATTGACTCTCAGTTTTAGAGGTGGGAAAAAAAAAAAAAAACTTGTAGATTATCACCTCATGTCAGTCAAAGGAAAAAGTGTCTCCATAGACATTGTGTGCTACCTTTAAATAACTAAGCTATACCTCTTTTTTCCATCAGAAAGGTCTTTCAAAGACATAATATCCTGTAAATCATGATTGAATCCCCTTCTCTGAGGATTTGTTGCTCACAAGCAAGCTGGAACTTCAATAAACCTTTTGAAAATAGTTTCTGATAGCATGCAGAAAAAAAATTAAGTATGAATGTATTCACTCTGACAGTATGGGGCTTTTATTTCTACTGCTTCCACCTGCCTCACTAAGAGGCCCTATGGCAAAGTATCAGAGGGATCAGTTCAGCTCTGTGGGTGCTGTAGGTACTGTGTTTTGTGCTGGATCACTTCCACTAAGGTGTTTATCTGTTTGACTTTATTAAATTCCTGTATTTTCTTTTTTATGTAAGAAAACACTTCAATTTAATAAGAAAATATTTCTAATAGTTCTTTTATATTGCAGCAGCTTTTATTTTAATATAGTTTATAGAATATAGATTGTGTGTATACCAAATTGCATCAGACCATCGTAAGAGGCTGTGTTTTGAAAATCATGTAAAGTCATGTAAATGTACACATGAACTTGTGTACATTTGTTTACATAGTATCACAGTTCTTCTAAATATTACACTTGCATGCACTGTAACATTTTGCAGTAACTAAAATTGCTGCAAGGCTTGGAATGGATCCATAATTTGAAATCCAATGTATGTATTTAATATTCTAAAATAGATAGTTCATCTTCAAGCAACTACCTACTTGCTTCTTTATCTTTTAAAATTCTTTATTACTGATCCATGTTTTTGTAGCCACTCGTGTTTAAAAAGTATATATACTAACTGGGAGTTTAAATATTTGTTTACTATTTCATCTAATCCTTAAAGTTTTTATTTAAATTGTTCTACTTAGTAGGTTACAGTGTTCTATTAGTAAGACACGCAACTGATGAGCTTTTGCTGGTGGATATTTCTGTTCATTTTAAGATTCTTCATGGTGTGAATGAAACATCAGTCTTCAATGTTAAATCTCAGCTTCTTGCTTCACTTTGAGTTCTCTAAGCTAATTGGTTTATGGAGTCTAAAATATATGTTTGATAACATTATTTTCTTGAATTGGTCATGAGTTTCTACTTTCTTTTGCAGTGCTCAAGAATTTCTGCAGATGTCTGGAAGTATTAAAACTCTGAAGTTTAATAGGAATCATAAAACTGAGAGGAGCAAAGCCCTTATTAAAATAAAGCCAAACCAAGACTCTCTCCCAGACTTCTTGGCAATAAAGTATTATTAGAAAGCATTAATTTGTCTTTCGGCAACAGACAAAACTATAAGTTTATGTTTGTCCTGTTTGTTTCTAATGGATTGTTGAAATATGCAAAATAGATTTTGGGTGTAAGAGTATATTGTGAAGAACTATGAAAGGATATAAACACTCAAAATACACAATTTGAACAAGTCAAGAAGAACACATACTATTTTTTATTAAATGCTGTTATTTGACTTCATAAAAGGACATTGAAGTTTTGCAATTATTTGACTTCTTATTCTTTCTAGCAGCTTTGAAACCTTCCCCTGTGTTACGCCTTTTGCATACCAGTTTCGTAGTTGCTACTATTACAGTTCTAAATGTCTTCTGAACATCTTGGTTTAGATATTAATGTTCATAGGTTTAATGTTATTTTTGAAGAAAATATTTATTTGTTAAAAATCTGTGAATCTTGACCATGTGTATGAAAATGTCTATGAACAAGGAGATTTGTGAGTAAAAGCAAGAAATCAATATATATAGGTACATTGTAAAATAAAGACTATGATTTTTGTTGTACTCTACATTCTGTGGAAAAATGAGTGCAGTAAAAGAAACTCTGAGGTTTCTAAGCCTGAGAGAGTCTTATACTATGCTCAGTGACCTTGTAGCTACAAAGTGATAATAAACTGTTTTGCTAAGGTTGTTGACTCTGGTAAAATGAGCTCTTTATATGAGATTGCTCTTCAGATGTATATTCTGTGTGAGGGTCTCAAACATGACCACATCAAGAGTTTGCTAAGACAGAGACAAGACTTCAGCTGTTTCTCCCCATTCTAAAGATGTATTACTTGTTTCATGAAGAAATTTGACTAATACGATCATTCTTCAAAAACTACATTTGCTCAATTAAAACAACTTATTTTGTTCTTCTCCACAGTCTTTACATTGTTTAAATATTTGCTTATGTAATTTTTAATGAATTTAATTTCATATAGATGATCTGCATTGCTCCTAAACCTTTTTTTAAAGTAAAGAAATATTTATTGATTTTTATTTCTCTAGATGGTTACCATCTCCCACTGTGTTCACTAATTTTTATTGTGACTAACTTGGGGAATTTTCCAAAACAATGTCAGAATAGTCAATAATGGATTTCATTTGACCCCGGCAACTTTGAAAACATTTTAAAGAACTCTCCAACATGTCCTTCTACTATGTTACCCAGATTTTATCCCTCTGTCCCTATAGTATTGGGTTAACCTCTTATTGTAGTTACCTGTTTAATGAAAGCTGGCACTGGTGAGGCTGCATCTTGAATACCGTGTTCAGTTTTGCATCCCTCACTACAAGAAAGACATGGAGATGCTGGAGCATGTCCAGAGTTTTTGAGGGGTCAAGACAACAAGTCTGATGAGAGGAGCAACTGAGGAAGCTGGGGTATTTTGTCTGGAAAAAAGGAGTCTCAGGGGAGACATTCTTGCTCTCTTCAACTACTTTAAAGAAGGTTGTAGTGAAATGGGTGCTGTTCTCTCAAGTAACAAGTGATAGGACAGACAAGAGAAAATAGCCTCAAGTTGTGCCAGGGAAAGTTTAGGTTGGCTGTTAGGAAAAAATTTCTTCATGAAAAGATTGTTAAACATTGGAATAGGTTTCCCAGGTAAGTGATTGGGCCACCATCCCTACATGTATTTAAAAAAACATGTAGATGTGGTGCTTAGGTACATGGTTTAGTGGTGGACCTGGCAGTGCCAGATTAATGGCTGGACTTGATGATCTTAAGGGTATTTTCCAACCTAAATACTATGTCCATTTTTGGGGATTCCAGTTCAAGGAAGACAAGGAACTTCTGTAGAGAGTCCAACAGAGGAATACAAAGATGATGAGGGATCTGGAACATCTCTTATGTGGAAAGGATGTGAGACCTGGAGCTGTTTAGCCTGAAGAAGACTAAGTGATGATCTTATCAACACTTATAAGTACTTAAAGGATGGATGTTGAGAGGATCAGGTGAGTCTTTTTTTCTGCAATGCCCACTAACAGGACAAGGGATAATGGGCATAAGCTGGTACACAGGAAGTTCCACTTGAACATAAGGAGAAACTTCTTTATTGTGAGGGTGAGGGAGCACTGAAATGGGCTGCCCAGAGAGGTTGTGAAATCTCCTTCTCTGGAAGTTTTCAAAACCTGCCTGGATGCATTCCTGCATAACCTAATTGAGGCGAACCTGCTTCAACACAGGCACTGGACTAGATGATCTCTAGAGGTCTCTTCTAACCCCTACTATACTGTAATTCTGTGATAAGAATGCTAACCTTTGGCCTTCTTAGTTCTGCATCAGTTTATACTCAGTGAAAATTCACAGTATATGGATGTAGAAATTACCTAAAATTACTTTGGGTTGAAAACAGAAGGCTAATCTTCAGGCAGTAGTAGCTTTTAAAGAAACTTTGCTTAAAACTGCAGACACATTCTATGGGACAAAATTTTTATTTGAGTTTTTCCTCCCCTCTTTTCTCACAAGCAAGTTAATGGGGTAGTACCTGGTGGAGCTGCAAACACTGAGTTCCTGTCAACCAGAAGAATGTTACCTGTCACTAAGTGCTGAAGTGCAACCCTGGTTCTACCAAGGCTTGCTTTCCTGCAGGAGGTGAATGGTTGCAGAAGTGCAACATGAAGTGAGAGTTCATTCTGAGCTGCTGTCCTGCAATGCAGGGCAGATATATTGTATAATATTGTCTAATGTCACTAGCAGTGTGTGTCTTGAGCTGTGATAAGAGAAAAACAGGATATGTAGAAAGTAGCCTCTGATATCAGAGCTATATATGGATCTTTACTTTTTGATAAAAGTAAACTTTTCAGATTTAAAAATTTAATACTGATTACCTTTCACAAGTCCCAGAAGAATAGACAAATGAGCCTTTTGCTGATATGCCACTAATAACTTCCCAGTTTTGTCTATTGCAGCTGACTTGCTTTTTTTTTTTTTTTTTGCATTGATAATGAAGGTTAAGCTGAATTCTGATTAATTCTCCCATTACTCAATGTATTCTCAAGATAATTTTGAGAGTTACAGAAATGTTCAAGTGATACCTTAAATATTCTTATTAGTACTATTTAGAAATGAGACATTTTGAGAAGACAATCACAGAATCTGGATTTGAAATTAAAAAATGAAATCTACTTATTAGCTGAAGCACAAACACAGAATGCAAATAAGAATCTGCATGTAGTCTTGACCTTTACTGCATAAAGTGATCTTAATTTAAGACCTTAATCTTTTGCCACTTTTTCTTGTTGAGGAAAACTTTCTTTAACTTGAGACAATTTAGAATTCAACAAAGATCAAATCTGAATTAGTTACCCATTTTTGTCACTAACTGTGTTGTGTAGTTGTGATTGTCTGTTAATGTTTTACAACATTGCCATATCTAACCTTTTAAATGGAAATACAACCGGCATGGGAAGACTTGCAAATGCCACAATCAAGAAATATGAGTATAATTAAAACAGTATTTTCTTACTACAGACATATCTTATTTATGCATTTCACTTTCACTGTCAGTATGGAAATGAACAGAGAAACATATATTCATAAAGTATTGTGTGGTCATATGATAAGATTTTTTTGTATCTCTTTTCTCACAGGCTTTTTTTTTTTGAGAGTTACAGTGCCTTACACCCAAAAACTAATAAAGCAAATTATTCTGGTTTGGTTTTTAAACATTGTGGTGGTTTGACCCTGGCTGGGTGCCGGATGCCCACCAAGTCATACTATCACTCCCTCTCCTAAATGGGACAGGGGAGAGAGAAATATGAGACGTTTGTGTGTTGAAATAAGGACAGGGAGATCACTCAGCAATTAGTGTCAATGGGAAAACAAGACTCAACTTTATTAATAAACCATCAGAACAGGGAGATGAGAAAAAAACCTGAATCTTAAAACACCTCCCCTCACCCCTTCCTATTCCCAAGACTCTCCTTCTTTCCACCTCTTGCGGTGAAGGGAATGGTGGATGGGTGTTGCGATCAGTTCATTACATCCAGACTTTGCTGCTGCTTCTTCTCAGGAAGAGGCCTTCTCACACTTCCCACTGCTACACTGTAAGGTCTTCTGAAACTTCTGTTCTGGTTTAGCAAGGAGCAGCTTTTGGCTTAGTAACAGGGGGAGCGGGTTGCAGTGAAGACCCGGTAAAGAGTTTGCGGACTCTCCCCTGGCTCCTGGGTTCACACCCACCTCCGGCCCGGCTGGGCCAATCTGGCGCCTCTGCGATCACTATTTAGGGGACGGGAATTTGGAATGCAAGTCAGGAGGTGTAAGAGTGATACAAGATGGAGGCGACCACGCGGACCCTTCAGCCAGAGAAGGAGGAAGGAAGGAGAAGCAATAGACCAGAGACTCCTCTGCAAGCCGTGGCGAGAATGCAGCTGTGCCCAATGCAACCTATGGAGATCCATGGCAGGACTGAGAGTTACCAGCAGCTCCATGTGAGTGAGCCCGGACGGGTGAGGGACTGTGTGGGGAGACGGCCGTGGCCCAGGCCGTGTTGGAGAGCCTGCACGCCGCAGAGCAGCCCCACACGAGAGGCAGAGAGGAGCTGCAGCCTTTGGGATAAGTGCGCGTCGGAGCAGCCCGTGCAGGGCTGCCATGTGTGTGAGTTACCCCACGGACTTGCAGGGAGGACTGGTGTGGAGTTCACCCGTCCTGAGGAGGGACAAACGGCAGAAGCTATCCGGAACAGACTAACTGAAACCCCCACTGCCTGCTCCCCGAACTGTTCAGGGGGGGAGAAGGTAAAAACACCAGGATCAGGGCTCTGAGCCCGGGAAGAGGGGAGGTGTGGCAAGAAGGTGTTCTTAAAAAGGCTGGTTGGACTCTTCATTGATGTGTTACTCTGTGTTGTTTCATTTTGGTTATGTTTTGGGTTTTTGGGGGTATGTTTTAGTTGATGTTGCATTAAATTATTTTTCTGTTTTCTTCCCCAAACCGAGTGGCCTGGTCTGTTTTGTCCTGAACCTTAAGCGGCAATTAAACTCTCCCTGCCCTTGAGCAATTCTCAGCCACTTCGGTACTCGAGGCTAATCGTGGTCTTTGTTCCCTGATGGGTCTAAACCAGGACAACTTCTCCAATGTGGGTCCTTCCCATGGGCTACAGTTCCTCACAAACTCCTCCAGCATGGGGCTTTCCATGGAGGCAGCTCCTCACACCCTGCCTCAACGTGGGTCATCCACCAGGAGAACAGTCCTTCAGGTACTGACTGTTCCAGCCTGAGCCCCTCACAGGATCACAAGTCCTGACAGCAAACCTACCCTGGCATGGGCTCCTCTCTTCCCAGGAACTTGCTCTAACATGGTCCTTCCACAGGTCATAGCCTCCTTCGGGCATCCACCTGCTCCAGGTGGGGTCCTCCATGGGCTGTGAGAGAATCTCTACTTCCTGGTGGCCTCCATGGACTTCAGGGGCACAGCTGCCTCACCATGGGTCACAGGGGAGTCTTTCTTCCAGGGCCTAAGCACCTTCCTCCCCCTCCTTCTCCACAGATCTTTTTGTCTACACAGATGTTTTCACATTCTCATACCCTGTTGCTGCTGCAGTTTAGCAACTGTGCAACAGCTTCTTACCCTTCTGAAATATGTTGTTCACAGAGGTGTTACCTCAGTCACTAATTGGCCAGGCTTTGGTCAGCTGCAGGGTTCATCTTAGAATTAACTGCCAATGGTCTTTTCAGCTACAGGGGAAACTTCTGGCAGTTCTTTGTTTAAAGAAGACACCCTGTAGCACCCCTGTTACCAAGAAATCTGGCCCAGGCAAAACCACTACAAGCATCAACACAGCACTGCATTTCCTACTGGTTGTTATAAATATGATGCTTTTGTTTGGACCAATTATTCCCTGATGGAAAATATTACTCAGTGGAAAATGGCGCAACTATTAATCTATCCATAAACTATAATGCTATCAGTCTTCTATTTCAGACATGCTTTTGAATGTCAGTCTGAACTGTCCAATGAACTATCCTTTGCTGTTGATTGAGGTCTGTTTTTCCATCTGAAGGAACATAAAGCTGATCTGATTTTTTTTTTTGTTGTTTGGGGCTGTTTTAGGTTCCTAGAAGCTGGACTTCCTCAGTTCTGCAGTGAAGTTTTAGTTTCCTAAAAGGAATACAGTTCTCTGCACCTGCACTTTTATTTCCAATATGAAATAGTTAGGTGTCTAATGTGCTTTCATGTGCTTTTTGTGTCTTTCACCCATGCCCTTCCCACCCTCCATTTGTAGACTGCTTTGCATTTTAATTTTGAAACTTTTTAAAGCAAACAGTCTTCTCTTGTGGATGACATATCAGTCCTATAAAGCTCTTTGATGAAAAACATTGACAGTAGTCTTTGCTATGTTTCCAAATGATAGCTTTAAAACCTGTAATTTTAAACCACCTGCAGTTAGAGTAAATACCAGCTTCACAGTCTCATCTACTGCTAGATTTTACTTTCATGTACATGTTTTGATGCACTTTTCTTTCTTTTCCATAGAAGTGGCACAAGTTTCTGTCAGGACTTCCTGCTTAATTGGCTTTGCTACAATTAAATACCAAATACAAGATTATGGCTGTTTGCTTTGTCTTTTTCTCTAGTGTCAACTTTTGTGACGGGCACTCCTGAGACAGGCTGACCCCAAAGAGAAGTATATTTTGAAATCTAATTTGAACACAAGACCTGAGGACTTTTAACTGAAAGAAAAGTAATCTGTATTAAGCAATGAAGAAGTCATCTTTTGTTACTTATTTAGACCTGAAATGGCATCTATAACTTTTGAATTGTACCTGTGTAGCCCAGATTGACAGATTTCTTTCCTGGAAATTTTCTTTTCTTATGAAGTAGGTGTTATAAATTCAGCACATAAGTGTGTTAGTATGAGGAAATGTGGACTGCTAAAAGACAGAAATCTGCCTCTTTTTGCCCCTGTGCTTATAACTAAGTATGATCTGCTTTTATAGGTCAAAATTCTAGTATAAACTTTTATGTTACCATTCATGTCAGGACAAGGAGGTGATGGTTTTGAACCCTAAGATGATCTTCTAGGGCTGGTTCCAATTCAGGTAACAGTCATCGGGAGATGCAGAATACTCATGGAAGAGGCTGTGAGATCAACTTGGAGGAGGAGGAGCTGCTGCAAGGAAAAGAGTCTTTAAAGGAGGAAAACAACTTAGAGTTTGCTGATTCTATAAACAGATGAAGGCAAAATTAAGGTGTCCAATCTAACCAGGCACAATCTTGGATCAGACAAATTATAGTTGATATAACACAGCATTCATATTGCCCTGATCAGGGAATTTTGCTTCTGAAAGAAACCAACCCTAAACCAGAAACCAACACAGAAACTAAACCTGCCTCATTTCAAATGCACTATAGTCTTCCTACTGCTCAAAAAACTGTGAGGGAAACAGCATTACCTTTTGTGCAGTAAAATCAATGATTTTTTTATTATAACAAGAATATTTTGCTGAAAAATTATTTCTTCAAAATTTCACATTCATGAAATCCATAGCACTTTTTCTTTAGAAAAAGATGTACTGCTCTGATATTTAATTATATTTCAAGCTGTATTATGTTTTGTGCATATTTACTTGCAGACACATCTAGGTGTATTTGTGAGCATCTGTAACTAAAGGAAGTGCTAATCGTCTTTGTAAGAAGCTAACAAGACTGTATTTTATGTAACCAAATAACTGCATATTTGCTCATGCTCCTGCAAAAAGTAGAGATTTCATTATTTTTATGCCCATGCTTCGAGAAATTACCTTCTTCCAGCTTATTTCTGTAGAGGATGCTGGGGAAAGCTGTTTCTTTGCTTTTCTGTTAACAAAGTGGTGGGACAAACACCTATGTTACAAGGGTGTGAACAAAGTGAGGACTGTTAGCCTTGGTTGCTGTCTGTGGGAATGCTCCCTAGCCTGAGTCCCTGCAGGGTCCCGGGAGGTGCTCCTGGGCTGCTCAGTACCTGCTGACAGAAGGAAGCCAGCAAAGAAATCTCTACAACCAGGGAGCTACAAAAATATAAAGCAATTGCTAAGAGGTATATATTGTTTTGTTTGTTTTTAAATGTGGTTAGTCATTTTTTGAAGGAAGATATTTTCTGATTATAGTACAAGGTGAAAGATTTTTATTTACAATTCAAATGGCAGAGGCACATATTCATAAACATGCTGTATGGCATATATTGACTGCTTGAAACTGAGCGAAAAGCTTGATACTGAGGTGCTTTTCTGCTTTAAGAACAAAGACATATGAAATTAATATCCCAATTAAATATCTCAATATTTAATTAGTTAGTAATGATTAAGCAGAGTCAGAAAGATAAGAACTATCTTCTGAAAGATTAAGAAAAATAAGTTTCTTGATGAGCATTTTAAGTTTAAAGGCTTACTAAGAATTAAATAATTTTTAAGGACCTATTTAAAAATATCAGAAGACTACATTTGCAAAAATGAATTTCAATGATTAAAACCTGGTCGAAATAATAATATTGAAGGAAAAAGTTTAGAATACTCTCCATAAAACCAATGAATTACAACTTTGTCAGTTTATATATGGCCAAATATCCATGCGCTGAGGACACTTTCATGGCAAGAAATACTGAAGAAATCCAAAGGCTGAATTAAGCCATTTGCAAATAAATCTCTCTTTGTCCCTTGAAAAAGTAGAATACTAAGTTAAGATCACTCATGTTCCTTTTCTTCTCTTATTTACCCATGTATGTTTCCTGTTTCCTTTTGTGCACTATTTTACTCTTGTCATTTTCATTGTAGTCTATCCTTCTCATCTTTGCAGGGAATAAAGATCAGCAACAAAAAGATGACAAAAAGGAAGCTCCAAAGAAACAATCAGTTCATCCACAACTCTCTCTTGCATCTAAAGAGAAGTTCTTATGCCAGACGCACAGAGATGTTATGGTATCACTGAACACAAGGCCATTTGTTATCCCAACAAGCCCTGTTATCCCAACATCGGAGCAGCCAGGCACCAATCCGCTCATCTGGCTGGCGACTGTAATCTTTTCGCATATCTCTAAGTTCTGTTGAGGTGAGGGACCGAGTAGTTTCCATTTCCTTTTCGATTTCTTTCACTCCTTCTCCTGATCTCCTTACCGAAGGACCAGTTTCTTCTTCTAGCCTTTCCTCTTCCTCCTCTTCTGCCCTTACTAATCGATGATATGGACTTGATCTCCTTATCCACTGTTTCTTTTTCACTACTGGGGCAACCACTGTGGTTGTTGTTTGATTCCCTGACTCAACCATAGTGGTCTCAGGTACAGTTTGAATTTCCACCTCGGCCATAGTTCTCTGAGAGGACTGGACTGCGACTGACTCAACCATGGTGGTCTCAGGTACTGTTTGAGTTTCCACTTCAATCATAGTTCTCTGAGAGGACTGGAGTGCAGCTCGGTAGGCAGAGGCTAGGCCCCAGTATAGTGCTTGAACCTGATGGGCCTCATTGGGGTAGGTAAGACATCCTTCTATCAGGTGGCATGTCAGTAAAGCAGGGTTTTTTATCTGTTCAGGTGTAAAATCCCAGGTTACAGGAAGTGATAACCGTCCTAGGAATTTGCCCAAATTCATCCACACACCCTGCCACCCAGGGACTGGCCACTTCAGGGGGCATTTTAACATGTTTCCATCGCAAATTTGTCCTCTCTGATACCCAGATGAGTCCAGAGTCCACAAAATATGTAATATACCAACCATGTTAATTAGTAATATTAAAACCCTCATATAAGGGTGACTAAGGACCTGGGAAGTCTGTATAACAAAATTGTCTACATCAGTCCGAGCTGAGGGGAAAGAGGTGCTTTGCCCCATGACCTCCACAAGATAGCTCCCACAGCACAGTAAATCCATCAGTAACAGAATGAGACTTGCTATTATTATTTGGGCCATCATGTTCCCAGGCCCTTTCATCCTTTTCACAAAATCATATAGCCAACTTAGCAAAGCTATCAAGGTTAAAGCACAGCACAGAGTCAGTGTTAGTAGCATCGTGTTCCCAAACATTAGAAAGTGTAAGTTAAGCTGCATAACAGCAAGGCTCCGTGACCAGCACAGGAACTTTGCACTCATTGGCTTACTGTAATTGCAATGCAGTTCATTTTTCCCAGTCACTGGTCTACTTGTTTATTAGAAAAATACAGTTTTGGAGTTGCATTGATATTAAGTTGTAGAGAGCACGGATTGATTGGCTACTTTTTGTGTAGTTGGTTCAGGAGTTTTTTTGTTAGATTTGAGGGTTCATATTTTGTGGTTAGAGTTTTTCTGTGGTTTTGTTTGCATTGATTTGGGTTTTGGTTTTAAACTTCTGTAAAACAACAGTGAGGACAAATCTGAACTATGTTCAGTTGGTCTGATAATTATATCATAGAGAATTTTAAATGAACTTAAGCAGATTTTAGGTGCTTAAATCCTAAAGTGATACAGAAAGGCCTTACTTAGCAGCTTGCTAATCTCTTGGGAGATGAAGTTACATGGTTTCAATTTTTCAGTTTTAGTCCCTAAGTTCTGAAACTGAGCTGATTCACAGTATTTGGGATAAAAATTGTGTGTAGATGTACATATGTAAATTAGAAACTGATTTTAGCATGTTAGAAATCAGCCTTTTCCACAGCAGGAAGAGATGAATAATTCAACAGCAGAAAACTATGCACCAAGTTCTGTAACATTGTCATTCTGAAAGACTGCCACAGTACCCAACATCTAACATCAAAAGTTACAACCTGTCCACAAAAATATAGGTAAAATAAGGGCTAATGCTTTGGATTTCTTTTTACTGTGTTGATTTTTTCAGAGTTTGATTATTGATGACTGGAATTTATTATCTTTGGTACTCTTCCTCAGTGCCAAGGGATGCTTCTCACACTGGAGAGAAATAAAACTGAGAGGACTGGAGTCTGTTATATTTGAACAAATTTTTGAAAGAAAAAAAAAGATCTCTCAAGATGACTCATTAATTTGTAAAATAATAGGAGTGTGAAGACCACTTTTATATGCCTACTTGATCTGCCAGAATTTAGTCATCATCCTCTCAGATTTCTTCATTAGCCAAATTATCTTTTATTTTTTAGCCAGCATAGGGATAAGCATTACCATGGGAGAGTTACATTCATTGCAGAGAGATATTGGAAATATGTTTCCATAAAGACATGTTTTGGCAGCCACTTTTATGATGAACTGAAATTTTTTCTGTGGGTGTTAAACTCATCAAAACATTTCATTAATATTTTCTAAAAATATAGTATCTTGATAAAATCAGAGCTATAGCTCTGTATAAATCTCTGGAAATTCCAGTCTGCCATAGACTAATATATATATATCCTATGGAATCCATCCTTTTTTATCTTGCCCTTTCTTCTGCAAAAAAAACCCCTGAGGATGCCAAGATGATGTAATCCTTAATGCTTCAAATCAATTTATGAAAGGTATCATTCTGTTTTTTAAATTTTATTTTAAAATTTATTTTAAATCTTTCTGCAAACATGAGCAACTATATGATCATTTATCTCCTCATCCATCTGACTGAGTTTGCAGGAAAGTGGGAAGGGAATGCAACACATTTAATAAGGCACATATGCCTTTGGAGGAAATGAAAAATAGCTCCTTCTATATCTCAGTTATACCAATCTGCCAGTTAAGATTCAATGTTCCTTTTTTTGCATTTCTTACCTTGCCTACATCTCTTATTTTGTATATACTGTGTAGTTGTGACTATAACATAGTTGTCGGCTTTTGACTGCTTTTGAAGGCTTATCTTCAGGTTTATCTGCCGTTACATTATCTATATGGCCCTCTACACTTCTGTCAGCCTTATCTGCACTAAAAGTGTGTGATGACAAGTGGCAAGAGAGCAGCAGTGCTGTGATGGGCCCTCCTGTTCTGGTGCCTAGCAGAACTGTCCTTGCTCCTGCAGAGAGGGCACATGCACAGACCTGTCCTGAGAGAATTTATGGTGGTGTATTTCTAGAGCTTTTTAACATCTGGAGCTAGAGTTAGCCATAAACTAAATGATCCATGTAGCTGTGGAGAAAGTACTACTTAATTTTATTTTCTTTTTGCTCTTTCCTCCTTTCTCTCATCTGTCATACCTTCCCACCAAATCCCTTTTAATGTGAATCCCTAAATACCTGTTAGAGTCTTGTATCCATTCCTGTTCTTTCTCTGCCTTTGAAACACGCTAAGCTGCTCCATCCTCACTGCCTTAGCTCCTGCAGGAGGGAGCATTGATTGTTCAGGGTAGGCTATCTCTCTGCTTGCCTCTTTTTTATCTGGGGTATAGTATGCAGAAGGGCAGAGGCAGCTGAAGCCTAAAGCCCTGTGTTCCGATATTGTTGCAGGCATGGTTCAGATACAGTTGTTACAGGTTGCTGTGGCTCTCAAAGATACCTAGTATAACACAGAATTTTTTAACAGTGAAGCTGTAAATAACTGCTAAAACCTTACAGTTTGAAATCTGAGATGTATGACTTCAGTAAACTGGAGAATTATTTTCCACAAGCTTTCTACCATTAAGTCAAACCCTTGTTATGTTAAAACCCTGTTAACAATACCTGGCCTATTTTTATTTTGTAATTTAATTTAAAAATCTTATCTCTGGAAGTTTTAACTGAAATGTCCAAATGGCTACATTCAGCTAAGCCATAAGGGGCTTAAACAATGGCCTTGAAAAGTAAACTGTTGAGTAAGCCTGACTTGAGTAGTAACACATGACTGACTATACTTTCAGCAAGTCTTGCACTCTATGCTGTGGTTGCAATCAAAGCATATATAGAGTTTTGTGATTTGAAACAGAATGAAAATGAATTTACTACATATAAGCTTCCATAAGAATTTATAAACATAAATTTTGATATTTTTTGCTGTTAATCAGGATGTCTCTGTTCAGACATATTATAGACTTCTTTATTCAGTATTAAAAAAATATAAAGGATTTTATATTTATTTGTCTCTGAAAACTTATCATTAACCATTTTTTGTTTGTGTCATAGTACCTTAGAGGAAACTGTAACAAGAGGCCTTATTTTTTAAATAGTGTAATATATATATAGTTTTTTAAATGTGTTAGTTTGCCAGCATTATGAAATATAAAACTGGTACCACTGTCCACTTGTCTTCAGAAGATCTAGCTCATTTGTGTATTTAATTAGACTTAAGGAATCAGTTACTTTTTCTGCAAATATAGTGCATTTTTTTTACTGCTTATTTGGTCTTAGCACAATAGAAAAGACACTTTCACCTTATGGTGATCCATTTATTTAAAACAAAAGGAAGTCATTATACAAGAAAAATAGTTTTCCAGCATGCATTTTCCAAATTTCTTGCAAAAAAATTTACCTTAATTTGTCTACTTACTGAGGGGTTTTACTAACCTCTTCCATCTTGCTTTAAACTTGGAGCACGCTACAGTTGTGTGCTATCTTCATCTATATTGTAATGAGTAAAAACTAACAAAATTTGTGGACTTCATGAGAGCTACTCGTGTTTGATACCTGTCTGATAGCTGACTTTCATAGATGGACTTATTATGGAACCAGGACAGCTCACAAATTTTTCAGACTTCCTTAGTGGCAATTCTGCTCTCAAATTTTATCTTTGTCTTTGGAGTACCTTTTAATCACAAGATGCTTGCTTTTTTTTTTTTTTTTTTTTTTTTCAGCTGTGCCTGTACAATAAAGTACTTGGTTATCCATTCGCAATATGTTTTGTAAGCATAAAATGACAGAAGTAGTTTTTGCTCATGCAAGTTGGAACTAAATATTGAACTTCCTTGAAAAGCAAATCTTTAATTTGATGGCATTAATTGATATATCTTAATGATTAATTTATACCATTATAAAACACAATATTAACTTATTGCTGAAGTGTAGAAAAAACCTAAATTTTACCAGTGATGTTTAGGAAGCAAAGAAGGGGAAGAACTTAATCTATTGCACAAGGTAAATCAGGAATAAAATTAAAGATTCTTGAGTATAATATTTAAAGAATGTCAAGCTCAATGGAATGAAGGTAATGTCACTAACATTGATCTCTCTTTTGACAGTATTACTTCTTATTGCTCAACACTGTGTTTTGGTTTGGTTTTTTTTTTCTTCTTTCCTCTTCCATCTCCCCCTCTCACTTCACATTACACTGCAGCTGTTATCCATCTGAAAATAAGCAGTGGTCAGAGACCAGCTAAACACTCACCCATTTGCCACCCTCAGTGGTACAGGAGAGATGGTAAAATGAGACAAAAAAGAAAAATCATAGTGAAGATAAAGACAGTTTAAAAAGTGAAGGCAAGAGAAGACAGGAAAAAAGAAGTGATTCAAAGGTAATCATTCATCACCTCTAATTAGCAGACTGATGGCCAGCTAGTCTACAGGTAACTACTACCTTGGAAGACAAAAGTCCTGAGGGTTTTTTTTTTTTTGCTAAGCAATGTTACATGGTATGAAATATTCCTTTGGCCAATTCAGTTCAGCTGCCTATTGTCTAGGGGATGGAAAGAGTGTCAGAGTGAGATATAGAGGAAAGCCTTGATGCTGTGCAACACTGCTCAGCACTAGCCAAAACTGAAGCATCAACAGTTTTTTAGTCACAAATCTGAATCATGGCACTCAATGTACAACTCTGAAAAAAGTGAATCCCATCTCAGCCAGGGCCAGCACAAGAGTATGATTAAAGAACAGATTCTTTTTTGTTTAAATTACATTTTTGTTCACCTTGTTCCTTCCCTCTTCACAAAAAAGATGGTTGTTTTTCTCTGCTTTGATTAAGTACTTGCAATACCCTGCTGTCATTAAGGTTTCCACCATCCATGCTGATCCAGTGAGAGAAAAATCACATATTTTTAGCAGCTGAGCTGTGTATTTTGATAATAATAGCACAATATTTCCTCTTTTTTTTTTTTGAATATTTCATGAGATACTTTTGTAATCAGCTAGCCCACATCTGAAGTTTTGTATTCTCGTACATAATGTAAGGAAGTTTACACATTATTGCCCTTTTTTAATGGTAAGCAAATAAATCTCTTAGGAAAGGTGGTCACATGTTGTCATAGCTATCTGCATAAAACCTAAGTTATATTTACGTAGATGGCTGTGGTAAGAATTTGTAGACCTATTTATAGAGAAGTAAACTGTCATTCGAATATTTATGAACTCCAGAGTCTGTAAATGCAGTGTCTGAAATGATGACTGTGAAACATCTCAGCTCCTGCATGGCTATCCCAAAAGTGTTCAGTGCTAAAGACTTCTGCAGAGTTTATAGAGGGCAGTCTGAGTGTCAGTAAAGTTTTTATTAATTTACATCTATAAGCATCACATTATACTCCATAATTATATTCTTTTATAAAGCTTGTAAAGCCTTTAGACTTACAGAAAAAACCTTGACCTCATTAAGTTGGTACACTATGATGATGGTAACAGCTCTGCAGTAGGAGGAGGAAGTATTGTCTGCATCCAGAGGCTTCCCTGCTGAGGAATAAGTGATGACAGCCAAAGAGATATGAGGGATGTCATAGGGGCTGTAATATGCATACTGTACTTTAGGAGACCAAAGCTCTGTCTAAACCTCATAGCAAATCTCTGGCAAAGGAAGACCCTTCAGGGAAGCATGTGCAAACAGGACAAGTAGAGAGAAATTATTTTAATAAATACATCTAGCTTCTATCTACCTGATCTTTGGATAGTAGACTGTTTATGAGCGTAAGGGTGCAGTGAATGTTATTTTAGAGAGATAAACACAAATTATTTTCACATCATAGTTTGTATTGGGGTAGTGGAACTGTGGCAGGGGACTAAAAGCATGAAAAGTAAAGCTGCATGGTGCAGCTCATCCCACTCCCAAAATTGTTCTTTTATAGGTTTCGAGTGTACTTCAGGAGAGACATTTTTCTGTATGGCTGCAGTTGTATACCATTCCTGTTATACTGGCTGAGAAAGGGCTTTACTCTGCATTAATAGAATATGTTTAAAAAGCAGATAAAACAAATATTTAATTTAGATTTGTTTGTGAGAAAAAAATCATGAGGAAGTAAACGACTTCTACCTTTCCTTGCAACTGGAGTTTCTGTTGGTTGTTGTGATCTATAAGGAAAATATAGTGGTGTTTTCACTGGTTTGATTCTTGTTCTTCTTAACTTGGCTACCTACATACCAGAGTTCATGTAAGAAACTGTTTCTTTCTGGGGCTTGGAAATTTTAGGAAAACTCTAGCTTTAAAGTTACCAATTTGTATCCTGTTTACTGTTAGCTATAGAATAGGTAGATTTAAATTCTCACTTTAGGTAGATTTAAATTCTCGCTTTTGTTTCCTCCAGTGAATTTTGCGCAATCCTATTGAAGAATAAGAAAAAACGTCTAAGCATTTTCTAGATATGTTGTCCTATGGTTTAATTTTGCCCTTAGTTTCCAGGAAGAAACATTAAATGCAAATCATTTGTCTTTATTTGCTATAGGTCAAACTAATTTAGCTAAAGTTCACACCCATCTGCATAGAAGATTATTGTAAACACAATAAAATTCAAAGGTCATTTCTGTGACTCAAAGAGGATTAAAGGTACTTTCTGTGCTTTTTTAATCCACTTCAGAGATTTGTAATGAGTTTAATAAAGGGTGGAAGTCCAAGGCTTTCCCTTGACATTGTCCTTTATATAACTCTATTAACTATTCACTAGTCTATCTTTGTATTATGTTCAATGGTGAATGAAGGAGAATCTGGCAAAGGAAACTTAGTTGGAGTATAAAACATCCTGATGTATGCTGATTTTGTTGATAATGTTTCATCAGGTGAACAGTAGCAGCTTAGAAAGCAAAAATCAATCTTACTTCTGATTATCAAGACTGAATACTTACAACCAATTACAAAAGTAAGTGCTAATTTCTAGAATCAAATTGCTAAACCATTAGGCTTACAGAGTTTCAAAAATAATCTTGAATAATAGATCTGCATACGGTGTTTCCTGGTGGTTAAGGAATGTACCCTGCTTAATTTCTGTAAAATGTGAATATTACCAGGCTTTTCTTTTACCTACTGGACAGAATATTTGCTATGGGGCTGGCCTATCCCAATAGGGCCCTTTTGAAGCAATTGAAATGGAAGTGATTAGACCATGACAGTACTCTCAAGCTAAAGAAGTGGCCTGAATTATGAATGCACTTGTCTTACTATCTACAGGTAAAGATCTGTTCAGAAATCATGGTTTTCAGATAATCAGAAAAGCCCACTCAGGCACTCACTGTTCAGCAGTTTGATAGTACCATAAATGAAGATGACTTGTTAATATAATACATAACATACTACAGATACTGTATACCATCTTTCATTTCTTTTTCAAAGTTACCAAAATTATAACTATGTACCTATATGTACCTATATGTACCAAGGTAAAGCCTTTAATTCCCCCTCTCTCCCCCAAAAACAAAAAAAACAACCCAAAACCAAACAAACTTGAACTAAATCAAACCTTAAAACCTACCCAACACTAATAGCCCCCAAAATGTCTGGAGTCGAAGGAAAACCACCCTTTCATTAAAACTCTGAAACTTCTTTCAAATTCATCTAGCTCACTTTGACTACACAGTTATATGTAGATTAGTAAAGAAATATAATTCCTGGTGTAGAAAGACTTTTTCAGTGTGTAACTCCTTCAGCTAGTAAAATGCCAGTCTGAAATTGCCCTGTTCAGCTGATTAAATCCACGGCAAATGAACTAGCAATGTTTCCATGGAAAAAAGCAGATTCTATCAATAAACTTTCTAAGCCTTATGGTACTACCCACAGGAGAATTAACCCCTGAGCAGCTGAAGCAATTAATCTCCATTTCTACCTCTTCATTTGGAGACTTCTGACTGTAGTGAACAAAGTCTGTTAAAAGAAATAAGAAGGGTTGCTCCCTGACTGCTGATACAGAAATTTATTGGATATTGTCCACACAAAGACATTTCCCAGTGGAATGTCTCTTTTCACCAGTAGCCCTAGGAAACTGCAAGAATCACAAAGCATGTACTTACATATGCCCTGTGCTGCTCTGTGAATGAAGCGTGTTAATATTCTGCAAGAACAGAATATAAGGTACTACATCATATTCAGATTATTATACAAGCCAGATCCTGAAAGTATGAAATGAGAATGCTAGAAAATATGACATCTTAACAACGACAGTGTTTGATTTCACATTAATTTATCTCTTGTGGATAACAGATATATTGGTTTTTAGACACATCTCTACTCTTAAAGAAAATCAATTCAAGTTGAAAGAAAGTTTGAATGCCAGGAAGAAGATCATTAGGTGTGATAAATGCATCTCTGAATGATCTTAGTGTGCCTGCTGAAGGGAAGAATTTTGGGGAAAATTGGTAGAAATTAAAAGTTTTCATCTCTGAAAAGTTTCTCACTGTTTATACTAGTGACAGACAACACATCTCAGACCTGTCACTGAAAAAGCTGAAAATTAATTCCTCTGATGCCATAGTCCTTTCTCTTGGGAAGTAAAATTGGCAAGTGGATTCTGCTATGATTAGAAGTGCTTAATTTAATTAGCATTAGCTTTGCAAGACGGAATCTGAGGTAGGGTAGATCGAACTTTTCTGCAGTTTACATATGCAGTGTACTTGTCCTGTAATTGTTTAAATTATCTGTGTAAAGTTGCTTACAGTTGCTTTATATTTGTTTATGCATTGTTCCCCAAAGGGCATCTAATTCTAGTTACCTTCATGGAGCATGAGTTGCCACAGGAATGTTCTATGCTGTACTGCAGTGTACTGGAAGAGAATGTTTCATGTTAATCTTCCAAATGTTTGCTGGGTCACAGGTGGACAAGCAGCAAATTCTCAATTAACATATTGTGTTTCCTATCCTGACAGTGCAATTTAACTTAACTGAGTTACATCAGTGACATCAAATCAAAAAGTAAATAAAATGAATAATTCAAGTGATACTCAAAATGTTGGAGTTGGATTACTTTGCAAATCTTTTCAGTTGCAACTTATGAACAACTTCCAATTTTCCATAATATTCAGTAACCTGTAGGATTTTAAAGTTGTCTAGATCTGTTGTTGCAAATATTCTTATGTTGCTTGTCCTTTAACATAAGAAATGAAATATATCAAAATATGACATCCTCTAAATATCAGTTTGAGGAACTAATCTGGTGACATGTTTCAGTCGGTTTGCCTTGGTGGTTTACCCATATCTTCAGAATTTACTTCCATTTGACACAGGATTCTAGTTAACAAACTCATTATTTTTATGAGATTGAACTGGAAGGACCATGTACATTTTGTGGTTATGGAATTGGTTATGGAATTTAAGTTGGATTAGAGAAGCACGGTGTGTGGTTATATTTTCTTTTTAATGTGCATCTTGAAAGCCTTATGGCCTTTCATGGGTATCAGAGAATGATTGATAGGTAAACTGTGGAAATTGAAAGACTAAACAGAAATGTATTTACTCATAATATTCAGTTCATAGCATGGCTTTTTGAAAAGTTCCTACAAGCAGATAGGACTCATAACAATTGCTTATAATGTAGGTCCAGGATAGCTACATGACTAGTGCCTGTGAAAAGTCTGGATGTACCTCCTGCAAACATGTCAGGTATGGATATAACCTGTCTGTTATGCATGAGCAATGTCCAGCTTGACTGCTCTTTTCTGGAGGTGAAAAATCCCTCCTTGGCTATGAAGCAGCAGTTTGTTTTCTTGTCTTGAGAGTCACTCCTTTTTTCAGACTTGTGCAGCTGAGACTTGTTTATTGTGTTTCCTTCCTCATCTCAGTCCTTTGACAATTATGTTATTGCCTGCTTTTGGCCTCAGTCAAACATTAAGGCAAAGATGAAGCAAACAAAAATCACATGTGGTACAGTGTCCTTGGGAAATACAGTGAAGACATCTTCCTAGGGGTTTTTTATATTTTCGAAATGATATTAATCTAAAATGGTCTTCTGTGTAATCAGTCTTTGCTGGAAGACTTTCCTGGAAATTTCAGACATTAATTATGCCAGAAATCTGTATGCATATTCATTATTATTCGATTACCCTGATATTTTGAACTCTAGTTTACTAGTGACTGTATTTCTATCAGAAACGTGCCCAAACACTAATTCTGTTGCAGCTCCTCCACAAAAAAAAAGAAAATAAACCCCAAACAAAACCAAATCTCAAGCATGGTAATCAAGCTGACTCAGCCACCTTAAAATATTCTTTCACAGATATTAACATTGAAAACATAGCGATTTTTTAAAAATCAACCGTTATCCAAGTTACACTTTGCTTTTCTTTTAACATAAATATTATTTTTAGTTTAATATTATTCTCTGTATTTAAGACTCATAACTCCTTTAATCAGACATCCAGATACTATATTATCTGCAAAGAGTGGATACAAAAAAAAATTAAATCTTCTGTAGAAGATTTAATCTGCTGGAAACAGATTCCTTTTTTATTTGGATCATAGTTTATGAATGAAGGGGATCTGAACTGAATTGAACTCACTTTGAAGAACAGAGATCAGACAAATATCTTGAGCCTTCCAGAGGACCCAGTGTATGCTAAAGGTTCCCTCTTCATCTCAGCAAAATCTCTCTAGTTCTTTACAGATCCTTTTGTGACAGCTGGCTGTGCATCAGAAGCCAATTATTGTCCAAGACGAAGTCTGGCAATCCTAGTCTAGATGATCATTGCTATTTTTTTTCAACCAGAGGTACAAGAACATAGTGCCTGACACTTCAACTTTGCAGTTCATGTGTGCATGCCATAGGTGTCAGAAATCATCCACTCTACATGCATTTTCTATATGGACAGGCACATTTCCTCGAGGCGATGGAAAACATCTTATTTCAATGAATCGGTTTGGATTGCTTTGTGTTCAAACTTTATCAACTTTCCATTTTAAAATAACAGTGAATTTCTGAAGTAGCAGACATATATCTAGGAAGGCTTATGTTAAAGGAATTCAAGATACTAGACACTAAGCTTCAAATGTTAGGAATTACAGTCTGCATTCTTCAATTGTTTCCTTCATGCATACAATAGGTACATTGCAATAGATTATTCTCTTTCTAAGGAATATTACACTCCTATTACTTTCAGTCTGGATATTTCACTGAAGAGGACATTGTGGCTGTCTCATTATGTGAACAACCTGCAGCAGGGAATAAGCATGCAGATTTGTCTAACAGTTAAAGAATGCAATGAGGGTTGGTATTAGTGAGTGGAGGATTACTTAGTTTTTAACCTTGCAAGGCTTTCAGTGTAAAAATTATGATTAATGCAGTGAAAGAGTCTTGAATCTTGGGTCTTGTATTATGATTGTTTTAAGATACAGTCACTTACGCAACCTCAGGACTGACTCATCTTAAGCGGGAATTATCATTGCTTTCTTCATAACACAAGCTAAATATAACTTCTTTCCCTTAATAAGGGTTGTAAAGATTGTAAAGTTGCAAAAAATATTTCAGTCAATGAAAGGTGAAAGGAGAAAACGTCTACTTTTCAAGTATAAATATCAAAGTTTATCATTAGCTTGGGCTGGAAATGGAAAGAAAGCTTCTCTGCAAAATATTGCAGATCTTATGTTAAGCTGGGACATTGATTTGGGTCTTTTGATGTACTTGTTAAGCTATTATGTATATATTTCCTTCTGCTGAAGTATTATTCATTTTGAAGCTCTACTTTGATAATTATTATGGCATGTTATGAGAGGGTAGGGACAGTGTAATGGTTGGTTTGGTTTTTTTTTTCTCAGCTAGCATCTTTTACATTTGTATGCATTAAGTGAGCAACTTGCAGTAAAGATAGAAGTAGTTTTCCTTCTGCTCAGGAAATACAAAACCAGATATGTTTTTGTGTGGACACTATTTATGCATGGCAGAGATGGCCTGTGCACAGCATGATATGTAGTGTGTCCTGAAAGCACTGGGCTTTCCTGCTCCTGCTTAAGCTGCATTCTGTGCTTAGGACACTGGATCTGCTTTAGACTCAACCTGACATATGTAGCCATTACTCCTAATGAAATGGAGCCGCTGCACCTGAAGACTCTGGTAACTAAAGTCTTCAGACTTTGTCAGCATAGACAGAGCTTTCAAGTGAAAGAAAATGCTGGGGGGAAAGCCTTGATGTGCAGGATCTACTTTTGGAATAATCCTATAGCAAGTGGAATGTGCCCCAAAGGAGAAACTATGTGAGAGAAAGCAATTAAAACTGGAACTAATCAAATATAATACCAGTTGGTGAAACAAATAATAATTTGAACTTTACAATCTGTTCTGGTGTTGTAAAACTCACTGGGGGTCTGATATGGAGCATAAGATATTTTCTGTAGCAGAGTACAAGTAAAATTATGGTATTGATTCTAATTTGTAGGCTGAGACTACTTTCCTGGGGGTATCTGACCCTCGGCTATTGTGTTCTCCTCCATGCTCACGCCTTTAAAAAATATCAAATGAAGTACCAAAGGGAGTAATTTTCTCTCTTTCAACTTCTTCCTAGGTGACAATGATATCTGTCGTGGTTTTGCCCAGCCGGGAACAAAGAGCCACGAGGGTGCTCGCTCACTCCTCCCCTCCCGGTGGAGCGGGAAGGGGAACCAGAGAAAAAGGGGGAAAACCCGCGTAGGTTGAAATAAGAACGGTTTAATAGAACAACAATAAGAAGAAACAGGTTCAGGGGGAAAAATGAACGGTTTTAACAGTAAATAAGGGGAATATACAAAAGGAATGGCGCGTGCCGCGGCTGCTCCCCACCCGGGACCCGACGCGACTCCCCCTCCGACCGGCAGCCCCGCCTGTGCTCCCCAAGCCCCGCCCCCGACTGGCTCCCTGCTTCTAGGTACTGGGCATGATGTCAGTATGGTATCGAATACCTGTTGGCCAGCCCAGGTCAGCTGCCCATGCTGTGCCCCTTCCTACTTCCTCATCAAAGTTAACTCTATCCTAGCCAAAACCAGTACAATGTCAAAATATCAAAAGAACAAGGTCATCTTCATTTGGAACACTGTAGGAATACTGCAGAAACAATGCTTGAGCTTGAAAGAATCCAGTGTTGTACATGCATGTTGGAAGCAGAAACCTAGGTATCACAGAATCATAGAATCATAGAATGGTAGGGGTTGGAAGGGACCTTTAGAGATCATCTGGGTCCACCTAGATCAGGTCGCAGAGGAACATGTCCAGGTGGGTCTCCAAGAAAGGAGCCTCCACATCCTCCCTGGGCAGCCTGTGCCAGTGCTATGTCACCCTCACAGTAAAATAGATTTTTCTTATGTTTAAATGGAACTTATTGTGTTCCAGCTTCATCACATTAGCCCTTCCTTCTCCCGTTGCTAGCTACAATAAAAAAAAGGGATGCCCCAACTTCCTGACATCCACCATTTAGATATTTGTAAATATTAATGAGATCCTCATTCAGTCTTCTCTTTTCTAGACTAAACAGCCCGAGTTCCTGCAGCCTTTCCTCATAAGGAAGATGCTCCAGTACTCTGACCATCTTGGTGACCCTGCACTGGACTCTCTCCAGAACTTTCCTGTCCCTCTTGAGCTGGGGAGCCCAGAACTGGACACAGGACTCCAGATGAGGCCTCACCAGGACACAGTAGAGGGGAAGAAGAACCTCCCTTGACCTACTGGCCACACTCTTCTTGATGCATCCCAGGATGCCATTGGCCTTCTTGGCCATAAGGGCACATTTCTGGCTCATGGCTAGTTTGTTATCAATCAGGACTCCCAGGTCTTTCTCTGAAGAGCTGCTCTCAAGCAAGTCAGTCCTCAGCCTGTACTGGCACTTGTGTTTGTTCCTTCCCAGATGCAGGACTCTCAGTTGATGAAGATATTGAACAAGACTGGCCCCAGAACTGACCCCTGTGGAACTCCACTGGCTACAGGCCTCCAAATCAATTCTGTGCCATTAATCACCACCCTCTGGGCTCTGTCATTCAGCCAGCTTTCGATCCACCTCACTGTCCATTCATCCAAGCCACACTGCCTGAGCTTTTTGATGAGGATGTTATGGGACACAGTGTCAAAAGCCTTGCTGAAGTCAAGGTAGATGACATCTGCTGCTCTCCTGTCATCTAGCCAGCCAGTTATGCCCTTGTAGAAGGCTATCAGGTTGGTCAGACAGTGAATCCATGCCCCTGATAACCATCTTTTCCTTCATATGTTCAGTCATAACATTCAGGATGAGGTGTTCCATCACTTTTCCAGGGATGGAGGTGAGGCTGACCGGCCTGTAGTTTCCTGGGTCGTCCTTCCTGCCATTTTTGAAGACTGGAGTGACACCGGCTTTTCTCCAGTCCTCAGGCACCTCATCTGTCCTCTATGAAAGTTCAAAAATGATAACCCAAAATAAGAGGGTGGAGAAGGCAAAGTGGGCATGTGTGCTAGGTGAAGATGTTTTGACCAATGATTAAGTGGAATATTAATGGGTACGTATTAATGTATTGAATATGTAGAAACTGCGTATAAACAGTCTTAGCTTAAGGGCCATGGTGTACTGTCTTGGGACACATTCATGTAATAAAAGAAAATACTTCCCTCCTGTGTGTGAAATGGAATCTGCACACTGGGTGATGAACTTCCGATTTTGGGGACAACAGCAAGACCACTGTCATCTGTCATCACAGATGGAGAGAAGGTGAGAAATTTAAATGGGAAGTTTAAAATCATGAATTTTATTTGCATCTGTCTTCTGTTGTGTTTCCTATGCCAGGCATGTCTCTTTCCCAGCTGAATAAAGTCACATTAAAATAGAGTTAACAAGATGTAATTTTTGAGTATGATTATTAGTGTGAAGCTAATTTAATACAGCATTCTCACTAATTTTGTGACAGCTCTTTTTATCATTAGTATTCTTTTTTGGAAGTATAGCCAATGGCAATAATGAGTTAAAACAAATATATCAGCATGAATAATAATAAATTTAAATAAATTAACTCATAAATTCACTTTTAAAGTTAGGTTTTCCAAGTCCTTATGATCTGAAAATTCTTAAATAACCTCTTGCTTTTTAAATGTTAGTAGCTTTATAGAACTGAGTTTGAGATAAATAGATTTCATCCCTGTTTAAAAGAAAAACCTTGGTCTTTAAATTCTAATGGGTATTGTTGATGAGATTTTTTCCTCTAGGAGTGTCATCTTAAAAAAACCTACTCATCTTACACAATATAATTTAGAGCAGAAAGAATAAGTGTTTTGTCAATAACTGCGTTTTTTGGTGTTTTGTGAACTACATTGCTTATTTCCCATTGAGGTTTGAAATTATGTTTATGTTGAGTTTGTTTGCTCTTCCCCTGGCTTTAATGAGAGGGAAGTACACTCAATATTTCTTTCATCCCTAAATTTCGTCTCATGATACATGTGCAGAATGTGTGATTGTCATGCATGACTGTACTGAGTTTGGCGGGGATAGGGTTAACTCTCCCAGCCGCCGCCAGGGGGCGTGGCCAGGCTGTGCCATCCCGTGTGACGTCACGCCGAGGCTCTCAGGGCAGCGGCCGGGCCGCGGCAGCGCTGAGGGAAGTGCGGGAGCTGCAGCTGCCGTTGGGCTGCGCGTCGGGCTGCGGGCAGGGAGCAGCGACACCGGGGAGCGTTCCCTTGCTGGGTCCCTTGGCCGGCACTGTAACTGCCTACTCTTTGTGGTGTTCTATTCAATTGTCCTTATGTCAGTGCACAAAGTTCTAGAACTCTCTCTTGATTCTTCTTCCCATCCTGCTGAGATGGGGAGGCGTGAGTAACTGTGTGGTTTGGTTACTGTCAGTTTGGGCTAAACCACAATTACTGACCAAAACAAGACAGCTTGAGAACCACTGATGCCTCTTAGGAGAGGCATCAGGAGAGACGCCAGTAAGGAGGCCAGGTACCTGGCCTTAGGTACACTGTGCTAAAACCTTCCAAGCAGCCAGTGCTTGTGAAGATTGTTCTTGTCTTTCAGCATCTGCTGCCATACCTGATTTCTCCAGTGATCTCTGAATGATCTTTCCTGACAGGGGCCAAATAATTAATTTAAAATAGATTGCTTTCATAGTGTTCAATGTAATTATTTGTTTGTTTTATGCCAAAGTACAGGGTGGACAATTGCATTTTATCTTTAAAAATTATTAAAAATAGTATTTTGAATGAAGATTACAGTGGTATATATAACCAGAAAACTGAACAGCATATATTTTAATTTGATCTCTGTTTCCATGTTATAGAGACATGTATGCAAAGATTATACATGATTATAGTTTTATACACTATTTGAAAAATGTAGTATTTCACTAAGTTTGTGAAGGTGGAATGGGCAGCATAAATATATGGATTCTTGTGTTACATATTGAAACATATTGACATTAATAGTATTCAGAAGAGGAAAAGGCTCATGAACTTAACCTTGAATGCTGAGCTATCTTTACAAAATTCTGTGACATTTCTCTATTTGCTTATGTCTATCCTTCAACATGTAAGCCTTAAATTGAGCATATATTTAGCTCTGTCATGTGTGACATATTTTTTGTTGTGCCTTACTTCCCGAGTAAGTATCTGTATGCCTGACTCAAAACTAGAACAGGCGACTTCCTGTATTGCTTTGAATTTAGTCTTCTAAATTTTTATTTGTGGTATTTGCTGTGAAATTCCAGAAATACTTGATGTATTGAAAGTGCTTCTTTACATTCTCATGTTATGCCACGTCATTGTCTGACTCCTTTCCATAATGAAATTGAAGAAATGTGCAGTGGATCTTTCTGTGGGTTATTTTGCAAGTAGCAGGTCCTAGGAGAACCCCAAGTCTCAAGCACTTGCACTGCTGTCTTTAAAAACAAACAAAAATCAGGCAGGATATCATAAAGTGAAATGTTGCTTGCTCTCACTGATGTTGTGAATGGAATTTGATTAGCAAGTTCCCATCGTTTCTCTCACAAGTTACTATTCTCCTTTTTATCTCTTTCACAGTTTACTTTCTTACCTGTTACTTCTTTTCCTTTGTGTGGCAACCACTATGACTTTGTCCTTCCTCAGTGAATGGAAGGACACCTTCCCTTACGTCAGCAAAGATGATCACCTACTGCTGGTAAATTTTACAGCAATCAATCCTGACTGCTGTGGAGCTAACTATAGTGTTCAGAGAGAGCAAGAATAATGTTAAATCAATTGCAAAATGTACGTGTGAAGACATTCATTGTACTCATTTAGAGGTATTCTGATAAAATTTTGTTTACAAGCAGTTCAGTTGGAAATGGTTCCAGTTCTGATGAAACACTATGGGAGAGGGAAGATGGCTTGTTTTAGTGTCAGAATGTGGGTCAAAAGCTTCTGGAATTTCAGCATGTTAGGTATATTTCCAGGTGTCTAATCAAATCGCTCAGCATCTCAAAAATCAGTATGACTTTTAATAGCTGTACATCTTTGTGAATTCAGCTGTGTTATGCTCTGGATATCTTTCTGTTTTGTTTTTTTCAAAGATTTTTACTGGCTCCCTCCACAGTCTGTTCCAAACACAACTGGCAGGGCAAAAACTATTTTAGTATTTAAATCTCTCCTGTAAACTGCCCTTTTATAGAAATATCTGTGAAAACTTAATTTTGACTCATCGTGGCTTGTAAATATTTGGATTGAGTGGTTGGAATCTCTTTATACAATTAAAATGGTCAGTGCTATTGTTTATTCTGGTCTGTTATATTACTTCTTCATTTTTTTTTTTTTCTGCATGCTGTTTATACTGGTGGTAGGGAAGCAAAGAGTAAAACAATGTGTTTTAAACAAAGCCAGGATTACTTGAAGAGAGAGGCTGCAAAGTCATGTCAATGTCACAGAGTAGTGTACAGTAGTCCAGCCTTATGGATTGTGGGTGGCAGCACAGAAGACCTCACATCAGACTTCAGGAACAAACAGATCTGATGCTTTTAAATAGTCAAGAGTGTTCTGTGATAGTTTATTTTGTTGGAAGAGCAGCTTTTGACCAGAAATGGAGAATTAAAGTCAAGATATAATGCTGTTATAGGAAGAGAAAATACATGTAGTTCAACAATTATTTGACCAAAAAAGAGAGTTTGTAAAACAGTATCATTTGGATTGATCACTTCTCCAGGCTGTTATAGTGATGAATGATGAGGACAAACATTCACTGGAGAAGAAGGCAGAAAGATCAGAGCTGAGGTGCAGGATCTGGAGCTGGAAGTTCTGTAAT
This sequence comes from Colius striatus, assembly GCF_028858725.1. NCBI lineage: Eukaryota > Metazoa > Chordata > Aves > Coliiformes > Coliidae > Colius > Colius striatus. The sequence goes on from NC_084762.1 coordinate 24,787,485, forward strand.
TAATTCTTTTCTGTGAAATAGCTCCAGTATGACCATAAAGTGCTCACTTGCTCTTTGTGCCCTTTGTCCTGGAATAGTGAGAACAGTGATGATTTATGGGATTTATACAAAGCTAAATTTATAGGCATCTGCTATCATACTAACAAGAAGCTCAGTGCAAGAATAACTAATCCTGCTGATACTTTGTGCAGGAGGAGCAATTAAACAAATTTAACTGCAATAACGTATCTGCAGTTACACCCCAGTTAAGAACTGTGACTTGAACTTCACATTTGTAAAGCTATCTTTCTTTGCACTAGTTGTTTCTATGAAGCCAAGCACGTTCCTGCTGCTTTAATTGCATATTAGTTTGAAGATGCTTGTTGATTTGTACAATTGCCTTTCCTTCCGTCCTTGTCATAATTGCAAGAATGTTGAAATGTTTTTCCTTTAAAATGATCCTTGTCATACAGTATTATCTTAGTATTTCTGTTGTTCAGGAAATACTCTTTTTTAAAAGACTTTAAAAGTCATGTTAAAGGTTGTGTTAACTTACTGGGAACAAAATTTTTGACTGAGATTATGTAAAACACCTGATAAGTATGCTTCTGTTATCTGGAGTATGTTTTCATCAACCAAGAACTGTATGAAATGCAGTGTGCTCTTGTAGACGACCAATATGGCTTCCTCAACCCTGGGAAGAGAACATCTTGACAATATGCTGCTTTTTAATTTCACAGTAATGCTTAGATGTGCTATGGAATGGCCTTAACTGTTCTTCCTTTATTTTTACCTACCTATTTATCACTCCACTTTGTAAGATCTTAGGTAAAGAAGTGGAAAGTTACAACACTTCTAAATCTGTCTTTTTGACTCTGAGCAGAAATTATGAGAACAAAACTGCTGCCTTCACAGTGACTTTAGGTATCCAGCATTGCTATGTCAGCTCTGTAATCAGTCTTGTCTTATACTGTATTGTATCACTGATATTTTTAGGGAAAGTCTTAAACATGCATGCACCTCTGAAGATCTAGAGATATGTTCTCATTTCCATGTTGCCAAATATGACAGGAGTTTACTACATCTATATACAAAGACATATGTACATAAATATATGTTTGCAAATTTTAGATACAGAAACTTACTGGTGTCTACATACGATAGACAAAAAATAGATGAAGAATTCTTTAAATGGTAAAACAAATTAAAAGTTTCTTTTACAGTTTGTCCTATACATACTATCTGTAGTAGTGTAATCTCATTTACAAGTTCTTCCTTTCCCTTTACACCACCTTATTTTCTCCTCTTTATTGGATCTTTGTAGTCTTCATTTATACCATCTAATTCCTCATTTACCTTCATGTCCTCTCTTTCCTTTCTACAGTATTTTCACCTCTTTTCCTTGCCTAACTTTGTGTGAGCTATTGACTCTGCAAGAGGCAATACATGCTGTGACTTTTCAAAGCAATATATAGTTGCCACTTGATCAACTGATCTCTACAGTCTTCAAAACAAAAAACTAACTAGAATGAATCACATCACTGCTTTTCCTCCCAATTTAAACTTTAAATTTCTCCTCCTTTGTCAAATTTAATGGAAATTGCAAAGTTTTAAGAAAAGGTCAGTCAACTGCGGTCATTCAAGTCTCACTTTCATCATATTTGAAGTCTGTACTGTCTGAAATGTTTAGGAGAATCAGGTTTACCAGTGATTTTTTGTGTGACTTACAGGTGATGAAAGCAGTACTATCAAAGTGCTCATAACGTGAGTGAAGTTTTTTGTTTGTTTTTTTGTGTGGTTTTTTTTTTTGTAGCCAAATACTATAAAATTATACTGGGTGAAATATGGCAGGCAAATGCAAACTGACAGTAAGCAAATGAACCAAGTATGGCTGGATTGTCATGGACCTGTAGAAATGTGTTTTCTTGACTTTGATACCTATCTCACTGACAAATCTGGTAGTTTTATCAACATCTGAAGACAGGAAGACTCCCATAAATGATCAATTCCTTTTTATACTAGAAAATTATATTTACAATGCCTTAAATCTGTTCTGCTGTATGAGTTGATATAGTAGATATACTAAGAATTTTATACTGGTGTGATTTAACCCCAGACAGCAACTAAAACATCACACACCTGCTTGCTTTCTTGCTTGCTCTCAGTGGGATGCAGGAAAGAATCAAAGAGTAGAAGTGAGAAAACTCACAGATTGCAATAAAGACAGTTTACCTAGGTAAAATAAAAGCTGCACATGCTAGCAAAGCAAAGCAAGGAATTAACTTACTACTTCCCATTGGCAGGCAGGTGTTCAGCCATCTTCAGGAAAGCAGGGCTCCATCACACCTAATGGTTACTTGGGAAGACAAATGTCATCACTCTGAGAGTGTCTCCTCTTCCTCCTTCTTCTCTCAGTTTTATATGTTGAGTATGTCATCATAAAGGTTGGAATGTGCCTTTGGTCAATTGGGGTAATCTGTGCAAGCTGTGTCCCCTTCCAGCTTCTTGTGCATCACTAGCCTATTTACTGGTAGGGTGGTGTGAGAAGCAGAGAGCGCCGTTTCCAGCACAAATCCATGCTGTAGTCCTGTACTAGCTACTGTGAAGAAAATTAACTCTCCCAGCTAAAACCAGCACATAGAGGTAGGATAAGATATATATCTGTAAGGTTATATAGCAGCCTCTAGAAAGATTACAAGTGAAAGATTTACATGATATTTGATATGCCTGCTATCTAGAAATCTAAGTTGAAGCATAGTACAGTGTGGACTGGGAGGTGGTTCTGGAAGTGATTTGGTAAAAATTGCTTTTTCAAATAGGGCTAGCTCCAGGATTAAATCCCACTTCAAAGTACTTCCGTGTCAGTACCGCTTTGCTAGGAAATCCACTAGAAGCAGGTGGAAACTGGAAATGGAAGAATTTTCTTATCTCATTCCTTCTGGAGGAAAAAAATGTAACTGAGAAGATACCTATGAACCGTTAGTGAACAGCTAATGTTTAATATTTCAGGAGATCCTGAGAACTGGTATGTGGCTAAAGCAAAAATTCAATGGCAAGTCTTTACTGCTTGTTTTCATGTCCAGGTCAGATATTTTGTAGGCATTCAAATTCTTGGACTATTTTCTTTGCCATAAATCAGGCTGAGGCCAATGTTCTAGAAACTGTTTCATTTTCATCCAAGATAGCGCATACTGAATTGGACATGTTTATTGCAGTGTGAGTTAAGAAAAGGTCAAGAGAAAGGGGCTCTGAGAACAGGAGAAGACCTTTTCAGTGACAAATATGAAAGTAGATTATTTATGCTGAAATCTCCTTTCTTTGACAGTCATTCTTTAGAGGTGCAAGGTGTTAATATTCTGCCCTAGTCATAAAGTATAGCCAGTATATCCAATACATCAGAAACCTGTGTGTATCCTTTTAAAGAATGGATGAAATATGTCTTATTCCTCCTTCAGAAGCAATAAAGCAGCTTGATGTGCCCTTTTTGGCTGGAAGAAATATTAATGTAACTCCTTCTGCATCTCATTAGTATCAATACAGGGTTTACAGGGGAGGGGGTAGCTTAACCGTACAGGTAGCTTAAGTCTTGTACTCCCCAACTTCATACGAATTTCTTTGCTCTGAAAAGCTAGATTGTTAAAAAAAAATATATTTTTATAATGTCAATTTTATTCAAGAAAAATATCTGATGTTGACATGCACTTAAGACAGATTATTTTTGAAAATATTAATTTGGAGCTAGTTGTTGGTAAGGAGTTTTTTTGTGAGTTTTTCTGCAAAATTTCCTTTGTACATAGAGGGAGGATTTGGACAATACCAGGTTTCCACTTTTTTTTTTAAGCACCCTCACTCCTTTGATGTCTTTCCTGTGAAATCTATATTGACATTTGGGTGGTTGGTTATTTAGCATTCAAGTGTGTACACTATTGTTTTTAGACAGCTTTTAGTGCTGCAAAGTAATTTTGCATTAAAAAAGTATACATTTATGAAGATTGAAATGTATTTCACCACACAGTAACCTTATTTGCTATTTTCTATTTCTGTTTCAGATATTCTGTTGATTCAGTGTGCATGGTGCTTGCTAAAACTGCAGAGGTGGTAAATCCAAGAGAGCGTGAAGAATGATAACTTATTTCTGTACTGTTTGTGTTGAAAAAAAATCTGCACATACAGTCCTACTTAAAGTGCATCTAGATTTAAAAGTATCCAGAAACATTTACTTTGTTGCTTGGCTGTGACTTTTAAGCACCTTTAGACTTTATGCCTTTTCTGAAGCCCTCTGGTGTAATTTTAAGTCCTTTCCAGGGATTTTTTTTTTTTACATTAAGGCTAGGAGTTAAGAGCGGAACTGCCTCCACCTTGTTTCTCCAGGTCAGGCATATGTGATGAAGGCAAAGAATATGTAAAAACATCTACCAGTTCCCTGTTACTTTATGTTTTTGAGTGAAGTGTATTCATTATAGTAATGGAAGCATTTTTGGTTTGCTTCCCAGAAAGCTTTTGCTTTCTATTGGGAGTCACTGAGCATAGCATTTTATTTCATAAGTGGTTGCATGCCTGGTAAGCGTTGCAGCTACAGAACTGCAAAGACTGAGCAGATAAGCAGTAATTCTGCATGTTTTCTGCAATGGGGTGGAAAACTGAATTTGAAGGGTCTACACACACAGCATAAATGAACAGAATATTTATTTAAGGGTCCTGTCCTCCTTGTGTGGCTCTTGGAGAGTATTGACATTGCAGGGTAGGATTTAAAGCATCAGTTTGCTGAATACCGAGATATATTACACTGTTACATTTCAGTATGTAGTTGTATAGAACTAGTGAAAGAGAAATGTAATGAGATAGATGAGCTTTGTCATTTCCTGAAAGAGCCTTTGTATTTCTCCATATGGCAGCCTGGAGTTTTGAGATGCTTCTCTGCCAGCTCAAAAGCTACACCTCAAAGGCTTGAACTTTTTATTTAAGATAAATAATTAGGGTTCATTCAGCTCTTTAAAAGTGAAACTGGAGGAAATAATTTTTTTTTAAAGTCATTCACTAGTTTAATGACTCAGGTATAAGTCAAGGAGTATCACTTCAGGTAAATGCCATTTTGCTACTTGTGCAGCACAAATTATCAAGATTATGAAGCAAAATATATCAATGTCCTTAAACGTAAGATTTAAAATACATTTGAAAATGAATTAAAGACTGCAGGGTAATTTAAGTTATTGTTATCACATGAGAGGGAAAAAAAAACTGTTGTGCAAATGGACTTAAGGGTCTGTATTCTCTTTTCATTGGCTATACATTCACTTGTTTTTTGCTGGAATGGTTTTATTATGCTTCTGCTCATCATAATAAACCAATTAAGTATTTTAAATCAATGCTCACTGAAAAAAGTATAACATCAGTAATGTGAAGCTTCGTTCTTTGGGAGGATAGTGAAAGTTGTGCTATATTAGTACAGAGCTGCAATCTAGGTGCTGATTGCATGTCTTACTCTTGTTCCAGAGGAGAGAATAATGCTTTTGGAAATTAGGAGATAAAGCATGATTTAATTTTAAGTAAAATCCCACAGAACAGAATTGGTTAACTTTATTTATTATTTCCCCCGACTAAAGTTTTTTACAAGGTTACTTGAAAATTATGTCTATCCAACTTTCTGATGTTAGCATCAGACCAATATCTAATGAAACTGTATAATCAGTGCTTGGTAACATACAGAATTTTATTTTTTATTTATTTATAACAGTTCAGCCATTTCTCCTCAGAACTAGAGATCAATATTTTCTTCCCTTTGATAAAACAGTGGTGTTATTCGAGAGTAAAGGTAGCTACTTAGAAACAGGCTTTGTAGATAAGTGCTGATATTTCATGAGTTCAGATATTCAGAAAGAAAACAATTTATATAAAACTATTTTAGAAAATGTTTCAAAATAACTGAATATTTCCAAGATTTGACATTAATATTGGAGTGGAGAAGTAAAGGGATAGGCAAGATAAAAATATTTGTGGTAAGGAGAAGCACTCTTAAAGTATTGAACTGTGGTGGTGTTCTCCTTCTAGAGTGTCTTCATACTGCAGATATATTCAGTATAATTACTAGTGTTAGAACTAAGCAAATGATTTTCTCTAGGGAGATTAACCCAATCAAATTCATCTTGATTATCTGCATTGAAATGGTCTGTATATAAAGACTTTTACAGCTGGAATGATTTTTATTCCATGCATGCATACTTTGCACACATAGTGTTTATTCATTATTTTCAGATAATTTATCCTACTGACAATAGAGCTCTATGATAAAGTTGTATGTTATATGGAATTTTTCTGTACTCCTATGAAATGTAGGAACATCGAATTTCCAATAACAGACATAACATAATCCAGAGCTTACTCTCAGCTGCCTACAAATTATTTTGTAATAATGCTGGATTGTAACCAGCCAAGATACTATCAAACCAGAGTTAACAGTGGATGGTGCATTAAAACTCAATGTACTGTAAGTGATCAAATCCCAAAGAAAAACATTTAATACAGCTGTCCAGGATGTCTGAAATATCTACTTAGTAGAACAATCAGTTTTAAGAGGATTTAAAACCACGCATTAAAATTCATCAATAGCAACTGACTAGAATTTCCTGCAAGCATGAAGGCAGGTAGCAGCACCATCCAGGACAGAAGGACTGGACCAAAAGTCTCTACTGACTTCATGCTTATACAATTATTTTATAAAGTTTTAGTACTCATTTTTCTTTCTTGAACAGTAACTGTATAAATTGTGAATGTTGTTTTACAAAGTGTACTGGACTCTATCAGAAATCCATTCAAAAGGGTGCAAAAGTTGCACCTCAGTTGAACGCTACATAGAATTTTTTTTCAATGTGAGGCTATTTTCTGAATCGTTAAGCAGAAAGAGTAGACTACAAATCCACTACAAAGTAGAACTGTGATCTCAATGAAAAAAGGAGGATCACTATGAAGAATGTGACTGAACTGAACATTGGGCCCGTTACCTATACATCAAGAATAAAGAAAACAAAAGTAAAGAAATTGGATAGCTCTTCATAATGTCTTCTACAGGAAATATAAAAAACCCCATATAATAACAAAATAGTGTTGAGGATGCTAAAGAGAGTTATTATTTAGGGCAAGAGAAGAGGGAGTGTTTTTGCCTCTGTGGATTAGCCTCCCAGCCCTTCAGATTCTGTGATTCTGTGATTTAAATATAGGTGATTCAAAGAACAAGGGCATACTCCAGTAGCACTGAGATTTTGTGGCTTTTTTATGTAGCTGTAGTTTCTGCTTTCTAGATATACAAGAGTGCCTGCAAAATACTAAGTGAATGATGTGTGAGAAGCACTGTGAAGTATAAACTTTTAAGTGAAATTTGATCAGGGTGCGATGTGACTTTTTTAAATTCTGAAAGCTTTTATAATGTCCTTGGCTGGAAAAATGTGATAATTGCTCCATGGTAGCTTAATTTTCAATATAAATCTGAAAAGAAAGTAACCCTCACTTTCCTCATATTAGTACCATAAAGTTAGGTTTTACTCTCAAGGTAAATAAAGGAATGAAAAATTATTTAACTTCTGCAGAATGTAAAGCTGAGATATGAGATAGATTTCTTATGATTGTCTGAGTAGTCATGCTTTGAAGAAACTTGCTATTCACAAAATCACAGAATCTTAAGGGTTGTACAGTAAAAAAAGAAAATCACGATTTAGGATATCCAGATTTTTTTTTCCAGTCCTTTCTTGGCAAAGATCTTGGCAGAAAGCTGATTAGTGTTTTGCAGATAAATATAAAAATCATTTTATTATGTCTCACATTTAATATTTCTAGAATAAATGGATAATAATTATCTGGTGCATAACATCAATATATAAATTAAAGAAAAAAAGTCTGTAGGTTTTTTTCATGTTTTATCACAATACTCTATTTGTGGGATATCTAGCAATGCCTGTAACACACCTTCTAAACATATTGGGCTGAAGCATGTCTTTAGTGTGGCACAGAGGCATGTTGCCATAGCAAGAGTTCCTGCAGGCATGGTGCCCCAGGTGTACATGCTGCCTCTAGCATTATATCTACACAGAGTGTTTCAGAGTAAATCTAGTTAATGTAAGCAAGAAAACTTTATAAAATTCATGGGAAAGTTAAGGCAATGGATGCTAGTCAAGTGTCATCATTGCTGCAGTGTTAGAAACAATGTGGTCTCTCCAAAATTTTTACTAGCACTCAGTGGTAAGAAAGAGGTTTAGAGATACGGTCAGTTTACTGATGTCAGCTTGGTACCACTGGAAGACCTGAAAACCTATGAGATTTTGAAAGGGTTTTAAAGAAAGGCAGAAGGCAGGCTATCTCAGAAGCAAATTGCGGGATAACTACTGCAATGTGGGACTGTCTGGGCCTGGGAGACAGTGCTGTACAGTCTTCAGAGGAAAATGCTGTTCTTTTGGAACAGTCTCCATGTCAAGAGTCATTGTGCCAGGGCATATTACATTTTTATGAAGAGTATATGTCTACGAGAGAAACAGAAATGTAATGGACAGTTAAAAAATTATGAGGTACAAAATAGTTATATGAAAAAAAAGGGAGGAAGAATTTTTTAATATGTTGTACAACAATAGTAGGAGTCTGTGTTAGAAATGAGAGAAAGTAATTTTCCATTTATAATTAAAAAATTACTTTGATGTTACTCCAGTTTGATTTGATGGCTAGCAGGACTGTAGTGCTCAAAAAACCCACAAACCTGTGTTGTATTGCAGCGGTTTTTTAGGAAGGACATATTTACTTCCAAACTAAAAAAGACATTATCACATTCATGGAACTGACAAGTTAGAAGCATAAATAATCTTTAATTGTTTATGGGAAAATGTCATAACATATAATATTGTAATTTAAGGACTACTTCAGGCCTCCAGTCTGCTTTATAATCACAGATTAAAACTGGGTGAGAAGAAAAAAAGCTACACAACTGCAGGGCTTCTCTTCAGGTGATAATGTTAGAAAATACACCAAAATGTGCTGGACATTACATACTGGATGTTTAAGTTCTCTAAAGCACACTTTCTATTTCCGTTTTGCATCCGATGTGCCATAAAGAGACCTGATCTTAGCAGATGAAAAAATGATTTTCAGAACAGGGAATCACAAATAAGTAAGTAGAAATGAAGCAGAGAGAAGGGCTGAGTTACTTAATGTCTTTTTTATCTCAGTCTTCAATGGTAATGTATTCCCTGGGTACCCAGGCCCTTGAGCTGGAAGACTGGTACAGGGAACAGAATGAAGCCTCCGTAATACAAGGAGAAATGGTGTGTGACCTGCTGCTTCATCTTGAGACACACAAGTTGTGGGGCTGAATGGAACCCACCTGAAGGTGTTGAAGAAGCTGGCAGAAGTGCTCACCAAGCCACATTCTATCACCTACCAGCACTCCTGGCTCACCAGGGAAATCTCAGTGAGCTGGACATTGGCAAATTTGACACCCATCTAAAAGAAAGGCTGGAAGGAGAATCCTGGGAACTACAGGCCTGTCAGCCTGAACTCCCTGCTGGGAGTTGTGGAGCAGATCATCCTGAGTGCCATTGTGAGGCACATACAGGATAACCAAGGGTTCAGGCCCAGTCAACATGGCTTTATGAAGTGCAGGTCCTGTTTGACCAATATGATCTCCTTCTGTGACAGTGTGACCTACTGTGGGAAAGGCTGTGGATGATATTTACCTGGACTTCAGTAAAGCATTCAACACCATCTCACACAATATCCTCGTGAAGAAACTGGCTGCTCATGGCTTAGATGGGATACAATTCTTTGTCTGGAAAACTGTCTGGATAGATGAGCCCAGAGAGTGGTGATGAAAGGAGTTAAATCCAGTTGGTGGCTGGTCACCAGTGGTGTTGCCTAGGGCTCAGTGTTGGGGCCTGTTGTATTCAACATCTTTATCAATGATCTGGATGAGGGGATCAAGTGAACCCTCAGTAAGTTTGCAGAAGACACCAGTCTGGGTGGGTGCATAGATCTGCTTGAGGGCAGGAAGGGTCTTCAGAGGGACCTGGACAGGATAGATCAGTGGGCCAAGGCCAACTGTATGAGATTCAACAAGACCAAGTGCCAGGTCTTGCACTTGGGCTACAACAACCTCAAGCAACTCTGATTCTGTAATTCTGTGACTGCTACAGGCTTGGGGAATATGTGGTTAAAGAGCTGTTCTGCGGAAAAGGACCTGGGGGCATTAATTATCAGCCAGCTGAATATGAGCCAGCAGGGTGTCCAGGTGGCCAAGATGTTGGTTTGTGCCAGAAATGGTGTGACCAGCAGGACCAGGAATGTGATTGTTCCTATTCTACGCTGGTGAGGCTGTGCCTCGAATACTGTGTTCAGTTCTGGGCCCTTCATTGCAAGAAAGACATTGAGGTGCTGGAACATGTCCAGAGGTGGGCAACAAAGCTGATGAAGGGTCTGGAGAACAAATGAGGAGTGGCTGAAGGAGCTGGGGTTGAATCTGGAGAAGAGGAGGCTGAGAGGGGATGAGATCACTCTCTGTAACTACCTGAAAGGAGGTTGTCACAAGGTTGTGATCAGACTCTTCTCCCCAGTGAAAAATGACAGGACAAGAGGAAATGAGCACAAGTTCTGATAGGGGAGGTTTAGATTGGCAACTAGGAAGAACTTTTTGACTGCAGGGATTGTTAAGCATTGGAATGGGCTGCCCAGGGAGGTAGTGGAGTCCCCATACATGCAGATATTCAAAAGACATATGAATGAGATGCTGAGGGATGTGGCTTAGTGGTGGGCTTGGTAGTGTGAGATTAGTGGTTGAATTTGATGATTTCAAAGGTCTTTTCCAACTAAAATGATTCTATGATTCTACGAAATCGTCAAGTCTTGATCTTAGATGGCTTTGGTAAACAGTATAATATCTATACTGTTTGGTTTTGGTATTTTAAAGGGTTGTTAATCTAAAGCTGGATACAATAGAGGCAAATCACTTTGGACACAATATTTAATGAGGAAAATCTGCAAATGATGCTTTAAAAGTAATTATTTAAGAATGCTTTTTAGATATCCAAAAAGCTCCTGTATTTTAACTGCCATAAAGTTGTAAAAATTTTAATTATTTTTTAATTGTAAACTATGAACTGTCTAGCAAGAGTGCAGCATTGTTAGAACTGAAGCAAGATGTATATGAAAAACTGTATATTTCGTGAAATTAAGGTAGTGCTTAACACTAACTGCTATAAATCAAGACCTAAGTAACACAGAAAAAAAAATAAGGAAGTCCAAGTAAGTTGCACTTGCTTTAATCAGTAATCTCCTTTTGGACTTCATTCCAGAAGTTGTAGAAGGTTTGAAAAAAACCCAGAGCTCTAGATCATGAGTATTGATTTTAATCATTATGTGAAATAGTGAACAAATATTAGGCTTGAATGTAAATAGTTAAGATGAAAGGAGCGTTTGTTTAAAGTAAAACTTAGAAATTTAATGGAGTGGTCAGACTGACTCTTTTATATAATCACATGAATGTCATACTAGTCATAAACTGTATGATGGGAAGAGCTGGGAAATTTCTGCATAAATTGTGAATTCATTTGCATAAGCTATTTCCCTTAAGCTTTAAATTTTTCTTCTCTTTTGCCACCAACTCTGCTTTGAATGAAAATCATATTCCTTCACTGTTATTTTTTAGTTGTTGCTATACTAAGGAATAGAAACACTGAATCAACAAAAGATTCCTATGTTCCCCTGAATTTTTAATAAATTTTAAGTTCATTCCAAGCAACAGATGACTGCTATTAGTGGAGCTATGTTGCCAGCTTTCTCCAAATGGGAGTCTGTAGTTGCTACAAAGGTTATCGAGAATGAAGAAGTGGATTGGAGCACTCCTATGCCTTGCTTTTAAGAAGCCTTTTTTTTTTCTAATGATCTACCAGTTGCGCTCCTTAGATAAGAAGAATGGTGAAAATACTTAATCTCCATTCCCAACAGAATATTAAAATAGTGAGGACTCACTGGGTAAAGACTTTTGAGAGCAAGATAAGACTTCTAGCTATTACAGAAAGAAGAGACAATGACAAAAGTAGAGAAATTTTGGCTATTGGAAGAATGGTAAATAATGAAAAAGAAATGTGAACTAGATAACATGGGGATTTGGAAAACAGAAGATGTTCTACTGCAGCTGAATACAAGGTTGGATATCCTAGTAATAGATGTTAGTTCGTGGGTAAAAGTTCCTATCCTCAGGCTTAATTTTCAGTAGCTACTAGTGTGAGACAGGGATCAACAGTACCAACCCGGTCTTATGATGTTCAACAGAGAATTTAGAGCAGTAAGATTATAGATAGTGTTATTTTAATGTTTAAAATCCTGTATCCACCTCATATGTGAACAATTTGTAAAATATTTTTGATAAAGTGGAAAGGACATGGAGAAAAATGTCAGTTATGTACCTCTCACTACTTACCATTCTAGGCAGAGCTTCAAGGGAAAAAATGTCCACCAGAACAGAAAATATGCCTTTCATCCAGGTAGCCTCCATTCAAGCAACTTAGCTTATAGATGTGATGTTGATGCTGTTAGTTTTCATTGTAATTGTTCATATTACTGACAGAGGACAGGAGGAAATGAATAGGAGCCGAGTCTTGTTTTTATTAGGTTTTTTTGTTTCAGAAGCAGACTTTATGTATCTGCTAGTATGTACCCTAAAATAATTTTACACTGATCCATTTATTTTTCTTTCTTACTATTGATTCTCTTTGTCTTTCAGAAATTAGACATTTTAAAATGATCTTCTAGAAGCATTTTTAATTGAAACTTTCTAAGGAATGATAATAGTCACAATTCAGCATAAGATAAACTGAATGACTACAACAAAGCAATATTTAGTTCTTTTGTCACACAATTGATGTTTAATGTTATGAAAGTTGTCATGGTGACCTCAGAATTGATTTGTTATATTTATTGTTAATTTGCTTGTCTCTAATTTCCATTTTTAAGACTTTACATGTATACCTTGTTGGAAAGAGCAATCATAGCAATGGTTTTGAGTTGTTGGAGATCTGCTGTTTGTAGTATTGGCAAATTTTAGCAAAGTTAATTTCAGGACTCAGGAAAATAAAGTCTTAAAATTAATGCATCGATCCACAGTAACTTTTAATTTTTAGAGACACGGCCAATTTGCTGTAGAATAGACAAAAAGTTTGATGAGTTATTAGACAAAAAGTTTGATGAGTTATTTATGTTTCCTAACCTATTATCTTACCTTTCATAATTAATATCATAATCATATTAATCTAAACTCAATTATATGGAAGTCATTCTGTGAATGTTTATTTTTTTAAAAATGGAGAAAAATGTGGGTGCATTAAGATACCTGCATACTCCTCAGGGCATAAGTTCTTGTCGTGGTTTGGCCCAGCTAGCACAACAGCACCACGACAGTTTCTCACTCGGTTCCCCCATTCACCCACACCCTGGTTAGAATGGTCCCAGCTAAATGGGAGGAAAAAGGTAAACAAGGTTGTTGTGGATTAAGACAAGGGCAGGGAGGGCTTGCTGCCAATTACGGTTCTGGGCAAAACAGACTCCAGTACTCGACTTAGAGAGGAAAGTAGTAAAGTTTATTCTACAGGAAACAGAATGGAATAAAAGCAAAAAGAGAGTAGGATGATGAAAA